>NC_134374.1:18570797-19195797 GCF_035582795.1 Mycteria americana | reverse complement strand
CTCACCGCCCCAGTCACGCTCAGCAGAGAGACGGTTAATTGTAGTAAAATGGGAACAAACGAAGGGAGCCAAATTGGCATTTAGTACTTGGAACAAGCGTTATCCCCGACAGAGTGTGCACGACTGCCTTCCAGAGAACGACGAGTCACAGGCGCGCAGGGCACATTCCCTCAGACAGCACTAAATAAGCACGATTTATTAATCTACTACCACTTCACATTATTTTTTACAAATTATTACTCCCTAAATGTGCCCCTCTGCCCAGATGCTTAGCAGCAGAGACGCGGCCGGAGCAGGGTCAGCCTGTTTGCTGCCCAGCACGCCCGCGGCAGCACGCGGCGATACATCCAAACGCACGTGGTGGGAAGGGAGCAGGCATCTCACCGTACCTGCTGCGTGCTTGCTGGTCCTAACCCGCTGTATAAAGACTCCTGGGATGCACAGGGTTTAGGCAACAAAATCCATGGGATTTAGGAGCCTCACTCCTGCTGAGCCCAGAGGCGCGGGCTGGGACACGGGGCCCCAGCCACTCTCACATGCGTACACCCCAAACCACAGTAGAAATGATCCGTGGAACATAAAAAACTGAACCAGAAAACTTCCCTAAGCCCAACATGGGGTTAAGCTTTGAAATATCTTGCCACAGGATTTTGCAGATGATACAAATTTACTTGAGTTCAAGAAAAGAAAGGAAATGAGTGGGAGAAAACTCCCCCGTGGGCTGAGGCATCCCATCCCATCCCATCCCATCCCATCCCATCCCGTCCTGTCCCAGCTCCTCCAGCCCCACCGCGGTGCTGGGGGGCGAGAGCCCTTGGGGAGGCAGTGGGGCAGCTTTCCCTCTTCCTACGCCCTTCCCAGGGCTTCGGCCAAAGCCCCTCCCAGGGCCAGCAGCTCAGGCTGGCTGGTCCTTTGCTATGACCTGTTATGACTGCTCTTAAATCCTTAAAACAGCTTAGTTTAAATGTCAGGGAAAGATCACAGAGTAAGCGCACATCCGTACTCAGCTATCACGGTTCAGCTGACAGGAGGTAATTTGTTATGCTGCTGTTAACTGGATCCTATCTTCGGCAAGTCCTCAGACGCTAACATTAGTTTTGAAAATGGGTATGGGCAGTCCGGACACGAAAGGGGTTTGGAAAACTTTGCCCGGGACAGAGGCACCACCATCAAATTCCCCTAGGACATAAAATCCCTCCTATCCCTTTATTCCCAGCAAAAGCGGGGTTAAACATCCCCCTACGATCCTGTGTGCACTGGTACTGGGTTATTTAATACCCTTCCACGCAGACTTTGCAGGTGTCCCCAGGCTGGTGGGCGGTGAGGGCTGGGGGGACAGGGCGTACGGTGGGGCTGCCCTGCTCCCCAGCACGGCCCAGCTCACCTCTTTTCTATGATTCCACTGTAAATAAAATCCATTTCTAAAGTCTCAAACCAATGAATTTTCCCAGCGGATCTTTACGAAGTTATTTAGTTCAAGCGTCTTCGTAATTGTGATAGATTGAGACAATTCGTCCCAGCTGTAGAGTGGGCAGCAGGAGGGAGCGGGGACGAGCACGGACATCGGCTCGAGCCCTGGTAACGGATTTTATTTACGCCGGGGACATTCATCAGGGCACAGCAGCCTGAGAGGCACAGTCCATCTTCAGCTCAAGGGGGAACGGCGGCAGGAGGCGCAGCCCTGGGAACGAGCCTGTGTCGAGGGCTGCACAGAGCCAGGTAAGGAAGGCAGCCTTCCCCTTCGCACGACCTGCGGGGCTTAAACGGTGAAGTCGCCGGGCACCCCGGCCGACGGGTGCGATTTACAAGACTCCCAAATCCAATCCTTTAAGTAACAAAATGGAAAACTATAGCAGTACCGAGAAAAAGAAGTCGCTAAGACACCCCGGCTCCTGAGAGTCAGCCAGCAGGAGCGGCAAGGAAGCTGCTATAGCACAATCTGCTGTAAGGTTTGATGCTAAAAGAAAAAGAATTAAATGTATAATTTTACACAGCACTTAAAAAAAAATCTATTTTCATTTTCAGAGATTGGATTTCCTCCTTGTCCTTCTCCCAGGTCATTTTCTCTCTGCTTGGCCTTACCCTGGTGATTTCTCACCGCACTTCCAGCAAGTGTGAATGGTGAGTTGCTTTGCAAACTCTGTTCCCTCTAGACTTAGATGATTATTCGCTATTGATTCATTGCATCCATCCACAAAGATGCGTATTGCAAAATATCCAGGAGCAGTACAAGAAAAGCAATACAAAATACCATTAAAAATGTAAAGAACCAGTCATCCAGACAAGATGCAGGATATGAGCAATGGCAGGCTCGTCGGGCTGTGGCATCAACTCCCAGCTTCCCTTCAACAAACTGTAAGGAATCTGAGGCAGAAGAAGAGAAAAGAAAAGCTAGTCTGTCTAATCCTGGCTTTGCCCACAAAAGCACTTCCACGGGAGCGAAGGCAGCAGCCCTGGAAGGAGGTTACAGCAGCAGGTCCAACTTCTCCCCAGTCCAGCCAACAAAATGGGATACACGATGGTGTGCATCATGGCAGCAGGGAGAGATCCCCCATCTCCCAAAGCCCAGTCTCAGGTATCCCACTCTGTTTTCTAGTGATCTAGAGCAAAAAACCATCCACCCTGTGTCACCCCATACTCTACAGCCGCCCAAAGCCACAGACGATTTAAGTTCCCTATGGGCAACCACACCAAAGGACCTGCTTGGGAGAGGCTCCTCAAAATTAGACTTGCTGAAAAGACAGGCAGGATGCCGAGGGGCTGACCCCTCTGCCATGGCTCCAGGGCGGCGAGGGAGCCCGGCTCCCCCTCCCCGGGCAGGGCTCGGGCGCAGGGCTAACCGGGACGGCTCCTCTCTGGGAAGAGCAGCAGAAGGTGCTTCCCCCCCACCCTCGCTCTCCCGGTTGCAATCCAGATGTGCAATTTAAAGCTCATCTTTGCAGGATCCCCTCTGCAGACTCTGCTGTGAGCAGCACCTCACAGCGACGCTCCGAAGGCACCCAGAATTTCCCCGTCTCCTTTCCCCTGGCCATTCCCTCCAGGGCTCACATTGCTTCTCATCCTGTGCATATAGAAAATGAAAGAGAAAGGAAGGGCAAAAATATATGGCTCTCTGTATACTCCAAGCAAAAAAATCCTATGTTCACAGAGCACACAAATCATCTAATTCAGGGCTTTGTTTGCAGGAGTTTAATATTCATAATGCACCTATTTTTATTTTAGTGCTACCCATGAATATAACCGAATAATTGCAGCTGATTAAAGACAAAAAAGAAAGGAAATGTTAACACTGAGACAAACAAACACTGACTGTGTGGTAAACAGAAACACTCAAGGATTTAATTCCCTGAGTAAGAGAAGGAGGGGGCAGCGAGAGCAGAGAGCTCCTGCCGTCGAGCTCCTCAGACCCAACTGCAGCTTGTGTTCCTGGTCGTACTTTCCTACAAATAATTTACAGCGCTAATGTAGTTTTTGCTGTACAAATGGTTGTAGCCCCAGTGTAATACTGGAATTTTTTCTTTTCCTATCCAATGAATTCATGTCTTCCCTCCCGTGCAGGGCATCACTGCCTCTGCCGCAGCTCCCACCGGTGGCTCTTGTCCAGCTGAGCCAGGCAGGCTGGGACCTTTTCAGCAGGGCAGGGGGGAAGCAGTGCCCAGGGGACAGGAGGATGGCACTGGGAAAAAAAATCCCTCTCCCTCCACCTTTCCACGCACTTGGCCCTGGTCCTTGCGCCTTGGCATGGGGAGGTGCCGCCAGCACCAGGAAAGGTGCTGTGCCCCGTTGCATCCCCGGCCCCGTGCGGGAAGCACCCTTGGGTCCTTCTTCTCTACGGCACCAAAATAAAGGCCTCTTTGTCGGGCAGCAATCTTGAAAAAACGCAATTGATTTTCTGACTTCTGGACAGATTTTCCACAAAATTTAACACCCTATATGTCGTGCTCAAAATACAGGCTCTAAGAGCATAAGGCATTTATTGTTAAGGTTTATTTTATTATACAATATTACAGCCATTCGAGATAGATTGTATCCCCTGGCAGTTTCAGGAAAGTTTTTTTCCTTGTATTCATTAGAAGGAAAATAAAGTGCTTGCAAAAACTGGGAAATCCCCAATTTCAGTTAAATTGAGAGCATTCCAGGGACTTCACCTTCAAGAAGGCAGCAAGATAATTTACATTCTGACCTAGATTTCTAACCCAAATGTATTTGCTTGAATGTGAAATGACATTTCATTTGCTCAAGGGTTCTATTTATTTAATTAATTATCAAAGAAAAGGGGGCGGGGGGAAGGCCCTCTTTCTCAGATCCTGCCCAAAGAGTTGGGAAGAAAAGAGACTAATTTTCTCATCACACGTAAGTGGAGGAAGAGTGGTCCCTGAGAGGTAACCGTGCCCACACATCTGCTCCATGTGCTATGCAAGTCCAAAAGCTCTGCTGAAGCTCAAGCCTAACTTCAGCAAGTGCTTTTGCCCAGTGGGACCTCAAGCCCACGGTCACCCTGTGCTCTGGTCCATGTGGCATCAGGAACTAAGATGACAATGGGAAAGCCCAAAGATGTTTGGGACACTTCCCAAATGTTTCCAGAAAGCTGGAGTCCCAAACAATGTGAAATCAAGGTTTTTGCATGTAGGAAAAATACTGTCTCCATCTACGGGAGAGTCCATGAAATAGCTCTGAAAGGCCTTCAACCAGTGAACAGTCTACCTTCACCATCTGGAAGCTTCTGGGTTTTTCCCCAGCTAATTCAGCACTTCAGCGCTGAGAAGGGCCAACAGTTGCTGTTTTGCGGGACGGAGGAGAGCAGCAGAGAACAGGCAGAGAGGGAGAGTCCCGGTGACCCCATGCCTCCTACGGGCACCCCCAGATCTCCTCCTGAACCCCTGCTTACATGCTCCTCTACCTCAGGGCTTTGCCGCTGCCCATATACATGTCAATTCTCACCAAGAACAGCACCGAACAGGCTGTGGCACCTGGTTTCACGTGATAATCTTTCCCTGTGCCTCTTCTCCCTTTGCACATTTCTGATGGAGTCATACTGTCTCGGCTGGTTTCCTGCTCCAGGAAGAAGGAGGGCAGCAGCAGATCTGAGTCAGACGGTGGCAGGACCCTCCAGCAGGCCCTTTGAAGCTCCCTACCTAACAGGCTCTGTAAAAGGCACCTAAGGAGGAAGAAAGAGCCTTAATATTGCACCACAGAGCTAATCATCATAGAGAAAAGCCTTTGTGAATTGTGAAGTGCAGGTCAAAGCAGCTCAGCTCGAGTGCAGTCAACAACCCCTTGTTCTGACACAAACAGATGCTCATCACAGAGAGACAGATGAATGGAAAAAGCTGGCGAAAATGACATAATCACAGAGTAGCACCTTTGAATATGAGTGTGCTAAGATAAAACTTGCCCCTGCCCTCCATCCGCTTACCGGCAGGTCCCTGGAATAGTTACGCCTGGTACATGACAAGAATCTAGTCATTAGCTCTGTATTTGCTGGCAGCCAATGCCTGACCTGCTGAATTCATCTGGCTAAGAGGTTTATTTTCCTCTACTTCATTCCTGACAGCGTCATCTTTCAAAAGGCACACATCTCTCCATCCTAGAAGCAGCTTCGCATGGTCCCTCTGAGGACAGGAGACGCTCAGAAAGATTTCCAAGTAAAATGCCTGAAGTGCACCTTGACTCCTCTCGCTGGGGACCCGCTCCCCAGGCTGCACGTGTCCACCAACCCGTTTAAGAGCCATTGGGAGCTAAAAACTCCCTTCTGGAAACGGCAGGGTGTCCCTGAGGGGCCCCTTCCTTAGCTCTTGGCTTTGCTGCTGAGCTTCTGGCCATCGGGATTAGCCCCGTCCTCGCAGCCTGTAGCATTCTCTGGCTGCCGACGGACATGGCCCCGGTGCTCACCCGGCTGCCGGGCTGCGGCCGTCCCTGGGCGTGCGTCTGCACCCCGGAGCAGCCCCGTTCCTTGGCACTGGCCGATAATCACCCCGAGGTGCTGCACTCGGAGCGACAGCCCTTTACCTCCAGCCGTTCGCCCCCTGTCCCGACTCCGGAGACGCAGAGTTCGGCCCCTGCGTGTGACTCATCTGGGCGATGGGCGGATAATAAGAGGGGTGAGTGCTTGTGCTCCACCGAGCTCCCATTGTTCCCCGCTCTTTGTCTTCCAGTCCCACGCTCACTGGCCACCTGCCTTCCTCCCCGGCCTTTTGAAGAGGGATTCTTTGCTTCCCTTTGTTGTTCTCCCTGCCCCAAGCTGCCCGCGCCGAGGCGAGGCGGGCTCCGACCTCCGAAAGGAGCCAACAAAGAGGCAGGGACGCAGCCTGCCCGGGACGGGCACCGCTGCGGCACGGGGCGGGGGGAAGAGCAAGACGAGGTAGCAGGCAAAGAGTGGATCTCCCACCATAAAAGCAAACAAAATAAAACAAACACAGCAGAGGAAAAGCGTGAAAGTGAGCCCGCCGCTCATTATGGGAAATATTCACACAGCCGAGGCTCCTCGTAAATTATACAGGAGCTTCTTGATGAGAAAGGCGGTGAGAAAGCCTGGCTAGCGCCTTCCCTCACCAGCCCCAGCCGCCGTGCCCAGGCACCGGGCGGCGGCTGGACCACGCGCGGCGGCTCTGCTCGCCGCCCTGCCGCGAGCCGCACTGGGCCCTGCTGCCAGCAGCACGGGCTGCAGCCGGGGGGTGGCTCCAGCTGGGCGGGCGGCGAGACAGGCTGCGTGTGGGAGCCCGGAGCGGGCTCGCAGCGTCGCCCAGCAGCGGCCGAGCCCAAGCGAGACCTGCTCTAAGTACAACTGGCAGCACGCGTCTGTCGGGGGGATGCAGTTTCTACGTCACTCCTGCATCGTCCGGAGCCATTAGCATCTGTACAAAACTCAGCGCTACCTCTTTCTGCCATAATGGTGGCTCCACGAGGCTGCCAGGACTCCAGCCCCGCAGCCGGCAAGGATAATCCTTCTGCTGTGAGCAAGCGTCTCATGGCCACGTGCCCCAGCAGGACCCTGCCTGGCCACGGCCACGGCCAGCTGCCCGGCGTACCCCCTGCTCCCTGCCGGGGAGCGAAGCAGACCCAGTTTGCATTGCCTTCCTGTGGCTCTCCTGCCGAGGAGGGGGAGCAGCCACTTGGGCACCGCCGAGGAGGGACTCACCTGGCACCGGCCACGAAGAGCAGAGCCACGGCAAGAAGAGGTTTTGCAGCACAGGTCTGTTCTCACGCACAGGAGCCACCTCCAGCCTGTCCTGGGAGACAGAGCGACTCTGCCCGGCACAAGCCACGTACTCCCGCGCCGATCTATGTTCAGGACAGGAGACAAGTCTCTCCATGGGCGTAAAACCAGCATACTAAAATAAATAACTATCCATTCAAGCCTGCAGACTGTGAATGTAGGTAAGGGAATAAATTGTTCCCAGCTACCCTGTGCCCTCCTGGCCCCAGCCCACTAACATGATTGTGCGAATGCCTGCGGGTCACAGCCTGGTTCACCCTGCCTCACCTGATGCATCCCAAAATACCAACCCCCTCAGGCGAAAATCACAGAGCTGAATTAACTATGGTAATCAGCTGCACACATTTCTCCTACCAAACCCAGGCAGCACACAGCTCCCGTTGCCTGCGGAGCCAGGCTCCACGCCAAAATAGCCCTGCCTGGCAGGCTGCTCCTGCCCGGGCTGCAGCTGGCTTTGCAGCGCGACCTTTCCAGCCCCTTCCCACCCCAGAAAGTCTGTGTAGGTGCTGCGTGTGCTGCTGCAGCACATAACTGCTGCTGGGAACCTGCTTTACACTACAAGGAGCACTTGCATGCAAAAAGGCTTACAAAAAGCTGGTATAAGGAAGCTACTTATTGCTGTAGCTCCAACCTAGTAGAAGTATAACGTGTACCATAGCACACATCTGGTGAGACCTGGCAGCATAAGGTTTATTTTTTACCTAAGTTATTTTTTACCTCCCTCTGGTCCTTGATTTACCCTGCATGGGAGGATTTGTACGCTCCAAAGAGCCTGCAAAATGCTTTGCGGCAGAGTGCAAAAGAGAGGCAAAACATTTAGCAAAGATGAAACAAACGTGCATTCACTGCACCGACGTCTGCTGCTCCCGCGTGCTAGAGGGCTGGAGGCGGCTGGCCGGGGCTGCGGGAAGGGAGCACGAGAGAAGTGAAGGGGCTGCTGGGGTGGCCACACAAGAAGCTCCAAGCCCAACTTCGCAGTGCCTGGGGCAGGACTGCAGGCAGGACAGGCAGGGGACCACGGGCTGGGCAGCAGGAGGTCTGGGAAAAGCATCACCTTGGCTTGCTCAGCCTGCAGCTGTGACCCGCCCGCCGTGGGCGCATCGCCCCGTTTGCCCCCCGCAGCCCAGGGACCTGGCCTCGGCCATGACGGGAACTTAAGTGGCCTTGGCCAGCACGGAGGCTGCCTGCTGGGGATGGGAAGGACAGCAGGGCCAACCGCCCTCGAGGATTTTGGCGTGCGCTTCCCACCATCGCTAGCAGGGACACAGCTGCGGCGGTGGGAATCTGTCGGCAGAAATCCCCCCGTGTCAGCAAGGCTGCATGACGGGGAGGGCAGGGGGAGCCTCTCCCCCCGCCCAAACCCCGTCCGATTAGCACACCCCGGTTCCCATTCCCACACTGTTAGCGCATTATCCCCGCACCACATCCCAGGGCCTCGGGAAGCAGCCGGCGGGCGCGAGTGCTCTCACCTTATTCAAACCGGGGAGCTGCCTCGCAAAGAAAAGGGAGCAAAACCCAAACACCCTTTCACCACCCGCCCAGACGCTCGGCTCTGGGTGATCAAAGCCTCGCGGAGGAGCAGCTCTCCAGGAGAGCTTATCCAGGAAGGTCTGATGGGACGGAAAACATGCACGGGGGGGTGGGGGGGGAGCGTTTAGCCCAATTTCCTCAGGAAATGAGGCTGGTTGAGTCACAACTATTAGTCACAGTGCCTAATGAATTCTGAGCCCTTTGGCCAGTTTCAGAAAAAAAATGACTGCAAGGGGAGTCCTCGAGGTATCATGTTCCTAGGAGCTTCGGGGGCGGCAGCCCTGGCTGCAGAGCCTGCTCCAAAGGGGGGTGCGGGAACGGGACCTCATCACTCACATCGCTTGCAGGACTCCTGGCTCCACCCTGACTGCTGCGACCTAAATCGGGAACCCCAAAGGGGAGGCTCATCCAAGTGAAGCACCCTAAATTTCCTCCATGGCACATCCCCGGGGAGCGGGGACACCAGGATGGGCCGCTTCTCGCTGGAGGAGCAGTCGGCAGGAGCAGCCTCCGTGCCCAGTGAGGAGTTTGCTCTGCTCCAGCCCACAGTTTGCTGATTTATGTTTAAAACACAGACAATTAAATTACATGGGAGCTGATGCTGCTTAATGCATAAAGGCACTGAAATGCCAGGCCTCATCGGGTTGCCATGTAAATCACCATGGTTAAGCGGGTAACTGAGAGCACAAATAGCAGGGGCTGAGCATGCATCACCCAGAACTCCCTGCCAGCAGCAGAACCCAGAGGCGTTTCACGAGGATGAGCAGGGCTGAAGGGGAGCAGCCCTGCCGGGGCACGGCCGGCGGCGGGTGGGCTGGCACAGGGGGCCCTACCCCCCCAGGGGGGATTTTCTTTTGGGGATCACACCCCAAATCAGACAGAGCCACACAGAAGGGAGAGCCAGACTCCAGCCATTTACACAGCAAGCGGTTCAGGTTCCAGTGAACTAAAATCAATACGAATAAAGGAATAATAAGAAGAGATGCTGCGAGGATGGATGGGAAAGGAATAGCTAAGCATCCTGCTAGGGAAATAGCATAAATCCTGCTGAGCTCCAGCCCGTTCCCTGCGGGGCAGGTTTAGGGTGCTGTTCTGCTTCCCCCCTCACCCCAGCCACGCCACCCTGCCCTGGTCCCGGCACCGGTGCTCGGCTGGCGGGTGCCGAGTCAGGTCGAGCAGCTGAACCAGCAGCAAAACTAAACCTGCAAAATCCAGCCCCGTGCGGGTGACGGAGCAGAGGAGCCAGCTTACGGCTGGCTGGGCTGCGCCGGAGGCAGCAAGCCCCGTCCCCGTGCTGAGCAGCGCAGCCGGCTCGGCCGCAAGGCTGAGAAGTGATGGAGCAGAGCACTGTCCCAGCTGCCAGCCACATCAGGATCCTTTGCAAATCACCATCCAAGCCATGCCAGGATTTTCTCCTGCAGGGAAGTGTTTGCTCCTCTCCGGGACAGAGCCCGGCCTGGGAAGCATCTGCAGATGCCCTGAATGCTGCTTCAGAAACAGGCCAGAAGCCACCAAAAGAGCTGATGCTTTGCTTCACTTGCCCTCCCTTAACAACTCTGAGCACAGGACTTTTGCTGCTCATTAATTAACCCGTTGTGATGAAGCAGCTTTCCTGTAATTTGTTGTGGAAGAGGAGCTGAGTGCAGGGGGGGAAGGCATGGGAGACCAGGGGACCGGGGGAAGGCATGGGAGACCAGGGGAGCAGGGGGGAAGGCATGGGAGACCAGGGGAGCAGGGGAAGGCATGGGAGACCAGGGGAGCAGGGGGGAAGGCATGGGAGACCAGGGGACTGGGGGAAGGCATGGGAGACCAGGGGAGCAGGGGGGAAGGCATGGGAGACCAGGGGACCAGGGGGAAGGCATGGGAGACCAGGGGAGCAGCTCCTCGCAGCAGGTTTTCTCAGCAGGCGCGAGGGAACGTGCGGAGCTTTGGGGATTTCACGGGAAACATTAGCACTGCCAAAGGTCACCCATTTCTGTGAGAGCTCCACAATTCAAACAAGCAGCCCTTGCAAGCCAATTAGCAGCAAATGTGACAGATCTGGATTTTATTTATGTAGCATCTAGCAAACAAAACCAGATTTCAGCCCCATCTAACAGGGATGCAGAGGCTGGCAGGGCCACACGCCGGGTCACCTCGGCCTGCTCAGTGCATTCAGCATGTCCCCGTGGGCGTCGGGTCTTTTACAGCACCGCAGACTGTGGCAAAAAGAACACCCTGCAAATTACCGCCAGTGCCACAATGACATTCCCAACTCGTCCTTGGGCTTATGAAATTATTAGGTAGTAAATTTAAGCTGAAAAAAAAGGAAACCCTTTTCCGCACAGAACACAATTACATGGGACAGTTTATTACCACCAGATGTTGCGGTAGCCAAGAGCACAAGCTGCTTCAAAAGAGACCAGACGTATAAACGGGGGAGCAGATCGGCTGGCTACCGAGCCTGGCAGCCTGGCTGCCATCCCTGGCTCGGGGCGTCCCCATGCCCCTCGCTGCTGGAAGCTGGCAGGCTCTGCCATGGGAAAGCTCAGCCCTTGCTTCTGAGACCTTCTCTCCAGCATCTGCTGCTGGCCGGTGTCGGAGGCTGAGCACGGAGCTGAGTCCTGGGCTGGGCTGGCGCGGCCACCCTCGTGCTCTGCTCGCGGGTGGGAAGATGCTAAAGAGCAAACCTGAAGTCAATGGCACCCTGACAGGAGCCTGCAAGCGATCCCGCTGTGGGCTGCAAGGCAGGCATTTGAGTGATGGTTTAGATCCAGGCATCAACCAAGCCCTCCTGGTTGGGGGTAGCTACCTGCAGAGGATGTGGAGCTCTTTTTGAAATCAGTATGATGTGCAGCAAGTCGGCCCATCCTCCCAGGCTCATCTGGGGCGCTGCGGCAGACCCTGGGGATGAATTTCACATGCCTTGGCTGGACTGGCCCTGCTGGGCACGGAGGGCTGGAAGCTGGAAGCCCCCCTGGCAAAACAGAGCAGGAGCCCATCCCCGACAGCCCAGGCAGGGCACCCCTCCTTGCACTGCAGGCAGGAAAGCCTGGCCAGTCGGGGGGCTCACACCAGTGACCCCACAAACTCCTCCACACCTGAGGACGAGGAAAACTACTCCATCCCCTTTGTCACCAATTTAAATCCAACATGCTGCTGCTTTGTCCACACTGCGAGCCGGTCAGCAGCAAAAGCCCATGGTGCTGTTGGATTAATCACTGCCACTCACTGGCGCAGTTCACACACACATCAGCCCAGCAGGAGTAGTACCGAGCTTTGTCATCGCAGAAGTACTTTTCAAATATACATATAACAAACCTAACATCAAAGATCCTGAAAGAGAAACTTCTTTCAGATGATATCCCAGGCTCAGGCTCTACAGAGCACAAACAGAAGGGATGAATGATGCTGGAAACAACAAAGAGAAGTAAATTGTCTCCTCTGGATGAACTCAAGCTTAAAATCTAAAAAAGGAACTTGTCTTGCTTTTGTCTCTGCTGAAAATTCACCTCCTGCCTGGACAATACGCGGCTGTTCAGGAGGCAAGAGGCAGCCGGAGAGCTGGGCTGGAGTCTGGTCAAGCTCTATTTACAACCCCCCAGCTCACCAGGGGAACAACAGAACCTGAGCATTTGCTTTGATCGGCCTATTCAGATCTCCATCATATTAATGTAATATGTTAATTAATAGCAATAGGTCACGCTCCTGAGCCGCCTTTCATTCAACAATCAAGACAACTCTACCAATGCTCATCCACACCCCCCAGCACCGAGGTACGCGAGGGTCTCATCTCTCCCTTCGAGACGGTGAAACAGAGGAAGAGGGAATCTGGGCTGCAAACGCGCCCGGGACGCCGGGCTGAAGTGAGCTTTGCAGGGTGGCCCTCGGACTCCCACGGATGGTTCATACAGAGCAATGCCCGGCACGCCTGACATCCTGCTGGAGCCAGCCGGAGTAGCCTGGGCTTCAAACCCTCGCTGCAAACCGTTTGCGCTGCAGTTCCTAGGTGGCAAATGTGGCATGGCATCGTCAGGGACCATGTCCCCCGGGCAGCTGGAGAACAGGCAACACCCCTCTCCGAAAGGCAGCGGCGAGCCAAGGCTGGGAAACACGGAGCAACACCCAACCACCGTGTGTCACTTAAGGAGAGGCATCCCCAGCCATTGTATAAATTGCTGATTCGCCATTTAACAAGTTAGCATTAATATTTATTGCAGCATGTTCACAATTGTAAAGATCTTCATTTAAAATGTTTTGTGCCTCACACCCTGTCAGCAGGGAAAGCACTATAAGGCAGAAAGCAGGCTTGCAGGCTCTAATGCAAAGTGATGGCTCCAACTTCAGAAGGGAAGCCTATTTCCAGCAGGAACATCTGCTCTCGGCATGGAAAGCGGGTACCTAGTCAAGAAGGCTGGGAGCAGATGGAACGGGAAAGTTTCTCCTCCTCTTGTCGCAGAGCGGCGGTGAGCGAGGTTCAGCACCTCGCCAGATTGCCTGCTGGGTGGTGCCGCCGTCCCGGGCTGCGTCCCCACGCGTTCTTCTCGTCTTGCTCCAAAGCAAGGCGGGGAGTGTGTTGGGGGGGGAAAGCGCTTTAATTGTTCGGTGCAGCAAGAGCAAACCCGATTTAGATCCGGTGCCAGAAGCCACGCCGCTGGTGGTGCCGCAGTTCTCCATCTCTCGCGTGCCTGCAGAGCCGCAGTCGGTCTGCCGAGGAGAGGCTCGCATGGTCTGCGTCGCCAACATCAGGGAAGGTGAGAACTGTCTGCGTGTCAGGGGGAGGAAGGAGGAGAGGTTGAGCTGAACCAGGCAAGGGAAAGGTGAGAGGACTGTGAAACAAAATAAAGATTAAGGTGAAAAAGTGAGAAGAACTTAATGCGAAGATCTGTTGAACCTCCCTCTTGCAAAGCCTTATGCAGGTGCTTAACTTTGCAGGCTGTGAGTAATCCAATTAAAGCTGTTAAATCCCGCAGAGACTTAAATTCAGGGGAACTGATAGCGCGCAAAGTTAAGCGCACGCTTACTGGGTGAAATAGTGTGAAAAAGGCTCCTTAGGAGAGAAAGCTTCCTGACTTGGAACTTTCAGAAGTGGAAAAAACCACCACCAAATATATCGAGAAATAATCTTGCACTGGGTTGGAAGAAGCGTTTGATGTGACCTAAAAGTCTCTTCCATCTCCGACTTCTATTAGTCTGTGACAAGACTTAAAAGGTCATCTAGTCCACCTCTTTGCTAATGCAGGATTATTCCCTACAGCACAGTGCCTGTTACTTTGTCCAGTCCAGTTTTAAATGAAAAGCCTTGCAAAATTTCCTCTTCCCAAGGACCATTATCCTCCCAATTCTAATGTGTTTCTTTTTGTCAATAGTTCTGTCAGTATAATGAAATCCTCACTGTGCTAAATTGCTAAAAAAGATCTAAAAGTCGAATCTTCTTCTAATATGACATGAAAGTGCTAGTATAAAAATAGGATTGTATTAGCGATTCTCCACTGTATTGTATTAACATCCTATTTCACTTAAGAGAGGCAGGACTGAATTATCTGCGGATTCTTCCAGCCACTACTCTTACAAAGCTGTGTATTTGGGGTTCAGAGCTGCATGACTTCCCATTAAAGCAGTACAATAAAATCCTATGCTGCATGCAAAATGCTGAGGCAGGAGTTCAGGGCATGTGCCAAGCATGGAGCCCAGCCCCGTTCTTCCTTGCGCCCAAGCAAAGTCCAGCGGCTCCGCGAAGCTGCCGGGGATGTGGGCAGAGGTGTGGGAAGGCAGGCGCGTGAGACTGGAGGCCCAGGGGGTAGAAAAAAGGACAGGCAAGAGTATAAGAAAAAGCAAGAGTTAAAATGTCCGTCACGGAAGTGTGGTGCGGAGGTGGGATGGGGGTCCTGTTTCTCCCCTTCACAGGTCAGGGCTCTGGGCCAGCCCAGGTGAGAAGAGGAAAGAGCTGGTGGCAGAGACTCTGCAACCTCAATACAGTCAAAATGGGCATTTGTAGCCAATTTTGAGGGCACGTCAAGAAATTCAGCTGCCAGGAGGGGGACTGATGCTCACAGCACACTTCAAGGAACGAAGCTCCTGGCATCCTCCGGAGACCAGCCAGGGAGAGGGAGAAGCAGCGGAGGGGTCTGGGACCGGCACTGAGCCAGCGCCTCGGCTGGGAGCCGGGACAGGTGGTGCCCGAGCCAGCAGAAAACAGGGGCGATGAGACAGAGAACACTCCGAGGGCTCCCGGCCGCCGTCGGCACGGCCCCCAGCCCAGCTCGGCCGCGGGCTGTGCCAAACATTTGCCTGCCGCTTGGTGGGAGGTACCGGTGCTTTCCGCTGCGCTGTGGCTTTGAACAAGCTTTTAAACTGGAAACTTTGCACAACCCATCCCCACCAGAATTCAACAGTTTAATACATTTTTGCAATATATTGTAATAAAACCCAACGCTAATATAGCCCCAGTTGTTTCCTAAAAACCAAGTCTGGATGCTCTGAAGGCCCCTGAGCTTCAGCAAAGCTGTCCATAGCATCCCGTTTACCAGGAATCTGGAAAAAACAGTTTCATCTTGTTTCGGCCCGGTTCTAGTCGCTATTCCCAGCATGTTCTGCAGCCGTGCCCTCCCTGGGATTTACAGGGGCTTATTTTCCCAACACATGCTCCCTCGTTGCTATTCTTTTTCTTCTTTTTTTCTTTTGGTTTTCTTTTTTTGTTGTTTTTTTTTTTTACTGCATAGCAGAAAGCTATTGAGTAGAAAGCCAGTGGGAAGCCACAGCTATTGTATCTCTGGTTTAGTTCCTTATCTGCTGAGGGGTCCTTTTGTGATTGTGTTGAGGAAGGACATGCAGACAGCGCCTTTTATCACCAGCATGGCATCTCCGGAATGAAAGGAGAGGCAGCGGGGATGCAGATGTGACGTTAAAGTATAAAAATCCACCATATGGTAAAGATTGCTTCAGCTACAGTCTGGTCAAGATGTTGACACTTTGGTTATGAAAAGCAATATGTATCTCTCTTGGTGGTTTCTGTTCAAATTAAATGTTTTGTATCAGGCAGAGAACTAATAACGAGCCAGGTTTTCCCTTGACAGAGGAGTAGTAACAAATATGGAGTAATGTGAAAGCTGACTTGAAAATTACTATTCCCAAAGATGCAATAAATGTAGAGATAAGATTTGCTTAGAGGACTCAAATGAGATAAATGCTAAAGGTGCTGCTGGTGGGAAAAGAGTCCAAGGGGAACAGGCAAAAGCAAAAAAGTAGCATTTAAAAAACACAGTCTGACCTGTCAACATTTCTGTTAACACCAAATACCTCCCGGACAGCAGGCACTGCTTCAGCCTCCTGCAAAGCTCCCTCCTTCCTGCAGCTAGGCATAAGCAAAGAACCAGAAAAAAAGGGTTGCTGGGTGCAAACCGTTGTACGTTCAAGCCAAAACAGCAAGGCATGCCTTTTTCAGTGCCTTTGAAAGGGATGAGATGCCCCAGCGTGTATGTGTAGCCGTGTGTACGGAGGCAGGGCGTGCTGCCGGGGAGCAGCAGAGTGGGCAGCAGGCAGGGCTCGGGCACTGACTCTGCGGCTGTGGATGTGCTGGGGCTGGGGCTGACGTGGAACCGAAATTGCGGCAGCACCAAGAGAAATCAAGGCGCAAAAACAACGCAAAACCAGCCGAGCTTGTTCCTCCGGCCAACGGCATTCTGGAGGCACAGCAATTCCGGTCTGGCTCAGGCTAAAATAAACTTTGCACATCAAATATTTAACACCCCAAAGTCTCTTCCCGAGGCTACGCTCCGCGGCTGCGTGCCCCGAGCAGGCAGGTTCCCATCCCGGTGTGCTGAGCTGCGCACGCCTCTCCCCACGCACCCGGCATCTTTGGTGCTTAATGCGAGTTAACAGCAGTGGCGATGACTTATTTAAGAGCAGATCAAGAAATATCCCAACTCTCTTTGGAGACTTCAAAAGCAGCTGAATGCTACCGGTATCCTCCGATAAAGACACAGCTTTGCTGTACCGTCTGCCTCAGGGGAACCTCGCACCGCCGGCAGCGGGAAGGGGAGACGCAGCCGCTGCAGGGACGTCTCGGCAGAGGGGGACCCTGCCGCCATCCAGCCCCAGCGCCGCGGCCGCTGCGCCCACTGCGGTGGAGGGAGCCAGCACGCCCCTTCCCCTGCCGGGGCCGCATCCTGCCCGTGGCCCACCGGGCGCTCAGGCTGCCCAGCCAGCCCCATCGCCCCCTGAGGAGGTGGGATGCGGTTGCTACGGCAACAGGAAGAAAAAAAAAAAAAAAAATCATTGTTTTGTCACCAGGGGAGCACGGCACTGGAGCCATGGGCCAGGGAAGGGGCACTGGGGGTGCAGAGCCATGTTGGGGTTTGGAGGCCAGGACAAACGATGGAGGAGGGATGGTGCAGACAGCCAGAGCTCGCGCCTCGCTGAGCACATCTCCTGCCTCACCCAGCCAGGCCGGCCATGGCCACGCTATGCCTTCATGCCTACGAGCACCTTCCTGACAGAGACGGCGAGCGAGCCGGAGGAGGGCAGGGGAGGTAACTGGCAGGTGGGCTGGAGGCTTTCCACCGAAATTTAGAGCAGGGGACCTCAGCCCCTGCCTCCATCACGAGCACAGGCAGGTGGGGCTGGAGCAGAAGGACAGCAGCAGCGACGTGCTGTAACAGAGACCTTGGGAACGGCTTGCTGGCCGAGGACAAAAGCGTTCTCCGTCAACAGATGACATTTCCCACTGGGAATGGGGCAACCAAAGCCCTATGGCCAAAATCTCCAGCCCAGGCTGAGGTTGATAGGAGATTCGATATTGATTCACTGGGGCCAGGATTTCATCCTGTGATTTAAACCTAACTCCTCCAAAGAGAATAAGATCAATTTTACAGAGAATCAAACAGATAAAGAACAGCCTTTGAGCCAGTGTGCAGCAGAGACAGAAAAGGGAGTTACAAAAAAGGTTCTTTCCTTATCAGGAAAGTTAAAAAAAAAAAAAAAAAAAGGAACCTGGAGAATGCTGTTTGCTCATTTTTCCTTTTCCAGTCAAAACAACCCCGCCTCTGTCTGCTCTCCGCATGGGCACCGAGGGAGCAGAGCAGCCGAGGGCTTCCCACAGTGGGGCCGGGAGGGAGCTGCTGCGGTCCCCGGCCCCGGAGCCGCCCGCCCCGCTCCCCCCTGCCCGGCCCCGGCCCTTCCCGGGCGGCCCCGGCCCTTCCCGGGCGGCCCCGGCCCCTCCCGGGCGGCCCCGGCCCCGCGGAGCTGCCTCGGCGCTGCGGTGGCCGGAGGGGCCCGGCGCGCTGGGGCCCAGGTGTGCCAAGCCTGCCGCAAGTGACGGCGATGACGAAATACGCTG
Organism: Mycteria americana; assembly: GCF_035582795.1. Lineage (NCBI taxonomy): Eukaryota > Metazoa > Chordata > Aves > Ciconiiformes > Ciconiidae > Mycteria > Mycteria americana. The sequence goes on along the minus strand of NC_134374.1, from coordinate 19,177,735 downwards.
GTGACGCAGCATCTGTCCGCGTGGGCGGGAGAGCCGCCTGCACAAGGGGCAGGGGAGCGAGGGCGAGGAAGGCAGAGATTTGGGGCCGGAAAGGGGAAACCAGCTCTGCCGCAGCAGGGGAGCGGGGCCGCGCTGGAGCCCCCTGCCCCAAGGGTGCAGGGAGCCTCTTGCCCCGGCTACGTCCACGTTTGGGGGACGTGGGCCCCCACCAAGCAACCCCCACCCCTCCTGTCCGGGAAGCTGGAAACCCTTGCGCTGAGCTTCTCTCTCTTGGGGGTTTTATTATCATAATTCCTTTTCATTTTGGCCTTGGAAGACAATTCATCATCCTCAGGCAGCACGGACTGGCCCCCGCCAAGGCTGCTGCTCTGCTCCTGTGCCACGTCCCCCCAAAGCACCGGGCCCACTTTGAGTTTCTTCTGTCCTAAAGCTTTGCCAGGGATCAGCCTGGTGTCTGCCTTTGAGCCTCCGCTGCCATCCCCTCCGCCTTCACTCGCCCCGCGCGGGAGCACCCGCAAGCAGCACGGGACCCGCGGCAGAGGCTTCCGCAGGCAGCGATCCCCTTGCCCACTATTTAACTGCAGTCCAGAGACAATTTTTCTTGGGAAAAGCTTTTAAGCTTGATCAGTGATGGGGTTAATATTGTTTGCCACGTGTCTCAATTTTTTATCTGTATTAATGGAAAGTGCCACGGCAGGGTTTTCTACAGCAGTCCTACAGTGGTGCTTTGTTGGGGTGGGTTTATTTTAAATGCTGGGTTGCAATGACTGATCACGCCGCAGCGCAGCAGCTACCAACCACGTCCCCGCAGAAGCTGCCCCGCCAACAGCATGATGTCTACCCTAAAGCCCAGAGTTTGTCCCCAAAGAGCCATCCTTCCTGTCGCAGCCCGTTCCCATCACCGAGGGCTGGGAGCAGAGGAGGGAGCTGTGCAGGGCCGCGCACGGCAGCAGAGGTGAGCTCTATAATTGTACACCTGCCTGTGTTTGTTCTCTGATGGCTCTTTGGGGACGCTCGGTTACATCACGTTCAAAAGAAAAGGACAACAACACAAAACAAAAAACAGATGCAAGTTAAACAAGTGGAAGGCCCGCTGGGGCTGCCGGTGAAGTTGGACTCTGGTTTCTGCCCAAGGCGAGTGACTGCAGGCAGCTACACGGCAGCAGCTACACGGCAGCAGCTACACGGCCGGCAGCCGGTCCCGTGCCTTTCCCCACCAGCACCATGGGAGCAGAGCCCAGACCCAGGACCAACAGAAAGGCAGGACAGGGACCTTCGCTCCCCCCTTCCCTGCCCGCAATACTCTGTGTTTGCAGAGCCACGCTTTAAACAGAAATATATTATATATATTTTTGCTCTGTGCTTTCAGGCCTTTGATCCGTCCAATTTATTTGTTCTTGTCTTTGTGGGCTTAACAGTCGAAGTGTATGATAATTCATTGCTTGTTAATCCAATTTGGCTCTGTTTAGATATTCTAGTTTAACATCAAATATAATATAAAATAATGTCCAGAAGAAACAGAAATGAGATCCCTGTCTGTGAACCAGCTCTGAACCTTGCCCGGTGAGGGCTGGCTGCTTTCTTTGCTAATTTATTCTCTCTCCAGCTTCAGCAAGCCGGTCCTTGCAGCTGAGCCCCTCACCGCAGCCGGGGCCGCGGCAAGGCGGGGGGCTCCGCACCTTGGGGTGCGGCACAGCACCCCTAGAAGCTCTCTCCCGCAGGGGGGCAGGGACAGCCGGCCCCCGGCACAGCCCCAGGGAGCCTCTCCTAGGGATGCCGGGGAGCTCCGGGGGCCGCAGGCTGGGTCCCCCCTGGTGGGGGGCAGCCCTGGGGCGGCAGCAGCTCCCCGGGGAGCCCAGCCCGCCTGCAGCACCCAGCTCTCCGTACCGACTGCCCCTGCTTGTCAGCCACGCGTGGCACAGACCAAAGCCTCCAGCCCAGCAGTGCTGGGGAGAGACCTGCCTGGCCAAAGCCAGCCCAGCCCCGGGGACCTCGCCGGGGCTTGCTTCAGCTCAGGGTCTGTCCCTCAGTGCAAGGAAGCCTGCCGAGCAGTAAGATTTAGCACACCCCTACGGGCCAGCAGCGTTTCCAGACAGGCACGCTTGAAAGAAGAATCCCTTTTTTATCTGCAGCAGACTCTCAATCACGTTCCCTCCCGCCGCCCACCTCGGCCCTTCCTGGCACCGTTATTTATGCAAACTTCAATGCCGCCGTTACTGCTGCTGTCTCAGCAGAGGAGATGCTGCAGCTCTTTGGGGTGTGCCGGCAGGGACGGAGGACGGCGACAGCTGGCCGGGGAGCATGGCAGGGACACGTCACCGACCTGACATCTCCGAGCCCCCAGCTCGCTGCGAGCAGGAGCCCGCAGCCAGCACAGCGAGCTGGCTGGCGTTAGAGGAGGTTTATTAAATCAGGAGAGAGCCCAGCGCCCGCAGGGTCCGGGCAGGTTCTGGGTGAGAGCTGGCCTGGGATGCCGCAAGGGGAGTCCTCCCTCTGGGGAGGTTTCAGCCCCGTTTCGGCTCTCAGCCTGCAGTCAGCCCATGCCTGGCCCCCGGGCTGGGGCTCTGCATTGCCCCGCTGCCAGCCCCCCGCTGCAGTCCGGGCAGCCCCCCGGCCGCTGCCCTCCTTCCTCTGCCTCCCACCGCTGCTGTTCAAGGGCAGCTCAGCGGGGCCATTCCCCCCTCAGTCGGGGTCAGTCCCTACCTGGGAGATGAGCCCATGGTGGCTCCAGCGCTCGATCCCCGGAGCAGGCGGGGGGCACGGTTCGGGGATGCTGCAACACAGCTCACTGCCTCTTCAGGCATGGGCATCGGTCTGCAGCAGCACCACTGCTCCCCAGACAGGCTGCAAACCCCCGAACAACCACCAGCCTCCCCTCCACAGCCTGGCTTTATCTCCTTTTACCCACCTGCCAAACGACTCACTAACGAGGGTGTCACAAGGCCCCGGGTCCTGGCGCTGGGCTGGCTGCAAACCATTGCTCAGGGTCCCCGTGCAACACACGCCTGTGCCGGAGCTGACCCCAGGGCAGTCGGCCAGACCCCGCTGCACTGCTGGAGCCTTCACCGTGGGGTTACAGCGGTGGGGGGCCCATCCGGGCATGGCTAACTCCGGCTCCCCGTGGGCCCCAGCCATGCCGGGTGATGCTTGGGCGTGCAGCTGAAGCATCTTCCCGCGCCAGGGAAGGGGCTCCCCATGCCGCTGCTCTTGTTGCAGTTCCACCTCGGTGTCACCCCGGCTGAGCCACTGAATGAGCAGAGGCCGTTAGGGGAGGGCATTTACCCCTGCTAGCCACGAAGTGCTTGGATGCTCCACGCGTAAGAGCGGTCCATGAACAGACCGTTAATTCAGAGGCAATGAATGCTCCTCGCCATCTCCCAACAGCCTCCAAAGCGCCCTCCTGAAAACCTAGGGAAAATAAGTCTTTTCTTCTCTACCGTGCTTCAGTGGAGAAGTGGTGTGTGTTGGAGGCGTTTCCTGCCCACGCTTACCCCTCTCGGAGCTGTGTTTCCGCCGAAGGTGAGGGGGTGGTGGTGTGAAGGACCAGCACCGTGCCGGGTTTCACGGGGGCGAGGAGAGAGGCTCTGCCACGGCCAGAGCCGAGACGGGGCTCAGAGCCTGCCCGCCCCAGTGGGTCACCCGTGGGGACGGCGACGACCCCCCCTCGGGGCCAGGAAAGCTCTGCCTGAGGTTTGCAGCCTCTCGGGTGCCAAAGCGGATCAGCTGCGGGAGAAGCGGACGGGGAAGGGGCTGGGGTGGCACCCAGCAGACCACGCGGGTGCCCAGCCGTGTGCTGGCTTCTGCAGGACAAGCACCTGGAGCCCGTCAAAGCAAACCCACTTAGGCGTATTTAACCAAACACTTACTTTCCATTTTATTCAATAATTGCTTTAATACTAAAATGCATTAGATGCTCAAAGCAGAGAAAAGAAAATCACATTTAGGTGGAAAACGAAGTTCTCATCAGATGAAAAAACCCAATGTGGCAGGTACACCATTTTGAAACAGAATCGTAATAATTTAATAAAGCTGCTTCATCATCTTCATAAAATAGACAGAATGGTGATTCTTTTTTTTTTTTCCTTTTTCCATTTTGTTGTTTACAATGATTCAATCACTGTGAAAATGTACATAACATACATATCAGCATATACAACAATTTATTCTTCATATACTCGGCAACGGAGACACCATGACGAGACGTACCGCGCTCAGTCCGGCGGCAGCCCTGCCCGCTGCCGGCAGGCGAGCAGCGACCGTGCCGCCGCTGGCTCTTCCCGCGTCGGGAAGGCGCCGGTGTTACGGTGCGAGACCCGCGGCTTGTACCTGCCGCCCTGCGAGGCTGCGAGGAGGCGCGTGCTGCTGCGAACCAGTTTGTGTCAGATGCGTTTGAAGATTATATCCCAGCTTAGATCAGCTGAACATCAGCTGATGCCGACAGAGGATCCGATCCGTCTCAGCAGCGCTTGCAGCGTGGTCGGCTGGGCTTCTCCCCGACGGGTACCGCGACTCACAGGTTGGATCAGAGATTACCCGTAGCTGCAAAAGCAGCTGTAGCAACAAGATCATCAATTTTCCCCAATGACAGACAAATGTGTTTCCATTCATAATTAGATCTTTTTTTTCCCCCAAGAATAATTTCAACATATTCATCAGACAGTGTGTTCTTTACAAAAGCAACTTGTTTCCTATTTGGAAAAAAAAAAAAAAAAAAAAAAAAAAGGAATTCACTTCTGCACAACGTGTGATCCACAGGCCACCTCCAGCTTCACAACAAACAGGGAACGGCAACAACCTCAGCAGGACGGAGCTCGGGGGGTATTTTTCCAGCCGTCAGGCGTCCCCGCCAGCCCTCCCTCAGCCCTCCTGGCGCAGTCTCGAGGGTGGGAAAGGCCGGGGGCTCCCCAGGGAGCAGGGAAGGGTCCCGGGGCCAGCACCGGGTGGGCTCATCCCCCCGGTCCCCAGCCTCGGGGCCGCTCCAGACGGCATCCTCGCCACGCTCGGGGGAGAATCGTAGGCGGTTGCTGCTCTCCTGGATAAACGGGGGATAACAGGGGAGCAGAGCAAGTTTGCCTGGAGGAAACCAACAGATCCCAGCGATTTTTCCTAAACCAAATCTGAGGACAGGTTTAAGTTATTAAAAACCACAATAATTACATCTGGACCCCCCCCCCCCAAAATAAAAACCAACCCTGCCTGCCCTGCAGCTCTGAATGTTTTTGCATGGCCAGTTTTGATGCAACTAGGAAAAAACCAAGACAGACTGCGATTTGCCCAGGAGCCCTGAACTCATCTCAAGTGACACAGAGGGACAGTGACAGGAGTAGCAACATATTCAGGAGATGGACGAGGCGGCGGAGCCGGGGCCGCTCTCCGGCTCTCCCCTCGGCCCCGCGCAGCGAGGACGTGCCAGGGAAGGGCCCCTCGCTCAGCATCCCTGGCTGCAGCCCGGGTCAGCCCAGAAAACTGGTGTTTAAACGATTTTCTTGGAGGCATAAGGGTTTACTGACCTCTTTAATGCCCCCTTTTAATACAGAATTATTTCACATTCCTTCTCGGCTGCGCTTTTATTCAGAGTGGCAAGGAACGTTTCCTCTGGGTAAATTAGAGAAATGTTTCTATTTTTTTTTTTTTTTTTTCCTTTCTTCTTTTTCAGTTAGCATTTTTCATCCAGAACGCCGGGCTGGTGGTGGCAGCTCCGCAGGCAGAGGGCAACGCTCAGCAGAAATTAACGGCCGGCGCTTTTCGGTCAGCTGGGGATGGTGACGGGGCGCCTGGGGACGGGGGTACCCGCGCTCCCCATCCCTGCGATGGCAACGGGGCGGCCGGGTCCCATCCTGCTGGAGGTGGGGGGCGGACGATGGGGCGGCGTGGGGCCGTGGCCCTGCGAAGCCAAGAGGATCTGACAGATGGGGCATCGCAGGCTCTGTCACTCAGCAAAGGCGTACGAGAAGCTTCCCCCCAAAAAACCACCCAGAGCTGACAAAAACAGGTAACATCAGAATAAACCCAGCCTAACAGTTACAGAAAACCCAGTTACTTCAACAGCCCCAAGCCAGCCCCTTTCTTCTTTGCTTGCGTTATAATAACATACACATTTGGGGAAAAAAAACACAGAAATAAATGACAGCAGTAACAGTACACAGGCAGGAAACACTGCAGGAACAGAAATAACATATCCCTGAAAAATGGGCTCAAACTCCAGAACAGAGGGGAAAATCCCCGGTTCGCTTTCCGGAAGGATGCAGGACATCACGTTAATGCGTGGGATGGGAGGTGAATGAGGTAGTCATCAACACCAGCGAGGGAAGCGTCACAAATTTCATTAGATGACCATTTTTTTGTCGGTTCTTTCCCAATTCCTAGCCCTAGGCAAGTGGCAGGGGGAACAGACTGACTGCGGACCTGTGTCGGACCAGCTACGACTTCAGGCAGGATCAGTGTGCCCTGAAGAAACGAACGGCCGGAGCTTAATTTTATTTTGAGGATAATAATGACTGGAGCTTGTTTTCTTGTTGATGTTTTTAATTTAAATAAATCAAAGTAACAAATATTTTATCATGATATGTAGACCTAGAAAGACTATTTCTCTAGAAACCACTAATTTCAACTTGCTGGTACAGCAAACATTGGCAAGAGCTATATATTTTCCCTTCCATAATTTTAAATTCTAGGAAACATTATTTAGGGTAGGAAAATCTGTCCGGTGAAGGGTTAATAATAATAATAATAATAATAATAATAATACACTAACTGAAATCCTCCTACCTTACTCATACCTCACTGAGGAATTATCACTGCAAGAGGGCAGAGAGCTGTGAAACCCCTTCCCTCTCTCCCTCTACAAAATGGCTATTAAAGTAGCTCAATTTTTAAATCCATTTTATATGAGTAAATTTGTACCCACACAAAAAAGTCCTTAATTAGGAGAAAAAATAATGAATTGCTTTAATTTTTTCTCCATTAAGAAGGCACATTAATTGAATTAGTAGCGTTGTTACATATCACCTGTCTGCCCCTAAATTAACTTCACTATTGCTCATTCCGTACTTGTTTATGATGCAGGGATTGAAAGAAATCAGAACAGTCTAAAATCCATGCCATGGTGACATACAAACACACACATACTTGGCATAATCACGATTGGGAAATGCTGATGTGGAAGTGTGTGTCTAATTGAGAAGGTAATTTAGATCTCTTAAATAATTCCATCACTTTGACTTGGAAATGATTGGAGACGGGATATCTAAATCCGGGAACTGGAAAAAAAAAACAACCCAACCAACTTCTGGGAAAACTTTCCATGCGTTGCCTTGAAATTATGCAAAAGAAACAGGTAAGGGAAAAAGTTCAGCACGGTGCATCTGACAATTGCAATCCAGGCAGAATTTTCCCCAAAACGTCTTCCCGTAATGCCCTGTCGCTGCCCTGCAAGAGCCGGGGGAGGCTGCCGGCGATGGTGGGGGCTGGAAGAAGCGCTTGCTCCACCGGGTCTGAAAACTGCAGGTTCCCCAAGGTTTAAGTAAGATGATTGTGATTTTTCTTTTTTTTTTTTTTTTTTAAGCTTGAAAGCCTTTTGCCATCACCAGACATACGGTAATTTGCAATATCAAATACAATAATAGTACAGATAAGCATGTGACAGCAAAAGGATTCATAAATGCAGGGGTGTCAATAGCAAAATAGCAACATCTTAAAATACAAACAACCTCGTGTTGGGCGAATATTAAAACTCACCGGACTGTCATTTTGAACAGTCGCACACAAGAAATGGCCGCTATTTTGGCTAGACTACAAAACCGCCGGGGTGATTACTAAAGGCGTCCGAATAAGGAATTTGCCATTCAATTATTTCCAGGAATGGAAATTTATCTTTGTTTCGAAATATAAAAATATATAAACTCCGAGGAGGGGATACCGAGCGCTCCCGAGGACCGGGGGGGCCTCGCCTCTGCCCCCGCCACCCGCTGCCCCCCGCAAAAGCAAAACACCAGCTACTTTGCTCCGGCTGCACACCCCTGCCGCCTGTTGAGACAAGTGGGATTGTCACATTAACGATAGCTTCATTTATAAACAATACATTTAGGGAAAGCTTTTAAATACAGCAATCTGTGAACCATTGGTAAGCGATAAAAACAATCTGCGCTGGGAATAGTGCGGTCCCTCATCCTCCTCCTCCTCATCCTCCTCCTCCTCCTCCTCCTCCTCCTCCTCTCGCTGGGTGCCGCTCAGAGGACGATGTCTTTTAGTCTCCGGGCACCGGGCGAGTCCTTTTCCCGGCGTTCCTGCAGGAGGAGGTTGCCCTCCTGCCCGCCGCTCTCGCTGTCCGCCCCCCGGGGCTCTGCCTCCGTCGGCCGGGAAGGGCCACTGTTCCCAAAGGGCTCCCGTTCCCGGTTGCCGGCACAGTGCCCGGCACCGTACGGTGCCGCTGGCTTGCCGGACAAAGGGCTCTTCAGGTGGAGGGGCGAGGTGACGGGGCTGACGGCCTCGCAGCCGTTGCCCGCCTCGCGGACGGCGCCGCTCACCTTGGGGCTGCAGGCGGCCGGGTCCACCGTTCTTTTGCCTTTGGGGTTGGCGAGCCGCTCGTCGGCGAGGGGCTCGCCGCCCTCCTTGCCGAAGGTGGCGAAGGTCCTTTTTGTGCTGCAGTCTGCGTAAGGCTCCGCGTCCACCGCCGTCGCCTCGATGGAGAGCGAGATGACGTTCCTCCCGTGCTCGGGGGACTTGGCGCGGCTGGGGACGGCGCCGCGGGGCATCCAGCACCTGTCCGAGTGGCCCAGGATGCGGCACTCCTCCCTGCAATGAAATCCTTCGCTCTGATCTGCGTGCAGAAAACACAAGGGCCGGTGAAGGGGGGAGCCCCGCCAAGCCAGGCGCTGCCCATCGCTCCCACCCCAGCAGCGGTTATCCTACCCCAAACAGCAACCATTTTTAAGGCAAGGCTCGGAAGAGGGATTTTTGTTACTGTGATTTCTCTGCTGCTCTAAAGACTGGAGTTCAGTTTCCAACAGGTTGCGTGTCATCTGCCCCCACCGGACCCGCAAGCTGGGCAAAGGAGTTACGGCTGCCCATCCATCACGGCGGGTCTGTCCCACGTGGCGAGCTGCTCCGAGTCAGCACTTTCTGGCTTTAGTAACCAGCGCTAAAAGCCACCGCGTTTTAAGCTTGGTTTGACGTGACTTTTAGGCTTGCCTTTCTGCAGAGGGGGGAAGGGAGCAGAGGGAGGAGGGGGTTTTCTTTGGGTTTTTGGTGTATATTTGTGTTTTAACTTTTTGCTTAATCCCACTGACCTCCCACAGAGGCTTTATAAATCTCCGAGACTGCCCACTCCACTGAAGATTAAATGTGTCATTCCTAGCACTGGGGCTTTATTCATATGAGAGCAATAAAGATCCCTTCTCTCGACTTAGGGCTGTCCTGACACCACTTTACAGGGCTGAAATATGGAGTGGTGGTTTAATCCTTTCCAAGGACCTTCCACGCCCAGCTCTGAGCGCTCCCAGGCGGGTGCAAACCCTCGTGCCCGGTGCTCGCACGCATCCCCGTGCTGCCGGCCAACCCCAAGGGATTGCAGGGCCTCACCTCCCATCACGGACGGACAAACTGGGGCCCAGGGAAGCGGCCGGGCTCAGCCAAGTGCAAAGCTGGAAAGCAAATCCGGGAGCCTCAGCTTCCCCAGCGTTTGCTGAGCGTCTGACCGTGGCTCCCGCCGAACACCGCAGGCTCCCGGCTGCTTTTCAGTCTCAGCTTACGACTTTTCCTTCATTTGATAAGAACTTGTAATTGCAACTAGCCCTCATAAAGCACAACCTTTCCCTACGCAAAGACGTAGCTCCTTCCTATCATAACCTACATATACGCAAAGCAGCGTTAAAGCACTAATGCCAGTAGCCGTACAAGACCGCGCTCGGTCGGTGCCGGTTTGATGGATCGAAGCCTGCGAAGGTGCAGACTCAGCCTGGGTTTGCTTCCCGTCCGTCTGCAAACCGTTCATTTTGATGCTTTGTACATCTGTGTGCATAACCTCCGCTCCTCAGACGCATTGGTATTTCCACCACATTCGAGCACTAGGGCGGCTGATAAAAATTCTCAGCACATAACACAATGCACCAAAATATGAGCAGCTTAACACTTACAGAGAATAAACGAGTAAAAGGCAGACCTCAAAAAGAAAAAAAAAAAAAAAAGGATTTTTTTTTAAAGGAGAAGAAGCCAATTAATTGAAAAATCTATGGGTAAAACATAAGCTTTTTTTCCCTACATCAGAGCAACTACCCGGCGGTGCGGAGCACGGTGCCGGGTGGCTGTGTAGGAGGTCTGGGTTTCGGCAGCCACCTTTACAGCAGTTTGAGAGGAGGATGCTCTGAGCCTTACATGCAGAACAACCTGCACCGAGATCTAAAAGCCCATGCTCTTATACTTTGATTCTGTTACTTTCAAGTACTTGAGCAAAATAAAAAAAAAAGAAAAATTGCCCAGAAAGTGGCTGTCTGCCTATTTATCCACAGCTTAACTTCAAAAGGGTGCTACAGGCATACAAAGTTGTGTAGTCTGGCTGTGATAGCAGAGGACTTGGAGATGGCTGGAGGGGCTACAGAAATATCTTGGGTTCTCATCCCCGATGAGACACTGATTTATTGTGCTGTGTGACCTTGGGCGTGTTGCTGGAGCACGCATCACTTCAGTCTCGCCGCAAACATGAAAGGCCAGCTCTGGGCACGCGCTGGGCTGGCCGGTCCGGCGCGGGAAGGCACGGGGGGAGCTGCTGCTCCTTACCTTCCCAGCCCAGCGCCACGGCTCAGCCCCACATCCACGGGACCACCGCAGCCAAGGCACACGTGACTCCGGGCGGAGCACGGGCAGTTTTGTCTTGCCTCGATCCATTTATTCCAAGCTGGCACGTTTTACGGTTAAAAACAAATCGAGGGCTTCACCAATTACTGTACTGCAGGTGGATATTCCTCAAACCCTAGAAAGAGACCTGTGCTTTAAGAGCAGTTTTACTAAAGACTGCTGGTGCAGTGCCTATCTGCTGGGGAGATGATCCGCTTTGGACACCGAGATGCTTGTCTGCAAGTCGCGCCAGCGGCAGCTGAAACGCAGGCAGGAGAAGAGATGAAAAGCATTACGTTAAATTATACCATTTCAGTCTTTTATTTTATGAAGGGAACGTAACGAGTACGAAAGACACCAGGCTGACAGGCAGGATGTCACCAGCCATCCGCAGACCTGAAGACAACAGGTAGCTCCACGGCACATTCTGCCTCCCTGCTCCCGTCCCCACCGCACGTCTCAGCTTTGCTCTGCAGAGACCACGTCCCGCAGCCAGAAACCGTCCTGCTCTTGGGGACAACGCGTGTCCGGGCTGCCCAGACCAGCCCAGACCTGGCAGCAGACCCAGGGACCAGCGCAGGGCCCTGAGCAGCAGCCGCTTCTCCGTGGCAGAACGAGGATCTTCGGCTACCCACCCCTCGCTCTCTAACCCCGTCACTGACATTAAATTCTATTTTTATGCCGCAAGCCTGCCCTGTTGATACGCGCGAACACCCCCAGCGCTCCCCTGCTGTCCCAGGTCCCAAGGCAAGCTCCGAGGGCTCTGGGCTCCTCCGGCGGGCTGATCCAGGGCTGCCACCTCCCATCCTCCTCCTCTGCAGGAGCAGCTGCTGCCCCAGAGCAGGGGCAGGCACGGAGCTGCCGGGTGCCGCTCCCGGCGCTGCCCTTTGCAGCTAGCTCTGACTCGCCCAGCCCCAACGGCACCCAGGACGGTCATTCGCATTCACGGGCTCTTTATTGTACTGTTCTGTCTTTTTTTTTTTTTTACCGCTTCGACAATCGGAAATAGGACAACAGGAAATTCTTTTACAGCCCTAGACCTGCCCTAGTCAATATGACTGTTACTGTCTGCACTAAAAAATGTTCTTAATGCAAGGAGCAAAGCCCAGGTAATAACCACCGCACCACGCGCCACGTGGCGAGTGGCAGGCAGCCAAAACAGGCAGCTTCCCGCCTCCGTGCCCGGCGCACCGATGACGGGGGGTTGAGCAAGCTGGCGTGAAACTACTGCCCGCCGGGGAGCCAAGGGAGGAGGAAACGGCGGAGGAGCACGCTGGGTGAGCAGCACCGCGGCGTCGGCGACGCTCTGCGCGAGCCACCGAGCAAACACCTCACCCCGGACAGGAGTCCCCGAGGAGCCCAATGCACCAGGCTGGCGAGGACCTGCCGGCCGATACGGCTCAGGGACGGGGAACACCGCGGCCCGGGGCTGTGCAAGCCACTCGGAGCTGGGCTGGGCTTTCTAAGGAGCCGAGCACAGCGCGCGCGCTGGGGGAGAGTCCCATTGCAAAGCAGGCGGTAGGGATAGCTGTGTCACACGCAGGCTGCCCGGAGAGACGCTGCGCAGCTCACGGGGGCAGGTGCCATGCGTGGGTGACGGCCGTCCAGTCCGGCACGCGAGGTGCGCGGGTCCCTCGGCAGCAGCGTCCATTTTTCGGCCAGTCTGCCTTCACCCAGCACAAATCCGGAATCTCGTTTCAGAGCTCCTTAGGGCAGGGTCGCTTTTAAAATTATTCCCCCCAGGTGCAAAACACCCTGGCAGAAGCCTCGCCATGAAGAGGCGAGGAGTTATCTTGAAGTCAGGCTTGGCAGAAAAAAATGTGTCATTGCTAAACATAAGCTCTCACATAGCAAATATGAAATAAAATAAAAGCAACAGCCACCCCTGGAATAAACATCTTCCTTAACAAGTACAGCAAAACCCATGTGGAGCTCCAGATTTCAAACCTTGTCTACTTGCACCTCGAGGGACCAGCACAAAGGCAACTAGTAACGAGCCCAGCCAGCCACGCGCGCTGCCTGCGCTGCCTGCGCTGCCTGCGGGCTCTGAGCCAGGCAGCGGGCTGCCGAGAACCAGCGCCTGCAGAAAGACCTGGTGGGAGAAACGACAAGACCCACGGCTTATCTGCGGACAGACGGGCAGCCGTCATCGCCGGTGGAGAACGGGAGCCGGGGGCAACGGCGCGGTGACACAAGAAGCAGGAAGGTGACATGAAACACCACGAGCGCCCTAATTCCCAGCGCTGAGCCCAGCACAGCACCCATCCAAGGGGTCCGAGCACCCTGCTGCCTGCACCCTCAGACTTCCCAATCTCACCGTGAAAGCTCTCGGCCGGAAGAGCAGGGAGATGGGATGGGGATGCCCGAGAGCCGGGAACCAAGAGGAGCCCAGGAGGAGCTGGCAGAGGGCACGGGGTGGGCGCTGGAGCAACAGAGCCTCCAGCTCCCCCCTGCGAGGGGCCTTCTCTCGTTAAACGGAAGGACTAACGAGCACCCAGGGTGTCCAAGTGCTTTCCGTCTCCTATCCAAAGCCTGCATACCTGCAGCAGAGCAACGTGAAGCCGGCGTGCAAGGCGCCAATTCAGCTTTCAGAGCAATTGAATTATCTCCAGTGGAATCGCAGCGCTGGCCAAAGAGACAAAGTTAAATCGTAGCAAGGTGCAAGTGCCTGGGAATGTAATATTCCTGATAAATGGCCAGATGACATGTGCTGTTATACAATCTAAGGTGCAATTTGGGCGATGACAATAGTCCCTGGAGTTTCCATTTTCAAACAGCCGCTCAGTTCAATCCAATCCATGTCAGAGCAGCTTTGCCGAGGTGAGTAAGTAGAGCTCATTTGTGCTATTACATGGGGAGCAAGGAAAAGGACCGGAGGAGTCGCTTGAAAATGAAAAATAAGAAAAAAAAGGCGACTGGAAGAATCGCAGCCCGGCTGGGATGTGCACGGGGCAGGGGGTGCACGGGTGAGCATCGTGCCGAGCGGCCCCAGCCCGAAGCCCCCAGCCCTGTGCCGGTGCAGGGCACGCGTGCCTGTACCCGGGCCGGTACCGCAGGTACCCTCGTGCAGGAGCCTGGCTTTATCTCCACATTTCGGTGTTTCTTCAGCAACCGTATGATTATACTGTAATCACGATGACACTGCTCCTGGGTACAGCAAACAGCACGATCATTAAAAAATTCATTTCAAAATCTTCCTGGAAGCTAATAAATTTTACAGCAGTTTCAATCCTTTCTCATTGCAACAAAGAAAAGCTTAGTTCCAGACAAATTAAAAGTAAATTGATTGCCTTAGGGGAATCTATTCAAATATCACTTTTCCATGTTAGAAATCTCTTCCTGAAAGAAGAAGAGGAAAGCCAGGGAGAGCCAGCACGGGAACAATGTGGAAAAGCAAATCATTAAATCTCAGTTCACGAAACTAAGCGGGGGGAGAATCAAACTTAAAATAAAATACAAATGTCTCACTGGGGTGCGGGCCTAACATTTGTGACAGAATTTATGAATAATAAATATGAATAAATAGTAAACATGAAGGGATCAAACATTGCTGTTGATGTTTACTCATGGTTAGCCATCTTTCACGGACAATGCGCAACTGCATTATTTAACACTCCTCTTCCAGCTGCTTCAGGGTTTCTTTTCAACTCCGGCACCTTAATTTTCTGGGGAATGTACACCACAAGGTGTGAGGGTGTCCCCGAGCCGCCGTGCAGCACCCACCACCCTGGGCATGCCGGGGGAGCCCACCTCCCCTCCGCCCCACCAGGAGCGGCTGTTCCCAGCTCGGGAGCAGCGATCCACCGCAAATAATAAGCTGGAGCAAAATACAAACAGTCCCCAGCCATGGTTCATCATCTGCTTATAAATTAAGACTCTGCACCTCTCCCTTATCTCCCTTAATAGCATAATATCAGGAAACAAGAGGTGGGGAATAGTGTATTATATTTTTGACCTATGGGCTTTTACAGAGCCTTCTTTGCCTTTCCTAATAAGAAATCTCCAGTCTATGCAGAAATGTAATCCTGGCGTGGCTTCCCTTGCACAATGCTCAGAGGATACTAATAACCAGGGACAGTGACAAATGCTCTTTACAGCAACGAGGAGCCTTTCTTTTCCTCTCTTTCGCAATTGTTTGGGATTTATGCAAGCTAAAAAATGCTGTATTTTTAATCCTGGATTGTCTGTCCCAACACAGGAGGTCAACGGTGCTCGGACAAAGCAAATGCCTGCGAGGAATTATTTTAATGAAACAAGGGATGTGAATTAGATTAATTTATCAGGCAACTGCTGATAAGGACCCACGGCTGAATGCAGCTCACGGCAGCGCTTCTGTAATGGTCAATGGAGAGATGCGACGGGGCTCGCTCCCGGCCGCTGCAGATACACACAGCTCCCAGGAAGCACCGAGGACCCACACTGATTTACACCAGCCAGGGGGCTGGCCCATTCACCTCTTCCCCTGCTCTATATTACCATTTATAACGTCCTTTCTTCTGCAGAACAGTCCCTGTATCGCGAATGAAGACTGACACACCGAAACATCTGGGGTGCCCGGCTAACTACACACCGCAGGGCTAAGGACAGATCTGATGCAAAAGATCTTCTCCGGAGAAACGCCTTCCCAGGCACGCCGAAGCCTTTGGGACGAGAAGAAGGCTGTGGGAAGGAGGGCAAGGACCCGAAGCAAGAGGAGCCGGTGTTTGGGCACGCCATGCACTACAGTGGAGCCAGACCAGAAGGTATTATGGGCTGGAATGCAATTTAATGCTGGCTGCCCCCCTTTATCTGGGACCACGGGCCAATCCCCACCTCATTCACACGGCAAAATTAATTCCCTTTCAGAGGGCCGGCAGAACACACCACTTAAACTCCAATTAATCCTTTTCTTAAGTGGTCTGTAGAGCTCGGGCTGGCCCCTGAGCGGCGGGGATTTCACCTCCGAAACTCCGCTACTCACACCTGGATACAGGGCTCGTTAGCATCCTAACCGATGTTAGGATGCAGGATCCGGTCCTCGGAGAGGAGAGCACTCCGGGATCCGATAGACCTTTTCCATCTCGAACCATTACGGCACGGTAATTCATAGGCACAGCTCCCATTAATGCTAATGGCAGCTACTGTGCTGCTGCATGAGTGCAGAATACAACCCTTTGACTTCATTACTGGAATTCAATTTCATTAACACTGGATACAGAGGGATTGTCCTAAATACACTCTTTCTTATATTTTTTTCATGTTAATGTAACCATTTGAGTATATTATACCCTGCAGAGATGGAAACATTTCTAGTCTGTTTAAACACATTTCCCACAATTGGGAGCAAAACTTTGTCTCCGTTTATGCCTTTGACACCAGCTGCCTTCCGTTTAATGGGACTTTAGTCACTAAAACAAATGAATCCAAAGGTTACTTTTCTCCGCTATTGTCAAATCCGAACCAGACAAATTCACATATTCTGTCGGGGTAACGCGGGACCAGCCAGGCAGCCACATTCCAACGGCAGCAATAAGTCCCATACAAAATTAGGCGTTGCTCAGAAAATAGCTACTCGACAATTCTGATAAAAATCCAACAAAACAGAAATTACCGTTGGGGGAGATAAGAAGCAATTCCCAGCCGCTTGCACGGGGCCAGCTCCTGGCCCAGCGCCTGTCGGAGCAGCATCCCTGCCCTCGCCGCAGCCGTACCGATGTACACCCCTTGGGGGGTCACGGCGAATGTGTTACCGCAACCGGCACCCCCCTTGGCCAGGACGAAGCCGAAGAACCCATCCTCATCCTCTCCCCGCAGGGATGCGGAGGGCCGGGGTGCCGGCAGGAGCGGGGATGCAGGCGAGACCCCCGCCTGCCCCCTCCTCCTGCGCACACGCCCAATGCGGCTCTCCCATCCCTGCGAGGTTTCTGGCACTTCCCCACAACAAGTGAGAAATAAAGGAGCTGAGGTTATAAATGCTGATACATAATTTACTCCTATTATCAAGATTAAACACATCTTTGCATGCTTAGCATAAAACAACTGCCTTTCCCCAGAATTCTCAAGGACACGCATAAACTTCATTATTATCTAAATAATCAAAAGAGTATTTCAATAGAATATTTAACTGTCTGCCTACTGGAAACTCACAGCCTTAATCTAACACTGATCCTCTGTTGTCCTTCATGTAAATATTGTTGGGCCGTCAGCCAAAGCCTAGGGAAGTGAGCTTCATCTTGGTGGATGGGAATCTCTCGTGTCAGATACAGTCAGCCTGACTAATGAGACCTACAGCTTGCCAAAACCTACAGCCTCGCTGTCTGTTCCAGCCATTGAACGCGCTCAGAAACCCAGTGGCACCAGCCCAGCAGTCTACAGATCCCAATCAACTATCAATAGCTTAAGTGTAAGTGATTGTGTATGAAGTACGAGCCAAATGTGTTTCCTTTTTCAGTTTTAGGACCTCCAGGATTGTTATTGCACCAGTAATGCTTGCACGGAATTAATCATAGACGTACCCACAAGGCAAAACATTATGAGAAGCTCTTTGTACTTTTGAAAAGTGCGCAGCTCTGAAGAGCGGAGGGAGCTGGAAGGCTTCCCGGCGCGATGGGGCGTTCCCCACCGTCGAGAGATAGCTAGGGAATTTTTCCCTTTTTTTTTTTTTAAACCAAAAGCAGCGGTTGCTGGCCATCCTTCATCATGACATTGATCTCTCGCTCCTCCACCATGGAACCCAGCGCTATCCCCTCCCTGGTGTTCTACTTGAACTCTTTGTTTTCGGATGAACACATGGCTTTTCCATGCTGGTGGATCCCTTTGTCTGAAGCACAGGGATGTCCCACGATGAGATGCTGGCCCAGGGTGGCAAAATCCCACAGGGAACTGGGACGGCCACGCGGACAGGTCTGCAAAAGCTGCTGTAGGTTGTCCAGCACCCAACAGCACCCACGGTCTGATCCAGCACCACGACTCACCGCGACACAAGGACGCTCCTGCTCCTCTCTGCCCCGGCCGTGGATCTACACCGAGGGCTCAAATGAGGCTCCAGCTCCAGGCCGACGAGGGATAACAGCGATGCCAGGGGAACACCAGCCGTGGGTTAGGCTGGCCCCATGGCCACCAGAAGAGGTCACAGCATTGCCAAAGCCTGGGAATCTGGCCCATTTAATTCAGCCAAAACTTTGTTCTGGCAATTAAGTTTACCTTCATTAATTAAGAGAGTGATCATAGTGTATAAATATACACATAAAATTACTGTAAGGTCAAGAGTCAAATCTAAAACCTCATTATAAGCCTAGGGAAAGTCCATTACCTGTGAGTCATGGACCAGCAATGCAGCTGGGGTCCCATCCCATCCCACCCTGTCCCATCCCGTCGGCCCTGCAGCCATGGGGGCGAGATGGAAAACAAGCTCTCGAGTTTATCTGGGGCTGCAAACTGAAGAGCCGCAGGGAGACAGCTGAGCAATGGGAATGGAAAATAACTGTATTTTCATGACCCATGTAAGTACCGCAAGGAAAGCAGTCGGCTCCGTGGCTCCAGCCAAGCTGATGCCAAGCCACGGGCGCCCGGGCACTGATGCCGAGTCCGATGTGGGGGGTCTGGACGCCACACTGGGGTCCTGCCACGCGCTCCCTAGCTGTGGCTCCAAGGCGGGGGGCAGGAGGCTCCTGCTCCCCAAGGTGGGCTGCTCCAGCGCCGCTCGAGCACAGCGGACTTCTGGCCCAACCTCTGCCTGCGCAGCCTCCGATGATTTCTGATTTCTCCGAGGCGCGTTTCTGCAGTGCTGCCCCAAGGTCAGGCGGGATTGTGTTGGCTCCCGGTCCCGGTTCACAGGGCTGTCAGCTAAATTGCACCACGGCATCGTTACTCCCGGTGATGGTGTGACAGACAGACAGAGCCCAGCTGGATTTTCAAAACCTAAGCACTTTGCAACACTGACAGGCAAGAAAAAAACCCCACCAACCCACAACCCTCTTAGTCTGAGCAGGTTTTATCTGGAAATACCCAAAGCTAGTAAGTATAAGACCCCACAAAGTCATTCCTGAACCACTTTTCTGACCGAACCTTTTAACTGTCACTGGGAAATAAAGAGCAATAGGTACCAGCCCCAGCCGGTGTTACCTGATTAGTCTAGTCCCTACTGCATGCTTAACGCGGCCTTTCTTCGAAGGGATAAAGCAAGGCGGAAATGGCTGATGTAATTTGGTGCTTTCAGACAGAGTTAGCACGAGGAGAAGAGTTGAGTTCATTACACTGGAGTTCACCACAGGGCTGCAGCAGCCGAGAAGATGCGGCCGGTGCTGGGGCTAAGCTGCCGGCCGGGCACCCGCTTCTGTGGCAGGAACACGAGGTGCACCATAAGCGGATAGGTTTAACCCAAACGTGTCCCTCTGCGGTGGGAATCAGCCTGATTTCCCCCCCCCCCCCCCGAGCACAAGAAGGGGGAGGCAACAGGAAGGCAGGCAGCGTGGTCCTGCAGTAATGCTGCTGGAGCCTCTCTACAGGGATCCACCCTGGCTGTCTGCGGCACACAGATGTAATGCTGCCTCTTTGCCACTGCACGCTCGCCTCATTTCTAAAACACTTACACATGCAGCATGCATTAGAATTAAAAAACCATTAAACCTCGGAAAGGAAAAACTTTGACAGGATGCGTAATATACTAAGTATAATTAATTAAATTGGATGAGGCACTGGGGGACGAGAGAAGAGTGGATGGAGACTGTTCTTGGAAAAGGGATGGTAATGCACTAATGTTCAGTGTGTGCCATTAAGTAAGAAACAGCCTTGGAAGAGGCGAGGATGAGCGACGGGAACTTCGAGAGACGGCACCAGCCAGTTGGGCACCTCGGATGCATAGCAAAGAAGGCGATAGCACGAAATGCAGCCAATTAGAGCTCCAAAAAAATGGTAACAAAGGTGGAAAAGGCACCCGAGAGATGGAAAAGCAAGACTGGCATGAAGGTTGCTAAATAGCAATACCCTACCAGTGACAGCCTCCTCCAGAGAGCATCTCTGGACACCCCGCAAGGGCTCGGGGCGACGGACCACCTTCACCACCCAGCACCAGGCTCTCGGGGCCAGCACGGGCATCGGGGCAGGCACAAGGGGATTCATTCCGGAAAGCATCTGGCTCTCCGTGGGGTCATTCTCCAGTTACCTGTACCCCCGGGCACGGTTCCCCAGCGTGGGCAGCACCCTGCTGCATCCATCCCCCTCGGCGGTTGCCGGCAGCAGCTGAGGTGGGGTGGGAAGCAGCAACCAAAGCCGGGGCCGAGGAGGGAGCATCAAAGGCGGCCCCAGCCGACACAGCAGGCACAACATGATGAGACAGCCACAGTCTGGCTGTTCAGCAGGACAAAGTTTTAACAGGCTTAACAACAGCATCAGCACTGATCATTAGGCAATTACAACTGCTGAAAGTTGACAAAGCACCAGGACCAAATGAATTATCTCCCCAAATCCCGCAGGCAGGAGCACGGAAAAGAGAAAAGTCATCGTCAACAGCCTCTGATAGCTCACCAGGTGCAGAAGCATTAACTAAAAACTAAAGGGCTGCTCGTTTACTTGCTGTTTGGAGAGATAAAAGGCAAAGTCCAGGAAATGAGGTCTTCAAAAACACTCTCATCATGTAGGGAGCGGTGGGAGGGAAGGTCCTGGAAACACTGATACAGCCAGGATTGCTCAGCCCCTGGGGACGTCTGATTCAGCGAGGAAGGGACTGTGTGTGTTCGGAAAGGGAAGGCAGATTTCGGCTGGGGGAGTTCACTCCTGAATCATCCCCAGCGTGGTTACTTGCTCAATTCTGCACATTCCTGCACGGCAGCCAGCACTGGCCAAGGGGCCGGTCGTGAGCTCTTCTCCTCGAGGACGTGCCAAAACCCACTCCTCCAGGGATCTGCGGAGCTTAATCCACGTGGGACCACAGTGACTCTCTGCTCCCTTGCAACCCACGGGATGCTCAGCTTTGTCACGCTGTGCTTCTCAAGCAAAAGCCCTTCACTTTGAGTGACTAGGCACGCTTTTAGGAAAAACATGCAAATGTGATTTAGAGACTCTAAGTGATACAGAATATATCACATCCCTTGGGAACCTGTTCCAGGGGGTAATTATTCTAATTCCTGAAATCATGCATCTCATTTGCAGCTAGAATTTTCCAAGGCAAACCTCCATCCTCCAGCAGCGGCTGTGCCTTGTTCGCTGAATCAGGGAGATGCTTAGTAGCGGATATCTTCTCCCTGAGTCCACTTCTGAACACAGGCTGAGATGACTGATGTCTCAAGCAAAGTCCAGAGCACGTCCCCTGAGGATGCCGTCTCTCTTGGGACCTATTTCAAGCCCAATGGTCTCAGCTGAAAGAGTCCTGCTGGATTCAACGGGCTTTGAATCAGGTCCTAAATCTCCAGACACACGTTTGGAGAATGAAAGCCAATGTCTTCAGCTATACGCAGAAGCTCCTGATGCAGAACAGTCTCCAGAAAGCAAGGGGACATTTTTGCACGGACAAAGCATCTCCTCTCCACCTGACGTGCCAGAGCTCTTTGGCCGCTGCAAGGCAGGTCTGCCCGGTGAAGGGCTTGCGTGGATTTTATAGCGAATTAATTGGACATATCTACCCAATATGATGGAGGAAGACTGACAAAGCAGAGGTCAGGCGATGAGGGAATTGCAGGTGGAATTGTTCATTTTAATTACTTCTCTTCATTAACGTGAGGTTCCTGGATCCTCCAGTGATGACTAATGGGTCAAAATATTTGCATGAGTGAATATACTTCCACAAAAGAACACGGGGCTGAAGGGTGGAACGGATACAGAATTTTCTTCGGATTTTACAAGGGTGTTTCCACCACAAGATGAAGTGACTTCCCAGAGCCCGGTAGCATACCAGAGGGGAGCAACCCTAGATACAAGTTAAACATTTTTATGAGGCCCAAAAGTGCCCAGAAAAAGCATGGCTGAAGGTGGAACTAAGTGATGAACAAGGTAAAACATGGGTTATACTTGAGCTGTTTGTGTCTCGCTGGCACTGGGATGAGTTGGATACAAGCATCACGGCTACCTGTTCTCCTGACAGCACTGAAAGGAAACAAAAGTTTGGAACAAGGCAAACACATTCAATTTGCCTGAATAATTTAGGCTGCTGAGTTATCATGCGCTTCATGGACTGTCATCGAGAAAAGCTGTATTGCAGAGGAAAGGTCTGTAAATCAATGCATCTGAGGGACCAAAACTAATCAGCGAGCGGCTGCGAAAGCACCGCCTGTCAGAACAGATGCAGGACGTGGAAGTCAACCGGCGAGAGCCGCGAGGCAGCCGGCAGCCCTGCGCTCCCCGGGATGGCTTCTCAGGAGCCTGCTGTAGGAGACGCAGCGAGGACGGGCAGGGTGGAGCGTCGAGAAGACACGGCTCCCGTTGAAACGCGCTGGCGAGCAGCAATGTCAGCGGCACAAATAACTCGGCCGGTAAACGCAGAGAGGGAAAACCAAATGGAAGTCCAGTATATAGATAGAGCCCACCCAGGGACCCACCTGAGTGTGCCAGACGCTCCCCAAAGGTATTTATACCCTCCACTAACGCACCTACCGCTCCCAAAAACACTTCTGGCTCTCTGACCTTTCCTGAATCACTACTATGCATGGTTTTGACTTCAGGTTTCTAGCCAAATTCCTCTTCCCGAACGGGAGATGTCCCTTTATAACTTCTCACTGAGCTGTATCAAATCCAGAAGCGCAGTTAGTTGAATTGAGAAAGCCGTTCCTCTCGCAGGGCAAATCCGGAGGCTCCTCGCCTGGATCAGGAGCGGTTCGCCTATTAAACCAGCTGACTGGAGAACATGCCCGGGCAGACGAGGCAGCACCGTCTGCCGTACTCGCACCAGCTACTCTCCTGCCTCATCTCTTTAATGAAGCCGACACTTCCAAAGCAGTCAGAGGAAATCAAGTGCCCGACCTGTTCTGATTTGCAAGCGATGCGGACACGCACCTTCCTCGGGCTTCTCGCAAAAATTTCCAACCCGCGCTCTTCGCTCTTTCATTTTGCACGTAAAACAGTGCAAGAACAACCACAAAACCTACTCTCCCCAGCACGCGCCCAGCGGAGCAGAGTCTTCTCCCCAGAAAGGACCAGAAGCTCCTCGCCTTCAACCCCCACCAGCTGCAGGCGCTCAGCACCCCGCAGGACGTGGCACCCCCTGCCTTGCAGCCAGCCCCCCCCGCCGCGAGAACCTCCCGTGACTGTCCCCACGCCTCCACCCGTGTGCCACGGAGGCTTTGTGGCGTACAGCTCTCGAGTGCTTCCGTAAGACGCGAGGTAGCATCTGCGGTGAAATCTCACCAAATGATCCAAGATAGTTTTCTCCAGCTGGGACTGATTGAATATAGCCCGGGCACCGGATGATGTGGGAAATCAGTCGTAGCCGAGCACAAATTGCATGCATAGAGGTAATTACTGCAGCACAAGGTTGGTAGCACCACTACCCACATGACAGTATATCTCAGCAATTTTCATTTCCTATTGCTTCAATTCAGAGAGGGCTTTTTTCATCTTTTTTTTTTTTTTGGTGGTTTAATTTTCTCCTTTTCCTGCAGGGCCTGACGTTAACCCAGGATTTCTTCAGGATAAAGCTCCACTTTCACTACAGCGAGTCATTCCACATATCCAGACGTCCTCCTATTTACTACACCCAGACCTCCAGCCCAAGCCGTCTCGACCTGACTCCGCTTCCCTGCCCCAAGTGTGACTGTCACTGCCCGAAGGTGAGGCGACATAGTGGTGCCCGCCAGTCACCCGCTGCCACGCGCTGTCACCCGCAGCCAGCTGTGGGTATCAGCAACGAAACACAACGCGCGAGTAGCTAATGAAGCTGGTTACAAAGCAAGTCGTTCTCCGCGCTTGAAAAAGGGTGAAAATAAGGTAAGCAAAACGCAACAAAAAAGGGTTTCTGCTGCAAAATAAAAACACTAAGAGAGCTAATGCTGAGAGTGGGGAAGCTGATCATTACTATTACAGATACTCAGCAAAAATGGGGCCATATTATGCTTACTGTGATTATTCACATTGTGGCTAGCATATATGTATAATATACTTGCTCTAAAGACTTATTTTCCAAACAGACACAGGGGTTAAGTGCAGGATGGAAAGGGAAATCACCGAGCAAAGGCAACGCAAACCCAGCCAGAGCCTGGCACAGCCCCGCGCTCCTACTTGCCAGCCCTGCCCGCCCCACTGCATACCTGCGCGTCGACCGTGAGGAAAGGCTGCCCAACTTCTCAATAATTCTGTGACCCATTTAAAAATATCTGCTCTCTTACATTCATATATGCTGTATGAGAAATAAAATATAGCGCTCGCGAGTTTTGAGTGGCAGCGCTTCGCTTAAGATGGATAAAAGCTGCAAGTTCTCTTTGCTGTTTGATGCCAATTATTACAGAGTTTTGACTTATGTATTATTACATAGATCATTTAGTAAAACAACCTACGTGCAAACCCAGTGGTATGTCTCCTTTCAGCAGTTATCTGCTGGAACTAGAGCAGTTCAGACACTCATCCATATACACCGTATTTCAGAGACGGGTGGGCTCCTTCCTCTGCACCCAGGGGAGATGCAGTCCCCTGCCCTACAGCCCTGCAGCACGCAAGCGTAATTAAGAGACGTCCAAATGACTTCTCTTTATTGCACTTACAAAGTTATACGCACCACTTTTGGAGGGAAAAAAACCAGGCACCCAACTTGTACCAACCCTTTCGGAGACGCTGGTCCAGCGCCGTACCCGAATCGCCCCGAGCTGCCGGGTGCAGGTTTCGATACAGCAGGAGGGGATTTAACCTGACGGCAACCGCCCGTGCCCAGAAGGCTGCTCTGAAACTCGCCGTGCCGCGCACCCCGTGCCCACGGAGCCGAGGGTCAGCGCGCTGTTTGCGGTGATTATTCCTTTAATAAAGGGCTCTGTATTTTCCAGTGGCTGCAAAATTGATGCAGGTTGCCATGGTAAGCACACACTTTCCCATTCAGTAGAATAACAGACAGCTTTGTATAATTCACTGATTTCAGATGATTTCTCACCCCAAGAGCAAGTCGCTCAAGTTACATAAGTCACCTGTTGTTTAGTCAATCTGGCAATTTTAATTAGAATAAATTTTTATGATTCCTCTTTGCAACACTTAGAGCTGCTCTGCCACCAGAAAGCCGAGATGTCTGTAAATTATACGGGCTCCAATCACGTCTTTTTTTGCCGTTTTAATTACAGTAACATTGCAGCATTAATCATGTAAGCCTCTGTTAAACAAGTAACAGCCATCCTCCATCATAATTAAAAAGAAAGGCCAAGCAAACAGGAGCTTTGGAGTTTACCATATTTCCTCTGAAAATTGTATTTTAACTTAAGAGTTTCACAAACAGTAGTTTTATTTGGCTCTAATTAGTGTTGTGAAGGAAACACCGAAAGGTTAATAAGAGATGGTTAGTTTGTAATGCAAGTTTCCCGGTGCCAGCCCCAGCAGTTCAGTCTGTTTTCAGAGTCATTAACGATGTAGATTGATTACAGGAGGAGATCAGGAAGTGCTGGCTTGCTGCGTTAGCAGAAGGTTAGGTTTTATTCATATACCTTCCCTACTGTTAAATACGATGGCCATTACCTTGACCATTTTGCTAGTCTTAACTGCTGTGAGACAGAAAGTGTTAATGGTTTCCTTAGAGGTTACTGGCAAAAGAGAAAAAAAAAAAAAGCCCACGTGAGCCTTTTTTTGGCTTGTTTATAAGGGAAAAGGAAGCTGCAAGCTTGCCTGAACTGTTTATTTATCTTAGAAATATTTGAAAAACCAAGTATTGTGTGGTGTTTTGGAAAAGGATGCTTTGGGAGAGCCAGGGTTAGCACCGCCCCGTCCTTCAGCTGAACCCTGCCAAAGATCTTCTCCGCAAACCTTCTGCTTGGGCTGGAGCTTAGGAGCAGTCGACAAAAGCAAGCACAAATAGAAGCTGAGACTCTCTAATCAGAATAGATCACTTCTTCATATCTCCTATAAATTGCTATCTCCAGTCACCCAGCAAAAATATGGGTAAGCAATAACTAAATTTGACAAAATCTCATTAAAAAGTACAATAAAACTCTAGAAACCCTCCAACTTTCTGGGTTGATCATTCATCCATTACAAACCTACACAACGGGGCACGGATCCAAGTTTTAATTTTCCTCTCGAAGTTGCCAAAATGTTCACATCTGGTGAGTGTTTTCTGTGCTTCGACGGAAAGGACTTGAGGATCTAAAGGTTATAACTCCTGTGACCCTGGCCTGGGTAACTTCAGTGATGGAGACACTGCAAGAATTTATCTTTGATGGAAGGAACCTGAAAACTGAAGAAAGAGTGCCAGGAATGTGGGATATATGATAACGCTTCTTATGCAAACAAAGGAGGTTACACATCTGTTTGTTATTTAGTTCTGCTGTTGCAGAAAGGGATTGGCGTTCATTTATTGCTGTGGATATGACTTCAGTGTCACCCCTGCCCCACCATCAGTTTCCAGGGAGGACCTCTCCAAGCTGCACTCAACGCTACAGAGCTACGAACCCAAGGAAGAAGCAATGCGAGGGACCTGTCCGTGCCAGCCACAGCGTCCGTGCGTGGATTAAACCTCCTCGAGTGACCGCTGTCCTGCTCTGCTGCGACGCAACGCGGCAGTGAAGGAAGCTGAGCCCATCGGCCGGGCAGCCTGACCCAGCGTCCGAGTCTACCTGCCCAGATCACCCGCTGAAGATGGAGCTAAGCACCGCGTACCCGGCAACAATAAGGGTCAACCTGAAGAGAGGCTTGTTAGTCTGAGTGCTCGACGGCTTTTTTCCAGTTACAGTCACTGGTCTAATAAAAGATATTACGTCCCTCTGCGAGCCCGGCTGGGCAACGTTAGCAGGAGCGGGCGCTTGGGGAGGATGGAGAGAGCGTGTACAAAAGCATCGGTAACCACCACGCCAGGCAGCCATAAGCTGACTTAGACGCTCAATAGGTAATTGTTTAAAAGTGTAGGAATCATAAGACAATCAACTCCTCGTCCCAAAGCCCAGCTTACCCGCTCGTCATAAAAATCCTCTGGGTTTCAAAGTACTGCGAGAAGCTGACTGCTCCCTCCAGGCTGGCCACTGCAGGAGCACCACTGAGCTGTCTGAGGCCGCTTTACTGAGAGATCCATGCAATGACACAGAAATCAGAAGAGCTGTAATAATTGACATTGCCCTGTAAAGAAAGCTTACAGCGTTTATCCATCTTAAGGGATGTGCTGTCACTCACATACGAATGTTATACTTTATGTCTTGTGCTGCATATATGAATACAAGAAAGTAGGTATTTTTATTAATTTGGAGAAACTTCCAGAGAAATGCAGCTGTATTTCCAGCCTCCAAAGCCCTAGAATATGTCACTCAGGTCTTCATGTAGTACATACAGCTCTACAGAAAGGCTTTTCTGCAGAGTAAAAGGGAGTTGCAGGTGGAACGACTGCTGGAAATCAGCTTAAAAAATCAACAGTTCCTAATACCTGTGTTTGCCTCCAGTTAATACCATTAGTCATGTTCTCAATTCATGATTGAAATGCACCCAGATACTGTGGAGATGAGCATAAGAACCAACTGGAATATTCTAGATAAAACCTGATCCCCTAAATGACGATGTATCTGAATAATTTGGGATACAACCAGCAAGAAAAGTTTCAGTGAATATCATGTGCCCGGCTCTCCTTTACATCCAAGCCTATTTCTATACTGTGCAATAGCATGAAGAAGGCTTAGCGTAAGCTTTTAAATATAACCCATTTCTATTCAAAGAACCCTTCGTCTCGCTGGAGTTTATGAGACTCAAACACAATTAAACCACCTCTGTGAGCAAAGTTACTCAAATGTGGAAATGTATGCAGGATCAGGTCTATCCAGATGACATTTCACACCAACCTTTACTGCTGATCTGGCACTAGAAAAATGGAAGTGATGCTTTTAGAAGCAATTCTCTGTAGAGACACATTACTGACATTGCTTAAAAACCCTCTCACTTTGATTTTAAAGCTTTTTCACTATTTTATGGCTGTGGTGACTATTTCTAACACTGGCTTTTTTATGATTAGTGTTTATTATTTTCATATTTTCTTTTGGATTCTATTTTTATCTTGAACGGCGAATCACTGCTTCATTGGGCCAATGGTTTTCCTTCTACAACTGCTGGTAAAAATACTGGTCAGCACTGGGAATTAAGATAAGTTTGAAATCTGTTGCTTCTCACGTTAAAAACATATATTTGAAATAGTTCCTTTCTGATTTCTATGCTGGCAAGAGCTCCTATGACTTCCAGAGCACAAGTATGGCTCTAGCTCAAGGCAAGGTGAAAAAGGTAATAGAAAACATTTAAGCAGATCTAGGTGCCCGTATACACCCACACAAAGAAAACAAGCCAAACCTGCCCAAACGCTATGTTTGGAAGAGGGCAAAGGGATTAAAAAAAAAGAAAGTCCCAGTATGAGCAAAACCAAGGGAGGAATAACTACCTGAATCACAGAACAGAGTATCTAGCCTCAAAGATGCTAATTCAAGTCCTGAGGGATCTAATCAACCTTTTTGTTGAAGTAAAGATAAAACTTTTTGACAGCAAATGCTTTCTGATAAAATGGAATTTTCAATTACCCTGCGAAACATCTCGTCCGCGCTGCCATTTCCTGGGAAAAGCACTGCCACGCTCTGCAGTGTTGGAAAACATTTCACGCTGAGATTTCCCCACATTGCTGGGAGGAAGAGGTGTCAGGAGCTTCCAACCCGAGAGCACAGCTCCCGCGGCCGCCAGCATCACCCAACTGTCCACAGAGGCAATGCCAGGGGTGGGTCTCCTGCCCGGCACCGCTGCGCACCTCACCTCCTTGCTGGAAATCACGGTTTCCTCCAGTGCTGGACTTTGAGTCAAGGTTACACCAGGACGTGGAGAAAATCCACCCCATATTGCAGAGAAATAGGCCAAGATATGAAGGGGGACCCCAGGATTTGCCCCCATCCTCCAGCAGACTTCTCCAGCCAACCCAAAGTGTCGCCGAGATCCAACAGCTGCTTGAAAACCTCCCTTTCTCAAACAAATACGTTTGGAAGTTCAGCTGAGGACGCCATTAGGAAAGGAGTGCATATAAACTTCTAGCAGCACTTAACACCTCCACAAATAAACAAACAATTAAACGGCATCGAGGCAATCACGAAAGGTGGAGCGGTGCCCGTGCCCGCCTTCCTCAGCGTCCCATTTGGTATCAATTAGCAGGGGAAGAAAAACAATTCTGGGCGATAATGAACTCCAAATTGGGTACATATTAGACCAATTAAAGCAATCTTTTCAGCTGATGAATTTGTAATCAATAATTAAGATCCTGAGGTAAAGAGGGACAGGGCAGAAGTCCTACTCCCAAAATAAGCGACGTGGCTGAGCTGCAGGCAGTATTTCTGATGGCCTGCTGCTGCCCACTAAAGCTCGACCCCCTCCACGCTAGTTTGCCATTTTTCTGGAAATCTAGGTCATTCCCAAAGGAAGACCAAGGGTTCCTGGGCTCCTGCCAGGGGGACGGGCAGCTGGTGTCACTCCCATCCAAGAGTGGCACCAGGGCATCGAAGGGGTAGAGGGCCCCGAGGCCACCTGAGCATCTGCAGCAGGTCCCTGGGGCTCCCATGGCCACGTACTCACCACCAGTGCCAGGCTCACGCACTGCTTTAAGGACACTAAAGACGCTCGGACCCATCCATGCCTACCTTTTTCTGCAGGAAATCCAGCATCTCAGTAGGTGAAGGCTGGCCAGACAGGTCCACGCTAACCCTCCAGTGCCACCACAGAGGGATCGTCCTCTACCACCAAGCTGCAAGGATTTCTGCTAACCAGCGTCTTGCCTTGGCAGATCCAGGATTACCCACTGAGCAGATAAAAACTCCCAAATTATCTGACGAAGTCTGAGAGCTGGCCGCTCATGAAGGACTCGTGGTGTTACAAGCCAAGGTCCAAGCCCAGCAGAGCCTGGCCGTGGGGGCACCTCGCCGGGCTCCCAGGCAGGATCATTAACATCGCCAAGCAAACCCCAGCGACTCTCCCACCCCATTTCTCTGGGATTACATGAGATGTGGTTCAGGCAGGGATGGCGAGCGAAGGCAAAGCATGGGGACATGAGCTGCCAGGCTGCCCTTTGGCTGCGGACTGTGCGCTCGGGGCGATGGTCAGCCCGCTGGTCCTGCGCATCCTTGGCATTGAACTTGTTGTGTTTCCTCCCCATCCTGCCACTCTGATGCGAAATCGGGTAAAAATTACCATGCCAAAACCATCGCTTTAATCATGCGGGAACCGCTGTTATCACCATCATCTCAGCATCTTGATTTTCCTGATTATTTTCTGCAGTCCCTGCTCGACAAATCAGCTCAGAAAATACTCTCTTTAACCTTTTTTTCAGCTTCTGCGACAGTAACCGTTAACCTCCCCGCCTGCGCTGCTCATTGCTCCACGAACACCCCGATAACCTCGCAGGCGAGCACCCCCTGCTCCTCCGCACGAGGCAGCGTGGGTCCCGGCGGACAGGAGGGCTGGCCCCCCGGCACGCCTGCCTGCCTGCCTGCCTGCCTGCGGGTCCAGCTGGATGGCAACGCAGCGCCGGCACGCCGGCTTCCTCCCCAAAATAAACCAGAGCCAAGAGCACCAACCCCCCGGCCATCACAGGACCGGGAGCCAGACACAGGGGTTGCCTTTGGAAGTTGCCTTCTGGAAATACTCTTGATTTTGGGGGGGTATTTTACATGCAAGAAGGAGTTCTTGTTACAAAGGATTGGACCCTATTTATTTCCATCTGACTCCTCTGACGAGCTCTGCCTCCAACTCATCCTCTTTAACTTATTTGCATTGTTATCTGGTGCACAACAGAGTCAGCACGGAGACTTATCAGAAATGTAATCTCTGTAAAACCCTATCTGCAGTCCACTGAGATTGTTTTTTTTGCCGAAGAAATGTGACAAAAAATTAACAGATGTTGCTCAGACCATTCAACAGGACGGGAATCAATTATGAACATTTTTGCTCCTACAGTCATCCCTTACTGCAAATGCATTTTAGGAAACCCTCTCCTGATCGAAATGAAAAAGCATTTCTTTGTAATAGAAGAATAATAAATGATAGCTATCAGCCTGCATTCTCTGACACGGCACCAGTCCGCGGAGAATTAAACTGCCACTGTACAGTTATATAAATGTTTAATTTTTTTCATCTTTGGCCACAGTAGGGTTGTCTGGAAATACATTATCGCTGCGGATGCCATCCCTCTCCAATTAGCGTGGCTGGCAGCGTGGAATGGGTAGGTGACCTCCGCGTTCCCCTCCTCATGGAGTCTTACAGGGTTAACTACGGCCATTTAACAGACTCTATCGAGAATTAATACAGCGATCAGCTTCTCCCCAGAAAAAAAAAAAACATTCGGCGGCGCAGATGGCAAGAACTCTCTCTCCCCCGTTTGACTCTTTTATGACAGCAAAACAAAGGCTTTTAATGATGTTTACCATGAATTGAATTAAACAGCTGAAGACCAGTTCATAATCACAGCATTTTGTTTTCATATCCTTAAGTCTTTTAGCAGTGGGGCTTCCAGTTGAGCCTCAGCTACCGCTTATCTCAAGATATAGCCAAGCGCCCTGAGGCTCCCCTGCGCCCGAGCACCAAACCGCATTCAGGCTTCTTAATTGAAAAAGACAGGATGTTTGCATAGGTTGTTTGCATCCGTCAGACATTAAAAGCGACATTCATGCCCAAGTACAAACGACGGCTTGGGCTCAGCTGAACTCCTCTGACTTCTTTCCTCTAGCTAACACCGGTCTGCTTTCGGAGCAGGACTTCATCCCTGCGCGTGGGGATGCATAACCCCACCGCCGCCTGTTCGGGGGAAAAGATGCAAACCCTCGCCCACTGGCCTGAGCTAATCCCTCGTGGGATGCCTGGCTAATTGCCTACATGCTCTGCTGACCTTTTGGAAAAGTTGCCTGGACGGCGCCTGCGCGCGAGCCCCGGAGCCGGCGAGCGGAGCGCGTCAGGAAGGGTGCAGCATCTGCACTCGGAGCGGAGCGCGGGCAGGCACCGGCCCCGGGCACGGCGCCGGGAATTCCTGCCCTAATCCCAACTCCACCACTTGCTCGCCGTCAGGTGGATGCTCAGGGCCTTAGCTTTCTGCCTGTGCAATAGAGGATAATCCTAACTGCTCGCTTACCTGGCAGGCGTGGCGTGAAGATTAATTTCTATCTACCCAGCGCTCTGACAATGTACAGTGTTATCCCCAGCAAGCGCTAAGCATCCTTACTGTGCACCCACCGAGGCAGCACCGGGGCCACCGGATGGGGCGTGGGGGGGTCGGGGGGTGGTGGGCAGCCCCCCAGGGCGCACGGTGGTGGCTCACCTTGCTCAGGGCCCTGGGAGCCCATGGAGGGGACGCTGGTGTTGAGCACGTCGTTGACGGCCGTGTCGCAGTAGAGGCCCCGCTGCACGTCGTGCTCGCTGTCTGTCTGGTCGCTCTCCTCGTGGCCGCTGTCCTTCAGACTGTTCCCCTCCAAGTCCTTGAACGTGGAGCTGCTGGGGGAGACACAGCCGTGACTTACGGGGTGGGACACGGTGGCCCCCGCCACCCCGCAGTGAGACCTGCGGTGGTGGCACGGCTGCCACCGCTCAGCCCCGCGCCCGCAGGGACGGGGAGGTCCCCTGCCACCCCCAGCACCAGCAGCAGGGCTGGGACCGCTCCCCCAGCACAGAGAGCTGGGGCGGGGGGTGCGGGGGGACAGCCCCTGCTCGGCACCTCTGCACCCCGAAACACAGGGTCCAGCCTGCACCGCCTCGCAGGCTGCTTCTGCCCATGGGTATGGCGTGAGCCTGCGGGCCAGGCTGCTGTGGGTATTATGGAAGCTGAGGGTGAAGCAGGATTTGAAAAGAAAATTTTAAAAATATACACTAAATGAGCTGCTTCTATACCTAGGCTCCCTCAAGTCGTATTACCTCATATTGAAGTTACACAGGATCCAAACCCGAATTTTTTAGGTTATAGGCCAAATCCTAATCGCTTAAAGTTTGAAAACAAAAGTCTTCCTAGAAACGGGAAGTTCTTTTCGTGATGACGACGCCATTCATATTTTTAAAAATAAGCCGGTGATTCTGGGTCGAAGTTAACACAGCTTTAAGGAGATCTGATACGCGGTCAAACTCCTCGACATCCCGTGCAAGCTCAGCCGCTGCTGGGGGGACCCGAGGGCTGAGCTGCTCCCAGATTTCCCCCAAGGGCTGAGCAGCTCCATCACCCCACGGCACCCAGCCCCTAGGCTGGAGGGATGGAAGAGTTTCATCTCTGGCTGCATTCGGCATCCTTCCGCTGCTCCCCGCTGCCCTGCGAGGGGCGATGGCCCAGGACACCCGGCTGCGGTGAGCCGCAGGGGCGGCTTGAGACGCGCTGCCCCGGGTGGCACGGCCATCGGGGCGTCCCTGGGGCCACCCGCCCCGTGCCTCCTTCCACACCCAGCCTTGGCATGGGGAATCTGCACCCATCGGGGGGGATCCACCTGCACCCGCGGCCCCAAACTTTCTCGCTGGCTGATTTGGTGTGAACCGTCGGTGGAAGACGCGGCCTGTGCTTCAAAGCCCCAAAGAGCCGGAGATTTTCTTTACTTTGAAAAGCCCTTTCGCGTCTCCACGGAAACCAAGCAGACCACCTACCATCTGATGCTTTGCAAAAGCACGCGAGGGGGGAGCTCTGAAATACATATAAATTGGTAAACCTTCAAACATTACCTTTTAAATAAAGATGTCCCTGTTGAAGCCACTGACTTTGATTCCAGGCGACATCAAAGAATTTTAAGTTAAGAAAGCACTACAAATCTACAGTTCATTTGTGTGCACGTAGATGAGCGAGGGAGGCAGGCAGACAACACAGGAAAAGTACAAATAGATTAATTAAAGTGCTGGATTTGAGGAGATTCACTTACCAAAGATAGAAGAGCTACAACATCTTCATAAAGGCAAAGGATGAAAATGATGCCACAGTACGTTACAGAAAATATTTTTTGTTCTTAGATGTCTGCACAGCGTTCCCGGCACCCCTTGTACTTAAGATACAAGACAAAGGTAGAAAGCGAGGGGAAACGCTGTCCTACACGGAGCTGCTGTTCATAATAGGCAGGCAACCCGTGTTACAACGCATTTATCCTCCCCGCAGTGAACCAGACCGTAATGCAGCAGCCACACGACATGTTTCCGCGGCTGACACTTCTCTAAAGGATGGGCAGGTCTTGGGGAATCGGCAGCAGCAGCATTTCCCAAACAATACAGCCTGGGAGCAAGCCCTGCTGCGGCAGGCGGGAGCACCGCTTGCCTTTATCTTAGGTGTGAACGAGGAAAGATGAATAGATTTGGGGGGTTTTCAGGATGCCTGCAGATTCTCTGGCGAGGAGCAGCATGGCTCAGGCGAGGCACCTCTCTCGCAATCACATTAGCATCGTTAAACATCACGAGCCACGCAGGCAAATACACCTGCCCTTCGCTAGCCGAACCCGAGCTGCTTAAACAATGCGCTCGCAGCTCCCTTACTCCTTATATTTTTAAGATGTAAACAAATGGGATCTCAGCCAGGCAGATAATTGGATTTTTTTACTGCTCAGATCAGATCTCCACAGTTCAGGGCCGGCTCCTGCTCTCCGTTACACCCCCGCCACCGCGATGGCTTCTGCAGAGCCCCTGGGCACAACCCCACCGGGCGCGGGCACGGGCGCGGGCACGGGCACGGCCCCGGCTTGCCCGCCGCTCGCCTCGGCCGGTCCCTGGGGAGCAGAGGGGAGGTGGGCAAAGAGCTGCCAGCCACCTCCTGCGCCCGCATCCTGCGCGGGGAGATGGGAGATGGCCCTGCAGCCCCGCGCGGCGGCCTCCTGATGAGTATTGATCGTGCTGTGTCAGTGCCTTTCCCTGCCCGGGAAACGGCCGGGGAGGCAGCGGCAAGCCTGGCCACCTCCCCGCCGCGGGATGCTCACCTCTAGTCTAATACAGTCCGGTGGGGTTCAATCAGATAACCCCAGCGTTAACCTCCCACAGACGTTTCTTTGCCACCGCTAAGCTCTGAGGCAGAACTTTATCCAAAGGGTTAAACTCCCCCAAGGGTAATTGCCAGGCTGCAACTGAACTGATGATTTCCTTTTTACCCATGGAAGAAAAAAGCCAAGCAAAGTGCTGTTTTGCCTCGGTATTCAAACTAAAACAGGGAGCGTGTATCCAACGCAATTACCTGCCCCCAAACGAGATTTTTTTTTTTTTTTTTTCTTTTCCCCCGCCTCACACAGCAGGGAGATCTCACCATCCAAATCTATCGTTTTATTCCTGTGCATTCAAATAGAATAAACTCTATGAATTTGAAAGTTGTCAGGGTAACAGCACTCCACCTAACTCTCTGCAACTTCCCCATGCGAAGGAGCCAAAGAGAAGAAAAAAAGACTTGCCTTTACTGCCGACCAAGAGCAATGGGACTTAATAGGAAGTAAATACTGTTTTTAAAATCAAATGATTACTCTTGAAACGTTTTGCATATTAAAAAAAGCAAGTAATATATGACACAGTAAGGAAGAACATTAAATAATCAGGATTTGGCGGGGCAAACCCAAGTGCTTTCAAGCGAGCCTACGTACCTTTTTATTAAATGAGCTCTGCTGTTCACGTAGTTGGAATCGAAGGAGTAGTTTTCAGTCTGGAAGGAGGAAAAGAAAAGGGAGATGGTTACAAGTCTGGTTTCCCCATGACTGGGAAGAGCCGGGTTTGCAGGGCCAGGACGAAAGCCACCAGCAAGCCCGGCGGGAGGGAAGGAGCGTCCCGGCACGGGACAGACCCCAGCGAGCAGGACGGAGCGGGGAGCGGAAAACTCCAGTCCCTGCCAGTCTTTCCACCAGCTTTCACAAAAAAGAAAAGGCTGGCTGGTGACCACAGAACAATTTGCAGAGAAGAAACAATGTGACTACGCTCTGTTACAAAACTAATTGCTTTTAATTCCCCGATGGACTCCGTTCTGTGTGTGTCAATTTGACTGAAAGTTCAAAAGGTATTTTTCTTATTAGTGTATAATTAACATGTTAAAATATTTATTGCATAGATATGTAAATGCCAGCAAGGTAATCCCCTGCCAGAGAATTTAATGCGGGCACTTTTCTTTGTTTTACATCATTTCATTTGCAGAGACAGTGGGCTCTGTTATTAATAAAAAAGCAAACAATGGGTGACATGCTTAAAAGTTGGAGGGGAGTGAAACCGGGAGGGGGGAAGTCAATGGATTTGTCATCTGCAAGCAAAACCCACTAACTCGCTCTGCACTTGAAACACCCTCTTTTAACCTCAGATTACAAACCCCCAGATTTCTGGTGCTCGCAGCAGGTACCAAAGGAACCAAAAAAAGCAGGCAGAAGGTGGGGAAGAGAGCAGGGTGTTACCACCCGGGAGGCCATGGTGGGAGCCGTGGGGTGGGACGTGGTGGGTGCTGCGCGGTGGGACATGGAGGGAGATGCACGGTGGGACGTGGTGGGAGCTGCATGGTAGGACATGGAGGCAGCTGCATGGTGGGATGCGGTGGGAGATGCATGGTAGGACATGGAGGCAGCTGCATGGTGGGATGCGGTGGGAGATGCATGGTAGGACATGGAGGCAGCTGCATGGTGGGATGCGGTGGGAGCTGCATGGTAGGACATGGAGGCAGCTGCATGGTGGGATGTGGTGGGAGATACATGGTGAGTCACAGTGGAAGCCATGTGGTGGGACATGGTGGGATCTGCACGGCCTGGCCAGAATCCTTCCTGGGCTTTGGGTACCCTGGAGGATGCGGATCTCTTTGCGTAAGTCAGGCACCCCAGTCCGTCTGTCCACCCAAAGTCCCCCCAGAGCTGCAGGGAGCCCACCTGGGCTCCCACCAGCATCACCCCTGGCCCGGGGGCTGCTCCTTGCCCCCGCCAGGCACCCTGGGCAGCGGAAGGGGCAGACTCTGCTCTGCCATTCCTCTGGGCTGGCAGCAGAGTCTCCCCGGGACGGGAGCGGGGACAGCCGCCTGCCCCAGCAGCCCTGTCCTGCCTCCTCTCTGCCGCGGCTCCTCCTCGCCCCGGCCTCGCGGCCGCCCTCCTTCCCAAAGAGCCGCTCTGGGATACTATGGCCTGTTTTTATGGCAATTATGAACATGGTAAAAATAAATGCATGCATCTTTAATGTCTCAATAAATAAAGGAAAGCAGAGTCTGCTGCTAACGTAATCACAACGGCAGGATGCAGGGAGCGGGGCCGCTGCAGCAGAGCCGAATGTGAAATCCAATCGTACCCCGGCAGAGGTTACACTGCTCTGCCAAGATAATAAAGCAAAAGCAGCATTGGTTAAGCGTGACTTTTTCTGAAATACAGCACAATATCTAATTTACCAAACAGGAGCCTCCCAGAGAGAAACATGCAAGGAGCTGCGAGCCGGGGGAGTTGGCCTAGCACTCAGCACAGCTCGGTTATTACTTTCACATAGTAATTACTGCTGGAGATTCACGCAGGAGATTTACTGCACAAACTACTGGTCCCTGCAGTTCCTGCATCCTCGGTCCTGCAGGACGACTTTGATGGTTAGAGCTCGGGAGCAAACGGACACATGTATTTTTAAAATATGCGACGCCCAAGACTTTAAATGCCACAGAAGATGCCTGATCCTGTGTTTATCCGTCAATCCTGGCGCTGCCATCCCAGGGGGAGGGATGCTACCCCACGGTGTGTCCCCCAAGCAGCCCCGCAGGGCAGGCGGGAGGTCCCAGCCCTGCAAACGGGCTCTCAGGGCAGCCGAGCGATGGAGGGCAGGAGGGATCGGAGCCGGTTTCGGAGCAATCCCTGCTCGGTGAGGAGCCCCCTCCATCACCCTGCGCTGGCAGATGTGGGAACAGGTCCAGCAAGCCTGGAGCCTCAGCTGGCTCCCTCCCAGCCCTGCCGCCGTGCCCAGCAGCAGCAGCATGAGACCCTCTGCACCCACCATTATCTCCATCAGCTTCACCCCTGGGTACGCGCACCTCAGCCCCAGGAAAACCGGGAGAGGAACGGGCGGGTGGGAGGACCCAGAGAGCAAATGTCAATATATACATGTACATCACAGAGCTTTAAAATGCTCAGAACACTGACGCTGCACGGCCCAGGCTTCAGGGGCCAAGGGATAACCAAGGCCATCCACAGGGAACGCTCGACCGGTGCCACCGAAACCCCACCACAGGCTGAGGAAATGCCGCACCTACTGCCATCACGTCTCCTGCCGCAGCCTAGATGCAGGCCTCGCACTAAATCCCCCTCCGACCAACATCACTTGGAGCTTTGCTATTGATTTCTGACCCAAAAAAAGACCAAATCCTGGCCCAACTGAAATCATTCACCAACGAGCAAATTCCCCATTACTTAAGTTTGATGGACGGGAGTAATGTGCGGACTCCCTGGTCCACGTGTCCGTGCATCCCCCCTGCTCGGGATGCTCTGCACCACGTTGCTAATGAAGACACGACCCCCAAGTCCACACACAAGCAACCGGGTTCCCGCGGGGTCGGTCACAGCATCCGTTCCCAGGCTTCGAATCCCCCGCGCCACCAAAAGCAGCATGACCAATGCTAATTACTTCCAGATTTTGGACAAGACAAGGAGTGACATGGCCACAAGGATGGGAAGTGTGCTTCCCTGGGCTGGGGGTTTGCACCCTGAGCAAGAGCTGCCCGCACCGGCACAAGGATGGGCTGCCTGCCCTGCCCGCACCGGCACAAGGATGGGCTGCCTGCCCTGCCCGCACCGGCACAAGGATGGGCTGCCTGCCCTGCCCGCACCAGCGCGCTCCCGCCGGTGCACAAGGCAGCCCAGCAGTTTACGAGGCCTCTCCTCAGCCATGGGATTATCCGTCAAGGTTATCTCCATGCAGGCTAGGGGATCAAAACAGAAAAATAAAAAAGAAATGAGATTTTTCATGGAGAAGGGCTGCTTTATAGCTTGCATTATTCAATCGAAGTTCACTTGATTTAATTCTAGTTCATCCTGCGAAGTGCAATCACTTACAAACAGAGGCAAAACGACGGGGAAGGAGAGCGTCTCCGACATGTCAACACTTTAATTAGGAAAGGATCCGCTCCCTCTCTTAATGAGGCCCAAAGAACAAAGTCGAAGCACAAAAAAGAGGGAAAAGGTAAGGCTGGCTGGCGCCGATGAAAGTGTGCTCTTCACAAAGTGCATCATCGAGAGGCCAGCCCTCATCTTCTTCATTATTTTGGCAAAAGCAAACAAACCCTTACTTTCTCACTGATCAGCGTCGCTCCTGTAGAAATCAAAGGGAAGCCCAGCCTCAAACCCAGCCTCTCCTTTCCATGTCCAGAGCTGGGTATGGCAAGGACCTCCCAAACGGCACTGCCAATTCTTATCTCCTGCTCATCGTAACGCGAATAAAGGATGCTCACGCTTGTCAGGATCAGCCCCTCAGCCTCTGTGCTATGAATAAACGATACATTCAAGACATCGGGAAGCGCTGATTAACACCTAGCATAAAGTCTGTGGTCTCAGCCGGCGTTTCTCTTAGAGGAGAGAAACCCTGCTGTCCTCCGGGCTCGGGATTTGCTTTCCAGATGCAGGCGTGTTGGTGTCAATGCCATCAAAGAGAGAGCCCTGGCTTGGCACGCAGCTTACCAGTGCCTAATTTGACAAATGCTTTTAACTGCTGCCTTAGCAACACAAATAGAAATACAACAACAGACA
Source organism: Mycteria americana (assembly GCF_035582795.1). Lineage (NCBI taxonomy): Eukaryota > Metazoa > Chordata > Aves > Ciconiiformes > Ciconiidae > Mycteria > Mycteria americana. The sequence goes on along the minus strand of NC_134374.1, from coordinate 19,138,154 downwards.
CACTCGGAATCGAGCAATCAGCAGGGAAATTTTAAACTTTTTTTTTTCCCCCCCCAGCGGTTGCTTTCAGTTGAGGACTGCCAATTCCATTAAATAAAAATAAAAAAAAAAAAAAAAAAGATGTACAAACGTCAGTACAACTCTTCTTGACCTGGACATCGGGGGGGGTGACTTCCCGTCAGCAAAAGGTCCGTTAGCAACAGGGCACTGCTCTAGCGACTGCTCACTCCCTGCCTTAGAAACAGAAATAAACCCCGGCGGATCCAGAGGCGGTTTAAGGGGAATTAATGCAAGTGCCAGCAGAAAGTTCAGCGGGCTGTGGTGACTCCGGGCACGACCACTGCTGTGGACTGATGGAAAAATAGAGGATGCTGGCTGGGGTCGGTCCCCAGGGCAGGGGACACGTGTCCCCAGGAGGCTCAGACCAGCACAGCCGTGTCCCTGCCAGCCTGCCCACCTCGGGGCAGATGCCCAGGATCTGGCTCTTTCTCATTCTTCCCTCGTTTCAGCTATTTCAAATGTGGTTTGTTTTTTTCCAACCAAACTCCATGGAGGTGAAAATCCAGCTTTCCCCGCTGTGTCCGGATCCAGGCTCTTGATGGAGGGTCTGGCTCCTCGGTCCGCACATCAGCCCCCCAGCAAAGTCCATGGTTGTTCAAAGCTGGACCCATCTCTCCCCACCCGAAGTGACAGGTATCCGTCTCTCTGCCAGCCTCCGCCCTGGAAGACGACTCTAAAGATCTCAACGTGGGTTTTTTTGCCCTTCTTCTCACTTCAGGGTGAAAACATTTCTATCTTTCTAGAGATTATTGTAAACCTGCTGCAACCTCCTGCCAAAGCATGTAGAGACCCTTCACGAAATCAGCTTCATAAAAATGACACATTTAGCGCCACTTTTCAGGGTTATCCCTTGAGCCTTTTTTTTTCCCCTACGTGCCTTGTTAATAAAGCTTGCATGTCACCCTTTATTATTAAAAAACAAAGCGGACCTTTCTCCAAGGCTGCAATGTGCATCTCTCCTTTTGGGTTTCAGAAAATCCTCCCGAAACACACAACGGCTCCTCATTCTCTGCATCAAGCTGCACGTCTTCACCAGGAGCACCGGTCTCCTGACCTTCCCTCTGTGCTGCAGGCATCGTCGGGGACCACAGAAATGGCAAATCGTTCCCCAAAATCCACAGGGCCTCCCGAGTGGGAAGGGCAGGGCTTGTAAGACCGCTTCTCCTGGTCCTCTTGTATCCTTGGTCCTGTTCTCCACGGGCCACTCCATCACAGGCTCCAGCATCTGCAATAAAACTGTTGCTGCCTGTTAGGAGATCTCACCAGCACTTAATTCTTATGGTTTGAACTATATTGCAGGTAATATAGAATTCATGAAAATTAAATAAAAACACTCCAGCTGCACTTGGGAAACAGGAAAAATTTCAAAGGAAGGACCAGGTCAAACGAAGTACAGATCAGCAATGAGGGAAAGTCATTATCATTTAGCAAGCTGCTTATTTAGCCCATGGGAAATAAATAAGCGGTCTGAGACTGCTTCCCACAGGGAGCAGGCGCGGTACAAAACCCCACCAAACACCAAAATCTAGCCCCACTGCCCCGAGAGGAACAGCCGGGCTCGACCGGATGCTCTCAGGCCCAGCAAGGCGGCTGGTCTCCCTCCGCACACGGGCAGGAGACTCATCAGACCCGGCTCCGGGCTGGGAGCGGACCACAAAGGACGTCAGGAGAGACTTTCCCCCCTTGTGTGTGACGCCACGTAATTAGCCCTGCGCTACCAGCTGCTGACGAGGATGCCGCTGCCTCGGAGCATCGGTCAGAGGCCAGGACCGGTGGCTGGAGATCAGCCTGGACGAGCACCGCGGTGCATGACCCGCTTGAGGAGCTCTGCTCCTCCTTCCCCACGCTCGCCACCGGCTCCGCTCAGGCGCTGACGGCATCTGCAACGTCTGCAACCACGGGTGAGGGTCCTGAGCACCGTGGCCACAGCCTAGGAAGACGTAACAGAAGACAGACCCGTGTTTCCCAGTTCCTCAGCATCGGCACCTCCCGGCATGGTGGGTATCAGAGATGCAAGAGCGGCACCAGCCCAAGGCTTAGGGTTAAACCCCCCCGTGCAAACTCTACCCGAATAGCTACTGGTGCTTCCACCTTGGGGGAAACTCAGCAAATGCCGATGGACACGGTGGGGTGAGCGATGCCTGCATCGCCCCAAGGGAGCCCACCGCCCTCTCCTCCGGCAGCCGAGCCGTGCTGTGGCTTGGAGACCCCCACGGGGTCAGGGCCTTTGGAAAGGACCCGGCTGGCCACCGGTCCCCATCAGCAGCTCCAGCCGCTCCACGGGCGCTGGAGCTCAAGCCAGGGGAGAGGGGCAGAGGGATGCACCTCTGCTGCGTCAACAGCCCCGGGCAAGACAGAAGGAAAACGTGAAGCAATTCGGCTCTTATTAAGGAGCGTTTAAGAGCCAGTCACCTGGAGGAGCTCAATAAAGGTTCAAAGGATCTGACCTCTGGCATCTCCCTTTGCAGCCATCTCCCTACAGCCCAGCTCGCTGTTAAAGCCTGTAATACAGGAGATTGCAAACTGTAAACTAGCAACATAGCGTCTCTGAAAGAGTAAGTGCATTTAGCATCTGATATTGATGTTTTATAATTAGATGTAATACAGCAGATCATTTTCCTGCCCTTGATCAATGAAACCAGGGTTGGTTTTGGGGTCGGGCTTTTTTGCAGACACTCTGATTGCTGCCTAAACCAAATGGAGCGGTGCCTCGTTCAGTTCAGCAGGAACGAGCAGAGACGAGGATGTGCAAACACAGCATCCATTTAGATTTACTATCCCCGAAATATAAACAGAATATTTATTTCTGACCTTTTAAGCACTAATTCCAAATTTAATGAGGCAAAATGAACATTGCTCAGAGCCAGACTCCATGGCTGCTTAACACCACCGACCCTCTAATTATTACTGCAGCTTAAATAAAGGGCATTTGGTTCTGATGGACATTATTAAACACCGAAGGAACTGAGTCCAGCCTCCATTTTCTCTTGATGAAATAAAAAGCATTGCAGAGAAATCACTGGGAGAGTTCATCCTTTAGCATCACCCCGCTCATCAGAATGAGCAGAAGTATCAAACCAGACTGTATTATGGCGCAGGCATGCCCGCTAATCCGCGCTGAACTCCTGTCCCCTCCCCAAATAAATACGGGCTTTGTCATTTTTTGTCTGAAAACGGATCGGAGGCAGGAGGAAAGGAGCTGCTGTGATGTAATTTCGAAAAAGGGTATAGGATTAGAAACCCAGATTGAATCCCGAGAGCAGCAACACACAACGAAGCCATAATTACACTCCTGAAAGCCACAAATAGTGTCACCCGGTTGAATTTGTCAACATATCAGAAAACTACAGTATGGTTATGAAGAGCAAAAATGCAATAATAAAAAAACCTGCCTTATGTTCAGATGGCACCTATAACCCAAAGCTCTTTGGTGGCCGTGGCACAGGGGTCCCTCCAGCAGCACCGCCGGGGCAGGCACCCGCTCGGCACCACCACCCCAAAATCGATCGAAAAGCAAAATACTGACTCAAAGGGGGGCATGCTTTCTAGGGGAGAGGATACAGATGCCTTCCCTGGACTGTGAGCAGCCAGGAGGCTGGCGATGCCCCGGCAGCTGCCCAATGCCCCCCCAGGGCTGGGACAGGAGGGATTTTGGGGCAGGGGGGCAATGCCTCCCTCCCGTGTGCCCACCAACGGGCACGGGGCCGAGCTCGCCGGCCCTCCGGGGCACAGCCTTCTGCATGGGGGTGCTGCCTCGGCACGCCGAGGAAAATTCCCTGCGGGGATATAATAGCCAATAAACCTAATACAAGGGGTTTTTCCCATCACCTATGCCTGGGACTTTCAGAATTGTAATGGATCCATGCACGCAGCTTCCAGCATGGACTACACCCCTCCCTAAGTAGTGCGAGAAACAATCTGGATCTAATCAGCAGCCCCAGGGTAATGGGGCATGACTTACAGGTTTGTTAAAAAACCTTTCAGAACTGTCCTTTCCCTGCCTCCTGCCATTAGGAATGAAAACAAATATAACAGAGGAACCTTTTTTTAAATGTTCCCATCGCTAGGGCTAAATAAAACTCCTTGTCATTCACCTTCTGGAGCGGCAGGTCAGACCGATGTGTTTTGTAGGGAACAGGAGAAATCACAGATTTGTCACTGCAAAAAAAAAGAAGGAAAAAAGAAAAAGAAAAACCAAAAATCACTGCAGATGAGTTAAAAATAGCGAAGGTGTGAGATGCCGCTGCCAGCTCGGCACATCAGAGTGACGGGATGCCGGGGCGGCCGCCCCGCCGGCTGCATCCCTGAGGGTGCACAAGCCCCGGCACGGGGGCACGGGGGCACACCGAAACAGGGCTGGGCACCCAAAGGCACAGCCAGGCTCGGCTGGTGCCAGCCGCCACGGGGGCACCTCGCTCCGCTCCTGCATCCCGGAGGAGACGGGGACGCCCCGAGGCACCCCAGGGCGGCGGGCGAGGGGGCTCGCGGCGGCAGCCGGAGGATTTCCCCGCTTCACGGCTTAGCGGGGAGAAATTTGGCAGGGGGGTGCCAAGACCCATGCCACGGCAGGCGGCAGCCCCGGGAGCAGCCAGGGAGGGCTGGATGGGCGCACGGGGACCTCGTCCCTGCCCCGTGTCTCAGTGCGAGCCCCATTTCTTCTGATTTCTGAGCAAGCAACAAGCGCTTCACATATCACTTTATACCCTGCAGATTTTTCCATCCTACGGCTTCACTGGAGGCCTGATCCTGTCCCGCGTGTGCCCCCGGCACGTGGCCATGTGCATCCACACCCAGCTCTGGGAGTGAACCTCCGTGCCAGCAGCTCCCGCCTGGCTTCAGCTAAAATTCCCCGGCAATGGTGGATAATAAAACTGAGGCGAACACTGCCCCGTGTGCTCATCGTGTTATCATTTACATTGTTTATCTGTAATTGCCCGGGAAGGCTTGCAATCAGGATAGCCTCAGCCAGCTCCCACTCTAAGCCTCAAGGGGATTTTGCTCAACAAAATTATTTATCAAAACCACTTTTCCACAATTTTTTTTGTTTTCCCTACTTGGGCTGGAAAATGCAGCTCTCCAGCCCACAAAATTATCCTGCAGCCTTGAGACCGACTGCAAACCCGAGCAGGACTGGCCTTGCTGCCATCGCCATCCTCGGTGGCCACGGCACGACGTGCAGAGCCCGGGTGGGGAGCGGGATGCAAAGCCCAGCTCGGCTCGGCTCGGCTCAGCCCGGCTCGGCTCAGCCCGGCTCGAAGCTCGCTGCTCCCAAAGGTGCCACCCTGGCTCCAGCATCCCTGGGGACACACCAGCACCCTCCAGTCAGCCCTTCTTCCCCTCTGAGCCGTGCCGCCAGCTCGGGCGCACCGGAATTTCACCCAACAGGAGACTGTTTTCTCCCAGAATAAAGTGTAGGGAAATAAATTGTAATAAAGCGCTCGCCAGGTTAGGGAATCTCTGCTCCGGCGCTAACTCGATGCCCCTCTCCATCCCCACGCTGCCCGCTCCCGCTGCCCGACAGCCACCCCACATTATTAACAGCCTGGTAAACACAGCCCCTCGGTTATTACAAAGATGCCAAAACCTTACTACTTCTTGTTCCTTCCAGTTAATGTACCATAGCCGAGGATGAATTGCTATTACAAGGAACTAAAAATAAAAATGTTTCAGAGGCCGTAATTGGCTTGTCTTGTTGGGCTTTTTAAGGAGCCAAAGTACCAGTTCCAGGCTATTAGCCCTAAGGTTGTAGGAGAATGGTGTAAAATATTTCTTCATTAAAACCCTACCTTCTCCATAGAGGTGTTTTTCTTTAGGGTTTTTTCCCCCCTTTCCTTCTTCATTTTTTTTTTATTCTTTTCTTTTTAAAAGATGTGTGTTATCAAATAAGCTTTAGTTAAAAGAGGGCTTCGAAAGCCCAGAGGTGATATAAATAGACAGGGCTCGGTGCAGCTGGAGAACCAGCCAGAGCCTTCACTCATCTATTCAGGTCATTTTTCTACAAAACTTACATAATATTCCTCAGTCGCATCTGTAATCGTGGGCCATTTTTAATAATCAGCACCAAATCTCGCAGTCCTCGGGGAGAGGGTGCCCTGTGCCGGCAAGCCCACCAGCGTGGGACGGGGCCCGGCCCCTTCGCAGGCTGCAAACCCGCTACGAGGCGGCTGGGGGTGCCCAGGGTGCTCCCTCGGATGGGGACTATGGGGTTTTTTTCCTTTTGAGGCTCTTTGGTGCTACTTGGTTATTAAGAGCGTTAGTTACACCATTACTCAATATCGGCAACAACCACGACAAACCCAAATCCATTTATTCAGCAAAGCTCTTCTTCCGAAAGAAGCAGATGCTCTGCTGAGCGAGGACTCGGTGGCTTGGCACCAGCCATCCTGATGCGGATGGTGACGATGCACCACCAAAACAACAATAACTTACGGTCACGACTTTAACATTGGCTTTAAGCCCTGCCGCTTGCAGAGCCTGCTCCGACCGACGGGAGCACCTTGGGGCTGCCCTCGCCACCCACACGGCGCCGGGCACGGCAGAGATCCCTCTGCGAGAACGGCTCGGAGCAGCACGGCATTAAAATAAATAATAATAATATCAATAATGATGATGACCAATCTCTAGGTAACACTGCACAGCAGGGGAAGCTCAGCAGAAAAATTACAACAGAGCCTTTTACTCCCTGCTTTTGCGCAAGGAGAAGGATGACACACTGCTTTGTGAAACGACAACCCAACGGGTATTTACTACTTTGATTTTGTGATTTGAAGGTTGCTGCTAGAAGAAGACTATTTCCGTTAGGTACAATTGCTATTTTTTGATAGTGTCTAGGCGATACCTTGTTAAAAAGGGCAAAACAACAGTTATTAATTACCCTAATTAACCCAATTCATAAGACACATTTGTGTGGCTGTCATGACAACTGCTTTGACTAACTTGCCAAGAATAGCTTAGCTGTCCATTCAAATAAATCCCTGATAATTACTAGTCTAGTTTACTGGGCTTCTGTGATAATAATAATTAGTGCTACTGTACAAAAGGTCGCGCTAAACAGTTTATGAATGATGCATTTCGCATGGTGATTACATGAGTCACACAGCATCCAGCAAACGGACGCAGCCACGTTTCCAACGTGGCGAGATGCGATTAGATGGGAGCCTGCGGCTGCTCTGCCTGCGGACAGCACGGCAGGCTGAGATGGAGAAGTCATTAAGGTTGGAGGAGAAATAACCAACAAGTTGGGTGAAGCTAGGACGGCCACCAACCTGCCTCCTCGACAGCCGGGGTGTCCATCCGTCCGTCCATCCAGCCACCGCAAGCCAGGAGATGGTACTCTACTTCTAATGAAGGCACTGGTAGACACCGGAAAGCTTCCAAGCCTGACCTGTCGCATGTTGGTATCTCACCTCACCACCTCGCTTCCCTCCCCTTCAATGACAGATAACCACAGTTCACCTCTCTGGTTTTGGCATAATTCCCCATTATCAGGTTTCAGGATCAACGTCAAAGGGGTTGAAGGCAACGTGAGCCGGGGGTGGGCAGCTCCAGCCCTCTCTGTCTCCATCTCTGCAGGAAGAAACCCTCCAACCTGCGGTTTTGGCCTCCCCACGATCAGCTGCAGCTCCAGCACATCCCGTGTCTCGCAGGCAGCAGGCATCGCTCAGCCCAGCATCGCTGCTCCTGAGGCTGCTGCGGGCACGAGAAGAAAGGGCTACCTCCCCCAGCGCCTTCCTGTGCTCCTGATGCGGCTATGCTTTCTTTCACCTTCACAACGGGAAATCCAGGCCCATCAAATGCCATTTTTCCTTTGCTGAGGTTTGTAGGTGAAAACTGATCCATGCGATTCCCCCGGCTGCACCCGTACAGAGGTGAGGGGTATGAGACCGCAATGCCCCTCTGCCAATGCTGCAAAATCCCGCAAAACCCCGGGGCAGACAGGGCAGCAGGGCAGGGATGGAGGCAGCACAATCACATTTAATAGAGGACAGCTGTCAGCTCCATGGAAATCTATGAAATCACCCCATTTAAAATAAATTCTGATTAAATACCACATATGGTCCTTATTGTCCGTCCCCTGTTACCTATCACAAGAGGCATCTGCATGTAAACAGGGTCTTAATCTGCAAATATTTGTCTGCTACAGCACTTTCCTCCCTCACCCCCACCTGAACTTGCAATTATTCTTATTGATTGACTTTAAGAGAGCACCATGCACATGCCTCGAGCTGCCACGCGCCGAGCAAACAAGGGAGCAACGCCGGGCTCCGCTGTAATCATTACCGGGGCGAGCAATTGCCCTGTCACACATGGCAGGTTATGGCTTCAGACTGGAGGCAGCAAGGCCAGATGAACGCTTACAACGTCGTTACAGTGTGAAAAGCGAGGATGTAGAAATGACATCTACTTTCTCAACAAATCTGTTCCCGGAGCATCTCCCAGCTCCGCGGAGATTTCACCTCGTTAAGCCTGAAGAGCCAGCATAGCCCTCGGAGGGGGCTTGCGTCCTCTTTGCGTGCCAAAATAAGCTCTGATGAGGACGTCTTCGATCTGGAAGAAGATGGGTTTGAGGTCCCGAGAAGGATTTTAGTGCTGGAGCCTGAGCCCAGGCTCACCTGCGCATCACCCGCAGCCCTGGCTGAAAGCACGTGCTAGAAGACGAGGTGCTTTTATCAGACCAACGAGGAGAAATTAGGAAAACCTGATGCTGAGCAGAACCTTCCCCAGTTTTCCCACGTGAAGTTTGCAGCTCAGTTCAATATGTTAGTGCCTAATGAAGGTTTCCCCCATATTCTGCAGGGTATAATCATTCTCCTTCTAATGAGCATGTGTTAATGGCATATTAATGCTGACAACAGCTAAGTGTGGAGAACAGGAGATGAACATACTCCAAAATTTGTCTTTTTTTTCTGAACAAAGGAAGCCATCGCATGCCTGAGCAAGCCCCAGCCCGGCGGGAGCCCGTGGCTCCCACAGCGATGCTGCCAGCTCTGGTCCATGGGCTCACCCTGGGATGCAGAGCCCTTATGGGACCACGGCTTTGGTCTCTCACTAGCCCAACCCCTGCAATTAATTGATGTACAGGGAAGGATCTCAGCCCAAGCCCGGTATTTCTCCCCGGACACGGGACACAGCCACAGTGGGGGCTGAACAAGAAAGCAGGGGCACCGCTTGCAAACGTTTGGAAAAGCGTTTCACCGGGCAGACAGGTTTGGCTGCTGTTGCTAAGCCGACAGCCATGTGGATTTGATTACTAAATGTCACTGAAGCTGGGTCCCTGCCAGAGCATCCAGATGTGAATCTGAATATGAAAAGTCCAGGAGGGAGCGGGTGACGGGAGTCGCAGGCGCGGGCACCGAGCCCCCATCCCGGTGCCGGCGTCCCACCCCATCTGGGTTTGCGTGACCAAGTTTACATAAGCTCGCAGGCATGGAAAAGAACACACATAAAATGGGTGTTTTCCTGTTTTTCCATCTTCGTTTGTGAAGCCGGCTCCCAAAACCCCGACAGCTCCCCAAAAGTAGCATCCATCTGCCCCGCGGGTGTGCTGCCCGCTGCCAGGCGCTGCGGGGATCTGCGGAAGCCTAATTCCCTAATTGTCCAACTCCTGTGTGCTCCCACCAGCACATACATTTAGATTTCCAGATCGATAATCGATGCTAGAATCAATAACAGGGAATTTAGCTACATTATAAAAACAGTAAAATCAGCCAATACTGAGAAATTACTATTGAGTCCTGTGTTTTCTGTACTCACTTAGTCTAATAATGGTGAATGATATTTTCCAAGTACATTATTCAGCAATAAAACCTCCGAATTATTTGATCTCTTTCTAACCTTTATGATTCTAAGCACTCTTTTTGACCCAGATTGAATGAGGCAACATCTGCAGAGCCTTTCACAAAATTGTACTCGGCGTGCACTATTGTAGGTCCGCTGCCAAAGATAAATGTTATTATTTTAAAGCCATCATCCTCCTAATAGATGAGCAAACGCACTGCATTAGCATAGCCTGCAGAGCTCAAGCATGGGTGAGAAAATGCCAGAGGGTTTTCGCTTAATGGAATTTTACATACCTGACTTAGGATGGGTTAATGCAATCCACCAACACAGGAATTTTAAAACCTGCCCTGTGGCATACACCTGCCATTACAAAAGATGGTATAATCCAACAAGCTCCAGATCCCCGTGAGAACCACGAAGGATTCACGTCCAGATCTCCGGTGGCCAACAGGGCGCCGAGACGAGGACCTCATCCACACGGCTCCGACACACGCAGACCCACGCTATTTATCACAGACCTAGAGGAGGTATTGGGTGTAAGGAGGGGGAGCGGCTGGCGTTACCCGCAGCGTGCTGAGGGTTTCCATCAGAGGGTGTATGAAGTGCAATACCTGCCATGCACGGCTGTCCGCCGCAGCATTAGCCACCTCAAGCCTTCGCCAGCCTAACGAGAACTCACCGTAATTCCGTGTTAAACAGGGAGTCGCTTCGAGGCTAAGTACTAATCACTTGTCCAGCTGACATAAGCCATTACTTCACTCCAAATTTAGGCTAGAGACTAGAGGGAGACACTGAAGCAACGATGCTGCGGTCTCTTCTCCGGCAAACCCTCCAATGGGTGCCACGGGCAAGCTCTGCCCCAACAGGAACAGCAAAATTGGGAGCTGTCAAGGGGCTCAGTGTCCCTTTGCCGAGCCCTGGGCGATGCTCTCCTGGGGACGGTGGGGACTGGGACCGCGGGGGACGCCGGGAGACAACCCATACCGCAGCCCTGCGAGGGCAGCGCTGCCTGCAGAGCACCCCATCCGTCGCCAATTCAGAGCACGCTCTAATTTAAATTAAAATTACACTTATAAGTACACAGATTACAACTATTTATGCTACAAATAAGACCATCCTGCATTTTAATTAACAGAAAATGATTGGAACTCAACTATAGCCTCTACTGGGAACAATATCTAATCATTTATTGAAGCAAGGCCGTGACCGGCCCCGTAGGCAGCCTGGCAGGGAAGGGGGAGCGGGCAGGGCTGGGGTCCCCCCATCCGAGCCCTCGCACGAGAGCGGGAGCCGCCGTCAGAGGGGCGAGAGGGGAGGTCTGCCAGGAGAGATGGGGCTGATCGCTGGAGAGCCGGCAGGCAGAGCCCGTGGATGGAGGCGGGCAGGGGACGAAGGGTGGGCAGGGCTCTGCCCTTGCCGGCTGGTGGGAATTTAGGAAAGACCCGAGCGGGGCACCCTCGGTGAGGGCAGGAGCCGGGGGACCTGGGAGGCCACCTGGCTGAGGAGCTTCTCTGGCTCAAAGCCCGCAGGAGGGACTTCAGGAGATGGCAGCTGGAAAATACGGCTCTTCCAGAGCGCCGAGCAGATGCGGATAAGGTTATTCAAAGGTGACGTGCTGCTTGGCCTTAACGATGCCTTTGCATGCAGCGTGTGCTTTATGCAAAGTCAATGACAGGGAGAAACCGCAGAGTTCAAATCACTCAATACAACAGGAGCTAACTTGGAAACTGCTACAAGAAGGGCCATAAATAGCATGCAAGACCACCCTTTTGATGTAATTTAAAAAAAACCTTACTATAAATCTTTCCTAATTTAAGGGAAGATTCTTATCTGCCATGTAAATATAGTTGCAGGAGCTTTTTTTGATAGACTCAACAAGTAAGAGTTATGCAGCAGAAATATGCATCAGAAATTAAAACTTACTAAAAGGAAAACAAGAGGAGCCTCTCTACTTTCAGTAAAAGTGAACCATAAAACCCAAACCAGTAGCATAAAAACAAATTATATATATACATGGTTATATGGCATATTATACACTTATTTACATAATTAGGTACAATATATAATAATTCTATACACACTTTTTATATCCTTATAAGTATATCGTACATATCATATAGCATATAGTATATAATAGATAATATATGATAAATACAGCATGTAATATATAACGATATAATCATTATATCATTACCTATAGGTCTTGCCATCAGAGGAGAGGGGTTTTACTGTTAAATACAGCTTGGCCACTGCCACCACATCCCACACCGGCCCCAATTCCTCCATGGACCCCTGCAGCAAAACCCCCTTGGTCCCACCCAGCCGGGACCTCACCGCAGGCTGGAAAACCCTCGGAAAACCCCCAGAAGCGCCGGGACGGGGTCACAGCCCCGTATCACCGATACAAAAGCCAAAGCATGTTGAACTAGAGGCTCGCCTAAGACACAGCGCAGCGAGCGTGGCCATCAGTGAGAGACGTGGTTAAACATGAATGGGAGCTGGCGTATTTATCTCTGTTGCAAGGTATTCAAATGACTTTTTCCAAACGGAGAGCTTGGAGCAATTACATTAGGAGATGTATAATTTGGTTAGGCTGACCTCGGAACGGAATAAAAAGCCGCTGATTTCCATAACGTCGGCCTCCGACGCTCGGGGAGGTCAGGGAACGTGCAACGATACACAAAGCACTCCGGGAGTAGTTAAGCCGGGGGATTTGCTGGGACTTGCGATGTCGGGGCAGATTTGGAGGGAACGGGGAGAGCATCCGGGGAGGCTGGGGGTTCCCGCCCCGCGGGCTCTGGTCCCGCGGGAGGCGCAGCGTGCCCGCTGGCTGCCCGGCAGGGACCGGCGAGCTCTCCCCAGGGAGGGGATGACCAGGCGCTATCTGAAGCCGAAAGCATGGCTCCTCTTCGGTGGGCTCTGGGAGAATAAAGGCTGCCGCCAGCTCCCAGCCAGGCACGCACAGGCACAGAAGCGCAGAGGCACTAAGGAGAGCCGTGACCTGTGCCTACCCATCGCGGTGCGCATCGCAGGCACAAAAAAGTGCTGAGTTACAGTGACCTCCCAAGGAGAAAGCAAGACTGGCAACACTCGCTGCGAAGTCAGCCTTCCGACTAGTCGAGCAGCATCGCTGATAACGCTTTAATTATTATCTCTGCTGAAAATAAGCCTTATTTCAACAGCCTGGCGTGTCTCAGCACCGCAAACTTTCTCCAGGTTAGAAATCATCTCCTTTTTCTTTTTCCCTCCTGCTCTATACACAGTATTACTCAGAAGCAAGCCAAATCCCTTCCAATTATGTATCGTGACGTTTCCCCAGCGTTACACTAGAGCAAGGCCCTTCACTTCTAAATGGCATGGTTTATAACAAATTGTCTGTTATACCAGACAGAAACTGATTTCCTCAAACCCAGCATATTAAAGTGAGCACATTCATTCTGGTTGTAACACACAAAATGTGATTATAACAGACACTTTGGGGGCTTTTTAAGGCTAGCGGAGTAGAGGAGGATAAGCTGGAGGGGAAGAAAGAATTGACAAGTAGAGAAATGACAGAGAAAGAGGAACAGCCACGCTGATTTCATTTCTTACAAAACAAAAATCTTTGTGTGTTGTAGAAATGTGCTTTAGTTAACACCGCCAGATAGCCAGAGCAAAAACTGCCGGTGCCGCCTGAAACGAAAATTGCTCTATTGTGCTTAGAAAACCATTTCCTACAGTGCGGAGAACGCTTTCCAGGTAGTAAAAAGCATATCTGAAACCAACAGGGCCTTATCCTGCAACTGTTGCTCGCTCAAATAATCCCCGCTGCCACGAGGAGCCCAAATGAAATCAGTGTGAGTGAGGATTACGCAGGAGTGTATCAAGGTTGGGGGATTAGACCAGGATTATCACTAAAACCAGTAATTCCCCATCTTACTGATGGCGGCCACCAGCTCAGGAGGCGGCGGATCACCATGGCCACAACCCCCCCGGGGCCGGACCCGGGTCTGGGAGCTGTGGGACATGCGGGTCCCCGGGGCACTCGGGTCCTGCTGCATGGGTGGCTGCTCCACCTTGACCTTCTCCAGCGGGACTTACGGAAGCAGCACCAGAGCAGGGCCATGCCCGACCCACACCCTGCTTACGGTGTAACGGCAGCGCTGCTGCTTCCCTTCCCTGCCGCTGCCACAACGGAGCCATCCCAGACCCCCAGAGAGAGTCAGTCCTGAACCTCCATGCTAATTCCACCTTTGGACGTCCAACCTCTCAAACAAGGCTCGCCTGCTCCCATTTCACGCCTCCTCGCCTCTCCCGTGCTGGGTCCTGCCGGGGACCGGCCACCACTGTGGCCCCAGGCGAGATCGAGGGGCAGAGCAAGCAGCCGAGCCCCGTGGGATGCTCCCCGTCCCGGGGCAGCACACGATGCTTCGGCACCATTTTCCAAAGTGGAGCAGATTTTGGATGTAGAACTGTCCCTGAAACACAGATGCAGCCATTACACGCACATTGTGTTCTTTTAAGACCATGAAGTCAAAATCCAGGCATGTAAGTGTTACCCAAGGGTGGCTGCTCTACATGCAAGTCGTGTCCCAGGGATCCTAAAGCTCGGCATTCAGACCGTTTTCCACACCACCCCAATGCAACGTGCATTTTTATCAAGGAAGCTGCCTAATGGCTCCTATTAATTTTGATTTTTAATCTCCTGGTACAACTTCCAGTAATATACATGCAAAACCTGACAACAAGCCTTTCTGGTTTCAAAGCTGACTTCTCCTCCGGCTCAGCAGGAGGAAAAAAAAAGCCCTCGGCAGCAGCAAAGCCTCTGACCGGCAATGCCCTTGCAGCTCCAACATGTCCCACTCTCCCTCCTGCAAAACAAGCCAAAATACTAACGGGGGCCAAGCCTCCCGCTGTCAGCCACGATCACCAGAGCTGCTCGCAAACGCGTTTTGCCATCGCTGCCTACAGCCACAAGGATGCTAAAAGGCCGTGGGCAGGAGTCCCCGAGTGGTACCCTAGCACCCAAGGGACTACCAAACCCCAGCGGGGCCAGAATCCCCCCGGGACGTTCCCCGCTGCCTCCTGATGCTCTCTTGGCAGCCGTGCCCTGGCACAAGCAGAGCTGGCAGCCGATCCCAGCCCCCACCCAAAGGAAAAAGCTTTTCAAGGGTCGTCTCAAACTTTTTTGCATCCTCAGAGCAGGGTTGCAGCCCCCGCAGATGCCGCTGTTTAATCCTTTCTGGATCAGCGGGGAAAGGTGGGGAGCACTGACGAACCCAATTACTGCTGGCAGGGCACGGCAGCACCAGCCCCAGACCTGCCACCGCATGTACCGCCGCCACGGTGCAGAGGAAACAGCTCCTGAAGCTCCACAAACAACCCATCCTTGGGGACTTTTATTTCAAGGTTCCTGACTGTTAAAGTAAATGAGCCTCACATTAAAGACCAGCTACATTGCAAATCCACCGCTGCTAGGACCGCGCGCATCTGCAGAGGCAATCGCTTACTCCCAGACACAACCATCATATGTTAAGCGACACCGCCAGCGACACATTTACCTCCATATTTTATCTTTTATCAACCGATGCTTTGCCTTCCCATTAGGAAAAGTCACTCCCAGGTGAAGCAGCAGCGATATCTCCCCGATGCTGACACCTCGTAAAGGCTCCCGGGGGAAATGCCGGCGGCCTCGTCGCTCGAGGTGCTTCAAACCATTCCAGACAAAGTCCCGCTGGATGCACTGCAGGGAACAGTTTGGCTCTGGAAACTCCAGACTTGGGCAGGAATTTAATTTATTAAATCATCATAACCTGGAGGTGTACCAATAGCAGGCTTTATAAGCATATCATCGCACCAATAGCACCTCCTAAGGCAGCGACGGGCTACGGTGGGTATAGGGCTGCGATGCTCCTCCGTGGAAGCATCTTTTAGGGATTCTCAGTGTCACCCTGCATGCCAGGCCAGGGCTGTCACTCTGGTCACTGCTGAGACTCCTCACCCTCAGGATTTTTAGGAGCCAGTTGAACCCACACCACCAGCAGGATAACTTCCCTTGCAACAGCTGGAAGCATTACGCAGAGGCTCTCTGCCAAAAAAAAGAAAAGTTCCCACCCTAAACCAAACTTCCAAGCAGCTTCCAGCGGGGATTTCTCCTCCCCATGCCCTGACCCTGCCCTTTTGTCCAAAAGCATCCCCAGGGAGCGAGCAGACCCCTGCCAGGACATGCTGCTCTCCTCGAGAGCACCCACCCCAGAGCTGCTGGTCCCTTAGCAGGACTGGGGAGCCGTCAGCTGCCCTCCTGCGTGCTCGCGGGGCTGCTGGAGAGCACGTTTTAAGCTGACACTCCATGGCACTCGTTACAAGAGACAAATTTATTTCTCCAGGCAAGGTACCAGCTCTTCGCAGTGCATCCCACCTGCACGAGTGATGGGGAAATGGGGCGAGCTGGAGGCACGGGGAGAAGCGACAGGCGTCCCGGCTCCCTCACACGAGGATGCACAAGGCAGGGGGGGTCTTTGGAGAGCCCATCCTGCCGGGCCCCAGGCTAACTGCTGTGTCGGGGAGGAACGTGGGCAGCACTGCCTTCTGCCTGCACCTGCCTGTTAACTCTATCAGCTGAGCTATGATGTTCCCGATGGTCCTCCCCTCCTCCCCAGCACCGCAGACCTCCTGCTGCCGGCACGCACTTCTGGCTCATGACGATGTGTGATGGATTTTATGACTGAATTTTTCTGTGGCAGTGAATCACAGGCTGACAGAGTGCTCCACTGCTCGGTGCCCTTAGCAAGGCAGAAACATGCCCGAGACCTCTCTCCAAATGACACAGCTCCAGGAAGGCAGGAATTCCTCACCGATCACTGCCCCCAGCATCCCAACAGCTTTGGTCACCCACAGCCTTGGGATGCGTCCCCCAGGCAGCTGGGCACCCTGAGCCCCAGCTGGTACTCCGCAAAGAGCAGGGGCAAATCTGAGCATCAATGGCGATCCCCTAATAGCTGAAGGGTGGTGTTTCCCACCCCTGGCCTGCCCAGCCACAGCACAAGGAGCAGGTGGCTTTGGTAGCAGCTCTTCTGCCTTACTTGACCAGACAGGCTTATCCCAAACTGCTCCCATCCAGACTCAGATGCAAAGTCCCTGCCTCTCCTCATCGGGGCATTTGGGAGCAGCAAAGCCCGCTCAGCTCTATGGCTGGATCCATGCAAGTATAATATATGAGTGCTTATATCCAGGTCATTCCCATTCAGTTATCGCTAAGAAACTCTATTACAGCTTTTAAACCGACACCAGAAGTTAAATCGAGCTTTAATTCTCGGGACCAGCGCTTGGTTGCCCCCGACATACCCTCCCAAACGCAGGCGGGCTCCCGGCCCTGCAGCCACAGGCGGCTGCACTGGGCTGTGCTGGTGCACCCGTGCAGAAGTTGCCTCCTCGCAGCATCTCAGCAGGTAACCTTGAAAAGGCAATGCCGTACGGCAAGGAGCCTGCACACGCGAGGGCAGGAGAGGCTCAAAACGCAGGCTGGGCAGACGGCGGGTAAGTGCCCACGACCTGTCACGGAGATCCCGACAACCCCCTCCCGACCGTCTGGTCATTAAAAGCTGCGCCTCTGCTTTGAGCAACCAGCATTTGGGCTGGGAGCACCCCAGAACTGGGCCGACACCGGTATGTGACCTCTCGGGAGCTGGTTCTGTAGCCTCAGTGGAGGTTAAACACCAGGGTTCAACGAGCGTTTTGCCAGTACAAACGCTGCAGCATCGGGCCCGCCGGCACCAGCCCTCTCCAGCAGCCCTGCAGACTCTCGCAGAGGGCCAGGCTCTGCTCTCCATAGCGCAAGGATAAATCTGAAGCAGCTCCACTGTCTTCAGCAGCATCGTTTTGCATTTACACCAGCACACTGAACGCAAAACAGAGCAAGCCATAAATATTTTAGCTGCTTTTTCAGCTTTGTTATTCTGTTCAAAGCAGGAAACATGACAAACCTTTGATTGTTTTGCTTAATACCAAACAATAATTCAAAGAGAGACAAACAAGCAACATTAAATGATGCCTGTGATGTACAGGAAAGCCGATGAATTAGAAGAACCTGATGAGGACGGCGTGGATCGAAGCAGCCCCTTTCCCTGCCTTCGGCAGGTACCGCGCATCCCTTCCACGCCGGCCGGTGCGTGCCCGTCCTGCACGGCGAGGGGACAGCACCGGGCCAGGCGCACGGGCGGTCACACCGGGGCATCCTGCGCTGCCTGCATCCCCAGCACAACCCGCTGCCTCCAGAGCGACAGCCACCGACACAACCTTTTAAAAAACTCCGGTGAAGGCAACGAGCGTCTCTTCCCTTGACATCACCACACTCAAAATCCACTTGCAAAGCAGCCACCTCCAGCCTCCCGGCAGCACGGAGGCAGCCTGGCCTGGCCAGCCATGCCGGAATCCCTGCCTGAGCACTTCTGGGGGTCTCTGCAGCGTCTGGGGGTGAAACATCCACCCACGACCACGTGTCAGGGCTGCCCCAGAACCCACAAGCGGGGTGCCCGCCGCTCCCCCCCGCCTATCCTCCACTGCTCCCTCGCCCCGGGTGTTGGACACGCGGAGACCACCGCTGCCTGTTTGCTCGACGCTCGTTTCAGCAGCGCTTATACCGAGAGACCCCCACGCCGCGGTCCACGTGCAAACCTGTTACCGATGCCCCGGGGGCGCGGGCTGCCCACCCGCACTCACCTCTGGCAGCGGCATCCCGTTGATGATGAGGTCGGGCTGCTGGGGGCTCTGCCCCGTGAAGGTGTGATGGTAGATGTGGTTGGAGCCGGCGTTCCTGTTGTTCTGGCTCTCCACGTTGAGGAAGGTGCTTTCGGAGCGGCGGCAGCCCAGCGGCAGGGTCTGCTGGTGGTAGTCGAAGTAGTTGAGGGATGAAGTGAGAGAGGAGCAGCTCACAACGTTCATTTTATCTGTCTCTTCCACATCCCGCGGTACCAAGCGGATATCATTCTTGCTGATTTTCTTCTTCTTGCTTGATTTCTTTTGGTGCCCATAGGAGTATTCTGCGATTCTGGGGGACAGAAGGAAAATGACTAGCTGAGAGCATCCCGAACCCTGCCCCGCTAAATACACATGCAGAAACCCGGAGGGCTTGGCCCCCATCTCCGTGTAGGCTTCTTAGTCATGCACATTACGTCATGTTTTGGGTCTGGTGGCACAACACGGTCTTTAGCTTATTTTCATATGTATAATGCTTTCAGGTCAAATATGAAAAATAATGGGAAGGGAGAATGCCTCTGTTTTTCTCTAGTGTTTATAATTGCTGATATTTAGTTACTAGGAGTAAAGTCCAGCCTGCAGAAGAGAAAAATGGAGATGTTAAAATCCATGAACTGAAAAGGGTACCTGCATTCATTTCCATGCATAATAAGGATTTTAAAAGTGATTTAATTTGGTCCCCGTAATGAAAATTCAAAATGAATAGCGGATTTTTTTTCCCAGTTCATTTTCCATAGCAGTAAATAAGGCAGACCCAGAAGCAGTCCTAGCTGGCAAGCTCTATTCTCTCACACTCCAAAGGCTGTTTGTTTATTAATGCTTTATCCAAACTGCTGGTATTTTGACTATCTCCTGATAATACCTGATAACTCGAAATCTTTTCTCCAACTGCATCCTATTCCTCCCTCGCCCCCCCGACACGCACACCCCCTTCTGCTGGGAAACGCTTTTGTCTTCTAGAAATCGGAGAACAACAACTGTGTTTTGCAAAGAGAAATGATCCTTTTTGACCTTTTTTTTTTTTTTTTTTTACTGCAAGCTTGTTTTTCTCTGCCTTTCTTTTCCCTTTTGCTTCCCACCTGCCAAAAGAATCAACTGATGAAGTGCCTTGAATGCCTTCTGCAAAACACCGGAGGAAAAAAGTTATCGTAAAACACCACCCGAGCAAATAATGACAAATACGACTGCACCTTGCATTAACCGGGTGTGCTCGGCTCAGAGTGACTGGGGCCACAGTCCCTCTTTCCATAGGGAGCAACACAGCCCCAGCCAATGCCCCACAGATGAATCTGTGCATGCACAGCGCTGGGCAGCTCGGTATTTCCCAGGGAAGCACATCGAATGCTACCCACAGTCAGAAATACACATTTGCAAGTCGGGACTTTGCTCCTCTTCTTGTTATGATAACAGCATTAAAAAAAAAAAGAAAAGAAAAAAAAAGAAAAAAAATCCAATAGCTGCAACAGAAATAATGGGATGAATAAATAATACAGTTTATCTAGAAAGGCAAATATTGGACAAATATTCTTGTTCCAGAAAGCTAATTGCCTGAGCATGAAAATGCCACCAAGTCGAACAGCTCTCATATAACCTTATGTGCCTCATAAATTAACACATTTTATGAAGACTCTCCAGCAGCTGTTGCGAAGAACCTCTAAAATAAGGCACTGGCAAAGCCTAAAGGCACGCACCCAGTGCGGGGAGAGGGTGCCCCACGGTCACAGCTGCTGCTGAGCCTACCTGGTGCTTTCCTACCCCTGCAGCTGACTTCTCCTGCTCAGATGCACACTGATAACAGCCCGTGCATCCCCCTGAGCGTGCAAATAAATCAGCGGAAGGCAAGGATTTCTGTTGTGCCAACAATCTATATGCTGCTGACTCGTCTAACAATGCTTGATGAAGCTTTAATTGTTTTGTTTACCTAAATGTTTAAGTTTGGCAATGAGAGAGCCCAATTATTTCCTGCAGGCATTCATTTTGCTGTCCTTTCTCTATTGACCAATTATTTAATTAAACTGCACTTCATTAATGCCTAAGCCGTCACAGGAAACGCAGGGCTTATACATATGTGTGAAGCTGTTAGGGGCACCACCACGACGTGATTTTTATCCATTCAGGTCCTATTCTTGTTTAATGGGCCGAGCTGGCAAGAAATCTGGTATATGAGCTTTCACTTGAAGCTAGACATCCCATAATACAGCACAGACTGACCTTTATTTGCAGACGATTTTTCCCCCATCGAGCAAAAAGGCTTATAAACGCACTTTACGCTGTGAAAACGGGGTGTAAAAACCAAACTCTCCGGCATTATTTCTGGGTAAATAAAACTTCAAAGACCGCACATCCCCCTGCGCCGCAGAATTGCCGGGGGCCAGCGTGCGTTTCCAAGGTAGAGCAAAATTAATTTCCATCCCTCCCCTCTGAAACGACTCGGTGCCGAAGGAATGGAGAAGTCATGGCTATTTCACTAGTAACAGGATTAAACCATTTATGAGGCATTGCAGCTGCTCTTTTATGGCATCTGATTGATATTCATGTGTGGTTAGCATTTGTCTCCTAACTTGTGTAACACAGAGAATAGTAAAAGAGAGACAATAATCGCCGGGCTGTTACATATTCAGGGGACTGGATTTCCCCTATCAGCCTTTCAGCGGCTCCGGGCGCGGGGCTGACCTCCCCTCCGGCATTTCGGACCCGGGAGCACGCATTCAGCCAGGGCAAAATAACACAGCGCTGCAAAAATCCTCCCTCACCCCATCGCTCCCAGCCCAACCGCCGTGCTGGGTGCTGGAGCGGCGCATCGGGGGCGACCGGATGATTTTCACCACTGTTTTCTCCAGTTGGCCCCACCGTCAGCCGTGGCGAGGAGCCGCAGCGGGCACACAATAGCTCTTTTGAACGGCGAGCGAGGGCTTACGGATGCCACTGCGGCCGCTCGCCCCGTCTGCTGCGGGGATGCTGCGGTGGGCTGGGGGGCTTTCCCCCCCCCCGAGCCCGGGGAGCTGCACTGGGGACGGGGGGCTGCCCACGGGAACCAGCCATGCCGCTATAAAACTGTTCTCCCCCCTTCCTGCGACGGAGCGCGTAAAATCAGGGATGCTGCAACAGATTGTCAAGCCGCACAATCAAGTCGATTCGTTACCCGGCATGGATTTCTGCTCTCCTCCCAGAGAACAATTTTTTAAAGCTTCGCAGGCAATTTCCTTAGAGGGCCGTGAACCTCACTTTTGTTCCCAAAGCAAATTTAACACCACCCCCCCCCAGGTATACAGCAGCGAATGGAAAAGTAACTGTGCCGGCAATAATCAAAGCAGACCCGGCAGGTGCACAGAAACAAAGATGTCTTTACCTGCAGTTATAGGTCCTGATTTCCTTGTTATCCCTTTTGCACTTGACTGCCACAAAGATCATGGTGACAAAAAGAATGGCTGCGATAGACCCCAGGGCAATAATGAAAATCAGGGAGAGGTTAACAGATCCTATGGACTCCTGGGCATCCAGGGCTGGAGACAGGTATATCAAAATCAAGGCGGAAGCCGAGAGAGACGTTTTTCCATGGTCGTGAGCCACCACGATCAGCTCGTAGGCTGTCTTTGCGTTCTCCCCAAAGGCTCTGGTGGTCCTTATCTCTCCATTGACTTGGTCTATCTCAAAAAACCCTCTGTCTCCTTCCACCATTTCGTAGGAAAGTCTGCCATTTTCACCCTCGTCATAGTCGTCTGCCTTGACCACCGTCACCAAGTAGCCGACCCCCGCGTTCCTGGGGATGTACACCTCCGCGGTCCCGTTGACCAGTGGCGGGGCCGTGATCACAGGGGTGTTGTCATTGACGTCCAGGACGATCACCCTGACAGTGGCATTGCTCTGCAGAGAGGGATTACCCCCATCTTTTGCCAAGACCTTGAACTCGAAGGCCTTCGTCTGTTCATGATTGAAAGACCTCAAAGCATAGATATCTCCAGAGTTGGGGTTGATGGAGACATAGGTGAAGACAGGCATGTCCCTGACTTGGGAGGGCACGATCTGGTAGGAGACACTGCCATTGAGGCCCAGGTCAGGGTCCCTGGCCGAGACTGAGAGGAGGTAGGCCCCCGGGGTGTTGTTCTCCTGCACGATGACCTGGTAATAGGGCTTGGAGAAGTGGGGATGGTTGTCATTCTCATCGGTGATCTTGACAGTGAAGGACTTGGTGGCCTGCAGGGAGGGGACGCCATTGTCCTTGGCCTGGATGGTGAGGTTGTACTGGTCCCTCTGCTCCCGGTCCAGCCGCCCGTCCACCAGGATGGTGGAGAAGCTCTCGTACTCCTGGAGCCGAAAAGGCACGTTGCCCAGGAGCTTGCACTGCACCCGCCCGTTGGCCCCAGAGTCGCGGTCCGACACCCGCACCAGAGCAATGACGTACCCCGGTGGGGCGTTCTCGCTCACCTCCACCAGCTCACTGTTGACAGAGAGCAGGTTGATGAGGGGCGGATTGTCGTTGGCATCCTGGACGCTGATAGTCACTTTGCAATGGGCAGGGATGGAGTTAGGCCCCAAGTCCTTGGCCTGCACGTCCAGCTCGTAGACGTGACCCTCCTCATAGTCGATGGCACCACTCACCGTGATGAGGCCAGTCTGGGGGTCGATTTGGAAGAGCTCCCGGGCCCGCTCAGAGACGTAGCTGTGGAAAGAGTAGAGGACCTGGCCGTTGGTGCCCTCGTCCGGGTCGGAGGCGTTGAGGCGGATGACCGGCGTACCCGGCGGGGCATTTTCGGGCACACTGACGGTGTAGGCCGGCTCCTCAAAGAGCGGGTTGTTGTCATTGGAGTCGATGACGCGGATGCTGAGCTCCACCGTGCCGAAGTTGGGCGGGTCACCACCGTCCAGCGCCGTGATCACGTAGCTGTAGTGGGACTGGGTCTCGCGATCCAGGCTCTTCTCCACCACCAGCTCGGCAAAGCGGGACCCATCGCCCCGCGTCTTAGTCTCCAGCCCGAAGAGGTCATTGGGGGTGATCTCATAGCTCTGCACACCAAAGCTGCCCGAGTCCGGGTCATAGGCACTCTCCAGCGGCACCCGGGTGCCGGGGCTGGCCGTCTCCGAGATTTCCAGCTCGATCTGGTCGGTGGGGAAGCTGGGCGCATTGTCGTTGAGGTCCTTGATCTCCAGCTTGATCACGCAGATCTCCATGGAGCTGGACATCACCTCCAGTGAGATGATGCACTTGGGGCTCTGCCGGCACAGCAGGTCCCGGTCGATCTTCTGCTTGGTCACCAGCAGCCCCGACCCGGGGCTGATGTCCACCAGGTGGGGGGCCGAGTTGGAGACCACCCGGAAGGCGGCGGGCTGCCGGGGGTCCAGCACGAAACCGGCGTCCCGGGCGTCCTTGGCGACGTTGGCAATCACCGTGCCGGCCCGCTGCTCCTCCTCCACCGAGTACTTGAGGTTGACGAGGGCCCCGGCGCCGGCCCACAGCAAGGCGGCCCCCAGCAGCGCCGGGAGAGCCCCCATCGCCGCCGCCGCCCCCTCCGGCCGCCGCGCCGCGCCGCGCCCCGACGGCCGCTGGCCGCCCGCCTCAGGGGCCCGCCGCCCTCATGCGGGCAGCGCCCGCCGGGCTGCCCCGGCGGCGGCGGGCGGGTGCGGGCACCGGAGCCGCGGTCCCCCGCGCCCACGCCAACGCCGCCCGCTCAGGCGCTCCGAGCCGGCGGCGCCGCGGATGGGCCGGGCATGGCGTGGGGGAGCGGGAGCGGGAGCTGGAGCTGGAGCTGGAGCTGGAGCTGGAGCGGGGTGCCGAGCCGTGCCGCGCCGCGCTGAGCCGAGCCCGCTCCCGCCGGCGCTCGCTGCGGCGGCCGCACGCCACTGCCCGCAGTCCGGAGCGCCAGCGGGCGGCGCGGGGGCGGGCGGCGCGGGGGCGGGCGACGGTGAGTTGCGGCCAATGGGCGCTCGGGGGCGGGGCCGGCGCACCGCGCCGCAGCCAATGGGGCCGCGCCGAGCCGCGCTGCCGGCCGGCGGGGCGGGGCCGGGGCGGGGCCCGCGGAGCGGCGCGGCCGGGAGCGGGAGCGGGGCGCGGAGCCGCGCGGGGCGGCGCGGATGGCTCCGCCGCGCCGGGAGCCTGTTGCCCCGCGGCGCCGAGCCCGCCCCGGTGCCCGGGAGCTACGGGCGGCACCGGCGCTTTGGGGCGCCGCGGGAGCCGCTGCGTGCCCGCGGTCACCGGCGGTTCCTTCTTCAGCGGCGCGGAGGCGCACAGGGCGGCGGCGGGCCCCTGCGGGCACCGGGCCCCTGCGAGCACCGGCGTGGGCCGGGCAGAGGGGCCCGCCGGGTCCGCGCTGAGCGCCCCCAGGCCCCTTCAGGCGCTTTCCCTCTGGGGCAGGAGTGAGCCCGCCGCGCCCCGGCTGCACCGCACCCCACCCCGCCGGGCAGGGTCCCCGGGGAGCCGGCGTGGGAGCCGGGACCGCCAGGCTGTCCCGGGCGGCTCCAGCCCCGACAGCGCTCGCTGCTCACTGCTAATGACTGGAGAGAGCACCATGGTACCGTCTTCTCTTAGAAAGGAAATAAAACTTCATTGTCCGTGTGCCGGTGCCTTACCTCGGGTGTCCGCGCGTGGCACGCAAGTTCCCGGGGTGTAACTAAGGGGGGCGCGGGGAAGGTGTCACCGTGCCCCGGGCACGGGGGCGGGGCTGCCCCGGCGGGTTGCGGGCGCGCTGCCGGCCGGTGCAGGCGGGGCGCTCCGGCGCTGGCGGCGCTCAGCTCGGAGCCTTTCGGCTGCAAACTTTCAGACGCGCCGTCCCGCCCCCCCGCCCCGAGGTTAAAAGAGGCTCGGCCGGCTGCCGGCGCGTCCCTGCGGCAAACCGCCCCGGGAGCCCGCCGATCGATAGCGGCGAGCCGGCGCCGCGCGGAGAAGGCAGCGGGACGGGGTGCCCGGCCGCAGCCGCCGCGGCACGGGGCTCCGTCGGGGCGGTGGGCAGCGGGAGCCGACGCCTCGCCGGTGCAGCCGCCCCGCGGGCAACAGCCCCGGCGCCCCGCGGCCGCGGCTCCGTCCCCGCCCGGCCCGGCCGCGCCGTCGGGCCCCGCCGCGCCTTCCCAGGCACAAGGGCGCCATCTAGCGGCCGCCGCGGGGAGGCGGAGCGGCCGGGACCGGTCCGCACCGCGCACGGCGGAGCCGGGAAACCGCCCGGCCCTGGGCCGGCCCCGCGGGGCGCTGCCTCGGCGGCTCCGGGGCGGGGCTGCACGGCACGGCACCGCGCGGCTCGGCCACGGGCTGGGCCGGCCCGCGGAGGGTGGCCGGGACGCCACCCCCCCTCAGGGACACCAGCCCCGTGACGATATCCGTCCAGGGACACCACCCCCTCCAGGGACACTGTCCCCCGCGACAACATCCGTCCAGGGACACCACCCCCTTCAGGGACACCAGCCCCGTGACGAAATCCGTCCAGGGACACCACCCCCCCCAGGGACACCCCGCCCCGGGACAGCCGGGGGGATCCCCGCTCCTCCCCGCGGCCCACGGGAGGGACGCAGGTCCCTCTGCTCCTGGCTGCCGTGTCCCGGAGCGGTGGGAGCACAAGCCAGCGGAGAGAAGGGCCCTTGCCGGGCCTTTCTTCCCCTCTCCGGGAAGCAGCAGCGTGGGTCACCGTGACCCGCGGGGGCGGGACGCGGGGAGGCGGCAGGTGGGGACGGTGCGAATGGGCAAACCCTCCCCCCCCGCGTTCGCGAAGTCTTCCTTGGAAAAATTAATTCTGATGACTTGAACGGTGCCATGTGGATTGAAAACCTGGCTGAAGGCTCATAAACAAAGGGTGATTAGAAACAGGGGGAGGTGTTTATGGGGTACTGCAGGGATCTAGGTTAGGTCTGCTCTCCTTTAATACCCTCATTAATGACCTGGAAAGAGGGAGTAAACTACACATTAATGAATTTGGCAGATGATGCTATATTGGGAGGTGCTGTGAGCTCCAGCAAGCATAGAAAATTAACACAAAAAGGGCCTAGTGAGATTAGAAACATGGGCAGGAAACAGCAAAAGGAGCTGTGCCTTGGACAAATGTAAGGGAGTCCAGCTGGGAAGCAAATGCACGTACGAGCCGACAGCAGAAGGGGCAACGATGGCTGAGCCAAGCGGGCAGCACCGCACCGCAGCTGGAGTGACACCCCAGTGAAGGGCCTGCAGCTCAGGGGACAGCGAGGGGGACCCAGGAGGCTGCCGAGCGTAAGGGCAGCAGGGACAGATCGGCCACTGGTGTCCGAGGATGGCGTGGAGGTGCTGGGAGGCTCAGGTGTGGCTGGAGCCGGAGCGCGGGCCTCCCCCAGCACAGATGTGTTGGCCGCAGTTCAGAGGGAAGCCACACAAATGATCAAAGGCGTGGAGAGAATGATTTCTGGAGGAAGATTAAAAGGCTTAAATATATATATTGCTTGGCTAAGAGCTGTCCATGGGGAGACAAACTAAGAGCCTTACAGATCTGGTTGGTGTAAATAGAGAGGGAGGGAAGGAATTATTTAATAGAGTTCAAGGGGCATCACCAGAAGGGATGACAGGAAATGAAGAAATGGAGCATTTAGGTTGAATGTCACGGGGGAAAAAATCCCCTCTGCTGACAGCGAAAATTATGAGGCTGCGACGTGGTTCCCTGGAGGGAGAAAGTTCTGTGGCTTGAGATATTTAAAACCAGACAGGATCAGTCTGAATATAAAGGCGGCTGGGATGAGCCACTGGCAGGGGATGTGCGGAGGAGCAAGAGCTGGGCAGGGACGCACCTCATTTTCCAGCTCTTTTTCCACTGAAATATTTCTTTATATATCACATATATAAAAGATCTGCATTTTTTATTTATTGCATATATGCATTTCTGCTGCTGTAAAGGAAATCACTGACATGATGGATGCTGTGCCAGGCACCTTGTAGCCGGGCAGGGCTGAAAAGGCCCTGACATTGGAGAAACTTCACCTCCGTATGGTAATGGCGGGGGATTAGAGGGTGGTTAAGTGACTGGCACAAGGTTGCTGAGCAGGTCCATGGCAGAACCCGATGTTGATGGCCCTGCACAGTGTGACGTGCCCTGGAGCACGAGGTCTCCTGCAGGTTTGGCTTCTGTAGAGCATCTCATATCTCAATGGCTTTCTGCAGGATGCTCTCCAGGTGACCAAGGAGAAGCCAGGCCACAGCTGGCCAGCTGCACGGCACCCGTAACCTTGATTCACGCTCCATCCTTTCACCCCCAGCTAATGCTCAGTTTGCCAGAGGCTGTGACGGGATCCCTTTGGAGCAAAACAGGCATCGATTGCAGCCCCACCCCTCCCCATCTCCTGCCTCGCTGGAGGTCTGTGAGTGCTGTCAACAAAATGGATTAATAGTCCTATTATCAGTTCAGATGGATGGCCAGGGTGAGGAGAAAACATCGCGTCCCAGGGAACTCAAGTAGGCACATTAATAAAGATGCCACACGTTGGCTCTGAAATCTAAAAGCTCTGCTCCACTCCTTGCAACACAATTAGTTTATCCAAAGCCCAACGCTCCCGTCGCAATGCGCCTGCCGATGGCCCCAGCACCAGTGCGTGGTGGCCTGGCTGGGAGGGAGGGAGCTGGTGGCATGGTGGTCGCCGTGTCCCTCTTGGCCAAACCCCCTGCAAGAGCTCTCCGTGCAAGACAGCAGCCCATTTCGTAGCACCCTGCTCCGGTCGTGCTGCCATTAGGGAGCTGCATCGTCCCCCTTGGTGCCAGCTTGCTGCCCCTCGGCGTCAGGCTGGGGGTCCGGGGGGGCCACAGGGCCAGCCCAGCCCCTGGCAGCTGAGGAGCTGGTGTGACAGGGCGGCACCGTGGCCCGTCACTCAGCCGGCTCATTGATGGGTACGGGCAGCATGTTAACGAAGATACTGATTCTGCCCACGCTGTAAAATAAGGAAAGCTTTTAATTAAAAGCAAGTGGTGCAGCTTGCAGCCCTTTGTTTGAGCGCTAATGCGAATGACTTTCCTTTCCAGCCCAGCATTTATAGCTGTCTCTCTTGTACCTGTCAAAAAGTAAATCTCAGGATCTAAAACATGTATATTTAAAACTACGGTATCAGCAGGCTGTCAAGCCTGGGGCTTTTTATTAAACATTCCTTGTGCCGGGGCTGAGGGGAAAGGACGAGCACGGGGCGAGGCCAGCAAAGCAGCGAGGCAGCCACCAGCCTCCCGACACCTGGCCAGACCGCGCGGGCAGAGGCTGTCCTGCTTCGTGGGCAAACTGGCCTCCGCCGTCGCCCGCAGCCGGGGCAGCGGGATGGACTCACCTCCTGCCTGGCCAGCTCCTCTGGGCAGCCCCTGCTCGCCCCCCTGCCTCTCCTCCCTGCCCCTCTCAGGGCACGCTGCTGCAGAGGCCAGCGGGCTTCGGGGGCTCCGTGCACGCCCTGCCTCCCCCTGCAGCAAAGGCCTCCCGCTGGTACCCTGCCCGGACGCTGGTACCCTGCCCGGACGCTGGTACCCTGCCCAGATGCTGGTACCCTGCCCGGACGATGCTGGTACCCTGCCCAGATGCTGGTACCCTGCCCGGACGATGCTGGTACCGAAGCCACCACTCGCATCCTCTGCCACAGCAAGAGGGGAGCGAAGCCCGCTCGGACCCGGCTCCCCCGGCACCCCGTTTCTCCAGGTGCGGTGCAGAACTGGAGAAAACAAGCACAAAATAGTTTGAAATTTTGAAATTTGTTTTAAACATCAAAGAAGAACTTTATCTTTTTAATTTTTCAGAACCTTTCTTTTAATTTCAAATTTCTGAAGTGTTGTTTTTCCCCTTTCCGGCACCTTTTCCTTTTAGCTACTAGGTGAAGTAAAATAAATGATGTAGGTTTATTTTTTCCTTTCTTTGCTTATCCAGTTCTGCAAAACTTGAAAGCTTTTCAAAGCATCTGGGTGTCGGGAGTTACAGTTTAGGTTTGTGCTTTTTTTCCCCTAGCAATATTTCTAATACCACAGCAAAGTAGAAAAAAACTGTAGCATAGAAAAAGGAAATGAAGAACTAGGAAAACTCAGAGCAAAATCCCTAGACCATTCAGCCATCAGACATCTGCTGTGTGTGGAGAAAGGGAAGACCTAAAAAGGAGAAAAATACAATATTTTATATTTGGGGAGGGTGTTTGGAAAATAAGACAAAGTATTCAGCTTAGAATTAAACGCGCTTTTTTTTTTGCCCCCATCATGTGGGAATTCAGTGCATGTCCACTCTCCAGAGGTTTGGGAGTGAGGACAGCCTGGCCAGCTCTGCCCGTCAGCCCTCTAAGAGCCAAACTTCATCGAGCATCCGCGGGACTTGCAGACATCTGTCCGTGTAACTCTGTTAGCAGTTTGCACATAATGCAGATAAGGGGCCGCTGCTGTAAAATATCAAGTCTTTAGACTATAAAAAACTGTCTTTCTAAGCTGAAATCTAACTTTATTTGTGCTCCCGCAATTCCACCCAAGTCAGCAGGGTTTCCTGGCTGTTAGCAAGGGCAGCGTCTGGCACGTTCCTTCCACAGCAGAGGTTAAAGTGCCAAAGAGAGGACAGCATCACTCTGAGGAATTCGATAAACTCCTATCACTCAATAGTTTAATTCACTTTTACTGATGCAGCATCTTTTATCAAAGATTACATAATGCTGAATAATCATGAAGCACATAATGCAGAGCCAGACAGGCAGTTATAATCAGATTTAAAGCCTATTTTAATAAAGTGGCAGGTGCAGGGCTAATTCTCCGCTCCCGCACTGGTGTCAGTCCAGAGGAAGCCCGCTGGAGCCGCTCCTGATTTACACAGCTTGCCTGGCAGCAAAACGTGGGGAGGGGGGAGAAATAATAGGATGGTGTTTTCTGGAGGTACCGGAGGAGCGAGGCAGGCGCAGCCCCGTGCGAAGGCAGCCAGGGCACAGCATTGCTGTGTGCGATGGGCGGCCGAGGAGCTGGGCAGAGGCTGGCTCTCAGCAGGGTGCGCGAGGCAACGTTAAGGCGAAAGGCAGCCAGCATCGTCAACCGCTCACTTTCCAATACGGTCTATTAAGACGTGATGCAAAAAATGCGGCGCGATCCGGGGGGCCATTAGAGGCGACGCAGCCTTTCTCCCCACCTCGCCGGCCCACGTCCCGCCGGCTGCTGCCAGCGTTCATTACCCAGCAGCTACGCGATGGCCTGTGGCAAACGAGCGCGCTCGTTCTCAGGCCGCTTCCCAGAGGGCACGTTATGGAAAGCTACTGCTGTAATCGGCATCTCTGCCGGCCGTGTCAGCTGAGAGGCCGGGACCCAGCGGGGTGGGGAGGTGTTCCCACTCAGGCAGGAGACCCGCAGCGAGAGCCGGGCACGCTGCTGAGCAAGCCGGTCCCACAGCCGGCACAGCCGCACCGCGGCCGAGGTCAGCGCCAAGCGGCATTCTCACAGGTGGCTGACAGCCGACCCGCTGCCTGCTGCAGGGTCACGCCAAAAAACTATGCGGCCTGATCGATTCAGTCCCCTATCGTACAAGAAAAGCTGACCTGAGGGTCTGAAAAGGGCTGCTGGTCACCCTCCGAGACGCTCCGCCAGCCCCTCGGGTGCAGCAGCCCACCTGCGTCTGGCAGCCTGCGGGGAGACAGGCGTTTCAGCTGCGCTGGCTAAATATTTTCCATGCAATCAATTCCAGCATATAAAACCATCAAACAGGATAACCTTGTGATCAAATGGCCAACAGAGAAAAGTGCTTAATATTATCCACTCCAGATAATGAGCTGTATTTCCAGCACAGGCCCCAAACACACATCACCGTGCACTAAATGCCATACAATTGCCTGCACAACAAGTTAAGCAAAGATTAAAAGCGAGGAGGAGAGAAGAGGGAGGGTAGGAAACGAAGCACAAGGAAATTGCAATCTGTGCCGTCAGCGTGCGCGGGAGCAGAGCCGGGGGAGCGCTGCAATGCAGGTCAGCGCACAATCGCGTGGTGGACCTTCAGGAGCGCGCGTTGGACGCCTGCCTGGATTTACAAACGCTGCGTGCTGTTACCCACACAGGTGAAGAACAGACGGCCTTAGGGTTTACAAGACAGCAATGCCATGGATGAATTAAGAGGCAACCAAACTTCTCTCTGCAGGAGATCCACCTGCTGGCGAAGGTTATCCTAGGTGATGGGAGAATCTCTGCTCTTCCTACCCTGCTTACAAACAGCACATCTTAATTCAGTCTCCGGGTCCTCGCATGGACAAACAGATTGCAAAGGTCGGGGTAACAGACACCTGGGGAAGGACAGTGATTTAGAGAAATAGGGCAGTGCCATATCTCTGGTCTGAACGGCTACATGGCTAACGCACAGAGCTTAGCAAACTCTGCGCAGCTGCTCCGGCGACATCCATTCCATCTTTCAAAACAGTCACGAATACAACTAAATCACTTATTCTACATTTTTCTTTCTATTTTTCTCCCCCCTTTATTGCAGCACGCTACTTAGCCTGCTGCTGACCCCGTGGGATGGGAAAGAGACTGCAATGCTTCCTTCTTTCAGCAGAAATTAGATACCTGGCACTGGCGGAGAGCTGACAGCTCCCAAACATTCGCTTGCTTTTACACCCGAGCCACAAGCCTCCTGCCCAGCACGCCAACAGGCAGGAGAGAGCATTTCTGGGATATACAGCCTCCTGCCGCAGCGCTGAACGCCAGCTGGGAGATTTAGGCAGCGCTCCTCAGCTGGCACGATTTGCCCCGGCTCCGGAGCAGCCGACGGAGACGTGTCGCACCAGCTGAGGAGCAGCCGCGGGGCCGGGACCAGGCTCCGGCTCCGGCCCACCAAGGTGCCTGCGTCGGGGAATCTGGCTCCGGTTCCTTGTCGGTATTGACTTAGCAGCATCCCGCCGTTTGGCGTTTCAAGCACTGCCTGCCTGTATCCTACACCGGGCAATTAGCAGTCCAGGCACCGATCCCGGCGTGCTTCCCTCCTCCCCTCCCACTTCTGCAACTGCAGATGTAGGGAAATTGCAGAATACGCCCGTCAAAACCCCAGCTCTCCCCCAGCATCGCCGCGTGGATCATTTTCACCCACCAAGCTGAGATTCACACGTTATGGCACCCAGCCTGTGCTGTCTGCGGCGAGCCTGGTGTTCCCGCACCGCAACACAGCCAGGCTACCGGTGGTGTTTCAGCAGAGCACTCGGAGATGCAAATGTCAGGGAAAGCGATTTGTCACATAACATTACCTACGAGAGAAGGGAGAAAAGGCTAGAAAAATGCCTAACAATTGCTGTAATTATGGCTTCTTCAAATGGCTACACGATGTCAGACACGGCGCGGGGGAAAGGGCTGGCATAGCTTATCATAACTGAACCTGGGGTGGATGCTGTTCCAAGCCAGTGATTAATAGTCTGCTAGGATTTGTTTTGGCATGGCGAAAAACCGAGCGCGGTGTCTCAGAAAGACGCCAGATGGACGGCATGGAGCAGAGCCCCCCAGCCAGCCGCCGGCACGCCGCAGAGCAGGTGCTGGCAACGCCGGTGCCGGCGCAGGTGGTCACCCCGAGCCGCGCGGTGCTTGCTCCTTATTTGTGGGGTAACTGCGTCCTGGCAGGGACCGGTTCCTGCCGCTGCCCCGGGCCCCGGCGCTCCTCAAGCTGTTCCCGGCGCCTTGCAGAACAGGCGTAACGCCGGGCGCGAGGCCAGCGTGCAGGCAGGGTGGCTGGCTCCCGTCCTCCCGCAGCGCCGGCGGAGGCTGCTGAGCCGCACGCGAAGGCAGCCTCGTCACCACCCTTGCATCAGGTGCATCTCCACAACAAATTCCTGGAGCTCACTTCTGGCAGGAGTGCCAGGATGAAGCCTTCCTCCCGCAGCCCAGGCTGGTCCTCCTCCCCTTCCCCAGCCCACGGACTTCATTTGCTCCAGGGTGATGAGACATCACCCTCCAGGCAGCCGAAACAGCAGCTCCGGTGGTGCAAAAGCATGAAGCGCGGTCCCTCGAGAGGGCACCCACCTGCCGTGGAGCGGGTGGGCAGGGCACCCAGCCCGGGATGGAGCTGCCTTCCCCCCGGGACCCCGGGCCAACGTGCCACAGCCAACACGGACCCTGTCCTTCAGAGAAGGACACAGCGGGGACGTGGCAACTGTGCCCATCCAACAGCTCACATCGCTCATCCCCTTGGAAAGTAAGAGGCAGATCTTGGCTGTCCATGCGATCAGGTACCAACATCTCAGTGTCTGCTGATGGCAACATATCCTCCAATGTGAGGCTAAGGATAAAAGTGAGTCCAGCTGGGCCACAAGATATATTGTTTGGATCAGGCTGAGAATCACTTATGCGATGTTTTATTAACATAATGGATAGCTGTGCCTGGTAAAATGAGTAATAATCTTGTTTAAGGGATCGCTCCTGAATCACACAGTGTCGTTGCCAATGCTGCAAACTTTCCTTGCTGGTCTGCAGGCCAAATCCTTTCCTGGAGCAAGCGATGCCCAGAACAAAAGAGGACAAATCAGATAGGAACAGCTTTCTGCCTTTTTTTTTTTTAAGAATTGGAGGTAATATGACAGGTAGCATCCTCCATCTCACAGTCCCTCTGATTTTCACACTTCATCTCATCTCAGTCCCTCAGGATTGCTATTTTACCCAGCACTTACCCAGCCCCCTGCTCCACATCCAGCTTGGGTGTTTCCCGGGGACAGAGCTCTGCCTGGGGTAAATGGTCGGTGGCTAATGGAAGGAAATAGAGGAAAAAGTAATTTACATCAGCTAAGCATTTATTCTGTGCACTGCTATTTTGTGATCATCTATAATTTTAATCTATTAACAGTGAAAGATGCATCTGTTCTCTGGGTTCATCTTGTTTACAGGTGATGTGATCCCGAGGGACTGGTCTGCTATTTGAGGGCATTTTTGGAAATTCCGTATTTCCACAATTGTGAGCAACCCCTGAAAGTGAGGAGGGCACTTGGGGAGGGGTGGCATCCTACCTGACAGAGGAGCTGCCTTTTAAGCAAGACACGCTCAGGAGCAGCAAAACGTGCTGCATTGAGACTGCCAGCCAGCTTCTGCGATGACAAGACACACCGTTGCCATCGCCCCAGCTCTGGTTAAAGAGCAGCGGGTGACATGCAGCCTGGGGACAGACACCCAGACGGCCTGCAGAGCTGGGACCAGAGACCCAGGCTTGGGGACCGATGGGGAATGCCCCGGGATCCCAGAGAAAGCGGTCACCTGGAGCGTAACTCTGGGTGCACGTCCTCCTGAAGCATCCCCTCCCTGGTTCTCCACCCGGTGCCCAAGACCCTCATGCAGCTCACCCGAGGCTGTGACTCAGGGCACCGAGCTCTCCTGCAGCCAGGGAATAAATAATCATTAAAGCTGCAGCAAGTACTACGTTCAAAGGGAAAAGCAGAAATTACAGCCTAGACCATGTGGCAGGATGACATGATACGCTACATGAAAAAACACCCTTCCTGGTAGAGCTTTAACATATACCCTAACCTTATCATTATGACTTACTTTAATTAGCAAGCTAATCGGCTGACGGCGCTGTGGAGCCAGGGCTGGCACTGGGTGATGGCTGAGGGTCCTGATGGAGAAAGCCACCGGCATGACCCATTGCCCACACGGCCCCTCTGCACCCCACGCAGGGCATCCCTCAACCTGCGTTAAGCTGGGAGGGGTGCGGGTGGGGGGCTCAGCACCACAGAGCCCGGGTCAGCCGTCCGTCCTTCCGTCCGTCCATGGGGGAAGGCCTGAGCAACCAGCCTGTGACCGAGATCAGGTTTCCAGCCCTGAAGAATGAAAACGCAGCTCATTGAAATTCTGCCTGCCTTCGCAAACAAAGCCCATGGCTGCCTCTGGGCTGGGTGCCCCAGCCCTGCCCGCACAGCCCTGCCCGCACAGCCCTGCCCCTGCGGCTGGGAATTTGGGCTTGCCCTGCACCCGCACCGGGACCCCACGTAGCCCTCAAGGCTGCCGCTCAGCCTCCTCTAAACCAACACAGGCAAATAAATACCAAATAAGTCTTTTGCAGTGCACACAAATGCCACGGGGACCATCCTCTTTAACACGAGGCCGTTTCCCCCTCCCCGGACCCTCCTTTGAACTCTGTTTTCTTCCAAGCCCTGGACCATATCTTCCCTTTCCTCGCCGCTATCGAGGCCAGCAGCACAGGCGGGCTGTCCCCTGCTGCTCTCTCCAAGGGGACATTCCTGCCCACACATGGAAATATAACACGCTTGCTCGGATTTTGAATAAGTCACCTATCTCCAGAAATCACAGCCACCACCAGCAGCTCTGCCCACCGGGGTCTGGCTGCTGCCATCACTCACGCGCTGAGGTTTTCATGGCTTTGGGCACCTGCAGAACCTGAGCTGGAACGGACGGAGCTGGTTTAGGTATCCCGCAAATTTGCAGCAAAGAGTTTATTGGAAACATTTAGCCCTCTTTCTGTTCATTAATGAAGTTCAAACACACTTTGATTTTCTTCATATTTGCTCATTATTTGAAATGGCAGAGGGATGCTTTAATGGGGGTGTTTGGGAGCAGGGACTGCCTGCCCGCTGTTCAAAGGCAGGCAGGCAGCAGCCGCAGCACGTCCCTGCTCCGGCCCGACACGCTCTGCGGGACGGAAACCTGGCAAGGATTCAGGCTCCTACCGCCGCCCCCCAGACCTCCTCTTTCTGCAGGCTTTTCCGCAAGCAGACTTTGCTCCAGACGCAGAAGCGCTTGCTGAGAGCAATTTAAAAGGGTTTGCAAACACCAGCATGGTTCTTATTGAAACAAATATCCACCAATCTGCGCCGTGCTCCGAGAGCACGAGCTCCTGGAAAGATCACGTCTCCCCAGCTGGTTCGGACACGGTGCCACGGCAGCGGTGTCAGAGCCGCTTGGCCGCCGCAGCCTCCTGCCAGCCCTGCCCGAGCCGAGGGGCACGCATCCCGGCTGGCCTCCCGGCCGGCGTGCAGCCGCGACGGGACCACGCTGCCGGCGCTGGGAGGAAAGGGCGCAGGTGAATGCAGCTGGAGGGTGTGAGAGGACACCCCATCACCAAAACGTCCCCTGTGGTAGAAGCACCCAAGCCAGGGTAGGCAATGGAGCGGGAGGTCATTGCGGGCACCAAGCACAGCTTCTCCGTGCTCCCATCAACGCCTGCATGGATAGCAAAGCTCCATGCGTGTGGGACCACCACGCAGGCAAGGAAATGCAGAGCAGGGCTATGAGTTGTCTCCTTTCCCTGCTTCTTCAGGCACCTGCCTGACCTGGGCCAGGGAGTCTGAGGTGGCCCTGGCTGGTGTAATCAGAAGGGAGAGCCGCGGGGTAAGACGCAAACCCCTTGCTGATCCTGGTTACACCACAAAGGAGCGTCGATGGCTGCCACGTCTGCCAAGCTGCAGAAGAAAGTCTCACCCTGGGCACAGTGGAGCTTCCCTGCCCCGGCTGCCGGACCAGCAGCCACCGCGGGGGTTTCCAAACAAGGAGCCGACACCGAGCAGCAGAAAGCTTTTGTGTGGACGCTCCCAACCACTGCCAAAACTTCTGTGGCCTGAATATTCCAGACCTGCTGTAACATTTGGGTATCTCACATGTATCGCACAAGCCCAGTTTATTTCGGGAATTATATGGTGATGGATAGCTAGATGCAAGGAAAGGCCATTATACACTATAAAAAGCTGCACAGTCTCCCTGCCTGCTCCGTGCTCTGTGACAAACCATCTGCTTTGCCTGCACCTCCCTTTGTTTATCCTGCTCAGCGCAGCTGAAATTAAAATTGACAAAAGCAATTTTTCCCGATCAAGTTGGAAAGATAAGGGGAGCGGCTGCTGCACACACTGCCATAGAAACCTGGGCTGCTCCAGCGTTTCATCCTCCTCCTCCTCCCTGCGCAGCAGCTAAGCCTGTGAAGTGCCCAGCTGCAGTGGGAAGATCCTCCTGCTCACGCCAAAGGAGAAACACAGATGGATTTAGCCACGGGAGATCCATCTCGCAAACGCAGCACTGAGAAGGAGTTTTGTTTTGTTCGTGCTCTGATCCCCTCCCCTTGGATTCAGAAGTACAAAGTGGCCCCTTTGATTAGAAAAGCACATTTGGATGAATTTGGAATTATTTCCCGTTTGAGGGAAGGGAGGGGGAAAGGCAGCGTATTTTCTCTGAGAACATTTCTGGAGTGTTTGAGAACCTTCTAGGTTATATTTACACCGCTAAAGCACTTTTCAGCTCAAAGCACTCTGCAAAATACAGGTCCAGGCTGCAGATGCAGCTGTAGCTCAGCTCTGGCACTAAGCCCCCAGGATTTGGTGCCCCAGCACTTAAGCCCAGCCTCCGACAATACACCTGCACGGGGCTGTAAAAGCTGTAGGATGGGGGAGAGCCCCTCATCACCTCCTCCCCACTCGGGGACCCTCTCCTCGAGGGGCTGGAGCACAAGTCCCCCCTTTAAGCCCAGCAGGGTCAGCTCCTGCAACGTATTTGCATCCCTTGGTGTCCCACCGCGCGTGCAAAAGCCAGGAGCCGCGGGCACGGAGTGCAGCTCTTAAAAGACGGGGGACCTTCATATTTCTACATCCAATTTCTTTAGACATGTTAATAGCACGAGGCCTCTTTTCTCTGAGATGCAGGAGCAGCTGCTAGAGTCTCCACTGAATTAAGCTAAGGGCAAGTTTTACGTTTTGAAGAGAGATTTTTGGGGTCTGGTATTTTTTTTAAATCTGAGAGCAAAGAAAGACATCAGAAAAACATCAAGCGGCAAGACATGCCATTTTCCCTGTGCTGTTATAACTCAGGAATAGCTGAATAAAACTGCAGTCCATGTTCCTGACAAACTCCCTGGTGGGCTGAGTAAAGGCTGGAGAAATTCCACCCCAGAAGGTAATTGCTTTTTTTTTTTCTTCTTCCTTCCTGAAGTTATTAGAGTTGCGGGAAGGCCCTGAAGCAGCAGCCCCTTGACTCAGCCCTGTCGCGGGAGCAGCAGACCTGGAGCCCACTGTTGTGGGCTGCAGGTGGGGCTGGTGGGCTGCAGGGACCAGCTTTTGCAGGGCAGTGCAGCAAAGTAAGGGGACCGTTGGATGTCAGGGGCCTTCCGCTCACTGGAGTCACAGGGGGAGGGTCAGGGGACCTCCAGGGCCCGAGAGGAGACCAAGGACCACTCTAGGTGGGAGCAGGAGCCTCATCTACACAGACTGCACCTTCTGCAGGCATGCATGGCTCCATGACCGCCTTTGACAGCAAAGAAGAGCGCTCGCAGCTCAGGTGAAACACAAAGAGAGGGTGCCTTGATTCCCAGCCAGCATTTAACCTCCTCCCTCGGTTGTGCCAGTCTTACGTAGGAAGCCCCATTGCTCCGCAGTCCTGCAGCCAGAGACACCAGGCACTCACTGCCACCAATTAATCAAGATGACCGCTTCGATCGTGTTACACATCAAGGGGCAGATAACGCCGATAAACCCCTTCGCAGCAAGGCAAAACTGGAGCAACGATACCAGCAAATCGATAGAGCAATTCTGGATTTGCACAGGATGCGTTACCTTAGGATCTGGATCTGCTCCTGGGTTTGTCCAGGATAAGCAAGATTAGATCTGGATCAATCCCGGGCTTACCAGGGCTAAGCAAGATTAGACCACAGATCAGCCTCTGCATTGATCGTATAATTTGTCACTACTATGCTTGGGAAAATATTCCCCCA
This sequence comes from Mycteria americana, assembly GCF_035582795.1. Lineage (NCBI taxonomy): Eukaryota > Metazoa > Chordata > Aves > Ciconiiformes > Ciconiidae > Mycteria > Mycteria americana. The sequence continues at coordinate 19,098,993 of NC_134374.1, read as the reverse complement.
TGCAGCTAGTGGAGGCTGCACCAGCAAAAGGGAGTGGAGATGCCAGCCCTGCTCCCCTCGCTATATTCATTAGACATGTCATTCACTCGGCACAGTCATTGTTTTCTGTGATAACGTTACTTAAAATTCAGCAGCGCACTCTTCCCCACATTTAAATAGAAACAGAGATTTACCCCCAGACATATATTATGCATTAAAATGGTATTTTAGGGATTGGAGTAAGAATTCACCTGACTCCTCATTTATCTGCAGCTAATGAGGCTCCAAAAATCAGTGCCCCATGAACGCTCCCGCCCGGACGAGAGCCGGAGGGACCAGGACACTGGGATGGCACAAGCAGAGGGAGCAGCATGTGGTCTGGGTAGTAACTGGGGGGAGAAGCAAGCCAAGCATCCACGGAAGACGGGTACACAAAGAGAATGGGGAATGATCCGCAACGCCACTTGCTTGACAGCATCTGCCGGCATCGGCCGATGCGATGTGACATTTTCGTGTCTGGGATGGGGACGTGACTTCTTCATCTAGACCTTGCTAAGTTGCCCTGGGATTTTGAAGGGTTTGATGATAATAATAACTGGTTGGTTTTTTTTGCGTGAGCTGCTTTTTATGCATCCCTGACTGTAAGAGTTAGAAGGAATCAAAGACTTTGCAAACCTTCTGGCAGCTTTAGGGATCGCAGCCCACTGCGAGCAGGGAGGAGAGGGAAGAGCTCTCCTGGCCTCTGAAGTCTGCTCCTCCTCGGGGAGCAGCGAAAAGTTATTTCTGCAATATTGCAACTGGATCAGCCGAGGAGGACATGGCACGAGATTAATGAAATAATAGTGCTCCGTGGGCTGAGCAGGGCAGGATATTGCCCTGGCAATGCTCTTGCCAGCTAGCTGAGCATCAGGCAGGGGAGACCACGGATGCCGGCCTTCTGCCTCCAACTTTTTGCCTCCAGCAGCAAGGACTTCTGTCTGCATCTATCCTGTGCCCTTGTCCCCTCCTGGGCGAGGGAGGGTCATTTCCAGGTGCAGAGATGACATGTTGCTCGGTTATGGCTGGTGCAGGAACACCAAACCACGGCTTGCTTTGTTTGCAGCGTGATGAATACACACTGCTTGTGACTCCTTTATCCAAACAGAAGCCATCTCCAAAATTCCTCTGCAAATTTTCCTGAGGTATCCATGTCCCTTTCTTATTGACTGCACTATTGAAAGCGTTATCTGCTGAAGACAAGCATTCTCGCATGCGTGGCAGATAACACCAATAAATCACTGGGTCCCGCCGCTGCCAGGGAGATCCTGCTGGAGAAGGGCTGTGGGGGCACCTGGTGCTGGGTTTGTGGTCCCCCCCGACACCCCCAGTTCCCCCTTTCCATCCCAGCCCCTGAGCAAGGCCAGGGCTCGCCCTGCCCCGTGCCCCAGGAGCCCCTCGAGGGGATCAGCCACCTTCTGCAGCCACCGGTTTCTGCAAACAACCCCTGCGCACATTTTTTTTTTGCCTGCTTATCCCAGTAAATATGTTTCAGTTAATCCAATTTGCTCTCACATTGAGTAGCGTCAAACACAGCAGCTGCCAACCAAATATTAAAGATACAAAAAAAAGGCAGCTCCAGCTCCTTGCTGGCGGCTTGGGAGAGAAGGCTCAGCGCGGGCATCCGCACATTACAGAGGGCAAGCAATTCCCTTGGCCCCGTGAGACACAGCTGGGGTACGCTGGCGGCCAGCAGCAAATAACATAGGGGCAAAGGACTAAATCACATTTGTACAACCTCCTCCCCCGTGTTTCTCTGCATTATTTAAGAGAAAACACGTTCTCTTCTAGTCTTTATTCTTTCCCTTTTGCGCTCGATTCCTGCTGCTGGTGAGTGAACTAAATCAAACCCTGCAAGCCCAGGCTTCGAAGCAGCATGAAGCCCCGCTCCGGGTCTGATCCAGGTCCAGAAAGGTGCCCCAGTTCCTGCAGCGGGACGGAGCCGGCTCTCGGATCAGACGGACCCAGAGCAGCGCAGACCTGGGCTCAGCAGAGCCGACGGCTGCCCCGCACTGATGGAAAGCCCAGAGCCCAACACTTGTAGCTTTGAAATGCAGATCCGGGTCCAAACGGCGGGGAAGAGCCGTGCCCAGGGAGCAGACGCATGGGCAGCTGTCGCTGACTGCCCAGGACCATCACAAGCATCGAGAAGGACCAAGACAAAGCAAGAGCTCAGGGCCACCATGGTCAGGCAACGTTTGGAGCCAAGGCCAGGCACCACGCACCACCGTGAGCCCCAGGTCCCCCACCCTCGCTCGAGCATCAGACGGGTCCGTGGCACTTGCGATGCCAAGTGATATCAGCATCGCACTGGGCTGCCTGTACACCCCACCAGCAGCCCGTAAGTCCCCCACACCCTCACCTCAGCAGGGTGAGGAGGAGCAACATCGCTTTCCTCAGCAAGATGACTCCTCACCTGCACCATCTCAGCAGACACCATGGGCGGGAGGAGGCGAGGGTGATGAGGGGCAGCCCCACGCGCGGCCGAATACGGGCAGGGGAGCTGCTTCCCCCCCAGCAGGCTGAGCTGGGGGCAGGGAGGGGGTTCTGCCCCCTCCCAGGGCACACGTAAGGGCATGAGGTTAGAGCAGGCGCCAGCATCTCTATTGGAAAACCTACCCCTGCAGAGCTCAATTGATTTTTTAAATTAATCTATTTACAGCAGTTGGAGTTGAGCTAGCTTTAGGTGCTATTTAAGCTGCTTTCCCTGTGCCTCGCGTTCAGCATTTGCATGGTGGCATTAAGTCAGATGGGGGAGTGGGAACGGGGAGGTGAGCACCTCTGGGTGCTGCTGCCTGATGTCTGCACACCCAGCGCAGGGCCTGAGCCTGGCGGGAGCCGAGCCCCCTTGCAGCCCTCCCTCCGGCATGCCCCCAGTGTCCCCCCATCAGGGCAAGGCTGGAAAAGCAGCGAAGGAGCCCCAAAAGCTTTGGGGTGCAGCGTTGGAGGGCCAGACCCCACCAGCCTGAGGTGCTCCAGCCCAGCAGGACCCTCAGCAGCCTCCACCAGAGATCCTTCATGCTTTGGAAAAAAGCTTGGTGGGGAGGATCTCTCCTCTCTGTCATTAACCTGACATAATGTCTTTCCTGCTGGCAGCTTTCAGGCTCAGCAGGTTTGTTATAAAATTCATTATCAGATATTGCAATCACAGTCACCTTTATTGGGCTCTGCATTTACAATAATTAGGCCAATAAACACTGATTTATAAAAATGACAAACAGGAACTCCCAGTAAGCAAGAAAAATGTGCTTTCTTTAGCGAGCGGTTTCTCACAGGACAAAAAAATGTAAAAAGGCAGAAATCAATCACCATAGCTGACAGCAAAGTTAAGCAGGTTCTCCTGGGAATTTCCACTTGCCAGCCAAGACCTCACCAGGGACGGACCTGGGGTGCAGACCCCAGGGCCAGGCAGCCCAGCGTGGGGCAGGGGCTGCACCGCTGGGGAGCATCTCCCGTCCCAAGGGCTGCAGCCCCCTCCTGCTGCAGAGCCGGGGAGAGGGGGAGATGCTGGGGGTGCAACGGGAGGAGGAGATTGTGGCAGGTGGCACAGAAAGGGAAAGAGCAAGGAGGAGGCGGCAGGAACCAGGAGAGAGAGCGGGAACAAAGCAGAGGAGAGAAAAAATCTGACAGAAGCGAAGCACCTTGGAAGGGAGGGAGGAAAAAAAATCCCTGCCAGGTGTAGCAAGGGGAGAGCAGAGGAATAGGAGAGAAAGAGGCTGAGAAGGAGCTTCAAGCCTTAACGTTAGGAAAAAAAATAAGGGCCTCAGCAGGAGGGAAGGAGAGAGGAGGAAGGGGGGTGTCACCCGAGAGGAGGCAATGCAGGTGCTTTCTGCACGCCTGGACTGCTCCGAAGGCACGCAGGGCTGGGCTCAGCCCACTGCCGACAGGCTTTGGGGGGCACAGCCCCGCTGCAGCAGCCCTGGTGGGTACGTCGGGTGGAAGGCGAGGGCAGGCACACCACGCGCAGCAGAACTGCGCGCTCGTGATCCCAAAGGCAAAGACTCGCCACGTTGAGGAAGGAGCTGGGCTGCAGCCAGTCCAGCTGTGGGGCAAGGAGACAGCGAGCTTGCAGGGCGCAGCGTGGGGCCAGCCATGGCGCTGGTGGCCCAGCACCACCCGGGGTGCAAGCTGGCCCTCCTGCAGACCCCGGGATGGGCGCTGGGACAGCCCCATCCAGGGGTCAGTGCGCTGGGGCTCCGGCACCTTGCGACAGGGCGATGGCTGAGTCACCCAGATTTTGGCAGGGCCGCCAGTCACGGTGGGACCGCAGCTCCTGGGACAACCTGCAGCAGCTCCCAGTACCACCAGGCACAGCCCTGGAGCACCGAGAACCCTTCAGCTTGCCGCCGGTCAGGCGGCAGCCTCTGAAAGCCACTCGCCCAGGGTGCCCAGGCGGGAGGAAGCCCAGCGGCGCGGCAAGGAGCGCCGTGCCCACGGCCCCGGCAGCCAGCCCGCTCTCGCAGGCGGGCGAGCGGCGCGTGCCACGGTACATCATCACCAATATGCTTATCGTCTCCCCTCCGCGCCCCCTTTGCAGCCCATCTGCGATCACACATGGCTGAGGCGGAGGGGAAGCTGCAGAGGAGGAGGAGATCCCCTACACCATCGCAGCGCGGGCACGCAGCCCAGCCTGGCACAGGTGCCGTTCCCCGGCAGGAACGGGGCTGGTTAACGCCCGCGGCACTGCCACGACCCCGCAGCTCCCACCTCACCTGCACACACCAGAGCCTCCTCCCTGCTCCGTTTCCCACCTTTTTCATCTATATTTGGCCCGATTTCCTCTTGCTAACCCTCAGCTCTCAGCACCCCGCGCTCCTGGACCTGCATGGAGCCTTGCAGCCCTCCTCTGCCAGCCGAGGGCCAGCAGCAGCACAGCCCAAGCGCCCCTGCAGCCAGCCCGTCCCCTGTATACCCGCTATATACCCCTGTAGACCCCCATGTGCCCTCCCAGGCAGGGGCAGCTGGGCAGCCTTGGCTCCAGCCACCTTTGCTCGTGGGGACAGCCCGGTGCCCCCGCTGGCAGCGCAGCTGGCAGGAGTGCGTCCCCCCGCCCCCCGGCTGGGCACCCCAGGGACCCCTCGGTGCCCGTGAGCATCCGGAGGGGAGCCAGCCCGCAGCAGCAGCTGCCGCCCCACATTTCAGCCGATGAACCCCAAAAGTCATAGGCCTGCAGAGCTTTCCACTGCTTCATTCTGTTTGGGGCCGAGATAGGCAATCATGCTGACTTTGGTTCATTTTATTTATTTTATTGATTTTTTTATATAGCTGCTTTTTTTCCAAAAGGACCCTGGAGCCGTGCACAGCTTGACCGTACGTATGAGAGCTGAGGAAGAGGCAGCGGCTGAGCTCGAGGCGCAGGGGAAGCAGCTAGGGCTGCATGGAGACATCCCTGAGAAAGGACCAGGCAAACCCCCATCTTCTGAGCCTCAGGGTCTCCCCAGAAACCTCAGCACACCCGAGAGACCAGGGCATTCATCCTCCCACCGCTGGGACACTGCGGCCGTACGTGGCCTCAGAGGATGAGGGAAAATGATGCTTGCAGCGTCTCAGCGCGATTAATTGCAAGGGCCATCAATGGGAGATTTAATGACAATCAAAGAAAAATTAACTGGGTTGAAATTCTTCAGTTTAATGGATTCCTTCTTGATTAGTCGCATTCAGGACTAATCTCAATTCTGTCTTTACTTGCTTTAGTAAGTAAACAACATTAATACATAGAGCAGGTGACAGAGTAAAATAACGCAGCAGCCTATGTGATACAATGTGATTCAGTAGGAAATGTTCAATACGTTAACATTAAATATTTCAGGTTTACTAAGCAGTGATAATACACTGGTTATTCTCTTCACACAATCCCAGCACAATGCAGCCATTTTTACCAAAAATTTTCTTCTCCCTGCAGATTTCCCACGGTCGAGTTCCCGACCGAGGTGAGATACAGACCCTGCAGTCCCTCGAAGGGGAAGCTGGTGCCTCTCCCCGCGCCGAGGGGCTTGTCGCTGCCGCTGGAGAAACCCGGAGCATCCATCCACCCCGCAACGGATCCACGCACCTGCAGCACGACCTCTGCACTTCCCCGGGAAACCCGGCCGGCCTCGTCCGCCTCCTTCCCCCCGCACCTCGGACACGGTCATCACAAAATCGCCCGCTTCTAACTAAGCAGGCTGGCAATTAAGGCTGCCGGCGGAGCGCCTGCATCACCCCGAGCATCCGTCTGCTGCCATGAACGTGCGACCCAATAGCAGCACCTATACGGCGGCTTTGGGCGATGGGCACGGGGGTGGTGGTTACTGCAGGGCAGAGGGAGGCAACGACCCCTCGCTCCCCAAGTTATCCTCTTGGTTTCCTTCCTTGCATCCAAGAGGAGCTTTATCATATTCCTTCAGATCTTAACAACCCTTAAACTATTTTTAATGAAATGCTTTTCGGTGTGACACCAATACACACGTAGCTTTCAATTACCTTTTAGCACTCCCAGTAGGAAGTAGCTCTTTATTGGGAGAAGTGACTTACGGTAGTGCAGGATTATGGGTTTGGTCTTTGCATTACTGGTGAAGCCTGGTGAAAATAACAACTGCTCAGCACATATTCTATAGATGAGCTAAGCCTTGCGCATGGGCAAGCATTTCTGAAGAAGTGTTTGAAATAAAACTGTGTAGTCATCTAGTAGAACAGAGACATGAAATTGTTATTTATCAAGATGAAACGGGCATTTGGATAAAATTCTCTGGCGCTGTTAATAACTTCTGTTGACGAGGGAGTCACACCAGCAGAAATAAGGTAGACGTCCCCCTGAGCTTGGAGGAGCGGGATTTTTCATGGGCTGTGAGCAAGGAGAAGCATGTGTCTTCAGTAATAACTTTCTGAGCAGCTCCATCAGAACAACCACCACGGATTTATCTTTTTCTATTCTCTCCAAAAGCTTTGTCAGCTTTGAATAATCTGCTGTGGCTACAGACTGCCAGAGTGCCACATGGCCACGTGCATCTCCAACATGAAGTCCAACTCCCTGAGCAGTTTTATCATAATGATTAAGTTTCTTAACTTAAATCAAGGATGTCTCTGGAGTTCCCTACGACAATGTGAACTTAAGATAAACAATGAATGATGAATAGGCCAATTACTGAAACCTCCCTTCAGCTGAGGCCATATGTGGCTAGTTGATAAGAGGAGGTATGCGTCCTCTCATCTGGCAAATGTTACAGAAAATGGGATGGTTTGAAGCAGAGACGGTTCTGTGTAATCAGCCACTGGCTAATGAGCAATTTCCTTTTATATGTGATTTTTCCTTTTTTCTGTGTGCTGTTCGGGATGTTGGAAGTGGGGAGCCTGACCAACACGCGTGCAAATGCTTCGCTCTGGGATAAATCACCCAGAAGACACTGGCTCTGAAGGATGGTGGCGTTGCTCCAGGTGGGATGGGGGTCCAGGGCAAGAGCTGTATCCCCCACCCCTCGCTCGGGCTTCCCCCTCTTCCCGAAGCCGCCCGGGGCGGCAGTGCCTGCAAACGCCCCTGCAGAACCAGCACCGGCACGGCAGGTCCCAGTCCGAGACACAGAAGCAGCAGGAGATGGCTAAGGGCTGCGTGATGGTGCTGTATGTGTCTCCCAAAGGCGAGGAAGCCTTTCCTGAGAGACGCGCCCAAACCAGGGGAAGAGCCGTCTGTAAATCTACCGGCAGCCTGCTGAAAGCTTCGTGTGTGCAACAGCAAAGGGGGGACAGACACCTCAGACCACAGCTGGGGGTCAAGGGACAGGCACCTCGGGCCACGGCTGCAGGACCAGGGGACGGACACCTTGGACTGTGGATGCGGCACCCCAGACAAGCTGTAAGCCAGCACTCTGCATGTGTTTTGGGGCCGGAACACCTAAAAGAGCAAAGTGGGAGGCATTTCTCCTGCTGAGAGACCCCCCAGCAGCACCCAAGGAGAAGGGGCCGAGGCTGGTGGGGGCGGACACAGCGGGGTCCCCAGGCGCTGTGGCTCCGTGTCACTGCCCCGGCTCCGTCCGGGAGCAGGTGCCACTGCTGCCACCACAGCACCCTGCAGCGAGAGCCGCGAGGCGCCGTGTCCCGCGGTAAACGATGTGATTTACTTACTACCTATGGAATTGCCCAATTAATTCACTATCCACATTAATATTATGGCTCATTTTTAACTTTACTGTCTCCATCGTTCCAATTTAGTGCTGCTCAGAGATGCTGCCACTGACCTTAATGGGTTTTTCATTATAACAAAGAGCACCATATTAATCACGATGGGTTTTCGGCTGGAGGTTGCTGCCCGAGCCCCACTGCTTTGGGGAGCTGCTTTTTAGTAGTTCGGGGACCTATTTTATTTCTGCCAGGCTTCTCGCCCCCGCTCACACCGTGTACGAACCTTCATGCTGTCCAGGAGGAATTTCTTGGTATAACATTTCCAGGCACAGAGATTTTATGCGGCAGTCAAGCTATGCTGCGGATGTGATAGATTTTTCTGGGCAAATTGGAGCAAGAAGTAGAAAACAGAAAGGATGCACCAGTCATAGCCAATGAGCCTCTTATTGTCCTGTATAAAAATCAAATGCCTTTTAATCATTTCAAATGTTCTTCTGGGTATCAATTAGTCACACATTAATATCAGTATTGCTTCTCTTCCTCAGTTCACATCAGATTAAATTCTCCCCTGTCATATAGACTTGCACTCATTAGCTTCAAGGAAAATTAGTGATTGTTCCCTCTTCATTGGCACTGATGGGAGATTTCCATCGGAACTGCTTTTTATACAGAGAACCTGATTGTCATCTTAAAGAGACTGAGGTTTTTTTCCCCCCAAATTATTGTCTTTTCATGGAAAATCCATTTTTTTTCTTTCTCTGACACCCTAAATGCTGAGCCTGAGCACTGGGGAACGGGGAAAAAACCTCCATTCCTGACCAGCATCATCCCGTGGTTGCTGTCCCCCTCTGCATCCCAAGTATCCCTCTCCCCGCTGGGATCCAGCGGCTGTCGCACAGCCCGCAGCTGCCGAGGGGAAGGACAATTTGGGTCGCAGAGGGTTTTGCTGCAGTCAGCCCCCCCGGTTCAAGACTGGCTATTTATAACGCTCTCTATGGAGAGCGGCAGTGTGGAGGGGTCCCACCCTGCTCCCTGCCCAGCACAGGGGCCGGGGAGCAGAGGGCTGGGCCGGCTCCCGGGCTGCGCCTGCAGGCACGCGTGTGTGCATGGATGTGTGTGCCTGTGTCTGTACATGCTCGCTCCCATCCCTCCTGACCAGCAGTGCCCAATTTTGCAGGCTGCAGCAAAACGAGGTCTCCAGCCCCGCGGGGGGACCCCCCCGTGCCCCCGCCTCTCGCCCCAGCCGCTCCATCCCCAGCACTCGCCAAGCGCTGGAAGGGACCGATGATATTTATTGAGTTTTATTAACTCCAAGCCCTGGGAGGTTCTCACCTCTTCCAGCTAATTCAGACGCCCGACTCCTGCCGGAGTTACAGTGATTGCCATTAAAAAGCTTGACATTTACCTTACAACAGTAATAAAATAATAATGCCTAATTTGGTTTACGAGTGGTATTTGCAGTGTTTCCTGTGCCTGGAGTGGGGGATATTGTGAAGATCGCTGCTATGCTGATCACTTATGTCTGCTTAACGGCACTGCTGTAATTCTTTCCTGTAATCATAACCGTCTTGCAGTAGAGCTGCTCCAAAGTTTTCCTTTGAAACTATAATTTTGACAGGAAAAGCAAATGTTTTCAGATACTTCAGCTTCCAGTGAATAACAAAAGCTTCGGAGGTGAAACTTCCTGGTGAAAAGTGGAGAAAGACAAACCTGGCGTCTGCACAGATTTCGCTGCATTTAGATTTCCAAAATCTTTCAGATATTTTCAAAGGCCGCCTGTGATTGCTTTCCATTAAAAAGCGATTTTTCTCCTCCAAATAACCTGCTGTCTTTCACTTGTCAATATGATTCCCTGCTGTTATTGGCCTCTCAAATATTAAAAACCCTGATGTGTTTTACATCCCTGAGCTATGGCTACCGAGTTAAGGGAAGGGGAGCTGGCCCTGGAGCTGCTGCTGGGCTGTGGGGCGAGGAGCTCCTGCCGCCCCGGGGCCAGGGAGCCCAAACCCCTTTGCAGGGAGCTGATACACGCCGGGGCACGTACACCCCCTGCACACACGCACATGCACACGCACACCGCTTTCCCCAGACCATTCAGCGGCTCCGCTGCCGTCCCGCTTGGATTTACCCTCGGGACGTGGACAGCAATGCCCCGACACGCTCGCAAAGCCAGACCCTCTAAAAGCAATTTCTTTCTCTGTTCCTCACCCTGAGCAAAACTCGACATGGATTTTCTTCTTTTCAGTGCAATTTTAATTAGTGCATGATGCACTCTGGGTTTTTATGAGCGTAAACAGCTTGGAAAAACAGTGCATGCCAGCTCTTCTACACCAGGGAGCCTCATCCTGTTCAGACTAGAAACTTCACACTGGATTTCCGAAAGCCTTTCTTAAGATGGGTTCATTTCCATGAAGAAATGGTACGATTTCAACAAATGGAAATTTTTGAACGTAGAAAAAAAATTAGTCAGGAAATTCCTGGCTAGGCCGACTTTGGGGCAAGGCTCTGCACAAAGTGGGAGCGGGGTGCCAGAGCCCCCCGTGGGGAGCCTTGCTGTGGGCTGGCAGGGAGTGCACGCACACGTGAGTGCACGCACACACACACACACACGTGTGCATGCACACCCATGCACGCACACGTGAGTGCACGCGCACACACACACGTGTGCTGCACACCCACGCACGCACACGTGAGTGCACGCACACCCACACACGTGTGCTGCACACCCATGCACGCACACGTGAGTGCACGCACACACACACACGTGTGCTGCACACCCATGCACGCACACGTGAGTGCACACACACACACACACATGTGCTGCACACCCATGCACGCACATGTGAGTGCACGCACACACACACGCGTGTGCGTGCACAGGGCTGCAAGTGTGCGTGTGCACTCGCACACGCGTGTGCGTGCACGGGGCTGCAAGTGTGCGTGCGCACTCGCACACGCGTGCGCACCCATGGCGGTGCCCACGTCCCCCGGGCCGCCCCGCTGCGGGAGCCCCTGCACAGGTGAGCGCAGGTGAGCAGCCCCCGAGAGCAGCAGCGCCCGCGTCCCCAGAGCTCGGGGGGGCCGGGAGCCCTTGCACAGCCTGGGCACCTCCAGCCATCAGGGCAGGGGCAGAAGCGGAGGGCAGGAGCAGAGCTGAAACGAAAAACTGGGACCCTGGACGGGGCCGATGGACAGGGCGCAGCAGAGCTTCGTGCGGGCTCATCTCCAAAAGCGTGGGAACTGCTTGCACCCTGTAAACGGCAAGCGCTGCGGGAACACCCGGGGCCCGGCAGGCTGTGGGGGAAAGCTGGCTGCCGCCGTCATGGGGTGGGCAGTGACCCAGCCTTCCCCGCCACATGTGCAGCCCAGAGGCTCTGAAACTCCACCTCGGAGCGGGCTTTCGTCCTCGCACACGGAGGAGACCATGGGAGGGACGGCTCGGGAGAGCCCGGAGGACTGCCGCTTTCTGGACGTAAGTTCGTGGCTTGCTTTGCCACCGAGCAGCTTGTCAGCGTGATAAATGTCTGATATGCATGTGTACTCGTCCCTCCTTGAATCATCAGCCAACCTCTGGCTATCGCTGTTTTGTCATTAAATAGGCAGAAGCATCCAAGACGCGAAAGAAGACCTGCACCAGATACCAGATCTGCGGACTGCTCCTCAGCGTGCTGCTCATTTCTCTTATTCTGATATTTTTTGGTGTCAAATATCTCTGGAACCCAACACCCAGAAAAGTAAGTAAAAACTCTCTAATCCAGCCTTTCTGAGTGCCGCTTCCCCAGGCAGACCTGTCCCCCCCGACTCACTGAAACTTTTAACTATACCCCGAAACCCAGGCAACTTTACAAAATGCATTTTCTTAGACCACAAGTATTCATGGGACTTTTAAAAATCTTTGTATTATTCATAGCTAGCGTTTACATTATATGGGCTGGGTTTTTTTCTCTGCCACCACATTCTTTCCCTAACTGACAATTACAGGGGATGGGAGCTACGCCACGAAGAGTTAAAGTTACTCTTATTTCACCGGCAGCAAATTTTATGACAAGTAAGAAAATATTTTCCATTTCATTTCAATTATCTTGCCAGAAACTGGTGGAAAAGTCATTATGCCACCGCATAAAGAGGAGAGAAAGCCAGGACGCAGTGGTGATTGATTGTCATGGATTATATTTCTTACTTTAATGTGTCTGCAATGTGAGGGGACGGTAGACGGATTAGCTTTTGGAGGAGCTCCTGCTAACTGGATTGTGCTCGTTTATCCCCAGCTCCCCAGACGGACGCTGCTGTAAGTGCCGAGCGTGCCGGGGACGGCAGCCGGGCTGCGCATCTCCCATGCATCTCTGCCCGGCATCTTGGCAATTCTGCCAAACCCCTTTTTTTTTGTCCCGTACCCCAAGAAAATAGCTTAACCTTGAAGCCAACAGCCTGCCCAGTGCTCCCCGTTGCTCCCCATCCTCCTGCCCTTTGAGTTTCCACACTCATCCAGGAGGCCCCGCTTTGCACCCTGGCACCGGTGGGTTTTGCCGTCTCTCAAGAACGTCTCCGAAATGCCCGTGCGCAGCCAAGGCGGCCTCTTTCCCACAGTGGCATCTTCTGTCTCCTCCCTGCCCCACGCTGGAGCCGCTCCAGCCCAGCCAGGCTGCCCTCCCGCCAGGCAGAGGAAGCACCCCGCTCGCCGGAAACTTTGTCTTCTTATCAGCAAATAGAAATAAATACCCCCAAAAATAAAAGAAAAAGCAATAAAAGCCATATGTGGCTCCAGGCTCCTGCCAAGATGGTTATAAAGTCTCTACTGTTCCTCGAAAAACAGGGTGCGTGCCAGCCGCAGACGGGGGAAGAGGCTGTTAACCCCCGGAGGGGAGGTTTTCTCCGAGCCGCGGCGCAGAGCCATTGCCGCGGCCTCGGAAGGGTTATCCGGGCACCGGTCCTTGGCTCCCACGGCCTGATGGAGGATGGAGTCCATCGGTACTTCTGAAAGCCCTTCACAACGCCTGACGGGCGGGCAAGCGAAGTGCGAGGTCGCAGGAGAGCAAAGATGTTCCCGCGGTGGAGCTGCACGTGATGCTCCCGGCATCTGGCATCGCCGCAGCCCCTGCGGGCGCGGGGCAGCGCTTCTCCAGCTGGCCCGGGGGTCCGCTGGGACAAGCGAGACGGGGGAGGCTGGAAGTTCCTAACGCTCAAAAATATAAACCAAGGGGAATTAAACTCTTTAAAGAACAAAAAGCGCTTTGAGGTCCCTTCGCACAACTGGAGAACAGAAAAAATCTTTAAAGAAGACTTGTTCCTCCAAGGGGTGGCCTTGGACACGGCGATGCCCTCTGCACAGCAGCATCCACGCCGGCCAGCACCACCAGCAAGCGAAGGCGATGAGTCAGCTGACAAGGGGTTCGTGGCGGCCTCGCAGGGGGACGTATTTCAACGATTCACGAGCAAGTGTCATTTTTAGCCCTGTGAAACGTCTCACAGCTCTCCGAACAGCACGGAGCCGGCCAAGCCCAAATGGGTTAGCTGGCCACTGCGCTGGCAAAAGTAATTCTTTGTAAATGGAGAGGCACTCGAAGGTAAGGTGCCACCCGGGATCCTACCCTCCTAGAAATGATTTACGGCACCGTGCACATTTTGTCAGTCAAAACTGGCGGCCTTCCAGCCATTTTAGGCTTCAGACTATTTTTACCATACCATAAAATCCATTGGCAGCCATATATCTTTATAAAAGCCTCCTGCTGAGTAACAGGAGCTGCTCGTGGCTGCCAAGGCGCACATCGCTCTTCTAACTTTTAAGCAGGGGCAAAGGTACCGGGCAGTCATCGCCTGCACGGCCGGTTCTGCGCGCAGGCTTCCTTCGGTGGTTGCAAAACGGGGGATGCTGATGCTGAAAACGTTGCTGAGAGGCTTTGAACCCCCTGATGGGGAGGGGTGTGCGAGAACCGGGGGACTGTGAAAGGGGGTTTAGGTTGGGACTGCGGGCAGAGCCCCCGCCCCTCGCCGGGGCATTGCTGTGGGGCCAGGGTGCTCCTTCCCTGGCTCCGCGGCCGTGCCGGGGGACGAACAGGGCTTTCCCGTCCCCGTGCCTCCAGCACTCCCCGCTGCCCCGTGCACTCGAGGGGTTTTGCACAAGCCCTTTGCTTCCGCACGACACCGTTTGATTTGGGAAACGAGACTCCCCAAGGCTTACCGGCTCTCGCTGCGCCAGCAGGATCATTTTTGTACTTCAAATAGCATCTGCCACTACTCATCCTTTAAGGGTCAGGCATCCGCAGAGACTGGAGGGCTGCCGGGCTGGCTGAGTGCGGCGAGCACCTGTGAGGAGGAGAGGGCTGCTCCCCCCAGCGCTGCTGCCCTGGCTCCCCGCGGGGATGAGTGCCGCCGGGAAGCCGGCTGCTACGCCCCGAAGCTCTTCGGCGGCCCTCGAGGAGGTCTTTGATCCGCAGGCAATCCCTGATCTCCTCCAGGCAGAGACACGCTTTTACCTCTGCCTTTCCAGGAAAAACAGAAGGCGCAGTGACGGTGCAAGCGAGCCGGGGATGCAGTGATGGAGCAAGAAAGATGGGGACGCAGTGATGGAGCAAGTGGGCCAGGGACAGGGGAAAGCAAGGTCCCTGGGGCTCAGGACTTCAGTCCAGCCTGGGGTGTCAACAGGCTCGTGCCACAGAAAACACCGGCAAAGGCTGAGCCACGGCAAAGCTCCTGGTGCAAGTGTGGGATGAGCATCTTCTCCCAGGCTTGACACGCATGTCCCCCTGCAGCCTGGCCCCCTCCTGCCCTTCTTCCCAGCCCCAGTGCCCAGGAGCTGCCTCTCCTTGCGCCGTACAGACGATCATCCTGGCTCAGAGCCGGGACGCGGGGAAGCAGCCAGCCCCGTGGCAGGGCACCCAGCATCAGGGGTCAGGCGCCCAGCACCAGCCCACTCGCCCACCGGCCGGCGTGTGAAATCGGTGGGGGCTCAGCCAACGCCCGTGTGGTTTTGTCCCTCACAGGTTTACGACATGGAGCACACGTTCTTCAGCCACGGTGAGAAGAAAAAGATCGTGATGGAGATCGACCCGCTGGCCAGGACAGAGACTTTCAGGAGCGGGAATGGCAGCGAGGAAATCCTGGAGATCCATGACTTCAAAAACGTGAGTGCGGCAGGGTTTGTCCCTGGGAGCCTGCCTGCCATCTTGCAGCAGGACCCCTTGGGACACGACGGGGTCGCTGAAGCAAGACCTAGGATGGTCAGGGAGAGCAATGCCCATATGCAGACTCTCTAGGGATGCTCTCAAAGGAAAGGAGATGTGTATCTACATAAGCTTCCACCGGTATTTAATAGCGGCATGGTTCAGTTCCAATGAAATACATCTTAAAAGCAAGACCTAGTTATTGGATTTACCCTTGCAAAGGAACACAATCATCATAAATCTATCCGAGCCCAGTACATTTCTCTGTCTGGAGAGCATTAAAACCTCATGACAATGTTGTAGGCTCTCTCTGAAACCTAATTAAAATTTGTAGGGAAATACCCTGTGCAGTGACATATGGCAAAATTTTCAGCTAATAGCCTAGCAAGAACTGGGGGCTGAATGTTCATACAACCATAACGGTCAGATGCTATTCTGCATATTTTTATTTATGATAACTAGAGCTCATGATAGTTCTAAGGAGAAGGGGAGCAAAGTAAAATTTTATTACTATCTGCCTTAAAATATCTGTAAAAAGCCCAATTCTCCCAAACCATAAAATGCAATATCCCTTAGGAGAACCTGTTAGTACATCTTAGCACCGCCGCTGAACAGAGTTTGCACAAAAACATCAACAGGAAAAATGCAACTAAACCCTTACCCGGCTGTCCCCTCCATACGATGGGGTTATTTATCCTCCCACTTTGCCCTGATGGCTTTTTTGGTGTTTGTTTTGATGCTGTAGGGAATAACTGGCATCTTCTTTGTGGGACTCCAAAAATGTTTCATCAAAACTCAGACTAAAGTCCTACCTGAGACGACAGAGGCCAAGATCCCCGAGCTTGAGGTAGGTGAATAAAACGGGAGACCCCTCAGTCCCCGGTGAAACCCACTCCTCTCCCTGGCGTTGGGAGCGCGGCCACCATCCCCACCGCCCTCCCATCTGCTCCAGCCTTCCTGGAGACCCCGCAATAAAGAAATAATGAGTTGTGATCGCTTCATAAAACGATCTTATTTCAGAGGATTGCTTCTAAAAACAACAAGTGGAAAGAGACGGGATTAGACAGCTGACAGACAAAAACCTCTCGGCACAATACCGGAGATCAAGAAGAATAATCCTGTTGTAGTCATAAGGTCGCAAGGCAGCTCAGGATTAGCAGGCACCAAAAAGTCAATCAAATTGTTTTCTCCAAGAATTGAGCCTCATGTTCTCAAGCAGAATGAGGCAGAAGTAATGAATTTAAAAGAGCAGCCACGTTTAAGAAATGCGATTTGAGAAAGCACTTGGCGTACAGCCCCGGGAGGTGGGGAGCGCCGGGCTGGGGCCACCTCCCTGTCCCGCATGGACCTCCCTCCCGTCGTACACCCATTTAACTTCTGCCCACCACAGCCTGCTGCCAGGAGTCGCGTGCTTTGCACGCTGCGTGGAAAAAGTGTTTGGCTCCGTATTTTAACCCCTCTCTGACAGCGTAACCTGGGGTGACGGCTCAGTCCCTTGAAAGCAGTTGTCCCCTGTCCCCGTCCCCATGCCCGAGCCCCCGGCGGTGGCACAGCCCCGTGGCACAGCCCTCCCGCCTCCCCGTTGGCAAGACAAAGGGTGTTAGCAGATTCAACCCCCCCCAAGGAAGCCATCACGGATAAAACGCCAGCAGGACACGTCTGAAATGAAGCGTGGGCAGAAGCATTTCCCTGAATCATGACCCAAATTCCCAGACACCGATTCTTTGATTATGCCATAAGAAGCTAATAGATCTTTTCAGCTACCGTCGTAAAAGGGATATGACTTCCCAGTCTTTAGCAGAACATTGCCCCAGGTAGAGAACTGAAATATAAAACCCAATGAGATAAATGTAGATTTAAAATCTCGTCATCTCTTCCCAGAGCCCGCGCGCTGCCAGGTCCTTCAGGCAGCACCTCCCCAGCCCCGCGGCTTTCACCAGAGACCCTGAAAATTATTCAGACTGGGTCGGGTTGTGTTAGCTCTTTCCTAAGACTTCCCAAAGCCATAAGGAAAAACTCTATAAAAGAGAAATACAGCACCAGACGCCTTCTGGAGAGAAAAATGCCATTTGCCAACTTGCTCTATGGGCTACCACCACCAACGTACACAACTTTGCCTTGGCAGATAGCTCAGCACAGACCCATCCAATAATCTTTATATATCTCCCTCCCTAAGCGCCTGCCAAAACACACCATGGACTAATGCAACGGCAGAGACATGTAGTATAAATTACAGAATACGGCCGTGCAAAGAATTTCTGTGAGGAATAAATTAAAGTGTTCGATCACAAAATCAGTAGCAGAAGGAGAGAGAAATTAAGTAGTAAGAGCAAAGCAGAGAGGAAATGTTTTAATCTTGGGTTTTAAATGAGCTGGGGCACTCCAGAAGGCTCTTCCAGATGGTGGGGACTGCACAGGAGAAGGCTCTTGAAGCATGATGAACGGAGGGAGGAGAGAGCGGGGTGGCGTGGGCTGAGAGCGGGCAGGAAAGACAAGGCTCATGACGGGTGTCCCTGCGTGAGGACCAGCGGGGTATTGCATGTGCACCCGGCGAGCACCCCGATCCTGGGGCTAAGGCAGAGTCCAGCTGCTCGCTCGGAGGAGAGAGGTGCCTCGAGGTGAGCCAAGGGGAGGAGAAGCAGCCAGGGGTGGGCAGAGGGTGGCTCACCACGCCGGGGTGAAACCTCGCTTTTCTTCCAGGGAGAAGAAATCACAACCACCTACTTTGAGCAGTCTGTGGTCTGGGTGCCTGGGGAAAAGCCCATTCAGAACAAGGAGTTCCTGAAGAGCTCCAAAATTTTTGACATCTGCAGAAACGTGACCATCTACTGGATCCACCCCACGCCAATAGCAGGTACAAGGAGCCATCTCCTCCCCAAAGTGCTCGTGAGCCCCCTCACTGGGAGCAGCCCTGCCACCCCCCCGTGTCCGCTCTGCCGTTTGCCCCGGTGCAACGTGGTAGGAACCCATTTCCACAGCCTCGTTGTACATCTCAGACATGAACACAATGTTGGCCATGACCGTGAGAGAACATGGCAAATGTGATAGCAGGGGCTGAAGTTTCTCTCCGCAAAGTGTTCATCTCTGCCGGCTCCCCACCGCTCTGTGCTTTGCAGAGTGGCCACCCTCCCCATAACAAGGCAAAAAAACCCAAAACCCTTTGTACCTGCAAAGAAGCCAGCGCTGCTGGAAACTGGGACGCCTAAATTCTAGTCACCGCGTGAACATCAGAGCATGAGCAGACATCTGCATCTAAATCACACAACGGGGTTGCCACCTCCAGCTGCTCACTACACAGCCCTCGCAGAGGTTGCGGCCTCTGAGATCCGCCAGCATAATTACCCACGCTCTCTAACCCACTTCTATCCAAATGAGATAGTTTAAAAACCTCTGCTGAGAAAACTCCCTCTGCTCTGCAGCCGCAGAGGAGCATCTCATCCACCACGGGTACCAGCCAGCTCATGGCCGTCGGTGGTCCTGGGAGCAAGTGGGCATCAGAGATCCCCGATGCAGAGGGAGGCTGCTGTCCTTGGCTGCTGTCCCCTTTCTGCTTCCTCAGTCCCTGCTGTTAAACCCTGCTGTAAAGAAAATTAATGTCACTGTGGGTCTTACCTAAGCCACCAACAAGTGCTGTAGCTGGGTATAATCTGCCCCAAATCATGTTGCTTCTCTGGGGCTCTACAAATCCCCCCTGCAGCAGCAGAGCCCACCACGAGGACGTGGTTCCCTGCACCCGCAGCCCGTGCAGGGGATGCCAACACCACCCACGGGCACCTGCCACCCGTGAGCACAGGGAGGAGACGGGCCATGTCTTCTCTACCCTCTCCTCCTGCCACATTATCTCCTACAGCCCTTCGCCCAGGCTTGGTAAGAGCAGGAGGCAATGGAGTAGAGCTGGTTTGCTGGTGGAGCTGCTCATGTCAGAGCGCTTTCCTCCTCTTCTTGTTCCATGGCACCAAATTTTGGTAGAGACATTAATGCCTGCTGCTGCATTTGTCCCCCTGCTCCCTGGTTGTTCACAGCAACGTTTGGGCTCTTCCTGTAGCTCCTGAGCTGGCCGACCTTGAAGGGGCAGAAGAAGAAGACCCTGAGCTGCTCGTGGACAACCAGAGCTGGTTGGACAGGGGGAGCGAACACGAGGTGGAGAAGGATGCACAGCCAGGGCCCAAGCGTCGGACACGGCAGCTCACCGAGGAGGACCTGCCCATCAACGACTACGTGAGTGTGGGGAATCGCACCCTGGGCTGCCCCAGCCATGTTCCCGGGGTGTCCTGGCTGTGCTCCCGGGGTGTCCTGGCTGTGCTCCTGGGGTGTCCTGCTTCTGCTCCTGGGGTGTCCTGGCCATGTTCCTAGGGTGCTCTGGCCATGCTCCTGGAGTGCCCTATCCATGCTCCTGGGGTGCCCAGGCTGCCCTCCCAGGATGTCCTGTCCATGCTCCTGGGGTGTCCTGGCCATGTTCCCGGGGTGCCCCAGCCATGTGCCCCCCTTGCTGCGCTGATGCTGGCTCTTCCCGGCAGTCGGAGAACGGGCTGGAGTTCCACCCCTTGTGGGACGAGCGAGGCTACTGCTGTGCCCAGTGCCGCCGCGCCAACCGCTACTGCCGGCGGGTCTGCGAGCCCCTCCTGGGCTACTACCCCTACCCCTACTGCTACCAGGGCGGGAGGGTCATCTGCCGGATCATCATGCCCTGCAACTGGTGGATCGCGCGGATGCTGGGCAGGGTGTAGCACCCGCCGCATAGCACCCAGCACTTGGGTGCTGCCCCATGCCCACCTGCTGCATTGCCACCCATCCGGACGCATCCCGACATAGCCGACGCGCAGGTTGTTACCTGCTTGATTGCCGGTGAGCGTGCGAGCCCGCCGGCCGTGGCACCCTCACTGAGCGCACGCCGCCTGTCCCCCCCGCATCCGGTGCTGCTCCCGTGGGGCTGGGGAAGGCCATGCGCCAGTGCATCGTCGCCACGCTGAGCAGCAAGAGGCAAACAATAAACGTCTTGTATGAGCGATTGCAAAGAAAATGGAAAGTCGTTTAGTCTCAGTCTGTGATGCTTAATGGGTCTGAGAAGTGATCTAATTGCTCGGCTGCCTTGTCACGAGCATCCATAACTCAGGTACTGGGACTGCCGGCGCTCGCCTCGCTGGGAACGTGCGGAGGTCCCTAATTTGCTCCCCGATGGCTCTGGTAGTTGTTCAGCATGTCCCAACCCTCTGCTCTGGCGTGCTCTGATGTGTTCTGTAGTTACTAGTGACAGCTCAGGGGTGGCACCAGTCCCTCGGGGAGTGATGTGCAGCACGGCAGTCTGCGGGCACAAGGAGCCCCCCGGGAACCGGGCAGCCAAAGCCGGAGGGAGCGGCGGCGCGGAGGACCCCAAGTGCCATCAGCTGTCCCCAGCCCTGTGACCAACAAGCAAGCAAAACCCGAGCTGTGGGAGGCAATAAAAGTCCTCGATGCTGCAGCCGCGCTGAGCAGGACGCTGCCTGCAGCAGTGCTGAGGGCTGACGGCCAAAATCCCCGTGCACCCCCCGCGCAGCCTTCCTCTGCTCATGGCCTCGGTGCTCATGCCAGACCCCAGGTTCCAGCTTTCATCCCAGGGAGTCGGCTGCTGCCGAGGAGCTTTGCCATCCTGCGGGTGTCACTGGGTGAAACGCTCCCGGTGTCACCGAGGGAGCATGCGCTGCCAGGGCCGGTGCTTTCCAGCGAAACACCTGGGCGGACGAGCCTGCCCAGCCCTACGTACAGGGGCGGGAGCAGGGGGTCGGGCTCTGCTCACCGCCACTGTGCCGGGTGCTGGCCGATGCCAGGCCCTCCCCGCATCCCTGCAGCTCCCGTGGGGATGTGAGCACGTTTTAAGAGCAGTTCCCTCCATCCCTGTCACGGCTGTGCTGACAACGCGGTTAAAACGCTGGGAGCCACCAGGAGCACGGTGCAGCAGAGCTCCCCACATGGCATCCCAAGGGACACCAACCAGTCTTGGGGACACCAGGTGTTTCTGACAAGACCCCAAAACATTTATCCCCCTGAGAGGGGATGTCCGAACGCGGCGGGGACATGTGAAACCCACCTGGCCACAGCTGCTGCAGGAAACCGGAGCCCTGGGGCCAGCCAGCAGTGCTTGTGTCTGAGCTCGGTGGGTCCAGCCAGGTCACCGAGGTGCATCCCATGCCTTTGCCAGGACAGCAGTGTCCCAAGTCTGCCTGGCATCTCCCCCAGCACACGCCTGTACCTCCGGGACGTCATTGATGTCTCTCCAAATTAAAGCGAGATGTCTACATAAGCATTATTTAACTAGATACGATCTGCACCCTCCGAGGGCCGCAGTGCCTGTCGCTGGCCGTGGGGACGAGCAGGCTGGACAAGCCTCCGCACTCCCCAGGTTGGCACAGACAGTCAGTGCTGGTTTTCCTGCAGCAGCTCGGAAACCTCCGGGCTCCCCGTGCCACCCTCTGCCAGCACCATCCCCGGCCGGCATCGCCTCCGCCACCCGCCCTGGGGAGGAAGCTGCTGCGGAGGCAGGGTGCAGACCAGCGCAGGTCGCTTCCCTCTGCGCAGGCTTTCTGGTGAGGATGGGTTTATCCAGACCTGGCCCTGCTTCTCACATGTTCCTGCCCTGTCTCCAGCCATCCGTTAATTGCCATCGGCCGATCTCTCCAACCCAGTCTCCGTGCTCTGACGCACTCTGCCTTGCCATCCCAACCCCGGAGGCTTTCGGTCAGCCAGGCACTGACAGCAGCCTGATTTACTCACCCGGGTTAAACGCAACATAAGGATTTTGGGTGTTCCCTTTTGGGTTCCTCCGTCAGCAGCGAGGCTGCCCCGTACTGGGTCATTTGCCGCACCACGGGGCGGTGCGGCCGAGGCAGCTCACCCAGCGCCGGAGCAGCGTTTGCCAGAGGGCTGACGCTGACAAAGGGCCACCACTCCTACCTGCGGCTTAGCCGCTCCTTTTACGCCTGCCTCCTCCCCGGGAGCAGGACAGGCAGCCCCGGCAGCCGGCCGGCTGCTCCAAGCCACAGCCCTTGTGAGTTCGGTGCTTGAGACCCGAAAATCCCCCAAGCTTGGCAGGAGGGGAGCTTCACCGCACCACTGCGGCATCAGGCTCGGTAAAGCAAAGGCTTGCTGATGAAATGGCCCAAAGGTGAGCAGTGCTAAACAAACACAAAAGCTTAAATCCCCGTTTCTTGCCCCGGGGAGAGGCTGGGTACGCAGGCAGCTCCAGCAGCGCTGCCCTGCCCTTTGCTCGGGGCGAGCGGCCGGCAGAGGATGCACGCGTCGGCACGGGGCCGAGCTCATCTGCCCAGCTCCTGGGCTGGGCTGCTCCAGGCCTTCTGCTTCAGCACGGTTACACAACCGCTGTTATGAAGAAAATTCAATTACAGAAGTTATTTGTAAGCGCAAGTGCACCGGTGAGCTTCGGAGAAACGCAAGCTGCGACGGTGCAGAGGTTACTGGCTGGCCTGGGGCGAGCGGATTACATCCTGGGGGAGGTTTGCTGCTCTTTGCAGCGACTCGAGCAGAGGAATTTGCAGGAGATGAAAAGAAAAGCGAAGGCAGTTTCATAGAGTAAAATATCTTAATATTTATTGTGTCTCAGGACAAAAGAGTTCTACTCAATACACAAAACGAGTTAAAGCAGCATATAATACTGACAATCAAGTCACAGCTGACTCGGTGCAAGGACACCTACCAAGGTAAAGGCACCAGGAGCTACATCACCAAACCTCGCTACAGCTTACAAAGAATCACTACAGCCTGTACTTTAAAAAGTACAACTATAAAAAAGTATATAAAACCCAGGGCAGGGATGAGAGAGAGCTTGGCAACAAGCCGAGACCTTGCTGAGCCAAGGGCTTCAGGCAGGCAGGGCCGTGTTTTAACAGGGCAACAGCCCCATCTCGAGAGCAACCGCGTCCGGAGAGCGAGGGGACGTCGAGGGGCTGCTGGAGATGAGGGGAAGCATCGCTCTCCCGACGGAGGCACCAAAGACGAGCACTGGGAGTCCCGCGAGGCCACCGGCACGGTCGGTTCGGCACGGCACTCGAGCGCGCTGCCGAGGAAAGAGCCGGGGGCTGCGGCGCCCGGGGGAGCGCGCTTGCTGTAACCACCGCAGCTACACTAATTATCCCACGCGGTGGCACAGCAGAGTAGTGTTAGGACAAGTCCCTGAGCGCGCCAGGACAGCTGCTGCACTCGTTTCTATGAGCTAGTTGAGAAGAAGATCAGTCAGTTCAAAGCAAGATTTCACGAAGCGGCATCCAGAGGAAAACTGGAGGTGGTGGCATCCGCCCCGGCCGCGGAGGGCATACTCTGCAACGCACAAGTCAAAGCGTTAACAGACAAGGCTGGATTTATACACAACTTAAAATGATGTAGCAGACATGGTCTTGCAGGTGCCCTCTATCCCCACACGCCCCCAAAAATGGGACCCGCCGCTGGGCTGAAGGTCCCCAGGGGCGAGCAGGCAGCAGCCAGGGATGCAGAGACAGCCCACCGAGCTTAGGTCGCTGGACAGACATACCCGGCCACAGCCACAGCGCGCTGGCGGCCAGCTACACCATCTCGTACTGATTGTTCGTGATGTACTGGGAGAGGCAGCAGGCGAGAATAATGCCAACCAACTGAAAAAGAGAAAAAAAAAAAAAAAAAAAACGCATCAGAGGTAGCCAAAAGCAGGACACGGTGTTTTAGGGGAAAAGACTGAATTGCTCCAGAGCATCAGTTTTATAAAATCCAAAGATGAACAGTGGGATTTACGAACCACAACATGGGCTGCTGTGCCCTGCTTCGGAGTAACTGAGAGAGGCTGAAGCGGAGGATCCCGGCAGGCATCAGCCAAACAAGCTCCTCACAAGAGATGCTCCGCATCCCGTCCTGTTACATTTTGCTTCATGAAGCATCTACTGTTCTATGGTAATTTCAGAGATTACGCAGATTTCAGGAGCGTCACAGCCAGTTACACAGCCACTAGAGAACAGCAGCCACCTCTCCCTGTCGCAAGGACAGTGGGGAAGCAAGGTTGCTGTTTTTGCATCAGCATCTGAAGGACACGCTACTGTTATCACAACGTGGCCTCCAGCCCCTGAGCAGACATTTAGGGCCGGATCCTGCAGGAGTTTGACCTACGCCAGCAAAGTTAGAGGCACATTTGCATGATGGGTCCCTGCCGGCCGCGTAACACAGCAAGGCTTGCTGAAAGAGCGATAAAAGCTAGGAACCGGTTACAATTCCCAAGCCTGGCATCAGCCAAGATAGTTTTGTGGCTGGGAGCGTGCAGCTCACCGTTTGTGTGTTGGTCACGTCCCGGTGACCCCACGGCGAGCACAGCCCAACTGAGGAGGAGACGGGGCCAAGCAGCTGGGCACAGCAGAGCAGCTCCAGCGCCTGGGCTCTCCTGGACGCAACCGAAAGCACCTGGTAGCACCAGCTGCAGCCAGGGGCTGTTGGCTCCCGCCTCTCCCCCAGTTTAGCGCACCCGTTACGGGAAACGCACGGTGACACGCTTCGTTACAGGAGAAGTATCTTGGCAGGGTTCCTTCTCCCCGCGCCGGCGCAGTCCGCCGGTGGTCCCGGGGGGCAGCGCCTTGAAGCTCGTGCCACGGCCTCTGCGTGCCGGATCCAGGGGAGGGTGAACTCAAGCCCCTCCAAAGTCAAGGCCAGCTGAGCTCGCTCTGCAGCTTCTCAGCGCCGAGAGCCCAGCAAGCTTCCACAAACCAGCTAAAGAAGGGCCGGCCGCGCGTCCCGCAGCTCGCGCCGCGGCGCATCGGAAAACCCTCAGCACCTCGGGAAACCCCACCGCAGCGTCAGCGTGCCCAATGCCCCGCGTGGCGGAGCTGGGGGCAGGGGCCTCTCGTTTCCTGCCGGGATAAAGCCTGCCGGAGCAGGGGCCAGCGAGCAGGCTGCTGCTGCGGCTCCCGCAGGAAGCGTCCTGCAGGACAAAGTAAAGGAAAGGTTGGGGAGCGGGAGGCAGAGGAAGCAATCGCAGGGTAAGGCGGTGTGCGGGGCGTGAGCTGCCAGCACAAGCGGTGCCCCACGGGCGCTCACAGGGACCCAGCCACGCAGAAGCAGCCCTGGGTTGGAGAGAATGGAGACGGCACAGTGGCGAGATTAAATCCGAGGGGAATCTGCAGAATCTGCTCCTCCCTGGCCGAAACAGGCCGTGCCTTTTGTACACACACCAGACTCCGCACAGAAATTAAATACCTCCAGAGACACACTAGCTTCGCTCTGCACTCCCGTGCCAGCCAGCAAGGGAGAGTTACCTGGAAGCACGCGATGCCAAAGGAGATTCCAGCCACAACGCTCATTTTTGACTCCATCGTTGACGTTACCAGGAAAAAACAGCCCTGCGGAGGAGGGAAAGCAAGCGCGTGGGTCCAGTGCTTTTCACCCCCCAGGAGCACAAACCGGCACCTCCCCAGAGCACCGGCAGCTCCAGGGGAAGCTGCTCCTGTGTGGGCAGCTGAGGGCTTCTGACTGCCACCCTCCTGCCTGACCCGGGCGAAGCCATTTCCCTACCGGCGCTGCACCCACCAGCCTCCCAGCCCAGCCGTGTTATCGAGGGGAGTGCTGCCCTCGGGCTGTTCCCAACGGGAGCGTTGGGTTGAGCAAGGTGACTCATCAGAGGAACGTCCCTTGCATCACCCGGCCGTCCCTGCTGGATGAGGTCACCCGCGCTCACCGCTGGGTCAGGACTTTGCACAGCCGTCGAGAGACGTCAGCGCTGCCGAAACTAACTTTACCAGGAAATTACCTCCTCGTTCACCTCTTCTCCCAAACACACAGCCCTGAGCACAAACGCTTGGGTGGGGACCTCAGACGTGAGGGAGGGCTCGTTCCTCCATACCCTTCCCCTACCTCCAACCCAGGGGAGTCCCCGGGCCACAGGGTGTCTCATCGAGAGAGCAGTTCTCCTTTTGAGCCTCCCAGGGAAGGGCAAGCCCTTCTCCACCCACGCAGCTCTGCCCTCCCCACCTCCAGGACTGGCAGGGGGATTTTTCTGAGCTTAACTTACATCCACAAACACTTTCAGCTTGGCTTTGCTCGGGTCTTTCAGATCCTCCTCCGAGCAGTCATCCTGGCTCTTGCAGCAGCTCCGGGGGATGCCCCTCTGGGTAAAGTACTCGGTCCTCTCCCAGTCCGAGTAGTTCTGCACCCCGCAGCAGCGCAGCTGGAGCAGGAAGCACGTTTGGGGAGCATGGTCACACCAGGGTACTGACCCCCCAGTCCTACCACCACTCCCACAGCTCCCCTGCCCTCGCCTCTCTAGGAACTGCCTCCATCTCACCCAGCATCTCCTCCCAAACTCAAAAGCCCGTGGTGCAAAAGGACCCCCAGCACCGCGACGGGGATGCCGATGCCGCAGGGGGTCCCAGGGGACACCCCAGGGCGAGGCGAGCGTACCCACCCACCGCCATCCAGACGCCAGCGTGGGGCACTCACGGTTCTCTGGATGGTGTCGACGGCCTCGCTGTGCCGATCCGCAGTCACGTTGTAGTCCCTCAAGGCCAGGTTGAGGTTACTCTCAAAGTTTGTCTTAATCTGCAAGAGAGAGGTCTCTGCGGCGGTGCCGTCCCCTCCCGCGCTTTGGGACCCGCGGCCCCGCATCAGTCACCTCTCGGCGACGGCAGGAATGACTCCGGCCATGGCCAGCAGACATTCCCCCGGCCACCCAGGCAATTAAACGCTGTATTAAAGGGCAGGCTGGGATGCGCTGTGGTGGCAGGGATGCCGCGTGTAATAACAAGGACCTGCGTGGTGCCAACTCCCCCCCAAGCGGGCTGCTCTGTGGCGCAGGAACCATCAGAGGAGCTTTAATTACAAACATTATTGCAGGACATAGACCAAAGCCAGAAATTAAAGTCCAGGGCTATTTTGCCTGTTCTGGCAGAGGGGCAGCATGCCGTGCCGGGCGGACCCCGCACCCAGCCTCTTCCTTATGGGGAACTTATAGGTCCTTCTGGGGACCAGGCTGCTCTTTGGGCCGGTTTAACCCCATTTTAGCTAAACTAAGCACCGCTCGCAGCAGCACCTCTGTCCCTCCAGCAACGTCTGCAACTGCACTTGGTTAAAACCAGCATCAAACTCGCTCCGTAGCATTGGGAGACAGCAGCGGCCGCCCAGACTCACCTCATGCCTGAAGACAAACCCCACGACGGCAGCCACCAGGACGATGAGGAAGATGAGGGACAGGAGCATGGCGTACTGCGGGCAGAAAGGGTGGGATGGAACGGGGTGGGTGGGATGGGGTGGGGTGGGGTGAGATGGGATGGATGGGACGGGATGGTGTGGGATGGAGAAGGATGGGACGTGCCGGGACGGGTCAGGACGGGTCGGGATGGGTCAGGAGGGGATGGGACCCCATCCCGCCCTATCCAGGGCCACCCACCAGCTTGAGCATCCAGGTGCTGCCGCGGCAGGTGGCGAAGCAGCCGAAGGTGCCCAGGAGGACGATGACGGTGCCGGTGCCCACCAGGACGAAGGGGACGTTGGTGGCCTTCTCGTCCAGCAGGGAGAAGTAGACGGCTAGGCTCACCCTGCCCCAGACGCCCACGGCCAGCAGCACGATGCCCGACACCTGGGGAGAGGGGAAAGCCGCCGTGGCTCGCGACTGTCGCGACAGGGCAGCGCGGCCGCGACATGTCGCGGGGGTAGGGCGAGGCAGGGCGGCCGCGGCCCGGCGCTCACCCAGAAGACGAAGGTGTAGGTGAGCAGGACGCTCTTGAGGCAGGTGATCACCGGCTTCGTCTGCAGCCGCCGCGACGGGGACGCCATGGCCGACACGGGCCCTCCGCGGCCGGGACGGGACGGGACGGGACGGGAGGGGGGGGAGGGGCCCCGCCGCGCCGCGCCCCCGCTCCTCGCCCCGCCCCGCCGGGCAGGGCCCGCCCCGCCGGAGGCGCCCGAGCGGCGGCGGAGGTTGCCGAGCGCTCACGGAAATGGCCGAGCGTGCCCGAAGGCGCCCTGCCTGCTCGGTGCCGCCCCCTGCCTGCACCGGGCAACCCAGTCCCTGCCTGCACCCTGCCACCTCCTGCCTGCACCGTGCAACCCCGTCCCCGCCTGCACCCTGCCACCTCCTGCCTGCACCCTGCCACCCCCTGCCTGCACCGTGCAACCCCGTCCCCGCCTGCACCCTGCCACCCCCTGCCTGCACCCTGCCACCCCCTGCCTGCACCGTGCAACCCAGTCCCTGCCTGCACCCTGCCACCTCCTGCCTGCACCGTGCCACCCCCTGCCTGCACCGTGCAACCCAGTCCCTGCCTGCACCCTGCCACCTCCTGCCTGCACCGTGCAACCCAGTCCCTGCATGCCCGGTGCCACCCCCTGCCTGCCCCGTGCCACCCAGTCCCTGCCCTCCTGCCCCAGCGGAGGGCAACGCAGCCCCAGCCCCAGCCCCAGCGTAGCCCCCCAGACCCTGCCCAGGAGGTGTCCCCCTGCAGAGCAGCGACCCGCTGGGGAAGCCACCCTGCACCCCAGCACACGGCACGACCGCCATGCCAGCAAGCGACGGGCATCCTGCCCACCATGGGGCAAGTGCCCCGTCCCCTCCTTGAGGATGTCCCCAGGTTGCGGGGGGCTGGGGGCTGCCCACACCCGGCAGCAAGCAGCCCCGCACAGCGGCCTCCCGGAAGCCCGCTCCTGCTCAGGACAGCTGTGTTATTAATTAGCGCGCTTTACCGGCCTGGCCGCCACATAATTAGTGCATTCAGGGAGCACATCAACCTCCTCCACCCCGCGCCAGCTCTCCTACCTGTCCATGCCAGGCTCGTCCCTCGTCTCCCCTCACCCATGCGGTCCTGTGCTCCAGAGCCAAAATCCCCGGGCGGCCCCAGCTCCTGCCTCGCCTCCCGCCCGACCCCGTGGGACGCGGGGCAGCGGGCCCTAACGAACGCACTTCGTTACCTCTGCCTCGCGGGGGCTGAACTTCAGCTGGAAAACCAACCCCAGCTGGAATCGCTTGCCTCCAGACTGGTTTTGGAGCCTGCCGTCTGCAGCGAGGTCTCTCCCTACCTCCTGGCAGGAGGTGGAAAAAGGGTCCTGGCTCCCGCGGTTTCCTCCTCGGCCCCCCAGGATCCCCGTTCCCGGAGCCCGGCAGGGCTGGCACAGGCTTGGCTGCGCTCTCTCCTGTGTCAAAAGAGGCTTCTGGCTCTTCTGCTTGCAAAGAAAAAAAATCTGACAACCTTTTAAAGCCTCGGAGAAGCAGGAGGTGCATTGGAAAACGAGCGATCCTGGGATTTATTATTTTTGACAATCTCATCATTTTGGGCCTGACTCACGGCTTTTGAATGTTTAGGACGGGCAGCAGAAGGGAAAAGTAGGTTTGCTCAGCACAGGCAGCAAGGACAGGCAGGAGGGTCGGGCATCTGTGCAGTGACAAGGCGACGGAGGGGGCCGTCGTCCTGTTTCCAGCCCCTCTCCATCCTCACCGGGGCTCGCGGCTGCCTCCGGAGCCGGCGCAGCAGGCAGGCTGGCCGGCCCCCGGCCCCCCGGCATGGCGCAGGAGGCGGCCCCCGTCCTGCTGGTTGTCCTCGCCAGGCTGGTGTCATCCACGTGGCACGAAGGTGAGAGCTGGGGTGTGCGGGCGCAGCGGGGCTCCCCGGGGACGGCAGCCTACCGGGTCCCACTCCTGTCGGGGGGCTGGCGGTGGGGAGGGAGGGAGGGGTGCCCTGGTACGGCGATGCCGGGGAGAGCGTCGGTGCCTGCGGGGTATGGGGTGCCTGCAGGGGTGTGCTGCGGGGTATGGGGAGGAGCAGAGGGGGTGCTGGGAGGCATCCAGAGAGGAGCAGAAAACCAGCCTCTCCATCACGCCCCTGCCCGCGGGAGAGCAGCTTTCCCGCTGACTCCCCGCTCCCGCGGGGGCCATCGGCCGGCAGATGTTTGCCTGGACAGAGCGCTCAGATCCAACCACCCCCGCAGCCGGGCGGCTGGGTCAAGGATCAAAAGCCCGTGCCCTGTTTGGGGGGGTTTCCCCCTTCCCCGCTCCCATCCCCATCCCCTTGCCACGCTGCCAGCACAGCTGGCCGGGGATGCTCCTGCCCGCTGCAGCCGGGGCTGCGACCTGGCCCCAGGTGAGAAGGAAAAGGCAGCGCCTGTGCGAAAAGGGAACATCGCGATTAAGCGGCGCATCTGCCTGCGGGGACGCAGCGCACCCCGTCCCTGGGGCCCTGGCGGGGGGCTCGCAGCCCCCCCGGGAGGCAGCCCTGCTCGCCGGGTCACCGACGCATCCCCACCGCTGGCCCCACGGATGCCAGCCCTGCGCTCGCCCCGGGCCCCTCCGCTCCCCAGGGCAGCCGTGGCAGCATGGGAAGGCGTCGGGATAAAAGGCTTTGTGGAAAGGAGTGGGAGACTTAACAGAGCTTGTGGGAAGCGGGGGGCAGTCGCTCTGTAGTAAAGTTCGTGTCGGAAAGATTTGTAATGGAGTTTCCTCCCCGTGATGGCCAGGCTGCTGCTTGGATTGGCCTCGGCGGCCGTCCCCTTCCCAAAACCTGGAGCAGGGGGAAGCGGAGATGGGTACAGCCGCTGCAGGGCTGCCGCTTCACCCAGGGTCCCTTCCCAGGCTGAGCATCCCCGCCATGCCGGAGCGGGGACTGCGGTGGGGTGGGCTGGCGGCGAGGAGGGGGCAGCGCTGGCGGGGGCCGGCGGAAACTCGGCGGAAACGTGAGCTCAGTGCTGGGGAATGCCGCGGCCGGCCCAGGCGCCGCGGGGCTGAGGGGCCACGGGGAAGGGTGCCAGCCCTCTCCCCCGGCATGGCTCCCGCCCGCCCGCCGGTCCCTTGCCCATGGGGACACGGTGCAGGCCAGAGGGTGGCCTGCAAGGACGGCGTGAGGCCGTCCTCCCCCCGTCCGTGGGGCCAGGGGCCCCTCTGCACAGCACGGATGGCGTGGGGCCAGCAGCTCCGGCCGAGCCCCTCCAGCACCGTCCCTCCAGCAGCTTCGTCCTTCCCTGGCGCGCAAGCGAAGGGCTGCATCCCCGCCAGCCCCCCGGCCGGGCGGCGTGCCTCTCCTCCCTTGCCTTGGCCGGGGGCTCCGCTGGGATGGGCAGGAGAGGGCAGCTTTCTTCCTCCCCTTGGGACGGCCAGTGGCAGGGATGGTGCCATGGGAGCGGGTGGAAGAACTTCCCGGCAGCACGAAGCCAGGGGTCGGTGCCAGCCCACGCTGCGCCAGCGCCCGTTTCCTGCCATAACCGCGGCTGCTCCTGCCGCTGTTTAGTCTGCGGGCTGGTGCCAGCACACACCATGTCACCGGGGACTGGGCTCACTGTCTGCCCAGCTTAACCCTTGACGGCAGGACGGCAGGACAGGGTCTGCCCGGGGATGGGATCGCTTGCTGGGACTTGAGGGATGTTTCGGGGCCGGAGGGTGCAGCTACCCGGGGAGGCATCGTCACCCAGGTGCTGCTGCGGCCACGAACCATCATGCAGCCCCCTGGTCTCTCCCCTCCTCCCCAGGGTCCGGCTACTACGCCGCTGAGAGCCACACCAATGAAGTGTACGTGGAAGAAGCCCCCGTCGAGCCTGTCCTGGACTACCGCCGAGGTAATGGCACCCGATCCATCCCTCAGGTCCTCGTGGGGAAAGCAAGGCATGGCAGGGCTGGGTGCCCCCCTCACCTCCCTTCTCTCCCCCCCAGTGCCCCAGTGGTGTGCCACGCTCAACATCCACCGTGGAGAGGCCACCTGCTACTCGCCCCGGGGAGGCTCCTACCGCAGCAGCCTTGGGACGCGCTGCGAGCTGAGCTGCGCCCGTGGGTACCGGCTGGTGGGGCCCAGCGCCGTCCAGTGCCTGCCCAGCCGCCACTGGTCCGGGATGGCATACTGCCGACGTGAGTGTGCCCCGGCCATCGGCTTGCCGGCATCCCCACGGGCACCCACGGCGGCCAGTCCTGGGTGCTCTGCCCACTAGCACGGCCGGGCAGCCGCTGCCCTCCCCTCTTTGCTCTCTCCGTCCCAGAAATCCGGTGCCACGTGCTGCCAGCAGTGCTGCGGGGCTCCTACGTGTGCTCAGCCGGCGTGCAGATGGATTCCCGCTGCGACTACACCTGCCTGCCCGGCTACCAGCTGGAGGGCGACCGGAGCCGTGTCTGCATGGAGGACGGGCGCTGGAGCGGGAGCGAGCCAATCTGTGTAGGTAAATTCTCACCCTACCGTCCTCCCAGCCCCACGCTGCTGGGGCACGCAGGGGCAGGCCACTCTCCATCCCTGGGGTGCCTGCAGGTATCACCCCCACGCCTGACCTGGGCATTGCCAGGTGCCGGCTCCCGCGCCTCCCAGCCCTGGCACTCCTGTCCCTGCCACGCCCCGAGGTACCATTAGCCCCGAAGCCTGGGCCGGTGCAGGACACGTTGCTTGGGGCACTCGGTGCTGGCATTACAGCAGGTCTTGCTGGCTCCGGGGTGCCCGGGCTGCGCACAGCATCCCTGGGGTGACTGAGCGCGGGGGACGGTGCCCGGCTCCCGCAGGTTCCCCAACTCCCTCTCCTCCCTGCGGGCAGATATGGACCCTCCCAAGATCCGCTGCCCGGACTCCCGGGAGCGGATAGCTGAGCCGGGCAAGCTGACCGCCATCGTCTACTGGGACCCGCCCCGTGTGAAGGACTCTGCCGACGGCATCATCAAGAGGTGAGGGTGGAGGCACTGCGGGCACTGCCAGTGAGGGCTGGGGGCCGTGCCGGGTGCCCCCTCCCGGGGCCCTGACGGAGAAACCCGTCTGCTGGGTGCAGGGTGATGCTGCGGGGTCCAGAGCCTGGCTCCGAATTCCCCGAAGGAGAGCACGTGATCCGCTACACCGCCCACGACCAGGCGTACAACCGAGCTAGCTGCAAGTTCAGCATCCGCGTCCAAGGTGAAGTGGGCTCCCCTAGGGCTGCTGGCTGCCTCCCCCCGGCTCCGGGCTCCGCACCCCACGGCCGGGGCCGTGCCCCATCGCCCCCAGCCCTCACCCAGCCTCCCTCTTCGCAGTGAGGCGCTGCCCTGTCCTGAAGCCTCCGCAGAACGGCTACCTCTCCTGCACCTCCGACGGCAACAACTACGGTGCCAGCTGCGAGTACCTGTGCGACGGGGGCTACGAGCGCCAGGGCACCTCCCTGCGCGTCTGCCAGTCCACCCAGCAGTGGACGGGCTCCCAGCCCCTTTGTGCACGTAAGTGGCGCGGGGCAGGGGAGGACCTGCCCGCAGCGATGCCTGCCTCTCGGGGGAGATGCTGCCCGGCAGGGCGAAGGGGCGATGGGGTGCGGAACGGCATCCCCCCACGCGCTCGCCTCTCGCCCCAGCCATGCAGATCAACACAGCCGTGAACTCGGCCGCCAGCCTGCTGGATCAGTTCCACGAGAAACGCCGCCTCCTCGTCATCTCGGCCCCCGACCCCTCTAACCGCTACTACAAGATGCAGATCTCCATGCTGCAGGTGAGGAGACCCTCCCGCCGCCCCCCTTCCCGTACCCCCCCAGCACCCTCTCACCACCACCCCTCTCCACAGCAAGCCGCCTGCGGCCTGGACCTGCGTCACGTCACCACCGTCGAGCTGGTGGGGCAGCCCCCGCACGAGGTGGGTCGCATCCGGGAGCACCAGCTGTCCCTCGGCATCATCGAGGAGCTCAGGTAGGGGGACGGGGGGCTGTCCTGCAGAGCCTGGGGAGGGCAGCGGGGACAGAGACGCCTCCAGGGATGGCGAGGCGTGAGGTTGCAGCTGGGTTCACAGACAGCCCCTTCCCGCTGCACCGAAGGGGCTCGTGCAATGTGGGGATACCCCCGGCGAGTCCAAACACAGCGTCCCCAGACCCTCCCGGAGCTCACAGCCCCGAGGAAAGAGATGGGAGCCACCACCCCAGGAGGACCTGAGCTGGGTTGCATGGGGCAGGCAGGCTCAGCCCCAGCTCGCGGTCCCCCCGGCCCTGACCGGCGGCTCCCCCTGCACCCCAGGCAGTTCCTGCACCTCACCCGCTCCCACTTCAACGCGGTGCTGCTGGACAAGGCGGGCGCCGACCGCGAGCGCTACATCTCCCCCATCAGCCCCGATGAGCTCTTCGTCTTCATCGACACCTACCTGCTGAGCGAGCGGGAGGCGGCGCGGAGGGCGCAGAGCGGGGACCCCTGCGAGTGAGGCAGCGCCAGGGAGACCCCCCTCCGCTGCCGCCGGCCTCAGGGGACGGACACCTTCCTTTCTGCTTTTCTAGTCGCCCACCGTAGAGGAGGACCAGGGTGCCGAGGACCTCCAGGGGAAGGGGAGCCCCTCTCCAGCTGCTCTGGCACAGAGAGGCGAGCAGGGACGGGGACGGGGGCCAGGTGCCGGCAGCGTCCCCACTGTCCAGCAGCCAGGAGCAGCCTCCGGCTGCAGGGCAGGATGGCTCAGCCCAGCCGGGGCCATGGCGGGAGACACCGGAGCGGCTCTGCTCAAACCCCAGGGCAGGGGGGAGGCAGGGAGCCAGACCCTGGACTGCCAGAGCAGAGGAGAGCGGACAGAGCAGGCAGGGTCTCTAACGCAGCAGCTTCACCCTCCCCGGGGCCGCCCTCACCCCGTGCACAACCTGAACCCGCTCCCTCCCCGCCCGGGGCCAGCCCTGCCAGGCGGGCGCTGTGCCAGGGTCCTGCCAGAAAGCCTTGAGAGAAAGCAAGCGGCCCCACGCTCAGCAAAGCCAGCAGCAGCCAGCCAGCGCGTAGCCCACCCCCAGGGCTCGCCCTCCCCACCCTACCCCTCGCTTCCCCTTCCACCAGCCACGGGGCAACCCTTCCTGGGAACTGTTTTGGCAGTAGAATATTAACTCGAAATAAATACATTTGTATAAAAGTCAGTGCTGGCAGAAGGTGGGTCGCAGAGAGGCCCGGGAAACCAATCCTGCCTGGGGGCCACTACCCGCAGCCCCCCCGAGCTGACCCCGCACGGCTCCAACTCGGCCCCGCGGCCAGGGCTGGGGCTGGGCTGGGCACAGATGCCCCCAGCCTGGAGCCAGCAGCATCCTGCCGGAGGAGGGTGGGGAAGCCGAGGAGGGAGCAGGCTGTGAAACAGAGGGGGTGGGGGGAGGAAGAAGAATGGAAAGAAGAAAAAAACCCAACCACATTTCAAAGCATTTTGCCTGGGGGGGAAGAAGGGAGAAGGACTCCAGTTCAGCCTGAAATTCGGTGCAAAGCCTAAGACAAAAGGAAAACCCTTTAAATGAAGCAAGACCAAGATGACTTTCTGCCCAAGCCTGTTAGAGAAGGTAATGTTTATTAAAAGTATACACGAAAAAAACCCCAAAAAACCAACCAACCCACGTTTGGCAGCCCTGCCAGGCCGTGTAGCAACCATGGCTCCCGAGCAGCAGTGCCAGCCCTCGGCCGAGTCCCGGTGCCGCAGCCTACGGCCTCAGCCTGGCCATGGTGGAGCGGAGCTGGAGCGTCCCCTCCGCCCACGAGCCTGGGTACTGGCACATCTTCTGCCACAGGTTCAGCTCCTCACCTGTGGAGTCCATCCAGTCCACAGCCTGCCCGTTGCTCATGCCTGGGAGAAAGGATGGACGTGGGCAGAAGTCACTGCCGGAGCAGCCTCCTGCCCGCAGCGAGGCAGCCCCAAGCAAGGCTGTTTATCCCCAGGGTTTGATAGGATCCCAGGGCTCCTCACCATTGCCCACCCCCAGACGGACACCCCCGAGGAAGTCGTTGCTGGACAGTGGTTCCCGGTCCCAGACCGTCAGCTCCAGGCAGATGTGCTGCAGGTCCTCGGGGTTGATGCCGTTGTAGACAAAGGTGTGGTTGTAATGAGGGTTCAGGGTCTTCTTCACCACAGGGGTCTTCCTCTTGGAGGCTTTGTTTTTGTGTGGCAGGAGGTAGCTGGGGGAAGCAGCCCCTTGGGTTAGCAGCATGTGTGCACCTGCCTTCTGTCCCAGGGGCTGGGGCACCTCAGCACCCCAGGACCTGGTCTGGAGCCCACCTTCCCTGACATGGCCCAAGAAGAGCCACAATGGTCTGCAAGGGGCTGGGTCTCTGCCCCCACTCCTGAAAAGCCGCTCAGAAGACTGCAGGTGGTCTAAGGAGGGGAGAGAGCACGGACCACAGCCTGCTTGCCCCCAGCCACACTGCCCCGTGGCTTAGTGACCTCTGGGAAGACAATTTGATGGGAGCTGGAGCCC
This sequence comes from Mycteria americana, assembly GCF_035582795.1. Classification (NCBI taxonomy): domain Eukaryota; kingdom Metazoa; phylum Chordata; class Aves; order Ciconiiformes; family Ciconiidae; genus Mycteria; species Mycteria americana. The sequence goes on along the minus strand of NC_134374.1, from coordinate 19,062,628 downwards.
TGCCCTGCATGCAGCCTCCCACTGCAAGCTCTCAGCAAAACCCAGGAGAGCATTTGCTACCAGGAGCGTCTCATCTCCAGGCAGAGACGGGCAGACAGTGACTTTCAGGGCACCAATGCAGGCAGTGTGGGGCAGCTAGCAGAGAGACCCATCCCTTCCCAAGGAGGCTCTGGGATGCAGCCAGGGAGGACAGTGCCTTCATTGCCCCCGCACCCAGGACCCACACTCACCCCTTGACAAAGCTGTCTGAGGTCCCCCCAGATTTGGCAGCCGTGAGGTTCTTGGCTTCTTTGATCCAGACCTGGAGCTCACCGCCTTCCCCTGTTTTGCCTGGGAAAAACCCAGCACAACAAGAGTTAGTGAACCTTAATTTCCACCACCGCTAACTTCTGGAAAGGTCCTGCTGAACAGCCTTCATTGCAGCGGCAGGTGCAGATCCCCAGCTGGTATCTGCTCCTGCCTCCTCCCTTACTGGCTCTGCCTGCTGAGGCGAAGGCAGACAATTGCTCCACACAGGGCCCAATGGTCCAGCCCCAGCAAAGCACTGGGACCACTCAGCCAGCTTGAGGACAGCCAGGTCTTCTTTGACCCAGAGCAGCCTTGCAGGCGTTGCAGAGGAGAAGGCTGCAGTGGCACCACACAAGAAACCCACCCAGACCCAGCTCGCATGGCCGCAAGCAGGTCCCGCAGGCTACCCGAGATCCTGGAGCTCCAGCACTCACCCTTCCTGCCACTCCCAGCCCCAGGGTGCTTGGAAGAGGGGATGTACTTCATGGAGACGACCAGCTCCCCCTTGTACTGGTGGAGACCAGCAGCATCCGCCCCAATCTGCAAAGAGGCAAGGCTTATCAAACACTGCTAGAGAGGCCAAAGTGGACATGGTGATGGCCGGGTCTGCATGCAGCACCTCCCCATGCTGGGCCAAAGAGCTTGGCTTCTCCTAGAGGTGGTTTAGCCGGCACAAATGCCTGCAGGCCCTCCCCAGCATCACCAGCTCAGACTCAGACCAGCTCCTTTGGGATCCTACTTTGGCTCAACCAGCCAAAGGATTTCCCTTAGGAAATCCTATTTAGGGGTTTCCACAAGCTGCTCGAGCCCCAGCAGCACCAAGGGCTGAGCCCACAGTACAAGCTAGTCAAGAGAACCAGACTTTTAAGTCCAGCAGCAGCATCTGCTGTTGCCATCGAGCTGCACAAAGGCCCTCACTGCCCGGCTCTGCAGTCCCAGCAGCACGTCCCAGCCAATTTCCCACATTTGTTTCCCTGAAGTTGGCTCCAATTCCTCCTGGCCGGAGCAGGGAGCTGGGAAGAGCTGCACTCTTGGAGCAATCAAGCAAGCAGAATGAAAATACCTGACGGGGCAGAGACATCCCACTGCATCCCATAGGGGATATACTGAGGAGGAGGAGGGAAGGTAGGCTTAAGGAAGAAGATCTGCCCTTTTTTACTACTACTGCTGCCTGCGCTGGGGTCTTTGTTTCTCCAAGATTTGATCTGGGGAAAGCCTTTTGGCAGCTCTCGGCCAAGGTCTCTGCAGCTCTCTGCCCGCTGAGGGCCACCCCCCGGGACAGGGCCAGGCAAGGGGGGCTGCTGCGGGCGGCAGGGCTGGGGTGCAGCACCTTGCCGTGCAGGGGCAGAAACTCCTCCAGGTGGCTCTCGAAGTTCCAGGCGTCCAGCGGGACCTCCACCTCCCCCAGGAACGTGTTTCGGCCAAAGCGATCGTGGTGCCAGACTGAGAACTGCAACGTCCTTGCAAGCAGGAGGGACTTGTTAATCTCGTACTAGGAAGAGAGACAGGAAAAACCATCAGTGAGCAGGCAGTGCCAGGCAGGGGACAGGCTTGGCATATGCCATCAGCCACAGCTCTCGAGCAGGAGAGGAGACAGGTTTGAGGAGCAACGGATGCACATAGGAGACTGTTTGTCTTCCTTTCCAAGCCTGCCGAAACCTCAGTGTCCTGGGGCAGTGGTGCAGGAGCCCATGCTCTCCAGGCAAGTGGTCCTCAGAGCCCGTGCAGAGCCAGGGCCAGGACTCATGGCATCCGGCCACCCCACCCCATCCCACCACAAGCGAAGCTCTGCCAGCCCACCAAGCCTCAGGTGGTCAGGGTGCGAGACCTCAGCAAAGCCAGGGCTGTGGGAGCCTGGAAACCCAACCACAGTTCCCACTTCCCTCCTGTCCGGAGAGTGCCTGGCCTCAGCGATGTGCTGCCAGGCTCGGGGACTGAGCCAGCCCTTCCCACCGCCCTATGGTGGCCGCAGCAGGGACCGTGAAGGGCAGTGCCAAGTGCTTCTGCCCTGGGGCCCAGAACTGCCTTATCTCTGCCTCTGCAGCTGTGCTGCCCGCCCTCCCACCACTGTAACCTGCCTGCAACGGCCCAGGAGCCTTCATCACAGGAAAGCAATGTCCGGGGGTAAGCAGAAGGCCCCTGGCTCTGGGGGATGCCACAGCAGCCAGGACACACATTCACATCTGCGGCTATGCCTCCACCCTGCCATGGCACCCACGGCTTGACACCACAGCCACATCAGAGCAGTGACCCAGCCTGGGAGGGGGTTTTTCCCACTTTCTGGGTGCAGTGTCTGGACACGGGTCCTCTGCAGAGCCCCCGCCTCAGGGTTTGGAGCCCATCCACGCCCTGGTTTGTTCCAGCAGCATCCCCAGAGCCAAGCGCCTGCCTGGCCCCGCAGAGGGGTGCGGGCTGCACCCCAGCCCATCCTCACTCACCTTCAGCAGCTCGTTGTACAGGGGGTTGATGGTGTTGCGTTTGATGGTCGTCTTGCGTTTCCCTTGCCGGGATTTGTCAGGCAGGAGGTAAGTCTTCACGTACCTGAAGGGAGGGGCAGACAGCATTTCACCAGGGTTTCCCCACAACTAACCCCCGTCACCTCCCTAGCCCCCCAGGACAACCCCAGACCTCCTGCCTCACCAAGACCTCCCCCACTTAGAGCTCCCATCTCTGGTGGGCACCCCACCACCCAGCTGAGCACCACCAGCAGTGCCACTAGCCATCGCCCCCCCGGCTCTCACGGGTTGGAGCGCTTCTTGCCCTCGTCCCCGTAGGCCAGCTGGCGACACTCCTTCACGTGAATGAACAAGGTCTGCGTCTTCTCCTCGTAGCTCAGGGAGAAGGAGATTCCCCCGGTGACCGCAACGTTGCCGAAGTCGCCGGCCTCGCTGTAAATGCTGACCATGCTCCCCAGCGTGCTCTAGAAGACACGGCAGGGCTGAGCTGGGGCAGCATCGCTTGGTGGGTCCCTCTTCATCCTCAGCAAGGCTACTCCCTACCTGTCCTCCACACAGCCCCTCTCTCACCCCGCCGCGGCTGGGGATGGCCGCCAAGTGCCTCCCACCCGCACGCAGGCTCCCTGGAAGAGAGCTGGGTCTCCGCGTTTTCCTTCAGGGGAGGAAGCCCCCGCACCCCAAGCTCTTGCCCCAGGAGCCGCCTGCCCTGCCTCCCTCCCACCCAACCAGCCGGCACTGCCCTTCTCTATCATTTCTTCCCGCGGAGCAGAGCACAGCCACGCCGCGGGGACTCACCGAGGAGGTGCCGCTGCGCATGCTGCCCCGGGCCACCCTCTGGCGATGGATCTCCACCAGGTTATCGATGTCCTCCTCCTCCTCCTCCTGCAAGGAGGGAGGCAAGCTGCCTGCGTGGGGAGCGGCAAGGCACGGCCGGCCAGGCAGCCAGCTCCTCCACCTGGCAGCCAGCTCCACGGCACACCAAGGGTCTCACCAGCTCCATGTTGAGGCCGGGGACCGACTTGCTCCTGTCCCCCAAAGAGCCGCCTTCCCCCACAAAGTCCTCCGGGCGCAGGTCGATCACCGATTTGGTGTAGTCTGCACGAGAGATGGTGAGGCAGCAGCACGGTGCAGGACTAGCAGAGCCCTGCCGGTCTCTCAAGCAAGGGGCTGCCCCAGCCTCTCCCATCTGCACCGAAAGCTCGCCGCAGCCCAGGGGGAAGCGGCCGCCCACCCCCTACCACGTCAGCACCCAAACCCCTCTGCACCCGCGCAGCTCTCACCTGCAGGCCTCACCACCCGCCGGGGATTCTTCTTGAATATCGTTTCATGCTCATCCACCAAGGCGCTGCTGCGGCTCCCCACGGCGGCATCCTGGGGAGGAAAAGTCCCTTCAGAGCAGGGCAGGGCTGGGCACCCCACGGGGCTCCCAGCCCCACACCCCAGGACAGGGCTGAGCCTGCAGGAGCAGCGGCACACACCCGTCCATTGGAGAACGCGTTTTTGGGGCGGAGAGGGAGGGTCAGGCTGGAGGCAGCAGGTCCTGCTGGTGCAGCAACCTGTTTTCCATCTCTGAGAGGGGCGGCTCTCTCCAGGGAATTACTCCTGCGGAGGACACAGAAAGGTCTGTCCCAGGCCAAGAGCGTGGCTGGGAGAGCAAGCGCTGGCCGGGAAATGCCGTCTCCCCACAAGCTCCCCAACGCCACGCAAGCTCCCAGAGTGCCCCAGCCTGGGGAGCAGAGGACCTGTCTGCCCAGGGACAGGTTTCAACCCAGCCAGAGGAGCCAGCTCCCCCTCACTAGACCGAGAAAAGCACACTTGAGACGAAGGTCCTCATCCTCTGCCAGGCCAGCCTTGCCAAGGACAAACCACCCAGGGAGCCCCTCACCTGCCCCCCACGCCACTGGGACTAGGTCTGTAGCCATCCAGGCTCATGTTTTCCATGGACTCTGTGTCGCTTTTACCATCCCGAGGGTCTGAGGCATCCAGAAACAAACTGCAGACAAACAAAACCACAGGTATGTCCTGTTTGGCAAGGAGGCTGGTCTGAGAGAGAGCTTCTGTGCCACCAATGATCCGAGCAGGACAGCAGCGTCCCTCCCGTCCCTGCAGCAGGCGAGGGCTGGCACCCAGAGCAGGGATGATAGCAGGGATCCTCACCTGGGCCCCTCCCGGGGTGCCACGGGGCTCTGCTGCCGGGCTGAGGAGGAGCTTTTGGGCTCTCCAAGCTGGGCTTTCTGGAGGAGGGTTTGTCCCACGGTCTCTCTTTTGCTGGCTGGAAAGAGAGAGACATCAGGAGGACCACTGCTCCAAGCCCATTGCCTGGAGCAGGAGCTGCTCCCAGCCAACTCTGCGCTGGGCAGAGGTGCACCAGGAAAAGCTGGAGCATCCCGGAGGGCCGGGCTGTGGGAGAAGGCATCGCTGCAGCACCCTTACCTGCCGACCTGTGCCGCAGGGACAGCCGCACCATGTCGCTGCCCAGCCGGTTGGCGAAGCGGTTGACCCTCTGGTCGTAGAACCAGTCGCCTGTCGTCTTCTTCAGCTCGCTGCAGGGCAGGGAGGCAGTGGGGGGCTGCTCCCTGCACCCCAACGCCACCCTCGGTGCTGCCACCAGCCACGGAGAGCACGGGCACGGTGGGCACGTTCGGCAGGTGGCCGGGCAGAGACGATGCACTGGGCAGACGACGGGCCCAGCTACACGCCCAGCAAACACGAGAGCAAGATGGGTTTTGTAGGACAGGGGAGGCCGAGAGGGAGGAAACCTGGGGTGCTTGAAACGCAGGCTGGGCGAGGGGCACGGGAGGATGCCGGAGTCAAGTAAGGGGGAAAAAGGAGCGGGGTGGGCATGAAGGAGACCCAGGAGTGGGGCACAACCCCGTTCTCCATCACCCAACCACGGGTGCCCACCCTTGGAAGTGACAGCAGAGACAGCTGCCCTGCGCTGGAGAAGACCAGCTGGGCTAGGAAAGGTTGGCCATGGGGCATCAAGCTGGGGTGACTGGGAAGAGGAAGGGGACAGAAGGAACGTGCAGAAGGTCCCTGCCACTTGTCCCCAGGTACTCACGCCTCCTTGGTGCAGACTTTGCAGCGCCAGGAGCTGTTAGGACCGTAGGAACGGCAGTCCCGACACACCAAGTGGTTGCAGCCCCGGCAGGTGTTGGCCTTGGGGCTGACGCGGCCCAGGCTCTGCTGGCAGCGGGCGCACGTCCGCTCGCTGTAGCGCTGGCTGCCCCGCTTGGCCCCCTTGCGCCGGATCTCCAGCAGCTCGTTCTTCAGGCGCCTGCTCAGACCCCAACGCCGGGAGCCATCAGAGCTGCGCCGGGACCCCGGGGCTGGGGCAGAGCTGCCGCCCCAGCCCCATCGCCCGCATCCAGCCACTCCTGCGGCAAAGCCGGGAAACCAGCGCCCTGCCCGGCCCCAGCCACCTCCTCACCTGATTCTCCTCTCCTCCGCTTTGCGGAGCTCCTCGTCGCGCTGCAGGACCTGCAGGATCAAATCCCTCTCCACCTCCGACAGGAAGGACAGATCCACGGCCTCCGACATCGCTCCGCCCGGGATCGCTCACCCTCGCCAGAAGCAGCCGGACGCGGCCGTGCTAGGAGCGAGCCAGCCGCTCAGCACGGCCACATCGCGGGCTCGCAGCCCCGCGTCAGCCCAGCTCTGCCGGGCGCCCCGTGCCCGCACCCCGGGGCAGGGCCGGCTGCCACCCCCCGCCCCGGATCACCGCACCCCAGACACCGGCGCGGCGCGGCCGGCGCCCCGAGCGCCCGCGCCCAACCCGCCCAGCCACCCCCGCGGCCCTGCCCCGGGCACGGCGCTGCTGCCGGCCGGGCTGCCGGCCACGCCGCCCCGGCGGCCTCAGCCGGCTCCGCGGGACCAGGGCTGACGCCCAGCGCCCCGGGCGCGCCCGGGGAGGAAGGAGCTGCCCCAGGCCGCGGCACCCACGAACGCACCCCAGGCTGGGAAAGCCGCTCTTGCCCCCGCAGAGCGGCCGGGGTGCGGCCGCGCAGCCGGAGCAGCGGCGGGAGCCGGAGCAGGAGCCGGAGCCGGCCCGGAGGCGCCGCGGGCGCTGGCAGCCGGACCCCAGGCGGCCGCGGCAGCTCCAGCCGCGACGCAGCCGGGCAGAGCCGCGCTCCCGAGGCGCCCGCTCGGGGGCCCGCAGCCCCCCGCTCCCCGCCCGCGGCGGCGGCACCGGCCAACCGGCGGACGGACGGCGGCTGGAAGCGGCCGCTGCCCAGCCGGGCAGGAGGGACCTTCCTGTCCCCGCAGCCGCACCCCGGCGCGAGGGGGGGCGGCGGGCCGGACGCCGGGCTCCTCTGCCGGGGGTGGTCCAGGGCCGCCGGCACGGCGCTCGGAGCGCGGCCACCGGGGCAGGGACGCGCCGGCAGCCCCTCGCCTGACCGGCGCCGGCGGCCCCCGGCGCGGCGCGGCCTGGCCTGGCCTGGCCTGGCCCGGCCCGGCCCGCCGCCCCCGCCGCCAGCAGCGGGACCCCCGCCCCCGCCCCACACCGCGGGCCGCCCGGTACCTGCCGCGGCTCCGCCGGCGCCTCCCGGCAGCAGCAGCGGGCGGGCGGGGCCGCCTCCTTAAAGGGGCCGCGCCCGCCGCACCTGCGGCACCGACGGGGCGGCCCTGGCGGGAGGCGGCGCCCGCCCCGTCCAGCCCCCGCGCGGCGCAGGCCAGCACCCCTTCCCCCGGGTGCCGCCGTCCCCCGGGACGGTCCCCCGCCTCAGAGCTGCGGCCCCAGCCCCGCGGGCTGCTCTCCCCCCGGCGCGGCGGGGCAGAGCCCGGCTTCGTGCCTGGAGCTGGGCGCTCTGCGCCGGCTGCCCGGGCCGCTCCCCCGGCGTGCTTCCCCGCAGCCCTACCCGGGGAGGCAGCTCCTCCCGAGGAGCACACGCAAGCCGGCACAAAGCCTACAGCCACCCGCACTGCTGGGGTGCCCTCCCGGCGTCCCTGGGGTGCCCAGCACGGCGGCAGGTGAAGGGCCGAGACCCGAGCAGCACGGCCACGATGTACTCCCAGCTCTGCCCGCAGCAGAGGATGGCCCCGCCACAAGGCTCCAGCCTCTGCTCTTGTCCTTCGTGGGCAAGGTCCCGGCAAGGCTCCTCGCGCTCTGCCCACAGCAGCACAGGCAATAAGAAAACCGTAAGCATGTCTGGCAGGATGAGGCGTGGGGTTCACATCCATGGGGAGGAGGCTTCTCGCCACGCAGGATGCCGAGGCCGCGTGGGAGGCTGGCTGGGAGCAGCCCCGAAGCGAATACGAGGACGCAGCTCTGCCCACGCTTTTGGCTGTGCCCCAGGGCTCCCCGCCGCAGGGCAGGGAGAGGCAGAGGTTCCCAGCCCTGTGGGAGGAGACGGGATACCTACACAGGGGAAAACCCACGGGGACCCGGGGACACCAAGGGAGCTCCCTCCCCGGGCAGGGGTTTCTCTGCAACAGGGGTACACGTACAGCTGCGTAAGAAGTGGTTTCTCTTACACTAAGGTAAGAGGGCTTTAGGCTTGCAGGCAGAATTGAGGGCAGAGGATGCAGGCAGAGGCTTTGCTGCCCGAACCCCTCCACACACCACCCCGGGACCCAGGGTCCCCAGGCAGGACCCCCCCGCTTGCACCAGTGCTCGCGTTTTAACTGGACACCAACCAGAGAGGTAGGAAACATCCTTACTTCTGCAAAAAGGTGAGAAGAAACCGAGATGAACAGACCTGTTTCCAGTACAATAAAAAAGCATGCTGGTAAACATAAGCACAAAACCTGCCCCTGACTCGCTGAAACAAAGCCCGGCAGGAATCCGAGGTTTATTCAGCCCTGTGGCTCTTTCCTGGGTGAAAATGGGGCTGAAAGTGCCACCACGTGTCCAAGATCTGGGCAGCGACAAGCAGAACCGGGGCAGGACTCGGGATGCTCTCAGCCCCAGCTCGCCCCATCCTCGGCCAGGATACGGCTCCCGGAGGGATCTCCAGTGGGAGAGCAACCCCCGGTGCCCCGGGCAGGGGGAGGCACTGCTGGGCACCGCTGCCACCTGGGAACGAGGGGACGTGAAGTGCATCCAGGCTGGCAGCAGGCAACAGCAGCAACTCCCGGTGCTCCAATACCACCGTTTCGTGGGAGCTGGAGCCACGCCGGGGCCCGGGGCCAGCTAGGCAGGCAGCGTCGGGCGGCACTCGAGGTCCAGCACGAGGTGATGCACGTGGGGCGCGTAGGACTTCACTGCCTCGATGTGCAGGATGCTGGTGTGCCATGGCTGCCCATGCAGCTCTGCCAGCAGCCCCCGGATCCGTGCCGCTGTGGCTTCAGCCCACCTCTGCCACTCAGGCCTGATCCTGGCCCCCAGCGTCTCCTTCCCACCGTCCTCCGTTGGGTGCTGCGCCTCTCCATCAGAGCCGGCTCCCTCTGGATACCCCCACTCAGACCTCAGGGCCAGGGTCTGCGGCGGGGCCGGTGCGGGGAGAGTCTCTACGTTGTGGTGGATGTGGAGAACCCCGCCCGTGGCCTTCTTCAGGACGCGGCAGGCCACCGGCCAGCCTTCCTCCGAGCTGGGAATCAGCCCCAGGTTCACCCGGTCCGCTACATCCCGCAGCTCCAGCTGGAAGGAAAGGGGAGATGAGGGGGATGCCACGTGGGGCCGGGGGGGCCGTGGCCAGTCAGCGCTGCTCACCTGCCTGCTGTCCCCGTGGTGGATGCGGCAGCGGTCCTGCACGCCGTTCAGCGCCAAGTTCCTCCGCAGGGCCTCCACGGCATGGCTGTTCCACTCACAGGCGTGGACGAAGGCAGCCGCCGCGTGAACCAGGTACGGCAGCGTGAAATAGCCAATGCCTGGGGGCAGGAGAGGTGGCAGCGGCTGAGGGCAGGGTGCAGGCACCGGCGGGGGTCTGCGCTCCTCCCTGGAGGCAGGGCGGAATGCAGATTACCGCCCCGGCTCTCTACATCTGCTTTGCTCCAGGTTGGAACAAGCCCAGATGCTGGGAAAATGGAAATTCATTCCCCCCTTGCCTCCACAAAAGCAAAATCTGTCTTGAAAAATGTTTACAGAGGAGCTTATTTTACCTTCAGTCTTTGGCCATGAGCTCAAGACCTGCCCTGCCCTGCTTCCACTCTGCGCACAAGTGCCCAGATTACCATTTATTTTAATTAACCCAGAGCAGTTTTACGAATGCCACATCCTTTCCGTGTGGCACAGATTGGAAGCACTAACTTCCCTAAGCACTGAACAGCGGCTCTCTTGACATGCAAACACTTGATATGATCTCCCCACTCATCTCACAGCGCAGGACACTTCAGTTAACACCAGCTTGTCATGAAGGCATATCAGTACAGGCTCAGGACATCTACGAGAGCTTTTCAGAAACAATATCAAGGGCAAATCTTTTCCATGGATCCAAACGATTCCCATGACCAGCGCTAGGTACAGAGCAGCGCTCTGCCGAGCCTGAGCACAAGGTCATCCTGACTGTCCAAAGGCAACAGGGACACAGGAGGGACAGCAGTGCCAGGTTAGCTGAGGGCTCACAGACGGAGCAGGAGCTCTAAGCCTGGGTATTTTTCCAGTCCAGACTGGAAATGACATTTCACATCCACCTGGATGCCATCAGTGCCTGCATCACTGCTGCCTGCCTGCCTGCCTCTGCAAGCCTGCCCTGCCAAATCCCTCCGCCGTCCCCGTTACCTGCGTAGAGATCCACCAGGACCTCCCCGGAGCAGGGCAGCGAGGCCACCCGCAGCTTCTCCGTGATGTTGCCCGGTGAAAACATGCACTTGGTCACGTCGAACATGTACCTGAGAGATATTGCCAGCCAGGTGAGGGCAGCCCCTTCCCTGCACCGGCCGCATCCTGCACCGCGGCTCCTGCCTACCTGATCCCGTTGTCCACATGCTCCACCCAGCCGTCCCGGCCCAGCAGCAGGGTGACACTGGGGGACCGCATCCCATCCGGCAACACTCGTCCTCGCCTGGCCAGGCGCCGGGCACCCAGAGCCGAGGCGACCGTCTCCCAGAGCGCCGGACCTGCAACACACCCGTCCCGGGAGCTTTGGGAAAGGCCAGGGCAGCTCTGTGGGCAGGATCGGGGCAGGCAGACCCTGCTCCCCCTTACCCAGCTTCTCCCACGGCGCAGCCCTGAAGCTGTCCTCACCCAGCAGGACCAGATCCCCGTGCCGCTGCCAGGCGCGGGGCACGTCACGCTCCAGCTCCTCTGACCAGCTCTCGCCCAGCAGCCGCCGCAGCTCATCCCGCAGCTTCTGGGCGGGCGTCTGCCGGCGGGCTGCCCTGGAGGGCACAGGGTCCTGCAGGAGGGATGTGGCGCGTGGGGTTGAGACCCCACTGCCCCGTGGCAGGACTCAGGGAGCGGGGTGTCTCCCAACCTGGATCCGGACCAACCCACAGGGCATCTCCTGGGGCAGCCGCAGCTGGGGGAGCTTCTCCTCCAGCACAGGCAGGGCCACACGGCCCCCAGGCACCTCCTGCAGCCGGTAGCGCCCGTCCAGGAGCTGCTCCTCTTCCAAATGCTCCCTGCAAGGCCAAGGCGCGGTCAGGCCCTCCCCAGCCCCCCAGAGAAGAGACCCCCCGGGGTGCAGGGCCAGCCCTCTGAGCTCTCCTCCCCGCCAGCCCTGCCCGCACGCTGCCGCAGCAGCCGCAGGGCTCCCGTTCCCCCTCGCAGGCTCACCTGAGGCGCTGGGCGAACCGCGGCTCCGTGGCCAGCGCAGGAACGGAGACGGGGACGTGCCTTGCCTCCATCCCCAGGACCGGGGAACGTCGCCGTCCAGCTGGGACGCAGCCGCCTGCCAGGCGGGCACAGGGCGTCAGGCTCGCAAGGGACAGGAGGGAGCCGGGGGCCGGTGGGGGCCTCTGGCACCGCCACGCTGGGGGCTGCAGCCCCGGGCAGGGGGCTGGCTGCCCGGGCACTGCCGTGGGCTGACCGGGGATGGGGTGACCGGGGATGGGGGGTACCCTGGAGGATGCGGTGCCCTGGGGCTGGAGCCCCAGCGGAGGGGGTGCCCGAGTGGTGGGGTGCCTGGGGGCGGGGTACTTTAGAGGTGGGGTACACTGGGGTGGGGTGTCCCAGGGGATGGGGTGCCCGGGGGATAAGGGTCGGCGTGCCCGGGGATGGGGTGCCTCGGGGAACGGGGCACCCGGGGGATTGCGCCTCAGGGCCGGGACTGCACCCCTGAGGCCGCGGAGCTGCCCCGGGAGCCGGCACCCCACGGCTGGCTGTCCCGGGAAGAGCTCCCCAGGGTCCCAGCAACCCCCGCCCGGATGTCCTGGATGTCCCGGCCGCCCCGCCCCGCTCCCCGCTCGTACCGAGCGCGGCGCGCAGAGTGCAGCGGCGTACGCCCCTGTTTCCCGCCGGAGCTCCTTCTCCGCCGCGCCGCCGCCATGTTTTGCGGGCGCGGGCGGAAGCGGGGGGACGGCGTGGGGCGAGGGACCGGAAGCGGCGGCGAGGCCCGGGCGGCGGGATGGCGGGGCTGTCGGTGCGGGACCCCGCCGTGGATCGCTCCCTGCGCTCCGTCTTCGGTGAGCGCCGCGGGGACGGCCGGGGGGCGGGCGGGCGGGCTGGCCGAGCCCTCCCCGCCGTTGGGGGCTGGTGACCGCCCAGCACTCGGTCTCCGCGCTGACCGGCGGCCGCCGTCTCTCTCCCACAGTGGGGAACATCCCGTACGAAGCCACAGAGGAGCAGCTGAAGGACATTTTCTCAGAGGTTGGGCCCGTGGTCAGCTTTAGGTGAGAACGGCTGCCGGCCTCCGCCGCCCTCCCCCTCCCCGGTTCCCCGGGGCAGCGCGGGCAAATCTGGCCCCGAGCCCCGCGGGTGGCGTGGGGCTGTGCAGGGGCCGTGCTCTGCGGAGCCAGCCTTCCGGCGGGCAGCGGCAAAGCAGCGCAGAGCGGCGCGTCTTGGGGGGATGTGAGGCTGTGGCAGCTGCGCTCGGGGTGCGGGCACCGAGCCCCGGGGCCGAGGTCGCCCGGAGACATAGAGCGTGATGGCCCAAGCGCAATGGCGTGAACGTGGGCACGCTGCTGCAGGCCGGAGGCAGCTGCCCTGCTGCGGCGTGGGGCTGGGGCAGATGAGTTCTCAGGTCCTGATCAGGCTCTGTGCAGAGAGCCGGGAGTGCAGAGCAGGAGCATCCCCGTGGCTCTGCAGGGATGTTTCCCGGCTTGGCACCAGGCTTCGGAGACCTCTCAGTTAAAGGCTTGGTAGCTCTGGGAGCAGCCAGCCCAGCCCTGTGCCCCCAGGAGCTGCCTTTGTGGGGTCACGGAAAGCGCAGCGCTTGCGCAGGTGGCCTTCCTGGGCACCGGAGCTTTGGGAACACCCCTCGGCCTGGCTCCAGGAGGCCTGTTGGCTCTGGCTTAGGGCCCACTGTTGCGCACCTTGGCCTGACTCCGGCGCCTTCGCTCCGCTCCCCAGCGCTCCTGTGCGGTGTACCCCAATAGCCCCCTCCCGAGCGATGGGGAGCCGTGGGCACTGCGCGCCGCTCGATGCCTGCGCTGCCCTCAGGCAGTGGTGGTTCTCTCCTCGCTGTGCAGGCTGGTGTATGACAGGGAGACGGGAAAGCCAAAGGGCTATGGCTTCTGTGAGTACCAAGACCAGGAGACGGCCCTCAGTGCCATGCGGAACCTGAACGGGCGAGAGTTCAGCGGGAGGGCCCTGCGCGTTGACAATGCGGCCAGCGAGAAGAACAAGGAGGAGCTGAAGAGTGAGTCTGAATTTTGTGATGGAGAGCACGCTGATGTCATGCTGGGCCCGGCCTTTTCAGCGTTACAAAGCATGCCTCTTCTGCGAGGCTGGGGAGGAGGAGACCTTGCAGAGCTGACCTGCTCCAAGCAATGTAGCAAGTAGTTTTGCAGAGGGATGCGTGGGCTCAGCTCTGTGTTTTCTCTCCCAGATGATCTCCCTGTTTTCACTGCCTCCCCTTCCCCGTAATGGCATGGTGCTTCCCTTCTGATGAGCCCGTTAAAAACGGACGGTTCACATTGCCGTACGAGGTCACAAACTCTGTTGCAGGCTTGGGCACAGGCGCACCCATCATAGAGTCACCCTACGGGGACCCCGTCAATCCTGAAGATGCCCCCGAGTCCATCAGCCGGGCAGTAGCCAGCCTGCCGCCCGAGCAGATGTTTGAGCTGATGAAGCAGATGAAGGTGAGCGAAGCGGAGTCCTGCGCTCTGCATGAGCACAGCTTCTACCACCACTGCCCATGCCCTCACAGCCCCTGTCACGCCTTGCCAGAGCTCTGATCTGCGTGTATCTTCTCAGTTGTGTGTCCAGAACAGCCCCCAGGAAGCCAGGAACATGCTGCTCCAGAACCCCCAGCTGGCTTACGCCCTGCTGCAGGCCCAGGTGGTCATGAGGATCGTCGACCCAGAGATTGCACTGGTTTGTCCCTTGCTGCCTTGTCTGGGGTCGGTAGGATATTGGTGGCAGCCTGTTGTGGAGGGCGGGTGGAAGTGAACTCCTTTCTCCTTCTTCTGCCCCTAGAAAATCCTGCATCGCCAGACCAGTGTTCCTCCTCTGATCCCAGGCAACCAGCAGCCGGTGCCAGGGCCGGGGCCTGGACCAGGACCGGGGCCGGGGCCAGGGCCAAATGCCCAGCTGAACCCGCAGAATACCCCCTCATCCCAGCCACAGCCCATAGTAAGAGCCTATGCGATGCAGGTGCCGTCTGGGGGAGAGATGGGCGTTGCCAGCTCCACCTCTCCCAGCTGGGGCGCGCGTGCCCGGGTGACAGGACTTCCCTGAGCTCCGGTTTCTCTCCTGGGTAGGGTGGGATGCACGTAAACGGCGCTCCTCCTCTGATGCAGCCGCCCATGCAGGGAGGAGTGCCAGCCCCAGGACAGATGGCAGCCGCTGTGCAGGGCCCAGGCCCTGGCCCCATGGCTCCAGGAGGTGAGTGCGTGGGTTTTGGCTGAACGGTGCCCTGGGCACACGGGTCCTGCAGACAGCCCCCCTCTACCTTCCCCTTAACCGGCCGGCTTGGCCCCATGAGAGCACGCATAGCCCCACACCGTGTGCCGTGGTTGTGGCTGCTGCCAGCAGCAGTTCTGAAAGTTGGCTTATCTCCGTGGGGAACCAACACCAAGAAAATAAACCTTTGGATGCTCCCTCAGGAGCCGGGAGGGGGGAGGTATTTGGGGCCAAAGGAATCTGTTAGTGGTGCAGGGATGGCTGGGGAGGGGTCTGAGCTCTGCCTGTTCCCTCTCAGGTGGGATGCAGCCACAGGTTGGGATGCCGGGCGGAGGCCCTGTCCCCTTGGAGCGCGGACAAGGTAAAACAGACGTGGGTTAGTGCTGTGCGTTACGTGAGCCTCGCTCCAGCAGAGGCCCAGGCCACGGGTGCTGAGCAGCGCTGCACCAAGAGCCCCTGCCAGCTCCCTGCAGCCTTGCCGTCCCTGGATTTGGGGCAGCTCCTGCAGTGCTGGGCTGCACCCAGGTTTGTTCGCTTAGGCGTAAGGCTGTGGTAGCAGCTCTCCTGCATCCAGGGCCCCAGCCCACGCACCGGTTTGCTCCCAGCTTGTCCTGCACTGTGTTGTGCAGATGTGCCCTGGAAGCCAGGAGAGCTGCCGGTCCCCGCAGAGCCCCACCGAGTGGGATGTGCCTGTGTTTTCCATCTCTCTGTGAGCCCGTGTCTGTCCCTGTGCTTGAGCAGGCGGGCAGAGCTTGCTCTTCTCTGGTCCTTGTCCTGCTCCTTTGCTGCCTGGGTGCTGGGAAGCAGCTTGTGCTGCCGCCGCATCTGCCCACATCTCCCAGTGCTCCCTGCGCCGTGCCCGGCAGAGGGAGCTGGGCCTTCGCTTTTGCATGCGACGGGGAGTGCGAGGCTTGGCAGGGAATTTCCCGGTGAGTGATTGCTTGGCTCTCCCTCCGCAGGCACGGTCTGTACGGTCCAGCCCCAGAGCCGGATTCTTTACGGTTCACATGTTGCGTGGCCACCCTGTCAAGTCATGCGCCGGGGTTAGCACAAGAAAGGCGTTCCTGTTCTCCCAGTAATAAGGCACATAGCTGACACCACTATTGCCTTGGCTTGTATCGTAGGCCTTGTTTCAGGAACGTGGCAAACTTGTTCTGAGATCCGCCTGCCTTAGGTACCTTAGGAGAAGCCGACTTTTGTTTTCTTTGGGGTGTGCCACCATCTTCCTGAGAGCAACTGGGCAGTTCTTGGCACTTTCGTTGGTACCCAGAAAGTTTTGGAGAGCAGACAGAAAGCTGGCACTGGGGAGTGCCGTGGGAAGCTGTGGGCAGGGCCAGAAGCAGAAGCTGACTGGCCGTGCGTTGTGGGGCATAGCGTGGCCCCACAGAATGCCGATTCTCTCGGCAGGACATCCTCCTGCCCCGCACGTTCACGCAGTGAGCAAGGGAAGGGCCGTGCCAAGCTGGCTGTCACGCCTGTGGTGGCAGAGGTGGCATTAATGGTAGAGGTTGATAAAGCCAGACCTGCAGCAGGCAGCGTCTTCTCCTTAGGTTTTCTGGGGGACTTCAGGGAGCGGAGGTGATCCTACAGGCAGCGCTGTCCCCAAGGCTGAGTGCATGTGTGCATACACTATTTACGTGTCTGCTCTTCTCCCTCTTTTCCTGCTGCTTGCCCAGGGAACCTGCAGCTCTCGCCCGTGGGACCTGCCAGGCCTGCGTCTATCGAACGCGTTCAAGGTATCCCAGCACCCGCCAGCTCCCTTTCCCGTGGAGCTCGTTGTGGAGTGTGCAGAGAGCAGCTTTCACCCTGCTGTGCTCAGGGCCGGGGACTGGTGTATCACTCTGTGTAGCCTGGCAGGGTTAGGAGGAGGCAGGATTTCCTCCAGGGCCTCAGGAGAGAACAGGCTAGCGCTGTGCACAGAGAGCCACCGGTGGAAAAGGAGAGCCTGCTTGGAGAGGGCCTTTGCGTAAGATCCAGCCCCCTTTGACGCCTCGCTACCAGGAGCCTTCCAGGTCTTGCTTTGCTCCTGGTTCCACGTCGGCAGGGTGTTGATGCCCGTGCTCATAGGGATCGCCGTGGGGGCACCCACGCTTGGTTTGGCCACCTGGTGCCGTAAGGAGCCTGAGGTAGAGCCAGAGAGGGAAAGTGAGGGATAAAATCAGCAGCCAGGGAAGGGGCTTTGGTGCGCTCCGGCCTTGTGCGAGGGGCTGCTGCCCCGGCGGTCGGCACGGCTCACCCGCCTGCGCGCCGGGGAGCAGCGAGGCCGCCCCGCACCCCAGCCCCGAGAGCGCTGGGGGACAGTCTCAGCACAGCACTGGTCATGCAGATCCTCACGAGCTCTTGTGTGTCTCCCTGGCAGTGCCCATGCCAGACCCGAGGGCCCCTATGCAGCGTGGACCTCTACCTGCTAGTGGCCCGCCGCCCCGAGGCCTTTTGGGAGATGCCCCGAATGACCCTCGCGGAGGGACCCTGCTCTCAGTCACTGGAGAAGTGGAGCCCAGGTGAGGGGAGAGGGAAGGAGAGGAGCCCTTGGCACTGTCCCCTGCCCAAGGGTGACCTCTCGCTGAGGACAGGGATGGCACCAGCCTTCCGGGAGTCACCGCTGCCTGGTCGGAGGCCTGTGTGCTGCCGACCGTGGGGGCTGGCCCATTTCCCCGGGGACGGGGCATCCCCGGGGTGATGGCAGCAGCCCTGTGGCATGGGGCCGACAGCACCCATCCTTGTGCCAGCCTCGCCCTCCTCCCCTGCGGCCGGCTTCGGGGGCAATCCCAGCGCTCTGCCCAGACCGTGCCCAGCCAGCGTCTGATTCACACTCTCTCGCTTTTTCTCCTCCTCCTGCTTTGCTCTCCTCGTCTCTCTGCGTCAGAGGTTACCTTGGGCCGCCCCACCAGGGAGCCCCTATGCACCATATGCCTGGTCATGACAGCCGTGGCCCCCCCCATGAGATGAGGGGGGGACCCATGGGAGAACCCCGACCACTGATGGGAGAGCCGCGGGGGCCCTTGATGGATGCTCGAGGTGAGAGAGGGGGCATGAAATAGCGGGTGGCTTAAGGCGTACAGGCAAGACGTCAGAGTGGAGCCCGCTGCCCCGACGCGAGGCGTAGGAAGGGGGTTTGGGCAGCGAAACAACTGACACCAGGGCAAGGAGGGACAGTCCCACGGGGCAAGGGACTTCTCCAGGCATGTCCCCTCTGCCCCCAGCTCTGCACCTTCCGGGCGTTTGCTAGCCCCCAGGCAAAGGAGGCAGCGGGCTCGCTCCCACGCTCCCTGTGGCACTGCTCCCTTCAACAGCTTGCCTTGTCTTTCCCCCGCAGTCGGAAGAGATCCCCGAGGGCTGGAGCCACGAGGACTGGAGCCGCGAGGGCTGGAGCCCCGGGTGATGGAGGCACGAGCCCTGGAGGCACGAGGCCTGGAGCCGCGGGTCCTCGAGCCACGAGTGCTGGAAGCCAGGGCCATGGAGGCCAGGGTCATGGAACCCCGGGGCCTGGAGCCTCGAGGGCCTGGTCCCAACCCACGTGGCCCCATGCCTGGTGGGATACAGGGTCCTGGGCCACTTAACATGGGAGCCAGTGGCCCGCAGGGGCCTCGCCAGGTACATACAATGTCTCTGCTCGGCTGGTTGGGCACCGACGGTGTCTTGCAGATTGGGTGTGGATGGGCGTGTGATCGTGTCCTGCAGCAGCTAGAGAGGGGAGGGTGTCCCACAGAGCGGTGCCTCCAGGAAGCACGAGGCCTGGGTCAGTGGCTCTCTGAGGGGTTTGGAGCATCTGTCCCATCTCCCCAGGTACTGCCCATCTGCTGGGGACGAGACGAGGCTCGGGCCTCGCTCCCCCTCTTCCTGATGCGCAGGAAGGAGTGCAGGAGTTGGAGGGAGAGGAGAGCACGTAAAACGCACGGTAGCCTGTCTCTCTTCATGCTTGGGCATCTTCAGGCTGGCTGTGGGGGCACCCATCTGATCATCTGCTTTACCTTCCTGTATTTGTATGGCTGAGTCCAGAGACCCTTTGGCCCTTACCCCCTCTCTCGTGCCTGCAGGTTCCTAACATGGCAGGGGCAGGCATGCAGGGAGGAGGCATTCCTGGGGCAGGGGTCCAAGGAGCTGGTCAGCCTGGAGGCTTTAGCCCTGGACAGAGCCAGGTCACCCCCCAGGATCATGAGAAGGTGAGAGCACAAAAGGGAAAGGGTGAGACACCGGGAGCAGCGCTTCCTCCGTGTCTTACTGTGGCAGGGACAGCCCCTTCCTGGCTCCGGTGACCCGTGGCTGCTCTGGCAGGGCACCTCTCTGATTCCCCCCTCTACCCACAGGCAGCCCTGATCATGCAGGTTCTGCAGCTGACAGCGGACCAGATCGCCATGCTGCCCCCGGAGCAACGGCAGAGCATCCTTATTCTGAAGGAGCAAATCCAGAAGTCCACAGGGGCACCCTGAGAGGTGATGTCCTTAACCCAGCCTCGGCCTGTGCCTGCTCCCCTTCAGTAAATCAGAGAGCTGCTCAGGATGGGGCTCTACCCGGCTTTTCCTCTCCACGCCGGGGCTCACTCTCCTCCCCTTCCTTCTCGCAGGCCTGGCAGGCGCGTGGTGGAGATGCCGTCCGCCTGGACAGAGGCAGTGCTCCATGGCAGCTGCTTCCCGTTGCTGTCTGAGCTGATGCTGCGTTTTGGGAGAGGTTTCTCCTCCCCCCATTAACGTTTTCCCCTCCCGTTCATCCTTTTTTTCTGTGTGTATATTTTATGATGTTTGAAATAAAGTGGGAGGAGGGTTTGAGTAAAGCCACGTCTCCGGCTGCCTCGTTGGTCTCTTGTGGAGGCCGGAGCGGGACTGTTGGGTTCTGGGAACAGTCTGGCCTGGCTGCAGGCCAGTCCAAACCGCTCTCCTTCCTACCTTCTCCCCAGCACCATGGCAAGATCTACATGTGGGGTTTTACGCGCCCTGCTGTGGGAGGGGCAGGACAGGGAGCTCGGGTTTCGACCGGGCAGGAAGGGCTCCGTATCCGACTACTGTATCGCTTACCGCGCCAGCCTGCTCGGGGAGGGCGGTTTTCCCCTATTCTTTGCCCATGCTTGAGCAGAATTTGTTGCCTTTGCACGAGCTGCTTTTGAAGTTGGCCTGTGCGCTGGTGTGTGCCTGGCAGGCGGCGCAGGCTGGCTCCGGTGGTGGCAGCGAGCCCGGCGGAGGAGGAGTGCCGCCTTACCCTGCAGCCCCGAGGGTTTGCTATGAACCTGCTTTTTTATTGCAGCCCTACAAGGGGCAAGGAGTGGGCTCCCTTCGCACCTGCACGGACTGAGTCACCACGGAGGCTTTTATTGCAAAGGAAAGCACATTTAATTTACCCTTTTATGCACAGGAGTGTTTAAACCCAGAGGGGCACGCTTGGCCCCCGGTGCCTGCTCGGCATGCCCCTCTCCCCTCCCCATCCCATCCTGTGGTTCTGCCCAGCCCGCTGGGCGCTCCTGCTGCTCCAGCAGCATCGTCGCAGTCTGTGCCTCTGGTTTCTTGACGGGGGACCGTGTGAAGCTGCAGGCCCACTCCCCCCATGGGGACCCCTTGGACACCAGGTTGAGAAGGCAGCAGTCTTTGAACCTAGGGTTTCTCATGGAGAAGTCCCTTGCCGTGTCTTGCCTGGATTCCGTGCACGCACGCTTCAGCGGGTGCTTATCCCTGGCTGTGCTGACTCACTCTGGGGTTGAGGCGAGACTGGCAGGGTCCCCTGTCTGCTGGGCTCCCAGCCTGGCTGCCACTTAGAAGTTCTCCTTGTTGAAGTAGAATTTGACCTTCCTGGGGTCCAGGCTGGAATGTTGGTGGCAAGACTTCTGCAGGCTCTTTGCCAAGGCCCCCGGCCCACAGAGGAACACGCCGACCACCGACCTGCACACAGCACAGGGACGTCAGCACTGGGCGGGTGGCTCGGGGAAAAGTGATTTCAGAGCTTTTTGGGGTCCCTGCAACCTGCGGGGGATGAGCATGTCCCTCCCAAAGCCAGCGCTGCCCAGCCTGGCGCTGGGTGCCAGGGAGGAGGGGGTGCCTCCCAGCTCCGGCGCTCTGAAACCCCTGCTCAGCTCTCACCTGGGGTGGGCTGCAGCCACCGCTGCAAACTCGCTGTTCCACATGGGCCGCCCAAAGATGGTTTTGTGCCTGAGGCCCGTCACTGTGTCCGTAGCGGTGTCGAAATGGAGCGCCACGTTGTTGGCCTGGGCAGAGCAGGGATGGTGAGGACGCTGGCTGCCACCCACGAGCCCACCTCCAGTCCCTCACCACGGAGGAGCATCTGTTGCTGATGCCCACCAAACACCGCTCCCGGACTTTCTGCCTGCAAGCTGTTGACGTGCCTGCCCTGCCTCTCCTGCCTGACTTGGCCACCCCGCATCCCCCCTTGCAGTCGTGCCTGCCCGTGGTTGACTCACAATGCTGGTGTCCCAGCCAGTGAGGAAGAGACGGTAGGTGAGAAAGTCTGCCATGCCTGACTCGGCCATCTTCTGCTCCAGTGAGGCAAGCAGGTCGTTGAACCAGGCGAAGGCTCCCGTGTCCCGGCAGAGCCAGTAGAAGTAGATCTGCGATGCAGGGGGAGAGGGGTTGCTCAGGGTGGAGCAGAGCAGGAGGGCTGGAAGGATGCAATGTCAAGGACTGGGAAGCCCAGCATGGAGAAACCCACGGCTGGTCCCGTGGGACAACCCATACCTTCTTGGTCTTGAGGGTCTGGTCAGCCTGCTGGAACTTGTACCAGATGGACTTCAGGATGGAGGCGAAGGGGGTGACACCAATGCCCGCTCCCACCAGCATGGCCACCTCATACTGGAACACGTCTTCGCTGGCCGTGCCGAAGGGGCCATCCACCTCGATCCTGGCCAAAGGAGGGCCTGGGTAAGCCTCCCCAAACCCGTGGGATGGTCCGTTCGGGTGCTCCCCAGCCTACCTGGGCATCTCCACGTTCTGCTGCTGGAAGGTGTCAATGAGACGCTCCGTCCAGTCACCGGCTGCCCGGATGTGGATGGAAAAGAAGTCCTCCTCGGGTGCCGAGGTGAGGGTGAAGGGGTGCCACTCCAGCAGGGAGATGGCAGGGCAGTTGACGAAGATGTACTGCCCCACCTCCATGCGGAAGCCCTTCTTCTGCATCTGCAGCTCCAGCACGCGGGCAGGGTGCATCACCACCTGCGGGCAGGGACGGGGCTCAGCGCCCAGCCTGGCTGCTGTCCCTGGGCAAGGGGCTTTGGCAGCAGCCCCTGCCCACCTCCCCGCAGCCACCCCGGCAAGGAGCTGCGGCACCGGTGGCTGCAAGGGAAGGAGCTGGCAGTAGGCACAGGCTCCTGCGCCACCCACCTTGGTGACAACCACCTTCTGCCGCGCGCGCCAGACCCGGAGGATCCGCTCGAAGATGTAGAGGAGGACAGGGGCCAGAACCCACTTCCAGGACTGCGGGGATGGAGGAGAGCAAAGGTTTGGGGAGGGCCAGGGATGGAGGAGAGCAAAGGTTTGGGGAGGGCCAGGGCTGGAGCACCCCAAGGCTTCTCCCCCAGCAGCTGCCCTACCTCGGCGGGGATGCTCCCGAACTCAGGGTCTTCGCAGCAGTCGTGGCTGCAGGCCTCGTCCTTGTGTGTGAGATAGTAGGCGCAGCGATGGGGGTGTACCTCCTCCATGCTCTCCTCCGTCTGCCCGCGCACCAGCCCGCTGCGGGGAGGCAAGGGGTGAGCCCAGGGGCCGGCTCCTGCCCCCCCGGCCGGGCCTGAGCCGCTCTGCATGAGGCCGGCTGGGCTAGCCAGCCCTGGGAATGGGGAGCCCACGGGGGGTCTGCAGCCACTGCCCCTCGCTGTCCTGCCTTCAGGGAGCGGTGAGGGGCCTTACGCGATGCCGTGGATGATGAGGCCGGCGAAGTAGATGATGAAGAGGTGGTGCGTGTACCAGAAGACCTCGAAGTAGTTCCTGCGGATGAACTCGGTGGAGGACGTGACCATGAGGATGAGAGCCAGCGTGATGATGACGCCCGTCAGCCCCGGGATGGTGGTGAAGGCCACGTACTCGACGGTCTGCAGGGGCGGCAGGACGGGTTAGGAGGGCAGGGGACAGGCGGTGGCGGGGGGCTGGATGCCAGGGCTGGCGCTCACCGTCTGGTTGGAGTGGATGGGGTTCAGCCACTTGTCGCTGCCCCGCAGGTGCATCTTGGAGAGGACAGCGGGGAGGCTGCCGTCAGCGGCTTGTTGGCTGTGATTGTACCGCTCCAGGTTGAAGAGGTGGGCGATGGTGTGCACGGCTGGGCAGGGGACAGGCAGTCACCCGCCTGCCCTCCTCCCGGTCCCCGCCATGCCCCAGCCCGGCGCGGGGCAATACCTGTGAGCAGGGCCAGCGCGTAGGCCACCAGCTTGTGGAAGGTGAGGTTGTGGTCCAGCTGCTTCCGCAGCGTCCGCCGGCAGCACTGCGGGAGAGGCGGCGGTGTCAGCGTGGGGATGGGGATGGAGGTGGGGCGCGGTCGGCCGCGCTGGCTGTGCCACCGCGGGGCACTCACCGAGCAGGTTCCGCGGAGGAAGGAGAGGAGGTTGCGGCAGACGGGCAGCAGGATCAGCATGCTGTTGAAGTTGAGGCACTTGGCCGATGCTCGTGCCCACGCCAAGGCGGACTGGGGAGAGGGGAGGGGGTGAGCACCGCTGTCCCGTGCTGCAGATGGGGTACGTCTGCCTGCAGCCGCGCTGCCCTCCACGGCTCTGCCCAGCACGGTGCTATGCCGGGACTGGGACACGATGGGGCCAAGCGACGCTGAGCTGGGACTGAGCGATGCTGAACTGGATACTGGGAGGGAGTGATGCTGGGCTGGACTGGGGACTGGGCGGGGGTGATGCTGAGCCAGGAGAGGAGGGGGACTGGGAGGGGGTGATGCTGGGCTGGGACGGGACAGGGACCAAGATGGGGGCCAGCATGGAGGACTGGGGACTGGGATGGAGCAATGGCGGGCTGGAAGAGGACAGGACAAGGAAGGGGCATGTGGTGCTGCAGCCCCCACCCCACTGCAGGAGGGCTCCGAGGGGCACGCGTGCCTGGGCAGGCAGGATGCCTCAGGGGAGCACCTTACCCCAAGGATAGCCCTGGTGTAGAAGTACCGTTCGTCCCGGTCGAAGAACAGAAAGTAGTACGTGAAGAGGAAGATGTTGATGCCCAGCCAGGCCGCCTGTGGGGGAAAGCCGCGGCCTCGTGAGGGACCCTGGCCCGGGACCCCCCTCACCCCGCAGCACTCAGGTGTGGGTGCAGCCGGAGGGCATCAGGACAGCGCGTCCCCTCCTGCTTCCTTATGAGCTGCGGCAGCACGCACCAGGTTGGGACACGGGGCCAAAGGTGGGAAGAGGTGTGGGAGTCTTGCAAAATAACTGTCTTGTCACCCACGGCCCTGTGCATCACCCATACACGAGGAAGAAGGAAAGACGGGCGCAGGCAACGCCTGCATGGCGGGAGGGCAGATCCGGAGGGTGGTCAGGGCTGAGCGGGGCTGCGTGGGGAAGACTCTGGGAGGAGGAAACTTTGCAGGGAGCTGACTCACCCAGCCCCACCACGCTGCCGGCCCCTGCTGCACCCCACACTGGCCCCTCTCACAGCTATCGATTTTTTGCAGAGCCCCCAAAACCACTCTGCCTTGCATTGGTTTTTTTTCTTTTTTAAAAGTAATTTAAAAAATGAAAATAACCCAACTTTCTGCAAACCCCCATTTTTGCAGCTCCTCACGCAGCACCAAGCAGCTGATGCTGTGCCAGCCGGGCAAGCCCTCTTACACCAGCAATGCCGCAGCAGGGCACCGGCAGATCCTCCCTTTGGGGTGGGCTCCTCGCCCCGGGGCGGGCTCTCGCAAGAGCCTCCTGCTGTCGCATGGGGAGAAGAGGCAGGCGGGACGCTCCCAGCCAAAGTGGCCAGGCAAAGCAGCGGCATTTCTAAGTTATGCAGCGGGACCCCTCTTTCCTTTGAGTTGTGTTTTCCTTAAGTTTTCTGAACCCCATCCCTCCCCGGCCGCTGGGGCTCTGTGGGTTGGCTGAGCAGAGGGGATGCTTGTCCCTTCCTACGGCCCAGCCCCGGGACAGCCCGTCAGCCCCCATTTCCCCCACGAGCCCCTCGGGGCCGTGCCCAGACCGTGCCCCCCATAACCCCCGGCACGGCCCCAGCCCCTCCTGGTGGATGAGCCCCCCAGCCCCACACACTCACGAGGACGGTGGCCGAGAACCAGTGGTTGACCAGCCAGTTGCCCATGGTGCGATGTCCCTGCGTCCGCCTGCCCACGCCTGCCGCTGCCTGCCGCTGCCCGCCGTTTTATGGAGGCAGCAGGCGGTGCGGCAGCCCCAGCTGTGGGAATGGCACCGCGGGGACTTTCCCCTGAGAAGCCTTGGAGGAAATGCCGGGTGGTTTCAAAGGCCACCTTCCAGGAAGGCAGGGTTGACCCTATCAGTCGGCCCCGAAACCAGCTCCCTGCGCCGGCCGGGCACGGCCCCCGACTGAGGGGTCCCCTGCGGCCCCGCAGCCAGGCGCTGCAGGGCTTCAGGCTGCTCCTCAAATTTTTTTGCAATATTTGTGGACAAAAATGGGCTTTTTTTAAGGTAGGAATTTCCTGGTGGGAGGAAGTTGCGGAGGGTCCGTCCTGTGCCTGGCTCAGCAGATGTGCCCCTACCCGGCCTCCCTGGCATCCCTCGCCAGCCTCCGCTGCCCCAGTTTGACAAGAAAACTGCCGGGGGAGGAGAAGCATCCCGAGGGCACGTGCCAGGATCCAGCCTGGAGATCCACCCCAGGGAGGGTGAATTAAGACTGAGCACCCAGCGCACGAGCACCAGCAGTGCTGCACCTCTGTGGGCACCCCGGGGTGCTCAGCACCCTCAGCTTGGCACCCAGCACCCTCCAAACTGAGCTCACCCCCCAAATAGTTGCGTGGGGGAGGAGTGGGGGGAGTCACAGTCCTGGTTTGGGGTGAGGATCACACCCCTGGGTCCCATCAGCATCACCATCGCTGTGCCAGCCACCCTTCCTTTCCTGCCTGCCCTCTGCTGCAGGCTCCCGAGCCCCGTGGTGCCCAGCGCTGCGGCACCCACCGCTCCTGCTGAGAACGGCAACTGGTACGAGGGCCTCCTGCCTGGAGGAACAGGTTGGGCAGGATTGCTCCGTGCTGGTATGCTGGGTTGCTCCCGGCCCGGAGCCGGCGCTATGCTGGCAGAGGCGCAGGATAAGGCTGGCCCCCATCCCGCCATGCTCCTGCATCTTATCGGCTCCATCGCAGGGCTCCTCATATCCCCACTTCCCGCTGGCGCAGCCCCAGCTCGGTGCCCATGAGCGCGAGGGCTACGTGGGCTGCGGGTGTGCGCGCCCATGCCAGCCCCGGCGGGACGGTCCCCGCCCTCCACGTGAGTCACCTGCCACCCGCCAGCACCCAGACACGCAGACACAGCAAAGTTTCTTTACTGCTTCAAACAGTCCCGCCGGCACCCGTGGCCCCGAGGTCACCGTGCGTACCACAGCGGGTGGCCGAGGGTGTCGGGGCACCCCAGGGGCTGTGTGCCGCATGGCAGCCAGCCTACCGCGGCAGGTGGTGTGGGCACCCCATAAGTCCTTCGTGTCCATGAGCACGGTCCCGGGCAGGCGGGCATGCTCCTGTCCCCCTGCCACCGCGGGGACACGCTGGGACCCGCTGCCACTGCAGGGCCAGGGAGCGCCCGCCTCTGGTACAGCTTGTGCCGCGAGCCCCCTCCGGCTGCCAGCACAGCCCGGCGCTGCCTGTCCCCGTGTCCGTAGCCGGCTGGAGGAGCCGGGTGCTGGCCATGCCTCAGACGATGCTGTGCCTCACGCCGGGCTCGTGGGGCGCCTGGAGGCGCAGAGGGGTCCCCGGCAGGTGCCGGTGGCAGCAGACGCAGTGCAGGAAGTCGGCGACATTGTGCCGGAAGAGCTGGCGGCAGGGGTGCAGGTACTGGAAGAAGAGGAGCATGAAGTAGATGCCCAGGCAGTAGCCAAGGAGCAGCTGCACCACCAGCAGCGGGGTGCAGATGTTCTCGTAGACATCCGTCTTGAAGAAGTACCAGAGGATGACAAGGGCCGTGTTCTCCGCCAGCCGGGCCACGTAGTACACGGCCAGGCGGCCCCAGTTCTGCGACTTGTCGATGAGGTCCCGGTCGGCCAGCTTGAGCTGCACGGCTGACCAGCAGAACATGTTGATGCTGGCGTAGAGGAGGGTGAAGGCGCAGAGCACCACCACCGTGCCCACCCGGCTGAAGTTCTTCTCGATGTTGTCAGGCAGGCGGGTGCCGCTCCGCCAGAACTGCACCCAGGGCAAGAAGAAGACCACCAGCAGGTTGGCCAGGGCGATGGGGATGATCCAGTGCTTGAAGACGGTGCTGAAGAGCACAAGGACGGCTATGCGGGTGGAGATCTCCAGGCTGCGCCACAGCACAATGCAGAGGAAGGCCAGTGGCCGCAGCTGGACCTTGTAGTCATCGTACTTGACCTGGATGGCCAGGATATTGCAGATGAGCGCGCCATAGGTGACCGACACCAGGCAGATGCCCATGAGGACGGCTGCAGAGGGAGAGGGCAGGGGAGTCAGGCAGTGCCGGGGACCGGGCTGTGTGCCCGGCCTCTCTGCTGCCCTGCGTTCAAAGCGTGGGGTGCCAACTCCGGGTGCAAAGCATGGGGTGCCAACCCTGGGTGCCAAGTGCAGGGTGCCAAGCACCAGGACTTGCAGCAGGAGGCTCAGTGTGAGCACTGCTGGGACAGCTCGTGGCTGGTGGTGACAGACCCTGCGATGGGGTGGCTGTGGGGGAGCACTGCAGGCAGCAGGAGGCTCTGCTCCCAGATTTTGTCCCTACACCAATAAACCAGAAGCCTTTGCCAAACTGGGGCTGCTCCTGTGCTTGAACCAGGAACGAACCCCCCTGCCCTGTGCAAGAAATGCCGCTCAAGGGCGAGCGGGGCACGGTCTGTGCTGCAAGCGTCCCTCTGCCCTCACCCGGGCCAAGAGCCGCACCCCCGTAGCCCACCATTCACCCCGGGAGCACCCGGGGGCTGTAAAGCCAGGGTCATTCATAGGGAACAACCGGCAGCTGCTCGCATTCAGTGCGCCCAGGAAAACCGGGACAGAGAAAAAGGGAAGCATGCAGCTGGTCCCAGTCACGCTGTGCCGGCGGCAGGAGCTGCACGCTGTGGGGCTGAGCTGAGACACCCAAGCTGCGAGGGAATGACCCAAAACTTGTCAACCAGAATTTCCTTCCCGCATCTGCTGCTGGAGGAGCGCCGGGCTCATCCTCCTGCCTCTGCTGTTCCTGCTCCCCAAAATGCCCTCGCAGGGGGCCATGGCCGAGGAGGGGGTTTCTATGGGGCATCTCCCGTGTTCCCCTTTCCGCGCGCCTGCCACGGGCACAGAGGGCAAGGCCTGTGCTCCCAGCACAGCCAGGAGAGGGTTGGCGAGGGCAGCTCCTTCACCGGGCGCTACAACTGCAAGGTGCAAGAGCACTCCTGCGCGCCCGGCTCGGCGGCACGCTGAAGCGGGAGTTAAAAGCTTGCTCGGGCATATCCAGCCCCTGAGCACATCAACACCCTGGAAGCAGGCGAGGGAGCCTGGGAGTGCTGGGCTGGGAGTTCCGGCTGTTGGGAAAGGCACAGAAATAGATCCAACAGAGGGAGCATGGGAAAGGCAGAGCCCGCAGCTAGCCTGAAAAACCCAGTAACTAACGCAGACTGGAGCAGCCTGGGGCAGGGGCACGGCATCATTACGGGACAGGGCACCAGGCAGATGGCACGGCTCCGTAGGGCAGACGTCTGCAAGCACCAGGGCTGGGAGCAGAGCCTGGCGCCTTGGTCACAGCCAGCTCTTCCCACTCTCCCCAGCCTCACTCCACGCTGGAAAGCAGAGTGCTGGGCGTGGGAAAAGCAAACCAGGAGACAGATGAGTTGCCCAACCTCTGCGGGTTGCGCTTCACATTTAGGGGAGTCCGGTGGCAGCTGTGCTCCCAGCAACCCCCAGAGCTTTGTTCGGATGCCACACCGGCACACGCGGCTAAGGAGCTGCCACCGTGCCCTGTGGGGTCCTGCCTGCACGGCCCCGGGGGAGCCCAAGTGCCAGGCACCCTTACCTCGGGCGGCGGGGACATACTTCTCCAGGACGCTGATGTAGAGCTGGAGGGTGAGCTGTGGGGTGGAGCCCAGGAAGGCCTGGATGACCGCCATGCGTTTGAAGGCGTTGCGGTGCGTGGCCAGCCGGCGCACCGAGTGGCCCACCTCCTGCTCCATCTCCACCTCGTAGCCTTTCCGCAGCCGCCGCTTGCGGGTGATGGTGACGTAGGGCTCCTCCTCCTTCCCCGACCAGCAGTACACCACCAGGGCCTCCACGCACCTGCGGGGACGCGGCAGCTGTCACCCCGCCAGCCTCCCCGCTGCCCCCCGGCCCCGCTCCCTGCGCCTCCAGCCCCCGCTCGTCCGGTGCCGGCCAGACCCTGCTCCTGCCAGGCGCAGCCCAACTGATTTGGGCAACTGTTCAGCAGCGCTGCGGGCAGCCCCTGGCCCTGGGATGTGTCAGGATGAGGGCAGGGTCACACCAGGACCCGGGGATGCCCGGCGGCTGCTCCTCTGCTCTGGCGCTCAGGGTGAAGCGTCTGGGGCAGGGGGACAACAACTGCCCCAGCGAGGTGTGCAACAACTGCTGCAAGAGGTGCAGCATGCAGGGTATGGAAACTTCAGCTCTGCTGGGAGCTAGAGCTACAGGAAGGTGTTAATCACCCTCGGGCTCTGTTTTCCCCACTGGCACAAGAAACGCATCTCTTCCTCTAAGCAGAGGCAAGAGAGCTTTCTGATATTATCTTTGATCTCCCTTCTTGAGCAGAAGTCTTCTACGCTTCCTTCTTGGTGGGGACAGCAGGAAGGGGAGCGCAGCGTGGAGCCGGGTGTGACATGGGCAGATAAGGCAGCGCTTCCGCAGCCCCCTCCCCACGGGGTATGCTAACGCGCGGGCCGAGGAGGCGGGTTTCTCCCACGCTGCTCCCCGCTGCAAGGCCAGCGGGCAGCGGGACCCCCGGCCCCTCCGCACACAGCCATACAGGTGGGTGTGCGTGGGCCAGAGGCAATCAGCAGAGGAGGACCCATCCAACAGGCTTGGCTCCTGCCCGGGGACAAGCTGGCTCTGGGACCAACAGGACGTAATTATTTATGAGTATTCATTAGGACAGCAGAAGTTGCTCTGTTTCAGACCCAAATGGAATGACGTTTTTGGATAAATTCTCTTGCCAGATCAGGCCAGCGCTCGTGGCTCGTTGCAAAGTCTAACGAGAAAATGGTTCCATCCAAAAGGCCTGGCTTCAAGGGCAGTCCCAGCTGGCCCCCTCAACAGCCTGGGCTCCATCTCCAGCCTGAGGAGCCAACAGAAGCAGCTCCTGCGAGCGGCTCTGGCTGGCACTTGCAAGCAGCCAAGCACCATCATAACCATCTCAGACAGCCATAGTCGGTGTGGTGAGAGCTGCGACACCACTGTGGGCCAGCGCGGGCTGAGGTGGACCCGCAGCCCTTCCAACGGCTGGCGGTGCGAGATGAGGCTCCCCGGCCGCCTGCGAAGACGAACTGTGGTGACAAGGACACCCCCAGCACCCTGCTTGTTTCCGGTGATGGAGGAAGCGCGGTGCAGGCTGCGGTGGTTTTGCAGCTCTGCGTGTACAGCGTGCCCCGAAGCATGGCTGCCAGCATGCCCTTGGGGAGGGAGCTCTGCGGAGATGGCAGCTCTGCTGTGCCGCTCGCTGCACCCCTCTTGCCGAGCGGGATGGCCCGGGGCGACGGCAGCTCAGGGAGGCACTGCAGCATTCCCAAGGAGTGAGAGATCAGCACCTCTCCCGCTTGTGCAACTTCCACCCCCTCACCCTCCTCTCCCCGGAGGGGTCCGGTGGTCCCCCAGCTCCCATGCCAGCCCCGCTCCTGCAGCCAGTTCCTCTCCTCCATGTCCGGTAACCCCTCCCTGTCCCAGGCCCGGAGACCTTTTCCAGGGGGCAGAACCCCTGTTCCTATTCACCCCCAAGCACCCCAGCCGGGATTTGCATCTGTGCTCCCAGCCTAGGCAAGATGATGGCGAAACCCAAAGGCAGAGGGAAACGCTGGCTGCAGGAAGCGACCCTGCGAAGAACCTTTTCAGCAGCTGAGATGCAACAGGCTGGCAGAGCCGGGTCCTGCCCAGAGCAGGGGTCCCGCAGGCCGGGGAGCCGGCAGCACCCCCCGGCAGGACCGCGGCACCGCCGGGCAGGGGTGGCCGAGCAGAAGGCCCCCGCGGGGCGGGAGCAGCGGTGCCCCCGGAGGAGGGGGTCGGGGAGCCGGTGGGAGCAGCTCCGGGCGCTCCCGGCTTTGCTGCACGTACGGGTTTCTGCTGGCAGCCAGTGCCCGGAGCGCCCCGCCCCGCCGGCCCCCGGTCCCTGCTCTCACCCGGCGCCCGCGGGACCCGCCGGGGTCCCCGCGTCCCTGCCGAGGGTCCCCGGGTCCTCTGCCGAGGGTCCCCGCATCCCTGCCGGGGGGCTCCGCGTTCTCTGCCGAGGGTCCCCGCGTCCCTGCCGAGGGTCCCCGGGTCCTCTGCCGAGGGCCCCGCATCCCTGCCGGGGGGGCCCGCGTTCTCTGCCGGGGGTCCCCGCATCCCTGCCGGGGGGCCCCGCGTTCTCTGCCGAGGGTCCCCGCGTCCCTGCCGGGGGTCCCCGCGTCCCTGCCGGGGGTCCCCCTGCCGCGCTCACCTGATGAGGGGCCCGAGCTGGAGCAGGTGCATGAGCAGGACGAGGGGGCGGTCGCGGCTGAGGTCGCGGTGCACGAAGATGAGGGTGAGCTGCACCAGGACGGAGGGGCAGAGCACGAAGAAGACGGTGAGCGCCAGCCAGAAGCGGTCCTCGGAGTGGCCGTAGGAGAGGCAGAGGACGGCGGCCGCCGCCCCCTCCCCGCAGAAGAGGGCCGTCGAGAAGACGATGCCGAGCGGCAGCTTCGCCCGCGACGGGGCGGCGGTGGCGGCGGGCGGGCAGCCCCCGCTCGGGCCGTCCATCCCGGCCCCGGCCCGGCCCGGCCCGGCCCGGCGGCTCAGCCCCGCCGCGCCGCCATCCCGGGCTGCAGCGGAGAGAGGAGCCGCGCTGCGGGCGGGGCGGGGCGGGGCGGGGCGGGCTGTCCCCGCCGCACGGCGCCCGACGGGCAGCGCTGGCCGGGCCCGCCGAGCCGAGCCGAGCCGAGCCGAGACGAGCCCCGCCGAGACGAGCCCCGCCGAGCCCCGCCGAGCAGAGCCCCGCCGAGCAGAGCCCCGCCGAGCCGAGCCGAGCCCCGGCGCGGCGGGGGCGGGCCGCACCGGCAGCGCTCCGGGCCCGCCCCGACGGGTACAGGGGCGGGACCTCCATCCCGGGGTCCCCCGGCCAGGCATCCCCGCCACCCCCCTGCCCCGGGACCCCCCCGCCGCTGTGCCCAGGTCCTCACCCGGCGTGGAGGCCCCTGCCCCCGGACACCCCCACTTGCACCCCTGCCCCAACACCCCCATCTTTGCCCAGGATCCTCCACCCCAGGACTCCCCGTCTCTGCCAGGAACCCATGCCTCAGGACACCCCCAACATGGCCAGGCCCCACACTCCAGGACCACCCTGCCAGCCCAGGACCCCCCTGCAGCACCCACCCTGGGACCCCCCACTGCCCCAGCCAGAGCCCCGCCAGCCCTCATGCTACACCCTGTGTGCCCCCGAGCCTCTGGGGTCCTCCCTGGGACCCCTCCGCCAAGTCCTGGCCAAAATGGGCCCTGGCAGCTGCAAGCACCCCAAGGTGCAGCAACATGGGGGGTCCCCCCAGGGGAGAGGTGTCAGGCAGCCCCAGGGACAGCGGGGTCCCGCCATGGGGCAGGAGGGGATGCCAGTGTGGGTGCCAGCCCTGCCCACAGCCAGGCCTGTGGCTTTTGCCAGCCACCTGCCAGAGCGCTGCCTGCACCCGCTGCCGCCCCAGCTCCAGGGGCTGACCCCGAGCTCCAGCCCCAGGGAGGGTGCGTGGGGCTGGGCCAGGGCACCCACCAGCCCATGGCCCCGTGCTTTGTGGGGCGGCGCGTGGGAGGAAGGGTGTTGCCAAGCCCGGGAGCATTTTAGTATCATGCAAGCCGAGCTGCGGCAGGGGCACCCCTTCGGGTCCGGCGGGCGGCTGGTGTGTGTGTGCAGGGCTGGCCTCAAGATTTGGGTAGGATGTTACGGGGGAAATGTGGCTCCCGCATCCTGGATGCTCCTGCACCTGGATAGGAGGTAGTGAAGACCACCTTGGCCTACAGCTGAGCAACAGGGTGCTTTTCCCATCGCCTTCAAGGACCCGCTTTCAAGGTGATGGGATGTATGGACTCCCTGATGGAGCCAGACCTCACACCGCTGAGCCCGCTGCTCAGCCCCACCTCCCCTCCTGTCTGTCCGACCTGCGGTCCAGGCCCGGGGAGGCCAGCTCAGCTCCACACCTCGGTCACCAGCGTGGAAGTGGGAACACAAGGCTGGCTGGGCTGCTTCCCACATCGATGGCCGTGGGGCTCCCTGCTCTGCCCAACATGCGCGGTGGCCCCCGGCACCAGCCCTGCCTGCCTTTCCCCCACGAGTGTCGGTGTGAGCGCAGGCAGCTGCCGGCGCGGCGATGCACGCGAGCTGTCTCGCCCGAGCGCGCGCTGCCTGCCAGATTACTCAGTCTGGCCTGGGCACATGCCGGCTGGCTGGGAGAGATGGGACAAGGCAAGGATTGTTTGAGGTCGGCCAATTTTCCCGGGTTTAGGCAGACCGGGAAGTCTTAGGTAACTTTTAAAAGGCACTCGGTGTTCATCCCTTGCCAGCCAGGCCGGCTCGCAAGGAGGTGCCCACGCTAATGGCAGGGACGCTGTGTCCATTGCTTGCCTGGCCCTGGCCCTTGCTTTTCAAGCCAAAAGCATGAAACCCCCCCAAGCCCCACTTTCCCCCGTTTTACCGGGCTGGAAGCATTACCAGAGCTATCGGGCTTATCGGCAGCTGAGCTGGGAATAAAACCGCCTGAGACCTTGGAGGCCACGTCTCCCCTGACGGCAGCTCCCGCACAGAAGCAATCCCGGTCTCTGCAGCTGCTCAGCGCTTTTCCTTCCAACGCTGAACAGCTGCTTTGGGAAACCACAAACACCATGAGCTCATAGGGACTGGCCTGACCGGCGGGGACGGGAGACCTACGTGTGACCGCTCAGCTCTGGTATGCCATTTACATATTTTCAAGCTGTTTTTGGAAAACAGCCTCTCAAAAAAAAAAAACCCTAGCAGGGCAGAGGGCAAAGGGAATGCTGTCCAAGCGAAGGAGCCTGTCCGCCAGCCGGGCGGCTCCTGCGGACACCCGGGGTGGGAGCTGTGCACGGGCAATGGCTGTGCCGGCCCCGGCACACAGCCTGGCTGGGCACTCGGCCGGTGACGGCACATCGTGCGGTGCTGCCAACTGCGCCCACACCTCCGTATTAGCAGCAAGAGCAACGTGCAATTTATACCATTTATGCAAC
Organism: Mycteria americana; assembly: GCF_035582795.1. Lineage (NCBI taxonomy): Eukaryota > Metazoa > Chordata > Aves > Ciconiiformes > Ciconiidae > Mycteria > Mycteria americana. Next base: position 19,028,536 of record NC_134374.1, on the reverse strand, counting down.
TTCCATTTATCCAAATTAAAAGCATCCCCCAGGAGTCTGGCAGGTCACCAAGCCCTTGGCTGAGCAATGCCTAGTGAGTCGGAGGACTCATCATATTTTTAATTTCATCTTCCCCTGCTTCATGATGAAATCCTTAAAGGCAATTGTTTAAGCAGTCAAGAATTCCAGTCCTGCGTCCGGGAGCCCTGGCAGCCGTCAGGGGAATGGAGGGACGAAGCCTCACAGCGCTTCCCGCACCAGTTATTATCCCATTTTCTGACCCCAGCACAGAGAGGCAGCGGGCTGTTTTCTGGTTCACGCTGTGAGTCACCCCTCAAGCCTAACCCTACCTGTCCACAGCTCAGCGCTGTAAACAGCAGACCATAAAAGCGATCTGTCTCACAGATAGCATCAGCGAGCGATCCTGCCTCCGCTGCCTCCACCACTCCCTGTACCTGCCAGCTCAACGCCTGCGCCTCTGCCTGCGAACCCAGCATGGCTTGGGCTGCGCAGACACCCCGTGACACTGCCGTCACACAGCCGCCGGCCGACCCAGAGCTGCGGCAAGCCGGGAGGGACTGCCCGGGCGCTGGGGACATCCCACCCGGCTGCTGGCCGGCCCTTGCTCTGAGCCCTCCCAGGAGCAGAACAGCCCCTGGGCTGGGCAGGGTGAAGTGACCTCCAAGGCGATGCGAAACTGCCATGGAAGTGCCCATCTGGATATAACCCAAGGTGCCAAACAGAGGGGGACTGTGCTGGCATCTCTAGGACCACTTAGGAAAGTGGGGGGGTTTAGATGGGTGGCCGGTTATTTATGTTACAGCAGCACCTAGAAGCTCATGTGTTTTGCAGACCTCACTGTCAGGAGCTGGAATAGGAGAGAAAGGCAGAGGGAAGGAGAAAACACTGTTTTCCCCGCACGAGGGTGGCACGGTGCCGCCCAAGTCCCTGCCCCGTGCCTTGCTGCAGGCACCAACATTCAGGAGTCTCCCCCCACCCAGGGGTGCCCAAGGCACCGGCCCGAGTCCTGCCACCACGTGCAGACGTCAGTTCTCCTGTTCCCACAAAAGTCTGCCCTGTGCTGGAGAGCATCCCAGCTTCATTATTTTCTTAATCCCAGCCTTCATTATTTTTTTAATCCCAGTGTTCACACAACGCACTTTGAACACAGGGCCATGGCAGCGGTGGCTGCCCACCGTGGGAAACGCAGGATTTGCCGTGCAGTTTTTCCAGCCCCTTGCACGCCTGCGGACGCACGAGGGCATTTGTGTGTGAGGACCCAGGCTGTACGTGGGGTGGGAGCAGGCTCCCTCCCTGGCTCTCACTCTGAAAATAGCCATGTCTGCTTTACACATGCCTGCCTGGCGGCTCAGCTTCTGTAAAAGGAGAAGAGAAAAGCTGTTTGGAAATGGCAGGGAGCTCCTTGCCAGAGCCCTTAAAGAGCCCAGGTGGGGAGAGCTGCCAGCACGCTCCCGCAAGCTCTCCTCTCCCCAGGCACTGCCACTGCACTAGGACCTGGAGCAGACATGGCTCCCAGAGCGCTCGCTGGGACATGCCAAGCGCACGCTGCTGGCTTCCCAAATATAGCCCTGCACACAGAGGTGGAGGCAGCTGCTCAGGGTGCGGGGACGGCCGTGCTCCCCCCCGCTGCCCTTTCGGGTCTGCAACCTCCCCACTTTGTGCTGAGGATTAAATATTCAGCTGGTGCGGCACGGAGCGATGGTGGGGATGTGTCGATCCCCAAAAGACCCCGTGTGCTGGATGAAGTGGAAATCACAAAGTGTTCCCCAGCTCGACGTGCAGCGAGCAGGGGACACAGGGAGCCGTGCTGCCCTGACCGGCAGGGCTGGCAGCTGGGGGGGTCCCAGGAATCTGTGAGCCGGGAACTTTTTACTTAGTTTGGAAATAGCTTTGCAAATGACTGGTTTTCACAACCTAAACTGTTTGGATTTTGCATTGCTTTCTCAATAACTCAGCTGTATTTTTTCCTGCCCCAGCAGTCTGTGGAATAGTTTCTGGTTAGGGAAATATTTTTTTCCATTTGCTTCATCGTGCGACTGCTTTTGCCGCTCCGTTTCCTCGTCCAGCTTCTCTCCCTTATCCTGCTAGGAGAAAAACTTGTGTCTGCCCTGAGGACTTCATCCCTCTAAATCTCACTGCAGGCTGGAGGCTGTGCTGAGCCCACCGCGGGCTTGGTGCTGCCAGAGCCGGGGTGCTCCTCTGGCACGGGCCATGCCCCTGCTGCCTCACGGCATAAATTGTTATTATGCCTCATTATGCCTCACGGCATAAACAAGAAAGCAGAGTTACCTTCTTCGGGTGCATTTATAGGTCTTTGCGATAATTATACATTTTGAAGTCCTGCCTCTTTGGCTACAGTCCCAGCTCAGGCAGCAGGTGATGCTGTAACACTAAACCAGGCAGGAAGGGTTAAAATTACTTTTAATTAACTGATTCCCCCGGTCCCACCTGCTGTAAAAGTATACAGCCCTGGCAGCGTGCTAACCTAGCCAGGCTGCGACTGCGTGTACCTGGGCATCCTGGCAGCAGGAGGGATGGCTTACTCTCTCCTTTCCCCCACGCTTTGCTGCAGCAAAGCAGCAGGAGCACTGTAATGCTCTCAGCAAAACCACTGTAGGAGCCCGGGGAGGGCTTGTAGCCATCGCAGGGGCATCACTGACCTGCGTGCATGGTGCCCGAGCGAGCTGGCAGCTTCCCCGTGCGGAAGGGAGCAGAGCAAACCTTGACACGGACCTTGAGCTGAAATCCAAGCCTCTCCAATGAATTCACGTGTGCTCTGGCTGGGAACCACCCAGTCAGAAACTGGTGAAAAGCAACCAGCTCCCAGCACACTTCCTCCCCTGCTTCTGTGTCCGCCGCAGGGTGGTGGTACCAACAGTGGGGGAGCAAAGAGCGCTCCAGAAAAACAACCTCCCTTGCCCAAAATAGCTTGCAAAATGGTTGCTGGCCCGGCAGCAGTGATCACGGCTGATTTGCACCGCGGCCTCTGCGCCGGCGCGGAGGCCACGGTGCAAACCAGCCGCGCTCCCTGCCACCACACCAGCTGGCCAGCAAACATTCCCGGTGCCCCAATTCATCACCAACAGGTCTCCACGGCAGAGGCTGTAATTATCTTGCATTTCCAGCCTGACCGCGGGGCGTTTGCCTGTAATTAGCTCTTGGGATTTAGGAGCTCGTATGATCTGGGGTTATCGTTAGCCACCAGAGCTGTGCTGGGATTTAAAGGGACGATGCGGCTATTTGCATATCTACCATGCTGCTGCCGTCGTCCGATGCGTTAAACAGAAAGATGAGTCCCTCCCCAAAGCCTGTGCATGTCCTCGCCCCACCACGGATGCTTTTTTGGGCAGGGACGATGAGGTCCCAAGCAAAGCAGGACAGCTTGCTTGTAAATATTTCCACTGGGACTTTTTGGTCCTTGCCGTCACCTCGGTTTTGGTGGCACCCTGGCTCAAGGCTCTCAGTAAATGCTATAGGCAGTTCCTATAGCTCTGCACTGCCCACTGCTTTCCCTCGCAAGCTGTCGTTCCCCGTGTGCAAGCTCCCCCAGCCCTGCCACTATCATCCCCCCACACTGCTCCTCACCCCAGGGGTCCCAGGCGGGGGGTCCCAGCGTACCCAATGCCGGCTCAGGCACATACTCACGGGGTCTAGGGAAGCCAAGGCAGGGCAGCCCGCCAGCCCGCGTCCATCTGCGCTTCTCCACGGTCCCTGTGGTTTCGCCTCCTTCCCTCGCCTGCGACACTCCAGCGGGCAGAAATAGCCCCAAAACACATGCCGCCTTCCGGGAAGCGATGCCAGGGGCTGAGCAGCCCCGGTGCCCTGGGCACAGCCCTCCTTCGGGGGCTCCCGCTGGCACCGGCGGCACTAGAGGGTCCAGCCCGGCACGGTGCCGGGGCACGGTCCGGTAACAGCTCCGGCGAGGAACATCTCCGGTTATCCGCCAAGATAATAAATTCTGCCTTAGAGTTTCTCACCTGGCAACAGTCACCAAGGAAACCCGGACGGCTGCTGCGGGTCCCCGCTGGCACTGCCCGGGGGGGTCCCCGCGGCGCTGGCAGAGGGGCTCCGGCTGCACCCCGGCCGGCCGGCTGCGCGGGCGAAGGGCCAGCCGCCTGTGCTGTAACCTGAACCCAGGCCTGGCAAAACGCCCATCGATCTGGGCTTGGCCCTCGTGCCACCTCTCCGGAGTTGAGTGTGGGTTTCACCAGATCTGGGGTAGATTTTGAGGTTTTGCCGGCTGTTGAGCACGTCTGTGTGCATCAGGAGGGGTGACCTGGAGCTGCCTCAGGCTCCCGGGACGTTTCCCGGTCCCCGGTGCTGCTTTTGCCGGGGATTTTGGACACTTGTGTTAAAAGCGGCAGGGCCCCAAGTGCTCAGAGACCTCTGGAAATCCGTCGGTGCCGGAGGGAGACCAGTTCTCGCTGCCCCTCGGGGAGGCCGTGCCGCTGCCTCCAGGGCTGCCTACCACATGGTGCTTCCCTATTTATAGCACCCGTGGTCGTGCCTCTTCCTGTCCCCTGCCCGGCTGTCCCCTGGCAGTGCCACCCCGAGGCACAGAGACAGGCACTGACGCTTCCAGCAAGTCATTTCGGCCATGGTACAGCCAATTCTGCAAAAGGCTTCCCAGCCCCGTGCTGCCTGAAAAGCTGGCACTGCCACTGGTCCCGGCAGGCTGCCGGCACAGGCACAGGAGCAACCGGGAAAGGCCATCGGGCTGGGGACAGGGCTCTGTCCCTGCGCCAGGCTAAGGCAGCTGGGGTGCAGCCACTGCCCTGCCATCAGAGGTGTGGGGGTGAACAGTTGCCCCAAATATTGTTGCATGTGGCCGTGATATCGGCACGGAAACTTCATCAATCATTAACCACGCGTGGCTCCCTGCCCATGGCACGGCTCTGGCACAGCTCCCTTACCCAGGGACGGGCGCTGAGCTTCCTGGCAGTGTGCGGGGCTGGAGTGAGGGGTCGTGCCCAGCCTGGGCTTGTACCCCCAGGGCCATCCTGGAGATGTGGGACGCCTGGCAGCATCTCGGCATCCTTGGCTCATGACTGGGGCTTGGCTGGTTGAGGTAGCGCTGCTGGTGCTGGGTGCTTTAGCATGGACCAATGTGAGCCAGCAGGATCCCTGTTTGCTCCCCAGCATGGCTTTTGGTGGGTCTCATGTCCTCATCCCTCTGGACCCCGCTCTCCCCACCCAAAGCGCCGGCGGCTCAGACATCCCCATGCGGCCTCTTCTCCGCACACAACAGCGGCAGCGTGCCAGGGAGGGCAGCCCCGGCTGTGGGAAGCAGCAGGAAACCTGAGGAGCAAGATAAGAGCTTTGGCGTTGCAGATCAAGGATTTGGGGCTTTTTTGGCTCCGATCCCTGCCCTGCTGTCCCAGGGCCCCCACCGCTTCCCTGCTCCCAGCCAGGCGCCTGCTGGGACTGGTTGGTATTTCTGTTCTGAGCGGCACAGGACCTGCTGCTGCTCAGGGGGTGCCTCGTTCAGGCATAAAATACCAGCAGTGAGTGGTGATGTCCCCCAGTCTGGCACAGAGGGGACCCCTGGGCAGGCAGCAGAGCCACGCGCACCGTGCAGGGGCTGCTCCTTGCAGGGACTGTGGAGAAACATCCGCGCAGGGATTAGGCAGCGAGGAGCCAGGGACGCCGTTCGTTAGAGGAGACACTAATTCAGCTGGAAGCCCCACGTGGGCTGTTCAGGCGATGTTCCCACCACAAGCCACTTAAGCCAGCGATGGAGGTGTGAGGCTGCCCAGCACTGTGTGGGTAATGCAGTGCTGCCTGGTGCAGTGGGCAGCCCCATGGCACTCCATGTCCCAGCAGCCACCGGCCCAGGCTGACCCACCAGGATTAAGGAGGCTGTGAGGAGTAAGTAATTTAAATCCAGATTAGATTTAAGCAGCTGCTATGCAAAGGGGATGCGAGCAGGGGCCACGCGGTGGGGACGAGCGGGTGAGAGCCTGGCTGGTGCTCCTGTGATGCAAGAAGGGGCTGCCAGGGCAGGGTCCGGCCAGGGGGTCCGTGCCTGTGGGGTATTGCCCAGGGGGCTGGCTTTTCTCCCCTGGCTTGGCTTGGCTTGGCTTGTGTGCACCAGGCTGGAGGCAGCAGTGCTGGGCCATGGGATGGGGCACTCCAGGCTGAGATGCTCCCTGCCATGGGGAGCAGGCATGGGCCGGAGGAGGAAGCACGGAGGCACGCCTGGCTGCTTGCTTTGTAGGTGCTGAAGAGAGGCCATCCCTCCACGCGGGGCTGCCGAGCATGTTCCACCTCTTCTCCCACTGCTGGTCATGGCTGCAGGCCATACAGGAGCCCATCAGGTAGGTCCCCGTGCCTGCTCCTCGGGGCTCCCCGGGGGGCACAACATTTACCTGCACGTTTATCAGTGAGGGCAGCGGTGCAGTGGCACTGTTACAGCGGTGCCTATTGCAGGAACCATCCCCAAACCGTGGAGCAAGGCACACCATGCCCTCACTGCCCCTCCGGCAGGCAGGAGCTGGGCAGGGAGGGGAGCTGGGCGGGCAGGGGTGCGCAGGTGGGGAACACTCCCAGCAGGATTCCCCCTGTGCAAAGTCAACGGTTCCCCAAGAAAGCTGGGGAGGACGAACTGAAACACCTGCTGTGTTTGCATGCGTCAGGAGACCCGGGTTAAGTCCCTGGGGACGGCGCTGCACCAGCCCGGGCAGACACTGCAGGCAGTGAGCGGGTTTACGGTCCTCTCCCACCAACGAGGACATGTTGCTGTAATGCTGGAGGTGGAGCCGTGCCACCCACGCAGCCTGGCCTGTATGTTTAAGAAAATGACACTGCGAATGACTACTGTGGCTTGTCAACCACAGGGAAAACGTTCTCTGTGTGTAGCTCCGGTGGAGCACGTCACTGGAGACCAAATAGGACTGTTTAGCAACAGGAAAAACCTCCTGAGTCCAGGCAGAAGCTCATAAAATGCCCTTGCTACCTCTCCCTTGCCATGTATACCCATAACTCACTGATGCGGAAGGCCACCAAGAGCAATCATTAACTCCGTAACAATCATTTTGGCCTGGGCATATCATTGCTTAATCCTATATGATCTGAAAAGAAATCATTGCCATAGGAAGTGCATTAAAGGCTCCGCAGTGCGGCTGCCCCACGGTGCCAGGGTGGCCCCAGGCGCCTGTGCCTGCCCTCACCCTCTCCTGGGCACTGGGGATCTTCCCTGCCCTCGCCCCCAGCTCAGCCAAAGCCTGTGTCACCCTCCTGCCCCTCTCCTGCCAAAGCATGGCTGCCATGCGCAGGGTCCCTTGCCTGGGAGCCCCGGGGCCAGCAGTGGTCACTGCTCCCCAGGGAGCACAGCCCTTTCATGGGATGCTCACCCGCTGTTGTCACTCCCCAGAAAGGTGACGCTCCTCGTTGTGGGGCTGGACAATGCGGGGAAAACCTCCGTCATCCTGGACATAGAGAGAGGTGAGGAGCAGCATGGCCCTGGAGCTGGCGTTGGCTGGAGGCAGCGGCTTTACAGTCCTTTGCAACCAAGTGCCTGAGTCTTGAAGGACCAAAGCCCTTGAAATACAGCTGCTGGGCGGGGGGAAGCGTGCGGGGTTTGTGCTGTGCCCTGGGCAGCCCTGGGAGCGGGGATGCGGCTGGGGGAAGAGGAGGCACACGCCGCAGGGATGCTGCCGGGCTCGCTGCACCAGCTCTCTGCCCTCTCCCCGCATGCAGCGCTGGCCAGCGAGGTGCTGCCCGTGGCGCAGCCCGGCCAGACCCGCCTGCGGGTGGACAGGTTCGAGGTGACACTGGTGGATCTGCCCGGGGGCCAGCGCTCCCGCAGCGCCTGGCGCAGCCACTACGGCGCGGCCCACGGGCTCCTCTTCGTCCTGGACTCCAGTGACCTGGCGCGGATGGAGGAGGCCCGCAAGGTCCTGAGCCGCGTCCTGAGCCATCCCGACGTCTCCGGGAAGCCCATCTTACTGTAAGGCCGAGTCCTCGGGATGTGACCTGTAGGGGTTGGGGTGGGGAGGGAGTGGGAACCTGTTGCTGAGGTTGTGGGGAGCGTGGCCGGGCTGCTGCGGAGATGTGGTGCCCAGGGGGCTGTCGGGGGGGTGCTGGGACAAGGGGACCCAGCGGTGCTGGGGAGCTGGGAGCACCCCTGGAGAGGAGCTGGGGAGGGGGCACCGGGGCACCGCTTCGCCTAATCGCAGCCAAACCGGGCGAAAGCACGCAGCCTCCCCCGCCGTCGTGGCGCTCCGGCGAGGCGCCCGGAGGCCGGGGTGACGGCCGCGCTCCGCTCTCCCCGCGCCCCAGGCTGGCCAACAAGCAAGACGCGCCGGCCGCCCTGCTGCCCTGCGAGCTGATCGAGCGCCTGTCCCTGGAGCGGCTGGTCAACGAGAACCGCTCGCCCTGCCGCATCGTGAGTGGAGTGCGGGCCGCCCCGCTCCCCGCGCCCCGCGCCCCGCGCCCCGCGCCCCGCCGGGGCTGACCCCGCCGCTCCGCCCGCAGGAGCCCTGCGCCGCCCGGCGCGGCCCCGCCGCCGGCCCGGCCCGGCCCGCCCTGCAGGGGCTGCGCTGGCTCCTCCGCGCCGCCCCCGCCGCCCCGGCACCGCCGCCCGCCGCCGCTCCGCCGCCCGCGCCCGGCCCCAGGGCAGCCCGCGGCCGGCCGGCCGCCCGCAGGTGGGTGCGGGGCTCCCTCTGCGCCTGTCCCCGTCACTCCGCCGCTCCGCTCCGCTCCTCCCCTCCATCCCCTGCCGCGCTCTCGCCCCGCCAGGGCCCCGCCGCCCCCCGCCGAGGATGCCCGAGGCGGCGCGGGGAAGACGGGGGAGTACCGGCCGCTGCGGCCCATCCGCCGCCTCCTCCCCCTGGTGAGTGAGTACCCCGGGACGGGGTGGAAGGGGGCTCCTGCCACCTTCCCCTCATCCCCCTTACCCTGCCCAGGAGGAGAGCGCGAAGGGCCCCGGGAGGAGGAAGAGGAAGGTGAAGGTGAGGAAGAAGGGCTCGGGGCAGCCAAGCCCAGCCGAGGAGCCGGAGGGAGCCGGAGGAGTGGGTGACGGCCGAGCCGGGGCTGCCGGGGGGCTGCTGCCTCCCAACAGGGTGGGGCAGGAGGAGCCTGCGCCCACCGGGACGGCCACCCCCCACCCAGGTGAGCGGGGGCTGCGGGGGGCTGCTGGCACCGCTGGCACCAGGAACCCGAGTGACACCTTAGGGGGTGGTTTTGGGACCCGGCAACATGGCGGTATGCCAAGTCACTGATCCCCACCATCTCCGTTAGCTCTGCTCGCAGATCAGCTGAGCGGGGCCATGGGAGGCTGAGCGAGGAAGAGAAGAGACGTGTCTGAGCATCTCCGCAGGGGCTGATGCACGGCGGTGATGGAGGACTGCAGATCTGCCAGCAGCAGTCCTCTCGGTGGCAAATACACCCTTGCCCAGATGTGGTGCCTGAAATTTTGTATTTCTCCATCTAGCGCAGGGCATGAAAAAGAAGAAGAAAAAGAAAATCAAGAATAAAATCAAGTCACAGGAACCTGCTGTGGAGCAGCAGCGTGAGGAAGTCTCGAGCACTTTTGGTTGGTATTTCCCAGGACAGATTTTGCTGAAAAGCATTGGGGGTCTGGCCTGCTGGCAGCGGGGCATGAGCTGTGCAGGAGCCCTTGCCCATGTAGTGCTTGGTGCGGGGGCACAGCACGGGCATAAGTGCTGCTGCAGGGCAAGGTGGGGGCTGTTGGGGAGGCAGTTGCTGCTGCCTCTGCCTTTGGGTGGGATGCGGGGAGGCCACGCGAGTGCACTGTGCTGGAGCCTGGGGTGTCCTTGCAGCCCTCGCTCAACGCAGGCTGCCAGGCTGGACCCCAGAGCTTAGCTCCTGTGTTAGTGCCTGACCGCTTCCCTTCCTCCCCAGACTTGTACCGCCGGGCGATGCTGGCTCTGAAGATGAGGCAGGAGCAGAGGAAGCAGCAGTCTGCCATCGTCCCCTGAGCAGGAAGGCACGTCCCAGGGGATGTGTGGTCCCAGGGGACCCCAGACTGCAGTGGCAGCGGGACCCATGCTCGTGCAGGGCTTCTGGGGTTCTTGGCCAGGGCTGGCAGTCCTGGGCAACGGGTCCTGGGGCGTGAACAGCATCGTTGTCCACTGCATGGCTTGAAAACCAGGGATCTGCAGGAGCGAGCCAAAGTCCTTTTGTAAGACGCCTCTCTGGCAGCCGGGCTGCAGACCGGTCTGAAAAGGGAACAGCCGGCCACTTGCCGACCCCGTGTTAGTATTCTGTGGAAGACTCGGTCTGAACCCGACCAAGTCTGTGGAAGAGAGGAAGATTGGAGCAAGTATCCCAGGGGAAAAGCCTGTCTCTTGGATCAACCTATGCCCAGGCAAAGCCATCTTCACAGGTCAGGGGCTGACTCGGCCCCTCATTCAGTCCCTGGCTGCTGCCTGGACAAGTCTAACTTCCTGCTGGTGAAGGTGGGAGGGCAGTCACGGATGGTCTGCGGAAGAGCTTCGCCTGGCCCCAGCCACATCTGGCAGGGCTGCCAGGAGCCCCCTTGCACGGTGGAGGAGGGTGATGCCCGTGTTGTCTGTGCATCCTTGCAGCCCATCCGTGAAGGCTTAGTTCAGTGGCAGCTGGTGGTGGAGGCTGCTGGAGGCTCCTTCCCCAGGGTCATTCCTCCTGCTCCTGCCGTCCTCCCAGGAGGGACAGTGGTGCCCTGCAGGTGACGCAAAATCCTCCTGTGTCACTGACAGCCTGGCACCCTGCAGCCCCAGGTGGTCCCTGATCTCTGCTCAGCTCAGCTCTGAGATGGGAGAAGGAGCAGCATCCGCATCCCAACACAACCCGTCTGCGACACACACTGTGTCTGGCAGAGCCGCGCTGTCGCGGAGACTGGGCTGTGCCGGAAGGCTCGTGCTGCCCGGCACCGGCTGGGTGCACGTGCAGGGAAACCAACAGTCAGCCCTGGAAACACTTGACATGTAGTCAGGAGTGCAGCAGTTTTCCCTTCACGGCCGCAACAGCGTTAGGACTTGAACTGTGCTCAGCAGCAGAGTGTGAGTCACCTCTGCTCCTATGATTACTGATTAACAGGCAATGCCTTTGTGGTCCAGGGGAAGAAAAATCACTAAAGCCCATCCCTCGGCAGGGCTGAAAAGGGAAAAGAAGAGAAACTCTGGCTATTCTGCCTTGCCGGTCTCTGTAAAGTTCTAACTCTGCCAGAGTCAACTGTCCGTGACTATAGGGCTTAATTGTAAATAAATTGTAAATAGCAAGAGCACAAATTAATACTGGCCTGTAAATACAGCACTTTTAGTAAACCCTTGTCTCTGCCTGGTGGAGATCCCTGTGATGCCAGTGAAGGGGGAGGACAAAGCGGGGACCATGCCTGCAGTGGAGCCCCTTCTCCTGGGGTGGGTCGGGGCGTGCGTGCCCCTGCGGGGGCCAGTCCGGGCTGCCAGCCAGGCTCCTTCTGCCGGGGTCACGGATGTCTATGGGGCCACGGGGAGGGAAACATTAAAAGTTTCTCACCTCTAAAGGAACGCTGAGGAGGTTGTCCCCTCTAACGGCCACTTCTCGCACACCCACAAGGCCTGGGAGGAGGCCAAGCTCTCCCAAACAGCCGGCACCCCAAACCAGCCCATGGCTGTGCTGGGGCTGAGCCTCGCTCACCATGGCTCTGAAATAGAGCTGTGTGGGGAGCGGGAGCTGAGCGGGTTTGGGAGCGTCCGTCAGGGCCGGCCGGCAGCCAGCTCCCTCTGGTGCTCCTGGCGGTGCGGCTCCTCGGCACGGGCACCGGCAGCCACGCGGGGACACAGCGTGCCCCGTGTCACACCCGAAGCTGGAGAAGGCGGCCAGCAAGACAAGTCCAAAGGCAGAACTGGCCCGGCTGGTGCTGCTGGGCAGCTGAATGAAACTTTCCCTGGGAGGCAGCTGTAAGAAACCGGTTAGGTTGATCTAACGCACTTTCTCCTAACATAATGATCTCAAGTGAGTGGTGCAGACAGGCAGTTCAAGTATATTTCAAAATCAAACCCCCTTATCCTGGTGTTTCCATGGCTGTAGAGAAGCTAATCCCTACTACAACCAGGAGACAATCCTGGTCTGCACCGACTAGGAATATGACTTTTATCTTCTTTAGAAGGTGAGCAGCAACAACTCCGTGTTAAAAAATGGACTATCTCAAAGCCAGAAACATCTCAGAAAAGCAGCGGCTGTAGCAGGGGGTGCATGCTTGGGGCAGGCAGGGTGGGCAGGGCTCCTTTTTCCATCATACTCCTCCTGCTACTCATCTTACAGCCCGATAGCTGAATAACCAGCAAGGGGAGGAGGTCTCTGGGAGGTGTGATCCTCGGTGGCACTGCCCGCTGACAGCGGGGCAAGGTGCCGCGCTGCCCAGGCTGGTCCTGGCGTGTCCGATCAGCTGGCGGGTGCACCGAGGCCAGGCATGGTGCCCAGCAGCAGTGCTTGCCTTGAGGAGACGTACCCAAAAATGAGGCAGTGGTGAGTGGCACCCTCCCATGAATCTTGGGTTTGTTAGGAAGTGCTGGAGCTCCAAATGTGCCGAGAAGCACAAAGCGATGCAACAGCAACTGCCCCAGGGAGACCCATCTTCTGTCTGCTGATACGGAAAGTAAATGGTATCAATAGCATTGTCTGCAGGGAGGACTGGAGCCAGCTGGGTGATACAACCGTGCTTTGCATTTAAGCATTTTTATATTATCTAGCACATCCTTCTTTTCAGGTTTCCAGAGGAGTTGTCTCAGGAGGGTTGGGTTAGGCAAAACCTGGTTTCTGCTTCCACGAGCGTTTTTGTGGTGCCTCAGCCTGGGCTGCGGCTGCATTTGTTGCAAACTGGTGACGCAGAAGCATGTGTGAGTTTTGCACGTCTGCAGCCCGCTTCCCCTCCATGGTGCTCGTTCGGGGAACCTGTGGCTGCTGGCATGGCCACCAGCAGCTCTCTCCATGGCGTGTGTCCTTGTAAGCCTGAAGGATAGAGGGAGGCTGCGCTTGTCTGAGCTTTGCAAAAGCTAGTGATGGTTTGTATGGTGCCAGGACGAGATGAAGAGATGTTTCAGCAAGTGCCTGTGGGCATACACCTACACTAGGGCACGGCTGGTCCAACCTCCTCATACCGACATTGTTTTGCACAATCAGGTATTTTCCTGTTATCGCTATCAAAATTTAACTGCGTGGGCTGAAATTTGGAGGCTAGGAGAGAGAGTACTGCTCTTTTGAGAAGAGGAGTGGGAAGAGCATTGCTTGGTCAGTGCTAAAAAAGCTGCCGAGCCCTCCCGTGTACAGCACATCACCAAGCTTTCCAGGCAGCGGAAAGACCTGGAGGAGAGCCTGGCAGACGGGACCATGTGGGGAGGCTGCCAGCCCCTCTGGCTGCACCCACGGCCCTGCTGTGCTTTCTCCCACTTCTTTACGCTTTGCTTTCTGCCCGCTGGCTGGGCTTAGCCAGCAATTACGCTTTATTTTTTAACCCCGCCTTGCTCCTCTTTACCCCCAGGAGAGGATGGGGAAGGTGACGTTGACTCTCAGAGCTCCCCTGAGAGCCTTTGACTTGTCCCACAAGTGTGGCAGGGCAGGAGGTCCCCCCACAGCCAGCTGGTGTTCGTTCCTTAACCATCGTTGCTCAGGGTCCCATTTGAAATCGTTCTTCTTCTGGGTCACTTGATAGAGAGGGCTTACAATCAGACTGTAATTTGGAATATGCATTCTCCAAAAACCCACAATGCCTAAGAAAGCTTGTGTGTCCTTTTTGCTGGTTGGTGGAGACATGGCTGTTATTTTGTTAATCACATCCATTGGGATCTCACGATGTCCATCTTGCCATTTTCTTCCTAAAAACTGCATCTCCTGTGCAGGTCCCTTGACCTTGCTTTGTTTTATGGCAAAACCGGCTTTCAGGAGGATTTGAACTATTTTCTTCCCTTTCTCAAAAACTTCTTCTGCTGTATTGCCCCACACGATGATGTCATCAATGTATTGCAGATGTTCTGGAGCTTCACCCTGTTCCAGTGCCGTCTGGATCAGTCCGTGGCAAATGGTAGGGCTGTGTTTCCACCCCTGGGGCAATCGATTCCAGGTGTACTGAACGCCCCTCCAAGTGAAAGCAAACTGCGGCCTGCACTCTGCTGCAAAGGGATTGAGAAGAACGCGTTAGCGATATCAATCGCGGCATACCATTTGGCTGCTTTTGACTCCAGTTCGTATTGAAGTTCCAGCATGTCCGGCACGGCAGCACTCAGCAGCGGCGTGACGTTGCTCAGGCCACGGTAGTCTACTGTCAGTCTCCACTCTCCATTAGGCTTTCGCACTGGCCATATGGGACTATTGAAGGGTGAGTGAGTCTCGCTGATCACTCCTTGGCTCTCCAGTCGACGAATCAGCTCATGGATGGGAATCAGGGAGTCTCGGTTGGTGCGACATTGCTGCTGGTGCACCGTTGTGGTAGCAGTCGGCACCTGTTGGTCTTTGACCCTCAGCAACCCCACAACAGAAGGGTCCTCCGAGAGACCGGGCAAGGTGGACAGCTGTTTAATCTCCTCCGTCTCCAAGGCAGCTACACCAAAAGCCCACCGGTACCCTTCTGGGTCCTTGAAATACCCTCTCCTGAGGTAGTCTGTGCCAAGGATGCACGGAGACTCTGGCCAGTCACCATGGGGTGCTTTTGCCACTCATTCCCAGTTAGGCTCACTTCGGCCTCCAATACAGTCAGCTGTTGGGATCCCCCTGTCACTCCAGAAATACAGATGGGTTCTGCCCCTACATAGCTTGATGGCGTCAGGGTACACTGTGCACCGGTGTCCACTAGAGCCTTATACTCCTGTGGGTCTGATGTGCCAGGCCATCGAATCCACACAGTCCAGTAAACCCGGTTGTCCCTTTCCTCCACCTGGCTGGAGGCAGGGCCCCTCTAGTCCTGCTCATAGTATTCGTTACCCACTTCTAGTACATATGAGTCAGGAGCTCTTTCATTAAAATCAGGAGTAAGATCGGTGCTTCTGCTCTGTCTGGGGAACTGCTCACTGGAAACTGGAGCAGCAATTTTCCTGGAAGAACCCCCTTTGGTAATTGTTTTTCCTTGCAACTCACATACCCATGCCTCTAGGGTCAAGGTAGGTTTTCCATCCCACTTTCTCATGTCCTCTCCGTGGTCACGCAGGTAAAACCACAGGGTGCCCTGTGGTGTGTGCCCTCTATATCCTCTCTCTTGAGCAGAGGAACGCTGACTCCTAATAGCTGAGATACTGGTCTGTACAGGTAGAAAGTAGGACCTATTCTCTTTGAGTTGCTGGACCTCCAGGACAGTTTCTCCACAGCCGAGACGAGGGAGGAGGAGATACTTTCTTCGTATTCCCGGAGCTGGCTAGCCGCTTCATCCACTGTTAGACCCTCTCCATCTTTCCAGGTCAGTATTGGCATTGAGTTGGCATACGATGCTGGTGTGCTCCATACCAACTTCCGCCACATGGGTCGCGTGCACCGGACTTCATCTGGATCTTTGGGTAGCTGCTCGTTGTCCAGGTCACCATAAATCACCTCCAGCACAGCTAATTCCCTCAGGTACGGCATACCTCTCTCCATGGTGGTCCATTTGCCTGGGCGATATATAACATCTTCCCTGAAGGGATATCTTTCCTTCATAGCTGACGGGAGCCACCTCCAGAGGCTGAGGGCTTGTGCCCCTTTTCCAATCGCTTTGTCAATGCCCCCTTCCCTAGAAAGGGATCCCAGCTGTTTGGCTTCCTTACCCTCTAATTCCAGGCTGCTGGCCCCGCTATCCCAGCGTCGGAGCAGCCAGGTGACAACAGCCAACGTGCTCGCCTGGATGACGGCTGAAATCTTTTCGCATATCTCGCAGCTCACTCAGGGATAGGGATCGGGTGGTTTCCGTCTCGTCCATGAGTTCTTCCTCTTCCTCTCCTTGTGATGGCCCTGCTTTTTCATCTTCCCTTCCCTTTCAAACAAGCTGACTTTCACTTCCAAGATTTCTTCTTGTGTATAGGGGTGACTGATACCAACACAGGTTGGTTCCCTGGTTCAACCACATTATCTGTCGCTGGGGCTGGGGTAGCTGCCGCGCCTGGCATTTTGTCACCAGAGCCAGAGACCTTCTCATCCCTTGAGGGCTCTGAATAGTGTTGAACAGGGCTCGGTAGGCATGGGCCAGGCCCCAGCACATGGCAGTGATTTGTGTCTCCCTAGAATTGCCAGGGTGACAGCATACTTTTTTCCAAATATTCTACTAATTTTTCAGGATTCTGCACTTGTTCAGGGGTGAAGTTCCAAAACATTGGAGGTGCTCACCGTCCTAGGCGTTTGCCCATGCTATCCCACACACCCTGCCGCTCATAACTATCTGGCCTTGGGGCAGATCTCTGGGTGATATTCTTAAAGTGCTTATTAACTTTAGACAAACTGAAACAATATTCCCAAGCAATAGCAATAGAAGTACCTTAACTACCCAAGGATGTTCAAGATACTGAAAAGCTACTGTAACAAAGGAGGAAACATCATGGAAGAAGGTAGCGAAGGTGCCATACTGTATTTCCCCCATAAAAAACCTCTCAGAGGAAGAAGTATAATTGCTAGTTGTCTCCACGAGGTGGTAGCCGAAGTACAGTAATGGCTTCAGTATAAAACTTAGATACCAAAATAAACCCAAGGTCACTGTTTTAACAACAAATCTCCCAGGCAAAACGTCACTAATCCCTGCAGAGCACAGCAAACTGCAAAAACCAACACCGATCTTTGACACGTACAGCAAAAAAATGAGCGTGGTGCAGATCAGACAAACCAATATCGAGAACAGATGATCAATATTGTGACCTGCAGCCATTAACAGATCTAAATTCCTTAATACATTCTGGTTAATCTGTTATTGTCTCAAACCCTTTGAGCCCCACGCTGGGCACCAAAAAGGGCTGGCGTGGTTTAGCTTCAGTCGGCAACCAAGCCCCACCCAGCCGCTCGCTCACCCTCCCCCCGGGGGGATGGGGGAGAGAATCGGGAGAGCAAAAGTAAGAAAACTCGTGGGTTGAGATAAGAACAGTTTAATAATTGGGAAAAAGAAAAAAAAAAATGATGATGAATTGTAATGAAAGGGAAAACAACAAGAGAGAGAGAGAGGAACAAAACTCAGGGGAAAAAAACAAGTGATGCAATTGCTCACCACCCGCTGACCGATGCCCAGCCCATCCCCGAGCAGCGGTCACTGCCCCCCGGCCAGCTCCCCCCAGTTTCTATACTGGGCATGATGCCATATGGTCTGGAATAGCCCTTGGGCCAGTTTGGATCAACTGTTTTGGCTGTGCCCCCTCCCAGCTTCTTGTGCGCCCGGCAGAGCATGGGGAGCTGAAAAGTCCTTGACCAGTGTAAACACCGCTTAGCAACAACTAAACCATCAGTGTGTTATCACCATTATTCTCATCCTAAATCCAGAACGCAGCACTATATTAGTTACCAGGAAGAAAATTAACTCTATACCAGCAGAAACCAGGACAGATGCACAGGTATGTCTCCTGCTATACCTCCACTGTTGTATTTTATTAATGAAAACTCAATTGTGTATTTTTTCCCCTATATGAGCCTTTCCAGGGGAGTGTGAAGCATTGTGGGTCTCACCATCCTTTCCAGCTTTCAGATGCAGAGACCCTTTGGGAGTCAGCCTTCCTCACGCCTGCGGCAAGGATGCCCCACGCTCCGAGGGGCAGGACGGGGAAGGTGAGCCCAGTCCTGGGGTGCTCCACGTATCGGGGAGCCATGGAGTGGTACCACCCAGCAGCAGCCAGGCCTGACGAGGGAAAACAATTTAATGAAGAGACAGAGATTTGTGATTGTGTGAAAAACTTGATGGTTCTTTCTCCACTCCTTCACTAACCCCAAACTACAGAAGGAGGAGCCAGGAAGCAGTTTCTGAGAAAGGATCCCAGACACTGGAATTCGAACATTGATTTAGGGCTGTAAAGGCAATTAAGTGCAAGTGGAGCCATCCTTGCTAACGCATGTTTTGCAAGGCAAATGCAATGGGTCGCATCCTGCCAGGTGCCTGCAGGTGCTCCTCATTCCCCACCAGCCTCCCTGTAAATCCCATCACGTGCTGTAGGGTATATATATATCCAGCCAGGGTAAGCCTAGGGCTTTCCTAGGGATAGAGCCTGGCACTTGGGGTGGTGAAGGTCTTTTGCATGCAGCTCTCCCCTCTCTGTTCTTGGACCAAAGGTAAAAATATTAATAAAAAATGTCTTGCCCCACAGCAGCGGTGGCTGGTGGGGAGGTGAGTGCCTCTGCTCCCTGGCTTTGCCATCCCTTGGGATAGGGCTGGAGGTACCACGAATGTGCTAATCAGGCAGTGCTAAGGTGTGGGGCTCTTTCTCAGGTTACACTGTTTGCTGAAAGCTGGGTACAGTATGTATATACTTAAATAAATATATATGAGCAAGGTTAGTGGATTTTAAACCTCGGAATGGGTGTTTGGGTTGATAAAAGCCTGGAGTGGATGTTTTTGTGAGCTTGAGAAGTTGATTGCCGTGTACGCTTTCTCATGCTTGCAGCTCCTGCCCTCTGATTCAGGTGGGCTGGGTGCCAGCATGCTCTTAAGGCAGTTTCCTAGCTCAGTCAGAAAAAGGAAGTGTTGGGAAATAATACTTTTATTTTTTATAAGCACACTAGGGCACAGCCCATTTCCTTGAGATTATTCAAAATATTGAGCTGAAAAATGCTGGCATGTGATATCGGGCAGCTTTCACCCTCCTCTGGCTCTCAGAGGCTGTATACATTGAATAATGAATAACCATGCACAGGGTTTCTTTCAGGGTTTTGTTATCAGTTGTAGATCCTCTGTTGTATTGCATTAAAAATGAGAGCTGGAGTGTTTGCTGTCATGTATTCTGCAGAATTGTTAGAAAAAACAAGGCTTAATTATATGAGAGTAACTCCCCAAGCTTCTCTTGATTGTTATGAAAGAGGCTATTAAGACTTTGCAGGGAAAGAGAAGATAATGAGGACTGGAAATTAAGAAAATATGAAAACTTTCCCTTTCTAGGTTAAATGAGCCTTGTTGGAGACATTATTGCTGGCAGGAGGAGGAAGGATGTAATCAAATTTATTTAATGGATGTATTTGTCTCAGGGCACAAGAGAATGTGCTGGAATCTGAGGTATATAGATTTGTCACATCATGTACTAAATATACTTGCGGTTTTTTTTTCCCCTCTTATAAAAAGCTTGTTTTTAAAAAGGGAAATTCTGTTAACTAAAATTGGTAGTCTTTCTCTTTCATAAATTATCACTCTGTAAGTTGTTACATATTTGAATAGGTTATTTCAGACTATAAGTGGAAAGTGCTTCTTGAGAAGGACTATCAGTGTATTAATTAGAAGGGCTTTTGCCACAGAATATCACTGGATATGGGATCACGAGCCAATTTATTAACCCAAAGTTTTCATTTTAAATTATTCTGCAGCAACCAGAGCTCAGGCCTTGTCTGTGTGAGAACTTTCACCTTATTAAACTGCATTTATATTTCAGTGCAGCTGGGTTTAGCAAGACCCTAGCCCGTATCCCTGACCTGTGATGTAAATCTTTCTTGTTACCCAAGCTGTGCTCTGTGTTAGACTTTACAACCCACCTTCCCTGCCTAGTGCAGCTGTAGGAAGATGTTTTGGGGGTGATTTTGTAGGTCTTTTGTTGCGTTTTTTGTTGGGCTTGTGTTCATAGGTTGCAAGGTACAACTGCTGCACGGGCTTGCAGCTACCAGCATCTGAACCCCGTGCCCTGCTCCAGCAAAGAAAGCTGCTGGTGGATTGATAAATTGATTTAAAATGTACCTGGGGCGGAAAAAAGCACGTCCAAATCCCCCTGCTTGACAGACACTGCAGCGTGGATGCTGCTGCTGAGTCAACTCAGTAGTGCTTAGTGCAGGCTCTGAACTTGCCTCTTCCTTCCTTTTTCCAGGAAGGCTGGGGAGAGCCCAGAGCACTCCCTGGGAGGTCCCTGCTGCAGGTTGTGGCTTCCCAGAGGAAGTCATAAGTCGGAAGCAGATGTTTTTGGCACAGGCTGTGAGGCAGGACTTTGGAAACTGGCACTGCGTGATGCTCTCCACCGGTGCTTGTCAGGCCCCGGTGATCCGGGGAGGGACGGGATGCGCAGGCTCTGAGGGAATTGCTGAGGCGCAAACCCCTCTGCAGACAGAGTTATTGCCTTCTCTGTGTATGCATGAGTATGATGCAATCCCGCCTTGTAACACCCTCGACGGCATGCTGAGTGCTCGCTGGCCCGTCCTGGCCGAGACCTGCTTTTTCCAGGCAGATGGGCATGAGGGGAGGATGAAGCCTACACCCCACCCTGGTGAGGGGCAATGAGAAGTACCCAGAGATGTCAGCAGCTGAAGGCCATATGTAGGACTCCAGCAGATAACAGTGTTTGGGTGGCTTTGGCTGCTTTCAGAAAGCAAGCTCCTGGTCCTGTGCCCGTTGGTCAGCCCCACGCTGGCAGGGTAGGCAAAGATCACTGCAGGGTGGATTTGAAAGTCTTGGGTGTGAGCAGACCGGGATTCTGCCTTGGGATCTGCTGGCAAAAATGCTCTTGTTTCTTACGAAACAACGTTTGTCACCAAATCAGTGAAGGATCTGCCCCATTCAGGAGAAGAGGAGGAAAAAAATGGTGTTGCCAGCTCCTCCTTGGCATCCCCCCAAGGCAGGCAGGGAAGGGCTCCTGGCACACATCAATGTACCCATGGGCAAGGACAGAGCCCTGCCAGTCTGCAGAGTGCCATGACTGCAGCAGCCCTGAGCGTGAACTCAGGCTTTCCCAGATGGAGATGGCCCTGGGATGGTTCTCGGGGGGGGGGAAAAATGGCTTTGAAAGCTGGTAGTTGTGGTGGAAGTCAGCAGCGAGCGCCCTTTCCCTGATCCTCTTGCCCAGTGTGAGCAGGAGCTCCACAAGCAGCAAGTCAACAGGGAGGTCATGCCCTCAGAATAAATTGGCTGTCAATCTAAACAGTTGGATTAACAAGATCTACTTCAAGCCATCACAACATTAAAGATAAATCTGTAGTACTCGTCAGGAGGTGGGATGGACCTTGAAGAGAAGTAATACATCTCCATTGACTTTATACTCCACCGGATATTATGAAAATCCATAAAACAGTTTTAAGACACGGCAAGCCGATTGCACGTTCTACCAAAGACAGGTCTTATCCTCTAACTGGCCACACGATGGCAGAAGAAGCAAAGAACACTGCAAAAATAAATGTGTGTTAAAAAAAAAAAAAGGCAGTGAGGGTTAGCATGTGTCCCAAGGTTAGTGGGGAGGCTGGCTCCCCCTCCTGCTAAGCTACGGGCCAGGGACTGAGGTTCAAAAGCCTGCATCGCTGTGAGCATTAAAAACAAAGGTTACAGGACATGAAAACTACTTTGTGAAAGGATTTAATGGGCCCTCCCAAGCTGTGAGTAGTTCACAGCAATCCCTTGGGTCATTCTGTTCATGCCCTGGTTAGCAGTCTGCTGAGAGCTTGGCTGATGTACTGGATAACTAGTTTTTGATGCTAGCTGAAGTGGTGACGGGTCCCAGCTGAGCTGTATTGTGCAAAATTCTCCCTGGGACCTGCCGCTTGTCTCCCCTTGCCATGGGGAGGGCATGCCTGGGTGCAGGATGGAGTCCCTGCTGGCTCCGTGCCGGAGGCCCTTTGGTACCGCCTGTGCCATGTGCCTTATCAGCACGGGGACCGGGTGTTTGTGGCATTAAAAGGTGCATTAAAAACAGATTTCCTTGTAAAGACCTGTGAGCTGATACAGTTGCTACCAAAGCAGCAGCTGAATCAGGCTGTTTCAGGGTGCGAAAAAGCCCAGTCAGGGTGGTTTTGCTTCCTCTCTGTGGGGATGGTTTCTGCTGAGATCGGGCTTTCGCTGCCCTGTGGCCACCGTGTCAGCAGCAAAAGGGGGGATGACAGTTGCCTTGATTTCTCCAGTGAAATCATGCCTTTGGCTGTGCAGGGTCAGTAGGGAGACGGATGAGTTTAAGCAGTCTGGTCCACGGCAGGCAGGAGGCTATGGTTCTGCTCTGGCTGAGTATGGGAGACCAAATGCTCGCCCGTACCTTCTTCCCAGCTGTGCTGATTTGCTTGGACTTCACAGAATCGTACAGGTTGGAAAAGACCTTTAAGGTCATCGAGTCCAACTGTAAACCTAACACTACCAAGTGTTAACCATAAACCTAATGCTACCGTAACACTAACCGTAAACCTAACACTACCAAGACCTCCACTTGCTTCATCTGGAAGCTCCCTGGAAGAGGGTCTCTCTCCGACACCTTAGCCACAGCCACTGTTGGCGATACGTTAAAGATAATGACCTATCTAATGCTTAATTCTATATCACAGTCTCTAAGTCTTGCATTTTAGTTCTAACTCCAGCAAACTTTTTAAAAATAGCAGCATTTCAAACTAAACTGGATAGGGGCTGCAATTTGTACAGCATGGGAATCATGAAGACAAGTGTAGCTGCATGGATCTTCTCTTCTGCTGGCGAGACCAACTTCCTTTCTTACCAGTTAACGCAGGTGAAAGATGAGGAGTAACTGTACCTGTAGGAATATATTGAAGAGAATATAGCTTTTTTTCTATGGGCCAGGTAAGCCAGGCTGCCTTGGCCTTTGGAAACACATAGGTGCCTGGCCCCAAAGGCTGGTGGTTCACTGGGCATCACCAGTCTGTTCAACGCCCACTGCAGAGCTCTGCAACAGGAAAAATGTCTGAGAAGAACAAGTGCCTCTTCTAGCCAATGCACACAGGCTAGAAAAATGGCAGGGAAGTATCAAAAAAGCAGTGCAAAAGCTGCAGTATAGTGTTGATCTAAGTTTAGTTCTCTGTTGTTGTTTTGTGGGGGAGGGAAGCCTAGAGCTAAACCGGTTAGGCATTATATTAAGATGTTTAACATTTTCCATTCATTATTTTAAAATGTGTTTAAAACTGCCTAGCATTGTTTTCTAGTTTCCTCTGTTGCGGTTAGGCTTTTGTGCAGAAAGGTGACAGCACAGCTGCATGGAGAACGGAGGGAAGGCTGCACTTGGGGTTCAGATGAGTGCTGGCTGTCCCCTTGGGTATGCTGCCTTGCTCAGCGGGGATGTGGGAGCCTTCACCGACCTGCCTACTGCTGCCCTGGGATAACTGGGGTTAAAAAAAAAAAACACCCAGTAGGCTCCTGCCTGTCCAACACCTGACTGCTATTTTGGTGCTGCCCAGGGCAGGCTTTCTGTGTGAGCTTACAGATATCATACTGTGTAAAACTGCCAGGCAGTTGGTGCTTAAGTAGAGCAAATGCGACTGATTTTAGCCTTAGTAAATCAATATGCTACTATTCTTGCATTAAAAATGTCAAGTGAAAAATCTCTGTGTGTTTTCCAGGTCTCTGGAAGCCCACAGCTGCTGTCTGGGCCCTGTTGTGGTGCAACGAGGTGAGTTTTGCCCAGTTTCCAGGGAGAGGTCTGCTTTAAAATATAGGAGCAATTCAGGTGCCTGAAATGACAGCAGCTCCTGGCCGGTGGGGTCGAGCAGCCCTCCTGCTCCCGGAGTGCTCGGGGCTGTCGGCAAGGGACAGCGCCAGGAAAACTCCTTGCCCCGTGCTGTTACAGAGGCTATTGCTCCGGAAAAGGCTGGTTTATTGGCAGGCAATAACGATGTCAAAAATGTAACAGAAAACACAGATTTTGTTAGGCTACATCTCATCTCATCTCAATTTTGGTGATTTATGTGGAAACAAACCTTCTCATGCTCTGCCCTCTGGACCAGGGAGATGCTCCCTGGAGGAAGCTAGTTCAGGTGGGTGTTGTTTCCACGCGTGTTATCCCAGCCCAGAGGGAAGATAGGGGTTGGCCCGTGTGCTGCCGAAAGGCTGGAGGCACCAGGGAAAGCTGGGCAGTACTGGGCTCAGGAGCTGCAAAACTGCCCCAGGGATTAGGCTGGGCTTGCTGGCTGGCCGGCTTAGCCCCCAAGGCAGTGCCGGAGGGGTGCTCTCCTGGGGGTGTGCCCGGAGCCTCCTGGGGAGAGTTTGCAGTGGGAAGAACACCAAGGAGCCCCAAACACCTTCCATGGTCAGTCACGACTCGGGGAAGGCGTTCCAAGGTGTGTTTATGATATTTGCTTGAGCATCAGGGCAGCGACTGGACTTTTGTCCCCGAGGATTATTAGGAGGGCTGTGACACGGGAAGGGAGGGGTCCTGCGTTAAACATCAGATTGTACCCGCTGTCTAGCCGTGGCTCCAGTGAGGGGTTGGGAAGGCGGACAGAAGCGCCTAGCCCAAAGGCTGCGGCGGCCGCAGGGATGGTGCTTCTCTCAAGCCGCCGCTACAGCCCTTCCCCTCCCTCGGTTGCTTCGCTTTCGGGCCGAGCCCCGGGCCGCTCCCTGCCCGCAGGGCGCTGAGCGCTGCCGGCCCCCAGGCCGTGTCCCCGGGGCCGCTCCTCCCCGGCGAGAGCCGGCAGCGCCGCCGCCCTCGCCCCGCCAGGCTCCGCCGCCCTCGCCCCGGCAGCCGCCGTCCGCCCGGGCTGCGGCGGGCTCCCCGCCGGCGCCGCCCCGGCACTACAGCTCCCAGCCTGCTCCGGGGCGGGCGGCGCCCGCCTCCCGGGCGGCGGCGGGACAAAAGCGGGGGCGCGGGGAAGCGGCGCCAGCCGAGCGCGGCCGGGCCGAGCCGAGCCGGGCCGGGCCCCGCGGCGGGCATGGTGCGCGGCCGGCGGCGCGGCCCGCGGGCAGCCTAGGAGCCGGGCCGAGCCGAGCCGCGCCGGGCGATGCGGCGGTGAGGGCGGCGGGGCCGGGCGCCGCCGCGATGCTCCGCCGCAGCCTGAGCCGCCTGGTGAGTGCGGGGGTGCCGGGCGGGGAAAAGTTCGTTATCGGTATTTTTGTTTTATTCCCCCCTCCCCCCCCCCCCTTTTCCTGGATCTGTTTTGCCGGGGAGGGTGTGCCAGCGGGGGGAACGGGCGCGTCCCCGCGGCGGGGGTCGCGGCCGCAGCGCTCCCGGCCCGGTGCTGCCGGCGAGCCCCGCGGCAGCTCCCCGCCTTGCGAAACCTCGCGGGCAGGGCCCTGCCCGCGCTGCGGCTCCTCACGGGAAGTTGCCTTTGCTGCGAGAGCCCGAACCTTATTATTTCCCGCCGCCCCCCCCGCCCCCCACCCCCCCCCAAAAAAAAAAAAAAACCAAACCCCAAACCTCGAGGAGGGGACTTCTCAGTCCCTGGAAGCACGCACCCGAAGTCGCATGGTCAGAGGCCAGGCGACCTGCAGGGCAGTTGTCCGGGTGCTGCCCGCCGCTTTTCCACCCGCTTCGTGTCCCCAGATACGTTAGAAACCCTCCCGGTGCCACATATGCTACTTGGAGATTTCACCGTGACCTCATTGCTTGGCCTGAACTCTGTAATTACTCATTTTTTCCTCTTCTGCAGCAAGTGTGGCAAAAACGGTGTTTTAACATAATTTCGGGAGCTTCTGTTTATTTAGCAGTGTCATTTATTGCGCAGTGTGTAGTTAACAAAGTTCCTCAAGTTTAAACAGCCGGCATATGTCATTAGGGTAGCGTGTACACCCTCGGAGGTTCAGGAGCTGTTTCCTGAGGCACGCTGCACCTCTTGGCACCTGGTTACCTGCCGGAATAATGGGCTCTGCCTGCAGCTGCCCGCAAAGCCAGAACCGCTGGGAGATGTAGTTTCACATTTCGTTTTGGTTTTGAGCGAGCTGTTTGTGCCGGATTTCCAGGCTTTCAGCACAAGGGACTCTTTAATCTCCTTTTTGAGTCTGGAGGTAGCTCTGCAGCAGCTCTGGGGGGAAAAAAATGGTTAATTTTCTCATCTGTGTGTTTGTTCTGTGGACTGCTGTTGAAGACTTTGGGTTAGCCTTGCAGAGAACACACCTACTGCAACTATTGTTTTGCAGCCCCGGGGACAAATGTATCAGATCTAATCTCCGTGCCCCAAGTTTCTGACTTTGAATTTAGCTCTGCCTCGTCTTACCTGCTTCCTACACCTCCCTTGCAGGAGGCTTTTTCTAAGGCATATCAAGTGGCACTTGGGGTATGAAGCGTCTCTTCTGGAGCCACCAAGTTTGGCTAAAAGCATTTTTAGGTGGCCACCTCCCATGAGCAGGTACCAGCAGCTCTGGGATGCCACGGAGGTGCCTGGCTGGGCTCCGGCTCCAGCATCCTCCGCACACGCAAAGCGTGACCCCTGCGCTGCCCGGTGGTCCCAGTGGTCCCGCACCAGCTCCACGCCACCTCTTGCAGTCCCTCGGAGTGGGCAGGGGACATGCACCGCTGCTGGGGCCTGGTGTCCACCAGAGTGGAGAAGAAGCAGTCCTGAACACTGAACCCAGGTATTTCTTACCGCTTTGTTTGGGGCTGAACTGTTGCAGCACGTATTTGGAGGGTTAGAGGTTGGTACTTAGAGGAAAAACTCTGCTTGGGGATTCTGGAGCACATCAGGGTGACTGTGGTGTTGCTGAGGGTTGTTGGACACTTTCCATCTACGGGCTTTGCAAGCGGCGTTTGGGCAGCAACGAGCTGTGTTTGTTATCAGGCTGGTGCACGCGGCGTGGGTCTCCCTGTCCTTGGGCTGATAGCAGCTCCTGCCACCTGCCGTGCTGCTGCTCTCCCCTGTCCCCAGCCCTGCGGGTCTCCCAGGAGCTGGCTGGGTTTGGGTTGGTCACCCCAACAGGACAGCCCACGGCGATCTCCACAGAGGTATCCCCGAGGTGCCGTCTTGCCCTCGGTCCTGTATGGGTGGCACGGGGCTTCAAGAGGTGCTTGTCTTGTGGCAGTGGCATTGCAGAAAATTCACTGCAGTTATTAAAGGTTGCAGATTATCTGACACTTAAGATTCCATAGGGCTAACTCAGACAAATGTTGTCACCTCTCTGCTGCATGGTCTCTGCCAGAGGCTCATAAATACCAACGGATATTAAAAATCCGGTTTTCAGATGTATTTCACTGCTTAGGCACGACGAGTGTGCCTTGCCCTATCAACATGACTGTTACATGGCTCCGTTTCTCCCTCCCATAAACTTTTTTATCCTGGATAGGGTACAAAACAGGATGGTAAAAAGAGCAAGAGGGGCAGAGTAGTGTATGTGGGTCTGCTTTGCTACCCCAGGGTACACACTGATGCTCTCTGCAGAAACAAATTGGATTCTGAACTTCAATTTACACCGCTGAAATCATCCCTGCCAAAAGGGGAGTCGAGCTGGGATCGCTGCGGGGAGGCAGGATTGAATTGCCATGGTTAATCCACTTTCAGGAGATACTGTCAACTTGAAATATAACTTTAATTCTCTTTTGGAAACAGATTCTGGCATTAGAGTCTTATTTTGAGTCTCATGCTGCTTGTACGCGGCTGTTGTGGGGAGGATGCGGGAGTAGAGTGGGGAAGCGTGTTGGTGACCAGGGGAGGGTTTGGGTCCATCTCCTTGTGCTGGGCTCCTTGCAGGAGTGGGGCTTGGTGACCAGGGGAGGGTTTGGGTCCGTCTCCTCGTGCTGGGCTCCTTGCAGGAGTGGGGCTTGGTGACCAGGGGAGGGTTTGGGTCCGTCTCCTCGTGCTGGGCTCCTTGCAGGAGCGGGGCGAGCGCTGCCCGCTTCCAAACTTGCTTGGCAGATGCCTGGGAGTCAGAATTGCTGGTGCCTGCGTCATGCATCAAAGACAACTTGCTTTTTTCCTTAATTACTTTTCCTGGGTTCTTCTGAAGTGCACAGACAGCCGTATCTCCGGGCCACAGCTACGCATCACAGCTCTGCCGGTGCTGCGGGGCTGGTGCAGGTCCTGGCTGTTGTAAGAACTAAGTAAGAAATCCAGAAAGAAAAGTTACCGATGCCCCGTTGTTTTCAGTTCCCCCCTCCGTTTGCTTTTATTTAAGGCCGGTCTGGAAGCGAGCCATCACCCTGCCCATGGCACAGGAAGGCTGGAGGGGGGGGAAGCACCCTGGGGTGCTCTCCCTCCTCTCAGGGTGCCCGGTGCTGGCTGAGCCCGTGGGCCAGTGCTGGTCCGTCGCGGCGTTGCCACCTGGGTCTCTTTCCTCTGTGGTTAGTGCAGGTCCTCGATCTGGTATTTTCCTATTCTCGTGTAAAATCCAGGGTAAGAAAATAACAACAGTCCCTAATCGAGAGTAGAGTTCTTCGCTTCGAGTGTTTGTGCAGTGTCTAACAACAGGACCTTAGTTGTGTTATTCCCTTTTAATTAAATACCTTGGGGCCTGATCCTCTTTGCAGCCTGTGCCCTGGTAAATCCCTGGCGTTTAGCAAGTGCTGGCCTGGTCCTGAGCTGCTGGCTCTCGAGAACGTTTGCTTGACGTTGGGGGAAGGAAGATGGCTCTTAGGCGCGGGTGCAGTGCTTCTCCCTGGGTCATGACTCGGTGCTTTTGCCTTGCTGTAGGCTGGTAAGGGTGGTCCCTTACTGGTCTTCTCCTGGGGTCTCTGTTGGGTCTCTGCTGCGTGGCTGCCAGCAATGGGGGTACCCCCAGGTTGGTTGTGGAGCTGCGTGGGGTTCACTGCCCTCCTCTCCCCGGGACTTGTCAGCTCCCCTGGGTCAGGACCTGTCCCTTGGTGTCCCCGCTGGAACGCCTCGGGCTTACCTCACAGCGGAGGGACGGTAAGGAAAGCGAAGGAGGTTTGCTTTGTGCAGCCCTAAAACCGAGGAGCTGCCTTTGTAACTGACTGTTACTCTTAATTTGCATGCTTGGTGCTGCTTTCACATGGAGCTTTTCCATCTGGGGCTCATTTTATCTAATTAAAAAAAATTGCTTGCAAACTGCCACGAGGCAGGGTTGCAGGGGACAGGCACTTGAGCTGGGCTTTAATGTCACCTGTGGTTTGTCACTTCTGTGGGCACTGCCCCAGCCAGGCTCCCCAGGCACTGCTTCACCACTTGCTTTGCATCCCCGGGCTGTGCCCGCTGTGCCGCTGGTGTTCTGCGGGCAGCAGGAAAGGGCATCCCTCGCTAAAGTGCTTGCGAGTGTCACAAACTTCCTTTCCAGATCCTTACCCTTCCTGAAGCGGCAAGGGGAAGGGTCCTGTCCCTGCGGGTGGGGGCTCACGTGCACACGAGCGGTGCCTGGTGTGAGGTTTGGGGCTGCGTTTGGGCTCTGCTGTAGTTTTGCAAAGCCCTTTTGGATTTTTTGAAGGCCATCTTACCCCGAGTGCCCACCTCGGGGGGCAAGGCTGGTGCTGCTGGGGGACGGGGTCTGGGTTGGGATGCTCAGAGCCATCACCATCAGCAGGACCAGAGCACAGCAGTTTGTCCCCTCATGTCCCCGCAGCCCTGCCTGGTCCCTTGGGGAGGACCAGAGGCGGGAGGATGGCCTCGGAGAAGGCATGTGCTGACTCAAAAGGCGTGTGCTGGAGGCTGGGGAGATGATTCGAGCCTGGGAAGGAGCAGGGCAGGCAGTGATGCTGAGCCCTGTGGGGCAGGTCCTCCCTGGTGCTCTGCAGGAAAATACCCCCATTGAGACCTATTCAAATGGCAGAAAATGAGAAATGGCCCCAAGTCACTTTTTAGAAGGGAAATAAATTCCCCGTGCCTGCGGTTGGCAATGGGGAGTAGGTGAGGAGGGGCAGGGGCGGGTGGGGATGCTGGAGTACATGTAGTGGGAGATGTCGGAGTCTGGGGTGGAGGATGCTGATTTACACTCCCGTCTTTGGTTTTTGCAGCAAATGTGTAATAAAGTCTATTTTGGGACACAGAGCACATCTGCGACTTTCTTTCACACTTGCTTTTTTTTTCTTTTTAGAGAGTGTGAACCAAACATTACAGTATGTGATTGCAGTTCCTATTCTAATAAGAAAGAAGAGCATAGGTAGGAAGAGGAAGTCTTGAGAATTGCTTTTTTTTTTTTTTCCCCAGTCCGGCAGGTTTACACCTTGAGAGTGAAGTCGCATGTCAGATACCTTGTACCTGACTGCCAAGTTCCGCAAGAAGCGTTTTGCTTTCATTGATATTTCAAAAACCCACAGGCAGCAAAGGTTGGGGCTGGGGTGTCTGCGTGACGTGGGGTGGCAGCTCTGCTTGGAGAAATCCCACACTTCAAAAGAGCGTGGATTTTAATGAGGCGACTTTAATTTTTCATGAACGTTGCTGGAATTTATTTTGTAACGTATTTAACATGATACGGCGTTTCACGCGCTCGGGGCCAGTTCCTCTATAGCAGCCGCAGGGCAGGCCATGCTTGACCACAGAGAAGAGAGCAGAGGCTCAAATTGGGAACCTGGAGCTGCAAAAGGCTCTTCCCCGGGACTGAAATCCCTTTTTGATGCCTCTACCCTGGAAAATGGGGACACGGGAGTTTCTCAAATTCCGTGGAAAATGGGGACACAGGATTTTCTCAAATTCCTGTAACCATTTCTATTTAACATTGCAAAGCAGCCTCCTAACCGTAGCCTTATTCCCAGAAATAGCTCAACCATTTGGCTAAAACTAAATAAAAATCAAACAGAAGAAGCCAGCCTCAGACAAGCAGCTGCATGGAAACGTTCATGCGTGCAGTTAAAGTTTGGAGAGGTTGGAAATCACTGTGAGGAAGGAATGGAAAGCACCGGTCAAATGTTAATGATAAATGGTGCTGCCAATTAAACCTGCGGTGTACAGAAACTTTTGTGTGGACACGCATCTCGAAGCTGTATTTTATTCTTCACTCGAAACCCTTTTTGTCTCCGGTTGGTATTTTGCTAAGAATAATAATGATTGTCTGGGCTGTGCGGGGAAGGTTTGGAGCTGAACTGAGTTGCAGCTGAAGGCATGGCGGTTTGCTTTTAACAATAAAAATTGTAAAAGCAAACAGGCCATCTATTAATAGCAGGCTTTTCAGCCTTGCCTTTAATTTCATCCTGTTGCCTTTGGTTTATGCACTTCCTTTCTGATTAAAACTGCTGCTTTCTGGCTGTAACAGTTGACGTCCTCTCTAGTGGAGAGATTTTTCTGAAATGTTAGTTAAAAGCAAAGCTGGTGGAGAGCATTACTGGAGTCTCTCAGCCAGAAGAAACCTTCACACCAAAATGAGTTGTTCTGCCAGTGACCATGTTTTTAGCAATGCAAAGGGTTGGGTCCCTGTGATGAGCATCTTTCTCCCATGGTACCCACACTTGCATCTCTTATCCGCAGCGGCGTGCAACAGGAAAACAGCCTTTGGCTGCTAATTCCTTGGGGCTTGGGACTCCGTGTCCCCTTGGATGCAGGGACTTTAACCCACATTTCTTGCTGAGAAACGCAGGGGTGGCCGAGTGGAGGGACATCTCTGGTGACATCCGTGGCTGAGATCTGCCCGCTGGAGGAGCTGGCATCGCAGCGGCAGGGGTGAGGGAGTCACCGAGCTGCTCAGCCCGGCTGGGGTGCCTGGGAAGTGTGAATTTTCCAAGAAACTCGGACACGGGGTGACTAAGTGTGCTATTAACCCAGTTGCCTTTCCCTGAAAATGTTTACTTGGGGGATTTTTCAAGGGAATTTCCTGTATTTAGTTGTGTGTAGGAAGTGGGTGCTGGGGCCGGAGGGCAGTGCGGAGGTTTTCCTGCGTGGCTCGGCTGGGCGCTTCGGTGGTCTTCTGCCCAAAAGTGTCCTTCAGGTCCCCTGCCGAACCCTGCCCGGGGGAGTGGGTTAGGCTGCGGTGGGCAGCGGGCTGCAGCTCTTGCCCTGTGCTGGGACAGGCTATCCCGAGGTGATCTTAGAAAGGACCTTACCTATGGGTTTAGACTGAAATCTGCTTCTCGTTGCTCATCTTAGAAATATTTATGTGCTTGCTGAGGTCTGGTGTTGGGAAGGATGGGCTGGTTTTTGCTAAGCAGGTTTTGCCAGTGCTATACGCAGGGTTTCGTGGACTTCACCTGCCTGTGCTCTCCCCAGCATCCAGACCTGGGCTTTGAGCTCTGCAGATGGTGCACACCACTGCATGGCAGCTGGGAGAGCCCTGCTGCTCATCTCCTGCAGCCTCTGCCCGCCTCCCCGGCTCCCTCATCTCTTGCAAGTAGACAATATCTTTTTTTTTTTTTTTTTTCTTCCCCTCCCATTTTAATTACCAAATGATATTGAGGTTCAGTGGTTTGGTTTTTTTAGTGTTTTCCCTTATTCACCCAGAGATTTGCAGCTTTCTCTAACTTGTGGGGACCGTGCAGACGCTGGGCTGCAGGCAGGGCTGATGCCCGGCGCTCGGGGTGCCGGGCTGTGGGTGTTTGCTGCCCGCTGGCGATCAGCCGCTGCCACGCCGGAGCCTCCCGCTGCCGGGTGGTGGTTGGCAGCGGGCGCTGTATGAAGGACACGTCGGTGAAGTGTGCTGTGCTCGGACCGCGTCTTGCCTTCAGGGACGCCGTGCCAGTCAGAAAGTGTGTCCTAGTCATTGGAAATGGGTAATAAGGACACTGCTGCTCATGTTGCTGATGATTGTAGGCCATTTCTATTTTTTCTTTTTAATTATTATTATATAATAATCTCTCTCCTGTCGTTTTGCTCTCCTGTGACTCCCTGCACCCTTTCTGCAGGCTCTGGCTCTACGACCACAGGGCAGCCCCGGCTGCTTTCGGTGTAACCATTGCACTGCAGTTTGCTGAGTTCCTTTGAATTATCCAACATCCAACCAGCGAGTTGGTCACGCTAGTGTTTGCCTGAATTGGTTAACATTTGATTTGGGCAGTTAGTGTTTTGCTTTTTGCAATAAACTTAACTCTAAGACTTGTGCGTGGAGCTGTTACATGGATTGCCATCGCCCTGTCATGGCAGGAGAGCGATGCTGGTACTGCCTGTACGCTGCAGGGGATGAGCAGTAAGCGGCAAGCTGTTTTAAAACTTAGCTTAGTGTTGTAGCCTGGGGAAACAGTGAAACTTTCCTGTTTTAAAAGGTCTCTTCCAGGCCCTGCCCTCGCCCACCTCCTGCCTGGCAGTAGCACAGCTGCTGGGTCAGGAAAAGCCTGTTCTGCCCAGAGGCTGCAGTGACTTCAATATTTTATATATATATATATATATGCAATATATGCACATTAAATATGCATAAATGCAATATATAGAGATGCATTAAATTTATTTATTTATTTATTTATTATGGGCTCTTTCTCGGGCTTAGCCAAAATCCAGGGAGCTGCTGGCAGGTGGTTGGCACGAGGCACCGCTTCGATGGCTGTAAAGTGCATTTGGATATCGAGCTGCGTGCCCGCAGGTAGGGCGGCGGGGCTGGGTGGGGAGAGGAGCCGTCGACGCACTAGCAGGAGGCTGGCTGGTGGAAGGGAAGCAGTCCTGGGTTGTGCTCTCCCTCCCCTCCGTTGTTTTTCGTGCTCTCATAGGGACGCTCGCTGCCACAGATGCTGCTCAGAACCAATACTCTGTAAAAATCTTTTGTAGTCCCTCTCTCTCTTGCATCTTGCTGACTCCAGTCATTTTTTCCCCAAACTTCGGTCATTTTGTCTGAGATGGAATTCCAACTGAAGCCAATTTAGTCTAAAAGCATGCCCGCTCTTGACATCCAGCCATAATTGATAGCGTTTGTAGTTCAGAGACATTTGTCCTGTTCTCCTTAATGAAAGCTTAATGCACTTATTTTTGATCCGGCTGTTTGTAAAGGGCTTTTTGTTTTTCTCCTGCAGCAGAAAGGAGGGGTAAGCACCTGCGAGGCTATTGTAGCAGGGTATTTTGGGAGCAAATCGGGCTCGTCATTTTTGTTCACAACTTGAACAAGATTCCAGTTAGCCTCTTTTGTGGCCTTGGATGGGCAATGCTTTGCTGCAGGCCTTTTGCTCTGGGATTTCAGCTGAATTTTCCAGGATCTATAGGCGAAAGGGCCCTTGGTCTGGCCCCAGCCTTGCTTTCGTAGGGCGGTATGCAGAGGGCTTGGTAATTTCTAGCTGTGTATTTTCAAAGGCTCAGCAAGCAATCTTTACGTCTGGCCTATCTTAAAGTATGCTGTACACCTTAATAAGATTTTGTAAGACTATTAAAGTGGAAAACAGAGGCAACGCTCACTTGGTAGAAGTAATTTGTTTGCAATATTGTGGTAAATGCATTGATTTGCAAAACAGAGGGATCCTCTTTTTCTTGTACAGTAAAGGATTTAGAAAAGCTGCGTAAGATGTGCAACAGGCAAGACTAGACAATTTGAAGCATTTCTTTGGTATTGCAATCCAAGATCTTTTCAGCACTAATAAAAATTAAGTACTGCCAGACTGCAGCGACTCTGTGTTCCATCGCCTGAGTCTCAATTGGCTTAAGGGGGGAGGGGGGGGGGAAATCTCCCTACCGGGAAATTAAATGTAGAAAAAAAAAAAAATCCACTTTGTGAGCAGCCCTGCCATCTTTTATTATGATTTCTGTGCAGTTTCTCCCCAGCATGTGCACAAAGCCAAGGGGCTGCCACCGGTTGGGACCAGGGGTGACGTGAGGTCCTGAGCGCTGCTCGGGGCTGGGGTCTCGGGCTGTGCCAGGGGTCCCCGCTCGGCAGCAGCCCTGCTCTTTCAGGGGCTGCAAAGCCAAGCTTAAAATGCAATATTGTTGTGTTTTGTTTTGTGTTGGGTTGGTTTTGTTTTTTGGGGTTTTTTTTGTTGTTTTTTTCTTTTTCCTCATCTCGCAGGGTGGTGTTTTGCATGCCAGTTTTGTTCACTCTGAGTTGTGGAAGGTTGGTTCCCCCCCGCCCCTTCCTTCCAGCTCACCTTTTCTTATAAATGTTTGCTCAGGGAGGGAACGCAGTAAAATTAGCTGCGATGCCCAGAGGGCTGTGGTCCTTGTATCAGCCAAATTAGTGCTGTGGAGTACCTCATTTCCGCAGGGTGGTTTCTTCCAGAGCAGTTGAATGGATGGAAGTGGGACTTTCCACTTGACAAGTACCGTTCTGGTAAGTGCAGGGTGGGAAGATCAGATGCGCAGAGAGAGGAAGCCTTGGGTGACGGTGCTTGTCTTGATAACTGTGAGAGCAGGAACGCCCTTATCCTAGTGCCCGTCTAGGGAAGGCGATGGGATGGGATGGGGATGGCCGTGAGTCATCTCCTGGGATGCTGCCCCGTTCTCCCGCCCAGGATGGACTCACTTCTGCAGCTGACGGTGCTGGGACGGACCACACCGAAACCCCTCGTGCACCGAGCCCGGCATCCTGGGGCCACCTCAGACCTCATCTCCAGGTCCCTGTGGATAAGCGAATTTCCCTCCCGCTGCAGAATTCGGCTGCTGTGCCGCTGGCTTTGCTCAGCGTGGGTGCTCGGTCAGACCCGGGCAGTGTGTGCTTTGCCGCAGCTACTTCATCCAGCTTGGCGGGAACATGAGCCAAAAGGATTTCCTGAAGATAAACAATTCTAGGCCACATGTTGAGGGTTTCTCTCCTGACTGGGTGGATTGCACTGATCCAGCATCCTAGTGTAACTGGGCCTGCAGCCCCGAGGATAAATCTGTTGGTTACTGTAGTATCCGGAGAAGAAGATACTCTGAATGGGGTCTGGGGCGCGTGGACCTGATTTTGGCTGCGGAGCAAGGGGTGAAGTAGGTGATTTCTCCCTCTCCTCCCCCTTTTATCTCCTGCTACTTCTGTGGAAACATTTCTCTGCAGTACAGCAAGGGGAGGGTTAGAAAACCACAGCTTTTACTTTTTTTGGAGTGGAAAAACTTTATCTGAACCAGCATGAGTGAGCAGCATGGTGGGGCTGGGACCGTGGACCTTGGGTACCCGTTGCAGGGGCTGAGGTCACCCCGTGATGCCGGTGTGGGGCTCGGCCCGCCGCCCGCAGTGTGGACCTGGGGGACGCAGGCTGGGCAGGCCTGGATACCAGCCCTTGCTTCTGGGTTGCTGAGCTGATGTACGCCCTGGCAGGGGGGTCTGCAGCCTCTGCCCCGGCGGGTGGGCTCCCTTCCCCGGGGAGAGGGAGGAAACTGCTCTGGGAAACCGGCTCCTTGCCAGCAGCCTGGCTCTGAAATGCTGGGAAAACTTAAAAAGGGGTGAAATATCTTTAGGTGGCAGAGGTCAGAGTAACGTCTGGCCGAGCTGCGATGCATAACATAGTATTTAGGGGTGGGTTTTTTTATTTCCATAACTGAAGAGCTCAGGCTTTCTGAGGACCAGAAAGCAACGGGAAAACCAACAAATTATAGCTCTGCTGGCTGATGCAAGCATTGACAATTGCAAACTTGGAGGGTTTTTTTCCAGTTTGCTCTTACTTTTAATTTTTGCCAGGGCAAATCACTGCTCTGAAGAGCTTGCTGCCCTGCTAAAATAGCTACCGATGAGCAGACATATGTGCACAGCTTGAGCCGGGGAAAGGAGGGAGGAAGAGGTTTGAAGACGGGAAGACCTCGTTGTATTTGCTTTGTGACCTCTGCAAAACATTTGGGCTCTTATTCAAAGTCCTTTTTCTGTTCCCGAGTCTGAAGTGTTCCTATGAGCCTGAATTTAATATGCAGGCAGCATGCTGGTCGAACTTCTCTTTTAGACTGCCAAAAATAAAAATATGCTGCCTGCATTTGAAGATGAGCGATGGTTTCATAACCCTTGCTGCCAACAGGGCAGGGAAAAAGAGTTGAGATCCTGAAAACTTCCAAAGGTCGGCGGTTATGTTTGAATAGGAGCAACAGATTTTCCACAAAACAGCAGCACTGAAGTAACGCTGTCCCAATCGATATCTGCTGGCTTCAGTCTGGGTTTGGCTTTCTGCATCGTATGTGAACCTGACTTTCTGCAAAGCGCTGCTGAACTGAGGCTGTGATTAGGGACGATGTGGTATATTTGCTGGGAAGATGCAGTACTGCGTGCTTTGTGGCTAGGCTGCCTTCAGATAGAAAAAGAAAAACACAACCAAACCAACCAAACCCCACACCAAAAAAGGTCTTTTTGGCTGTCACCCTGATGTGCAGTGCTCCCCGAGTCCGGGAGAGGGCTGGGCCCTTCTGTAAGTTTATTATCTGGGGGGAAAAAAAAAAAAACCCTTGTGTTTCCTCTGTCCACCCTTCTTAAATCTTTCAAGTAGCCCTTTCCCCTGTTCTCCCCACCCTGCCATGTCTGTCTCTGCTTTTATCGGTGGCTTTACTGGCTAAGTGAGCTTTTCCAGGAAACTCAGCCTGGTTGGCTCTGCTGTTCTCCAGCCCATCGTCCTTGGTGAAGGTGACCTTCCTGCAAGCTCATATGGTGAGGCAGCACGTCCTTGGGACAGAGGGGACATGGGGACGGGCTCTGGCCAGGGGCCTTCACGTCGCTGGACGCACCTTGACTTGCGTTAGGGGTGGTGCGATCTGGGTCAATGATGCTCTACTAGAGCACATCATCCGCTGCTTTGTCATCCCCAGTGGGGACCAGGGATGAGGTCTGGGTGTTGACCCCCATCGTGTGTTGACCATGGTTTAAAAAAAAAAAAAAAAAGTATTGGTCCTTTTCCCATGGCTTCTCTTTTGCTCTTGCTTGTTGTGCTTGATCTGGGGGCTCGCATGGTTACCCCCTGCTGCCCCCCTCACCTCAGCTGAGCTGGTTTGCCCCCGGCGGTCACTCCTTGGTGATACTGTCCTCTCTCTGCTTGAAATACCAGTAGGAGCTTCAGCCTCAACAGAGGAGAAGGGATCCTGGTTTAAATTTCAACCTTTTGCTTTCCCAAGGTACTGGCCTTCCCTGTTCCTCTTAGGCATGAGCAGTGGAAGCCCCTCCAGTGGGAAGTGAGCTCGGAGCTGTGCTCGCCTTCAGCCCTTTCTCTTGGACCTATGGGCTCTTAGTATTTTAAATGCAATATTGGTTTTTTTGGTCCCGAGGACTGTGCATGGTATCGACCCTTTCCCGCAGGCATAGGGGAGAGCGGCGGGATTGATCCCGATTGATGGACTTCTCTCTCTAAAATCCGGAGATCTGCCTAAAAATGTGGTCGGTGTGGGTAAGCATAGTCTGAGCTGCTAAGTTATTAAGGGTTTTCTCAAAGCATCGCTTGTACTTGCATAGAAATGGCTAAGGACAAAGCGTGATAGAAAAATTGGCAAGAAAAAATTCAATTAAAAATATATCGGTTGGGCAATGAGGTTGGTGTGCTGAGCACCTTTCTGAGACTGCCGGACGGTTTGGGGAGGTTCTGGTAAATTTACAGAGGCTTTTTAAGATTGTGGATGTGTTTTTCTTGGTTATTCTGGGGATAAATGAAATGGGAGCTAGAACAGGCTGTTTTGGGAGGTGGTGTTATTTTTGCTAGCTTTTTTGTAAATCAGGTCGTCTTCTCTACTACTTTTATGATAAATGGAACAATACAGGAGTGATTAGACTTTAAACTATTCATGAGATCTAAGCCAAGTAATGTGATTTAATCTTCTTCTGCATATATTTAATATAAGCTGTGATTTCATTCAAATGTTTGAGCTTTGTACTTGTACCGTATAATTATCTCTGGGTTTAGCAGATGACTTTTTTTTTTAAATGCCTGTGGTTTTTAGTAGATCTTTTTTTTCTACGAGTTATTTGTGTTTACTTTTGTGGCTTGAAGATATCTTCAGCAAACACGAAGGGAGTTTCTTTTGATTAGTTAGTTCTGGTTTAGGTGCTTTCTGAAACTATAGTAAATCAAATGGTGGGGTTTTTTCCTGCCACTATTTTTTTCAGGAAACGGGGCCAGCAGGTAGCACAGACACTTGTTTTCCATATGGGGGATATAATTAAACACTGTGTTTTGCAGCCGCCCTAGAAATAGCCCACTTAGAGTGGCTCCTTGTCGACGGTGGCTGCAGAGCACAGGTTCACCTCTCCTGTTGAACTCTAACTCCATTAATTTTTACCCAGGCTTGCTAATTTTTACCCAGGTTTGCAACTTTTATCAAGTGCTTGCCGGGTCCTGTGCGTGGTGCCGTGATGGATTCCCAGAAATTTGGGAGGGCGGGTGAAGAGGAGCCTCTCCGGGAGGCAGGCGGGAGCTGCTGTGCTGGGGTAGGACGTGTTCGTGGGAGAAGGGCACGGATGGAGAGGGAAGGAGGCACGAGGGGAGGCTTGCCCAAACTCAGGCGAAGAATGTGGGGAGTGCTGTGGGCTGCAAATGTAATTCCGCCGTCTCTACGTAATGCTCCACCAGCTTCAAGTCATAAATGATGTTGGGTCATTAGTTGTATCCATGGACTTTTTTAGCCCTGGTCTGATGCCTTCAAATTGTACCTGTTCCTAACTCCTCAAAGACAAGTTCATAGAAGCATGCCAAGCCTCAGCTGACCTTCCGTGGGCATATTGATGTGTGTAGATAGGCTTTTTAAATTTGGACAATGTAAGGAAATAGCCATTATCCCTAATGCCTTCTTTTCAGAACTGCTGCTCCTAGCAATAAGTGGGCTGCGTACCAAGTTGAAAGTACAGGAAGGTTGTGTTACATCAAAACGTTTAACAGAAATACGTTCTGTATCTGAATTCCTCTGTGCCATGAGGAAGGCCCTACCGCAGCAGCAGCACTTTGCCCTGCTGCGTGTGCAGCAGAGCGCGCGTGCCTGCATCGATGGCGACGATGCGGTTATTTATTACTGCAGCCTGGACGCCTGGTCCTGCCCGAGGTGGGAAGCGAAGATAGATAGCGAGCTGCCAGCTCGGAAAGATGTTCCTGGCAGAACAGCTTCGCTAGCCTCATCTTTATCTCCTATGATTTGTGTTTGACTCCCTGGCTGCTGTCTTCCAGCTGAGCTCCTTCCGGAGAGATCGGGTTTGGATGCCCTGCTGAGGGGTTGACTTGCTGATGGGCTTGGTTAGACACCGGGGGAGTGGAGCGGGAGCCCCGAACTGAAGCTTGAAACGTTGCAGGGGAGACCTGCATCTTTGGGGCTGGTCTTCAAGCGATGCAAAGAGGAGAGTGGCTCTTCTCAAAAATACCTCCTTCTCTCCCTCCTCTCGATTCCCGGGGTGTGCTGTGTCCCCCCCGGGTGCTGCTTTGTGTCTGCCAGCTGCTGGGAGCTCTTCTGGGTTGCTGGGGCGTGGTATGGCAGAGAGGGGACTGGGGTCACCGACCAGCGTCCCCGAATCCTCACGGCTTGGTGGGAGGATGCAGCGCGGCTTCCCACCGCACGGCCCCTGGCACCGCCAATCCCTACGGGCACCTCTGGTTCTCCCAGCACTCCTGCAAACACCACGCCTTGGGCAGAGGGAGGTGATAAAGTGCGTACGGGCAGGATGCAATTGTTTATTTTCTTAAATAATCCTTTTGGCACGCCCGGCTCTAAACAGCAGAAGAAACTCTGGCTTTTGCTTGCACCAGCTGACTCCTGTGCCCTGTAGCATGGGCTTTATAAAACCCCACCAGGCAACGAAGCAGCTGTTTGAATTGTATCCAAGTAATATTTTATTTAATTTTTTTTCCCATCAGAATTAAAATTTTTGATGAAAGGCAGTCGGGAAAAGTCGTCTAAATCCTCTCCCTGCTAATCTGCATGTTTTATAATTTTCCCAAAAGCCTGGCAGTTACTCCCTAAATCTCCTCTTAAGTCTCCACTGAGAGCCGTTATTAAGACTTAGCCATCTATTAGCAACTCAGCGAGCCATTTGAGGTGGGCTTGTCAAAATAAGAGCTTTTAATTGCTGAGCTGAGCCAACGCCTCTCACCGCGGGCGTCACTGTGGCGTGCGCTCGCTTTCTGGGAGGTGGAAAAAGCGGAGATACGTGGCGTGAAGCCTTCCAGCTGCTCGCGTGGCTGCGTGATGGCCTGACACGGGGATGGGAAGTGAAACGCCGGGAGTCGTGGGAGTCTGGTTAGACCACAGAGCGAGGACTTCTCCCGGCGCTGCCACCACAGAGGCTCTGAAGCACCATGGAGGGGGTTGCCGTCATCTTTGTAGGAGATGCTTCAAATAAATAACCGAAGGGGAGCTGAGGGGTGAAAGCCCACCTCGGGGTTGGTGGTGATAACTCAGGGGGCTTGGTCAGCTAACACACCACACCTGGGATTTGGGTTCTCTTCTGCTCTGGGGCTTCACATGCTCCATGCTCCAGGTTTTCCATGGCTAACTATGGATAATCTTGCAGAGTAAGTACTTGTGTATATTTTTCCAGGAGTGTTTTAACCAGAGCTTTGCCGCTTCCATGCCAACGCGTGTGTTTGGCAAACCCTCACCTCCGCTCCTTCCCACGCTCTGCCAGCAGCACGGGCAGGGGAAGGGCAGGGGAAGCTCTCGTTTCCTCCCGCGGTGGAGGGATGCTCGCCAGGCACGCCCGGCTCCAGCTCCTCGCCGGGGACGCGATGGGGACTTCAGGCTTGGGGACAGCCTGTCCGCTCCCCAGCGCTGCCGTGACATGGATGAATTGGCTCTGCCTCTCGCTCCTGGGGTGCCGGTTGGTGAGATCCATGGCTGTCACCTCCGTAATGCAGCAGATACATCAGGGAACCTTTTTTGGGTCTAGTTTCTTGTTCAGGAGATGTGCTGTTTGCTGCTGCAGGCGGCGACGATGAGGCTGGGAGGGCGGTCAGCCCATGCCGGGGTGGTGGCATTCGCTAGCTGGGAGCGTGCGCCTGCCCGACCCGCGTTTGGGGAGCCAGTTGTGCCCCGTGGAGGTGGGAGCAGCTGCCGGGGGTGCTGCCGGCTCCGCATCCCAGCGTGCAGGGATGTGGTGCAGGGGTGCGAGAAACTTTCTTCTTCCGCTCTACGCGACTGCTGCTGGAGGTTTGAGGATGGCTGCAGTGAGAGCGGTCAGCACACCGAACTGGGTTTAGGCACGGTGTAAAACACTTCTTTAATTAAAGATGCTGCAGACGTGGGTGGGGAGCAGGGGGAAGGGAGAGCTGCCGCTTCCTTTGGGCAGACCCTGCTCCTGGTGCAACAGGATCCATTCGATCGCTGCTGCTCCAGGCACGTGAATTAGATTGGCTTAGATTTTTATTTTTTAATTTTTCTTTTTACATTTTCCCTAAGCAGCAGTTAATCCTGGGCCTTGCTGTCTTAGAGTGGTTGTTTTCAGAGCACCTCTTCTCTAGCTGGGTTTTGCTTGCAGCTTGACAAGCTGCCTGCGACGGGCCCTTCGGACAACCGGGATGCTGAGCCGGACCCAGGGCACGCCGGGAGCATCCCCCTGCGGCGGGCTGAACCCATGCCGGACAGCTGACACAGGATAGGGATTTGGCATTTTTGGCACCTGCCCTGGTGGACTTTGAAAGCAAACAAGCTCTAGGGTGGAGGATTAATAAGGCTAAGCGGAGTATGAACAGTATCCGCTGTTTTTTTAGCAGCCCTGCTGCCTGTTAATGCCCTTGAACCATGAACAGTGACAAATGTCTGCCCTGCTCATGTATTAAAATCCAAAACCTTAACTCTAAGAAAACCTTAGCTTGGCCTAAGATGACCCTTTTTTTCCCCCCAACTCCATCTCCTCTTAGCGGGCATTTTACATTCACTTTATAATTTTAAACTCAATCTTGCAGAACGCTTCCTGGTGCCAGCCAGGTCTCCTCCCTTGGCTGCGAACATCTGTGGCAGGGACACTTTGTTATATGCAAGGTGGAACCTGGACAGAATTAAAAGCTGACTTTTAAACTATTGCACAGTTTTGTTTCTTTTGAAAGTAGACTTTTCTGATCCATTGAGGACCTTGCATGTGCTGGGCAGCCCGGAGCTGGAAGCTGATGGAGACGGAGCCCGTGGTGTTGCCCCATCCATCTGCGAGCCTTCCCGAGGGCTGCAGGCGCTGGCGGGGACCTGCATTGCCTCTGCCTTGTCACAAGTTTGCAAGTGTTTTTAAATGAAGTTATAGGAAGTTGGAAATGCCATATTTAAGAGTTACATTTAGTTAGAAGAGCACTGTTTATTTCAGTATATTCAGATACCTTGTTTACTACGTGTTATTTTAACACGCGCTCCATTGGATTGGGAGGATCTATCTTTAATTTGGTGGGTGCTGTCACCTCCCCTGGGAAGCCTGCAAGGGCCACGGTGCTGGCTGGGTCTCTGCTAGAGCCCCGTGTTGCTGGTTGCAAGTATCTCTTGTGGCTTCGTGCAAGGGATGCTCTCCTCCCACGGAGCTGCTCTGCTTCCCCTCTTTTTGAGTTTATTCTGCTGCAATTTCCCTCGTCCTTCCCCAACTGCTGTGTAGCACAGGGGCTGTCGCCAAGCCCCTGTGACACCAGGTTATCATTCACTTGTGACATATCATTCTGCTTTAAAATAAACCCCTAGCAAGACAAGCTGGCATCCCCAGCACCCTGCATGTCTTTTTGAGGAGTTTGTGATTCATTATTTCTGCTTCATTATTTCTGGTTTTATCTGAGACTTTAAAATAGCAGAAGTATACTTTTTTTTTCTTTTTCTTTTTTTTTTTTTAGCTAAATCCCAAGCGTGCGTGCACCAGTGCGGTGGTAAGACATTTCGGGTGGACTTGAGGGTTTGACAGGAGAGCAAGTGTGAAGGAGGGTGCAGTTTCCATTGTCTTCCCTGAGGTCTTGGGGTAAAGCCTGAAGTCGCTGTAGAAACCCAAGGCTGAAGGACTGTCCAGGTCAGGACTAGGAGGAGATGTGTAGAAGAGAAATTATATTCCTAATGACTTGAAGTGCTTGATAAAGATATATTCTCCTTCAAGAAGGAAAAATTGCCTGGCAAATGGGCGCAGGCTGCAAGTACAGGCAGCAGCTGTCCTGCACAGGGCAGGAGCGCGGTGGACGAGAGCGGTGACCTGTCCTGGTGGGGTGCAGGACGGGCTGCGGTCCTGGGGGTCAGTGGCTGAGCAGCGGTGGGGACCCCGGATTGTAGGCTCGGCGTTGCCTTGGTTTTACTAAATGACCTTATGCGCGCCTCTTGGTTCTCCGTGCTTTTGCTGGGGCAGAGGAGTGAATTTTTGAGGTTCCAGCTGCCTTATTTCCAATGAACAGCACGGTGCATTCAGAAGCTGGAAGCTATGAATACAAATATTCGACTTTTTTTGAGCTAAAAGCTAATTTTTCCCTTTCCTGGTTGCCCCGACAGTGTGCTGGGGAAGAGAAGCGGGTCGGTACGCGCACCGTGGTGGTCGGGCACCGTCCGGTTTCGGAAACAGATGCGTACGTGGCACAGAAGTTCTGCGACAACAGGATCGTCTCCTCCAAGGTGAGCTTGCTCCGCTCGTCTGGGTGCATCGTGCACGTGTATTCCCTGCTCGTGTATTCACCCTGACTTTATCTGATGGTTGTTTTTGAAAATGAGAAACTGATTTCCTCAAGGATGGATATAAAGGTCCCTTGGCCAGTGGAACAGCCTGGTACGTACCTTACGCCACAGCTCTAGTCTCTCCGTCAGTCTTTTTTAATTCCTATCAATCCCAGTGGGGGTGTGTACAGGTTTCTTCTAGCTTGGATGAGAGCAAAGCACATGGACACACTGGGTTTGGGGGTTTTTTGGAGCGAGGTTTTTTAAAATGTTTTCTGGCATTCCTGTCGTGAAGAAAGGACAGGTTAAGTGTAATGCAGCACAAGACGACAGAGACTCAAATTTGCAAAAGGGAGTGGGAATTATTTTATAAATGGACAGAAAAATACGATTCCCCCCCCCCCCCTTTTTTTTTTTTGTTGCATGGTTTTTTTCTCTCTTGAGATAGGACGAAAATAACCATGCTCTGTTTATCCCTTTGGATGAAAGGGGAAACAT
The DNA here is from genome assembly GCF_035582795.1 of Mycteria americana. NCBI lineage: Eukaryota > Metazoa > Chordata > Aves > Ciconiiformes > Ciconiidae > Mycteria > Mycteria americana. Next base: position 18,984,070 of record NC_134374.1, on the reverse strand, counting down.
TCATATGGTATTAATGCAGCTTTTGTTTATGGTGGAAAACTGTGATGACACCCGTCTGCCTTCTGCTTAGCTTTTTTCCATGACATTCATGAAGCTATTTCAAAAGATTTGAAGCCAATTCGAGTAAAATATCAAACAAGTGGCATCCCATATTGTCAACACAGCTGGATACTTATTACGTTGCTTAGGATTCATGATGCTCAGCATACAGTTAGGCTTCAGTTTTACTGTACTTGAGCTGTAAAGGGTTTTTTTTTCCCTCTCCTTTCTTTTTTTATACAGCTTGGATCTTACTTGTTTTCATGTCTGAGCTGTCTGAGTTTATATTGGGGAAAAGTTTTAAGTCTAACCATGTTTAAGTTGTGTAGCATCCCTATTGACGTTTCCCTGGCACACAAGAGGATCCTTCAGAGAGGACACCTTCCCTCGTTTAGTTCCCTCTCTGACAAAATGGTTTGTTTTAGTGCTAAGTTCCATTCTTCCCTGATTTATTTTTGAATGTTGTGTCCTTGCTCTCTTTTCCCATTTATATTTGCTAGGCATGGAGTCTTCTTACCTGACCAGTCTCTTTTTATAATTAAGTGGACATTGGTCTTGAGACTTGGCTGCTTATTATTCTTTGTTTATTCAAGGCAGACTGAAAGATCAGATATTAGGCCTATTATTTTCCATGTTGTTCTTAAATTCCACATGTTTTCCAAAGCAAATGGTTCAGCAGCCTTCTTAAAATGATAATGAAGCACACCCTAATAACAAATTTCTATGGGCAACACGGCTCTCTTTTAACAGAAGAGCAACTCTAAGATGGTGTTTGGAATTTGTTTGGAGAAAAACAAAATCTCTGCACTGTGCATTACCTCTTCATGAAATCATGTCTCTGCAAATGCCTATCTAGAAGTTGTTTGCTGAAACAGATCCTGTTGTTTTTATCATCTTTTACCCTTCACCATCTCCAGCCCTGTGGTTTGGGTTATTTTGACAAAAGAGAAATAGTTGCCTACTTTAAAGCAAACAAACAAAAAACCCCCGTGTAACTGAGAGGGACCTCCAGCTGTTTAATGAACCAGCAGACAGCCGCTGCTGGAAGCTGAAGCAGGAGCTCGGTGGCATCTTGGCATCGCGCTCCTGGTTTGAAAGCAGGGACCTGGACCTTTGAGTCCTGGACCTGCTCAGACAGCCCGCTGCGGTGCTCCTCGCCGGGTTAAAGGGAAAACTCCTTTCCTATTTTGTGCATGTACTTCCCATTTTGTAGCTGAAGTCCCCAGACAGCCCCGTGCCTTGGTCTGTTTGTGACCCCCCCTCTCTCCCTGCAGTACACCCTCTGGAACTTCCTCCCGAAGAACCTTTTTGAGCAGTTTAGAAGAATTGCCAACTTCTACTTCCTCATCATCTTCCTCGTGCAGGTAAGATCTTTGATGCCGAGGGTGGGTTTTATTTACGTACTCATGGTAAGCACAGCTTGAACAAGAATTGAGGTTCAAAACTGACTCTAGTGCTTATAAGTGGGTTTTTTGGTTTGGTGTTTTTGTGGTTTTGTTTTGGTTTTTGGTTTTTGTCTTTTTTTAATTGGAAGCTGTGTTATAATTCTGGCACACCATCCAAGGCATAATAACAATTAAAATATTTGGGCCTGTCTGAGATGATGTTTGAATGACTGCTGAAACAATTAAAAAACCATCATAACTCTTTATCTGTTAAGATCAGTCAACCAGTGAAAATAAATTTGATGTTACAGAATTAAGATCTAGTTTTTCGTCATCCTTATTATTTCTGCTGCATCGCTATGTATTTTCCCAAGTTATATGATATTTGTACATCTTAGTTATAGTGAGTTTCAAGGCAAGCAGAAGAGATAGGCTGTACTCGGTAAAATTCAGAAAATGCATAGCATGAGCTTTGGGAATGTGAAGCTTCAGGAAGCTGCCCTACACAGACAAACCAGCAAATTTTATACATGAACAAACTTCTGCTCTGCTTTGTGGCTTTGGTTAAGGAACAAATCCTGAGCAAACCTGAATAGTCATTTTCTGTTCTGTCAGCCAGGGAGAAAAGCGGGCTGTCCAAATGCATTGGGGTGAAGGGAGTTTGGGAGAATCACCGCAGTGCACTTACTCACCTTTTAAATCCTGTACTCAGGCCTGGGGCTCAGCAGACAACCTGCTCTAGGGCTGAAAATAGGCATCAAAAACTCCACCCCAGCAAATTAAATGGCACCACGCAGCTACTGCAAACAGCCTACTTTCAGAGGACTTCTCCAGGGTTTTGGTTGTTCACGGCTGGGCTATCACTCTTCTACGCTGCACGTTCAAAAAACGAGTGCCTGAAATGTTTTATCCTTACAGTAAAGAGTTATGGCGTATAGTCATTTTGGTGGCTGCCGCAGAAACGGGGGGTCCCAAGGTAATGGCCGAGGGTGGCTCCTCCTGGCAGTGTTACATGAGAGGCCAATTTACCCCGACATCAGCTGGCTCTTCTCCACCACTTGATTTCGCTGGCGTCGCTCCGTTTTGTCAGAGTGGATTTGTAATTTGCCTTGGACTGAAGTGATGCCCCGGAGTCGGGATGTCCTTTTTGTGTAGTTGGCCATTTAGTGACATGGTATTACGTTTTAACTGTTGACCCTCTGGCCGTGAAGAACATGCGATATTATTGATTATACTTACGAAACTGGTTGCAGTGTAGCTGCTTACCCATTTTAGGCACAGGGGAATGGAGGTGAGAGAAGAACAGCCTTGCTATTCCTCCTTGTTTTTATTCTGTGACCTGCGATTACCTCTAAAATAAGGAAGCAACCCTCACGCTCCATTAGAGAAAAAACAAATCCAACTGAAAAAAAACCCAACCTGACAGCACTAATACACTATGGAGTAACTGTCTGCCCTCGGGCGCTTGTTGTTCTGGAGATGTCACTTGCCTTAAAAAAAGCACTTGGGGCAACTCCATTCATTTAAAATATCCAGGGTTAGACCTTGATAAATGGCATCTATAGCTTAAATGTTGGTGCTTAGCTTTAAATTACTTTAAATTAATAGAATTGCTTTACGTGCCGCATTAGGGGCGAAGTATCACGGCGCTTGGGGAATTGCCTGGTGCATCTGCTCTACCTGCTGCTGAAACTCTTTATCAAAATGTCTCTGAGACTCTAAATTCAGCTCTTGTTTTAGAGAGGAAGAGAAAGTACATGCATTAAACATAAAACACCTATTAGTGCACTAACAGGGATACAAATAGCTTGTTTCTGTGGTTATCTGTTGCAACACTCAAAGGAAGCTGCGAGTAAACTCCTGGTGGGAGCGGCTGGCCTGGAGTAAGCGTAGTCCAAGTATGTTTGTAGGCAGACCAAGCTGATGGCAGTAACCTAATTTAGGAGGTGCCAGGAATGAAAAATATCCCTTTGATTGATGGAGATGACTTCTGGACTGTGGTCTTCAGTCTCCTAGACAATGAGTTAGGAAGAAACTATTAAGTAACAGGAGGATTTTGTCACTTTTAAGTGGATCCAAATTAAGCTGTTGAAGTCCTAAACCAGCTCAAGAATAGTTTCAAAGGAGCCTGCCTTTGATGCTCTGGCGTGTTGCTCGTGTGTCCCTCGGCTTTCCACCAGCTGCGAAGGAGAAGAGCAGTATCCAGCCACGGGATGCACGGGGAGTACAATCTCCAAATATACAAATGAGTTATTCTGAGGACTTCATCTAATGTTTGTGTTCGTACATCTATAATACAGCATGTGTGTGGACAGAAATCGTATCATTTGTTTAAACAAATACAACTGCATCTTGTCCAGTGCAGAGAACTCTCCCGCTGGGCAGCAGGAGGTCCTCTTCCTTGCCCTTCTCAGCTACAAGCCAAAGTTCCTCTTGTATTTCCAAGGTCTGTCCAATTTTTGCAAGATAACTTCTGGCTGACTGGCCTAAAGGTCGATGATGCCACTCCAGTGAGTGTCCATCGCACATGCTGTGTGTGATGTGTCCCTGTGATGCTTGGCACCATCCTCGCTCAAGGTTGTTCCTCCAAAGTCTGGTTCCTACCAGACTTTCTGTTTGTAAACATTTTACACCCATGTGAGTGAGCCAGGGCTTTGTGTTCCTGGAAATATTTGTTGTGTTTATCTTGGTTTACCCTGGTGCTACTTAACTCATACACCGCTTCTCTGGCTGCTTCTTGTGGTGTATCTCTTCCATGTCGATATCTTCTGGCTCTTCTCTCTTTGGGTCCAATACTGCAGGGTAAAATTGCAGTGTACAGCACTTCATAGAGTTAAATATTTCCATGTAGCTTCCTCCCAGCTGATAAGAGCGGTCCTGTCCTTAACACAGCATTTTATGGGCAGCCTAAAACAATAAATATACAGATGCTGCTGTTTGCGAGCGTGCCAGGGAAGCGCAAACAAGCGGAGGGAGACAAAGTCCCTTTGTGGGGACACAAAGCCTTTCTGCTGAGCTTCCCCGTCCCTTTCATCACAGCCCTCACCACCTGCCTCTCGTGCTCCCGTCCTCTCGGAGGACAGCAGGAAAAAAGGACAATTTTGTGTGCCCTGGTTTGGAAGGTGGGGCAAGGGCGCAGCTCTTCCTCCTCTTAAGTTATTCCCTCCCAGTTATGAACCTGCCATTCTTACCCTTTGGGCCAAGTCGTGATACAGTCCGAAGAAACAGCAGTTTCCCGTAGCCCGAAGGTTTAATTAATGATTAAGGGCCTTGGTCTTTGCTGCGGCACTAGCTTGAGTCCTGCACTGAACTTGGGAAGAATCCAGCTACCCACCCCCAAGGCCCTCGTGTGGTCTCTGTGCTTAAATTATGCTCTTAACTCCAAATTTCAGAGCTTGTTTTACTTAAATATTCATGTTCCATTCTGCAATATATTTCCTAGCTAATTTGGGCTGATGTGTGTTATTTTTAATCTGAGTGTCAGTGGTTTTGAGATGACTGGTAGTGTTCTCCCACTCATAACCAGCCGTGTTTTAGGGTTCAGATGTGCCCTGTCTTCACTGCCAAGGAGGAGAAATGGCCCTCCCGTGCCTCGGTGAGAAATGAGGGTGTTTTTCACTTCATGCATTGCTGCTGCCTCTGCCGCATCCTCCTTCCCCGCCTCAGTCCTCTCCAGCACATCCCGTGGTGGGAGCAGGCTTGTTGGCATCCGCACTTCGAGTAGTTGTGTTTATGTAGCCCATCCGCAGCAGCCCATTCATCCAGGCTTTTATTTCCCAGTAGTGCGAGGTCAAATTTAGGTTTTAAGCTACTTCTGATAGGGTTTTTCCCACCTGAGGACATCCCACGGTCTTCAGGAGGAGGGATTGTAGTCCTTGAGATGGAGGAGAGCACTCCTGGGGACGTCTGTGCCTGTCCTTCTCCTGTGCCCCTTCCTTCCCTCCCTCCTCTGCTGGGCTGTGACTTACCCCCAGTGGGCTGAGCACCCTTTTTCCCCCATTACCGGAGCTTTTGTTTCTTCTGCTGCCTGAAAACCAGTTGTCAGCAGTACATTTTTTTCTCTCTGCAGGTGATAGTGGACACCCCGACCAGCCCGGTGACCAGTGGCCTCCCGCTCTTCTTTGTCATCACTGTCACAGCTATCAAACAGGTACACGTGTCAATGTGGGGAGAGGAAGATGCTCTTTGGGACACGTGGTAGAGAAAATAATTAGCATGCATTTGAATATACTCAGAAGTCAGCAAAATGGGCTGGTAGGTTTGGTGAACCCTTCTCAGAAGGTCTGACGTATACTGGTGCTTTTCAAGAGAAGGTCGCATGTTGAGCGTGGTTATTGGTGTCTCTCTTGTTTTAGCAACGTAAAACATCTCTATGCGTGCTGTTGTAAGCAAGCCGTGAGGGTCAGTAAAGGTTACCGCTGTAGTTCTGGCTTTACTTGAATTTTTCTTCTCTTTTTAGAAATGCTCTCCGAGCCTTTGCAGGATGCAGAGACGTGCTCCAAATATAGCCCGCGCTCTGCTCCCGTGTTGGTAAATGGAAAGGACAGGTTCTGTTTAACCACTCAGCTAGTCCCGAAAATATGTAGTCCTCTTCTTGTGGAGTTAAAAGACCTTTTTCCTCCCATCATACGCACGTGTGCCATTTAAAATTCCTCTACAGAAGGACTGAATAATAAAAGAAGTTTCTTCTGCAGGGGCCAGAAGGGGAGAGCTAGAGTAAAATCCATCTGCTTCAAATCTGAATGTTTTATTCTTTCAGCGAGTACTGAAGAGGAAGAGTCTTGTCCTGCGTTACCATAGGGAAGAGTCGCAGGGTGCTGAGTGTATTATTCGTATTATCAGCCTGTTCTTGCCAACACTGAGAATAATAGAAACATGTTACAGTAATTTAGCTGCTCGTTGCATTTGCTGCATATAGATTATTTTTGTGTGTTATTTTAATCTGTTCTGAATCTGTCAAATATGCATATGAAGCTTTTAAAATAAATTGATTCGGCCTGCGCTACTCCGGTTGATGTTTTGTCAGGCATGAAGGAGGTCTGAGGACTGCTTAATTTGTTCATTTTTTTTTAATCTCTCCCTCTCTCTCTGTCCCCACTCATCCTCTTTCGTTAGTTTACTTGCTTCGTTACGAGTTTGTGTTGCCTGTATTTGTGTGCCTAGGGATACGAGGACTGGCTGAGGCACAGAGCTGACAATGAAGTGAACAAAAGCAACGTCTTCATTGTCGAAAATGCAAAGCAAGTGCAGAAAGAGAGTGAAAAAATCAAGGTAACTGTTAACAGAGAACTCGCGTGCGGTTATCCTTGCAGCCAAGGGGAGCACGAGGGTGTGCGGTACGGAGGTGAGGGCAGGGGAGGAGGGATGTACTGCGGTTAGAGCTGCCCCGGCGTGCTCGCTTTCAGACGAGATGCTCAGAGAGCCGTTCCCGGTTACGGAGTGAAGCTGCCTTTGTTTGATTGCTTTTGAAAAGCTGTCTTGCAAAAGCTGGACCGGGGCTGACAAGTGACAGATCTGTCAGCGTTTTGCACTTCTTCGGGACAGGCAGTCCTCTTCTATTTCCAACTCTCCCAAGGACACCAGGAAAGTACACTAGCTTTGACGTTAATTTATCACACCGCGCTTCAGACAAGTACAGAGTCTTTTGCTCCATCAAGATTTAGCAGAGAAATAAATACTAACTGTGCCGCCCGGACGCTCTGAGTTGGTGCTGGGCTGGATCAGCCTGTCGGGCCGTGGAGCGATGCTGGGGGACCCGTGCACCTCTTCAGCCCTGATTTCCCTTTTAGCCAAGGTGATTTCTCTTAGGAGAGAAGCTAAATCCATACCCATCTAACAACAACCGAGAGGGCTTTTCATGTGAACGTTTCCTTTCTTCCAGGTTGGAGACATAGTAGAAGTGAAAGCGGATGAGACCTTCCCCTGTGATTTGATATTTTTGGCCTCGAGCAGCATTGACGGGACCTGTTACGTCACCACAGCGAGTCTCGATGGCGAGTCCAATTTCAAGGTGACGGGGATGGATGGGGCGACGTTCGGGAGCCGGTGCTCGGGTGTCTGGAGCTGCCACTGAAGCCGGCATTTGCGGGCGGGGGGGGGGGTGGTGGTGCTTAACTGGAGGATGCTCCCGCAGAGCCCATCCCCGTGGCCACGTGGCTGTACTTAACAGCTCTTCCCTCCGCCTGCTCCCAGTGCATCAGCACCCAAGTCCCCTGGGGATTGTTTGTTTTCCGTTTCATCTCCAAACAGCCATTTCTGCTGGCGCTGCCCCAAACTGTATTGATATTTATTGATACAGCTTCGCTGCTTTATTGCCCGTCGTGGGAAGCGTGTTAGTGCTTCCCTGCTCCTGCTCCTCGTGAGGTCCGGTCTGTCGGTAAAGCAGTGCTGCAGCTGCGTCGGCTCCCTTTCCGGTACCTGCCAATGCGTCTGTCACTTAACCGAGCTTTTCCAGTGAGATCAGGGACTTTCTCAGGCAGTATGTCTAGATTCATTTGGGGAATTTTTCACCGGTGTGAGAAAAACAACTCTTCAGGTTGTTTGGTTTTTTTCCTCTCCCTTTCCCTGAATCAAGCAGTGAAATTTAATGCTCCTCTTGCTCAGGATGAATCTCCTCTTCAGTTTATTTTCTTTCTTTATTCATCCCCCCTCTCTAAACTATGAAAGAAGCAGCAACAACAACAAAATACTTATATACATCAGAAGACGGGAACGTTTGGTTGCACTTGTGTTTAATAAATATTTATACGGGTACTAGCAACTGCAGTAGTAAGACTGGAAGATACTTCAAAATGACATGATTTGTTCCGGCACACTGAAGTCAGTGGGAATACCATTGTCGATCTGATATGTATTGTATGGGGTCTGTGGCTTGTCTCTTTATTGGGTGGCTGTTAAATCGGTACTGGAAATCTTGTGTAGGATCTGATGCGGTGCTGGTGCACCATACTGGTTCCACTAGTGAAGAGGAGTGGAGCTTTGAAGTGGCCTGAGGCTGAAAATAGATAACCAGGTTAAATAGGCAATTGCTTATTTGTGTCAGGTGTATTATATGCATGAGTTCACATAACTTTTGCAGAGTCTTGGCTCTTACTAACTTTTGAGTCTGCAAGTGCAATGCTGAATTTCTATATCAAGCACTGTGGTGTTTTTTTCCTGGTTTGTGGATTCCTATAGGTGACTGGGAGCTGTCGGCTGTTTCTTGACAAGACGAAGATGAGTTTGAAGGGGAAGGGGGGCATAGAAAAGCCAGTGCTGTTTGGGGAAATAGGTCTAACATTAGGAACCAGGCTTTGCTGCAGAAGGAGGGTGAGGGAAGGACACTCAAGTACACGCAAAACCTCATCTGCACCGATACCTGCTGCCTACCTGGTGGGGGTTTTTCTGGTATCTGGGGCATGTCACGTCGAGGTATGGGAAAGATGCCTGGTCAAGTGGACCTGGGGCGGAACTATAAAAGAGATTTTGTCAGGACTCTGTCTTTGAACCGCAAATCTTCAGTCATACGTTATCTAAAAGAATGTGTGTTTTCTAAATATGCTAAGGGACCGAGGATGTAAAGACCGTGGAATTGATTAGGAGGCGGCTTTGACATATCAGTCGGTAATTGCACAGTGTCCATGGTGACAGGAGCAGCGGATGCAGAGCCCCACACAAGGGTCGGGTTTGGTACCGGGCACTGCAGGAGCGGTTTTGAGTTGTGTTTCACAAAGGCTGTGATTTATACCAGAGACGCATGTGTGTTTGTGCGTCCGCTTTCAAGACGAAAAGCCAGGCAGGTTACCAAAACGGCACGAAGATGGGTATTTATAATGTCAGGACTACAGCGTGCGTAACGTAACGGTTCCTCCCGGGATGCGTGAGGAGGGGAACACAAACATAAGGAGTGGAGGAAGCTTTTTAATGAATTTGTTTATGAAGATGGATTAAGGTAGCCTGCCGTGCAGCCCGCCGTGACTTGGAGCTCTGAGTGGCTCCTATAAATAGAGCCTGGAAGGCTGCGAGCGGATCCTTCGTGGGCTTTCCAGTTAATTGTGAGAGATGAACCTTCGCAGCAGCAGCTGCTAAAAATAGCTCGGAGTCTGCCAGCGCTCTGCGTGGTCCCTGGGCGCTGGAGCTGGTGTCTAATTACCTCCAGGACCGGCGGGCGGGTGGTCCCCAGGAGCCCCTTCGCCCTGGGGGCACCTGCAGCCTCCCCCCACCCCAGTCCGGGCAGCAGCAAGTCCCCAGGGAGAAACCAAAGATGCTCTGCTTTTGGTGCACGCCTTACTGAACAGATATCCAGCAGCTCTTTCCCACTGCGGTTTCTCTTAAGCTTGCGTCGACTTCAGTCTTTAGCTGAGAGATGCTTCCAGCTGTTTTATGGGAGCAGGGCGAGGGCTCGGGTGAGCGGCCGGAGCTGGCGAGCCTTTGCGTGGTGGTATTTTACGTAACGGGGTAAAACGTGGGCTGCGTTGCTGGGGGCTCGTGGTGACGCTGCTTCTGCTTCTCTGCCCAGACTCACTACGCGGTGCGGGATACCACTGTGCTCTGTACGGACGAAGCCATCGATGCCCTCACCGCCACGATCGAGTGCGAACAGCCGCAGCCTGACCTCTACAAGTGAGTCCGCCCCTCCTGCCCCGCCGTGCCTGATGCCATCTCCCTGCAGACGCCTGCGCACCATCGGTTAGGGGATCGAACAGGTTACGGTTCAGCAAAGCGAAGGGCGTTTTCTTTTCATCGGAGACCTAAAAGTTTCTTGAGGCGGCAGTAAGCTGCCAGGCTTTCTTCCATACGAGGATGGCAAAGCCGACACCAGACTTCTTCAGGGCTCGGTTTCTTTGCAGCAAAACCTCCCCGGTGAAACGCGTGTCGTGGCGTAATGAGCTATTTTTTGTCAGCTCAGCTGTAGTAATGGTCTGTGTGCCTACTCTTGGGCCGCTCTATCTTCCGAGTAAAATGCGTTGGGCTGAACGACTTCCAGGAATAAGCGGTCTTTGTGGTTGAATCCCTTGGAGGAGGTTTGCTGGGGCGTGTTGTGCTCTGCAGTGGGGATGGGCTGGGGTGCGTAGGCATGGCCAGGCACTGCTGCTCTGCTGGCGGGTGGCAGCTGGGGGCACCCCGGCTGTGGGGAGTGCGTGGTTTCCGTCTGTCCCGAGCGCAGCAACCCCGCTGAAGCGTTAAACTCTCAAATGCACTCATTGATGTGGTTGTTTCCATCTCCTGTCAACGACTCTTTTTAGTATGTCTGTAGTAACTCTTTATAAGGTTAACGTGTTTGTAATACAAGTTTCTCTCACTTTCATTGCAGATTTGTTGGAAGAATTATCATCTACGGAAGCAACCAAGAGCCCATAGCCAGGTTGGTCTTGCAGCCACCTTGCTGGCCCTCCTCAAAGAGGTTGGGCATCTACATCAGATTTCAAGGATCTGAACTTGTGCTGCCATCATTAGGGAATGGTTGTTTTCCTTTAACCATTCCAAATATTTCATTATGAAGGGAGGCCTGTAGTTAACTTCTCCACTCTTCTGCCATCCTGTGATGTGTTTGAGCCCCTCTTGGGGAAGCAGTGCAGGACTACGCGGTAATGTCCTCCCCTGCTGATGGGGAACAAATTTACCAGGCAGTTATAAAAAACCTGTTATTTGAGGGAAAGTGGAAACTTAAATATCAATCAGAGTGTTTCGGGGGGAAAAAAATGAGCAAATAATGTTTATAAGTCATCAAAACCAGATGGCTGTCACCGGAGCGGTGCTGGCCACGTTTCGTGCTGTGGTGGATCTACCCGGACCTTAGAAGCAACAGAGGGTCTTGGGTGGGGGTTTCAAAGAGAAATGAAAACACAGATGGGAGCAAAATAAGCCATTGGCTTTGATGGTGCCATTGATCGACTGTGCTGAAATGGACAGGTTTTTGATGCTTTTAAAATCAGATTTTTATATAAGTACTAGAACATATTAGATCTGAACATTTTGCACTTATTCCTCAAAAGCCTTACTGATAATCCCCCATTAAATTTGGAACTTTGAGCACCAAAAATAGTCTGTGTAAGATGAAATGGAAATATAAGTATGTAAAGAGAAAAACTCAAGCAATGCCTAATTTAACATACAAATCAAGTATAATCGGATCTAAAGAATATCTGTTTAGCTCTGTAATCTACCTCTGGGTCTAAATTGTGAAGAAGTTTGACTGTTCTTTGAGTGATGCAATGTTATAACTTCTTTTACGTTTAGGTCTTTGGGTCCTGAAAACCTGTTGCTGAAAGGTGCTACCCTCAAAAATACCAAGAAGATTTATGGTGAACAGTTTTTTTTTTTAAATTTATTTATTTATTTATTTAAATAGTTCTGATAAAGAATGGCAAATGTAGATGCTCATCACTAAATCCAGAGAGGGAAAATACTTCTCTACTGTCTGTCTGCCAGGGCTTTACATTTGCATTCAGTATGCAAGCTGATTGTAAAGTTTACAGGGTGAAATTAGGAGATGCTGGCTGTATCTGTAGTGCTGCCGAGCTGTGCAGGTTAATACACCTGAGCAAGCTTTTTTTTTTTTTTTTTGCTTGAGATACAAAGAGCAGGGAGTTGTTCCCAAATCCTTTGCTGAAAATGTGTGCTAGGATCACAGTCCCAGCCACTAGTGATGGAGGGTGATGGCTGTTACAGAAGACTGCTGTTTTTTCTGACTGTATGTGATCCATAGGCTCCTGCTCAGTGCTCTGGGATGCATGCAATTACATTACTTAGCAGCCTTGGAGATTTCTGTAGTTGAACAGTCCTTGGGTGATGCCTCTTTCTTCAACCGGCATTCGAGTTTCATGTAAACACCAATGCCCTTCATGGCTAAGTGCAAGCTGGGTCCCTCCAGGGCTGCAAGTCCCTTATGAGCCCTGCTTTAATACCCTGTAGGAGTTGCAGTCTATACTGGAATGGAAACGAAAATGGCTTTGAACTACCAAGGGAAATCTCAGAAACGGTCTGCTGTAGAAAAGTGAGTATTTATAGTCAGCAAAAAATCGGTAAAAGCTGTTGGGTTGGTTTTTTTCATGAAATAATCCCCTAATCTGCTGCCTTTTGTTTCAGATGCTCTCTGATTGCATAGAAAATCTGTATATTTGATTAAGCATATCTCAAGAAGCTGCATCATTTAGTAGCTTTTTTATTTAAAAACAAAATTAAGAAATGTTAAAATATATGAACTGACCCTGCATATCAGCACTGTCAAAAGCACTTTTCTGTAATTCCCTCCTTAAAAGTAAGGAAGTCTTGTTCCTGCTTATTTGCATGATTTTTCTGTATAAAAATAGCTGCAAGAATTTAAAAAGGAAACCTATTTTTCAGATCTATCAACGCTTTCTTGATAGTGTATTTGTGCATCCTATTGAGCAAGGCTACTGTGTGCACGACTCTGAAATATGTCTGGCAGAGTAATCCGTTTAATGATGAGCCTTGGTACAACGAAAAGACTAAAAAAGAGAGAGAGACGTTCAAGGTAAGTGGATCTGTATTTCAGCACCTCCTCCAGCTTTATTTATTCTGACGGCTTTATTTAATCTGATAATGTCTTGTGCCAGCCCTGTGAGTCCTGTTTGCTCGCTGGAAGTGCTGTCGTTTCCTTCAGGCTCTCCTGCTGTTTGCCTTTCTTTCCTGCCTCTCTCGTGCTTGTGCACGGTGACGCTTGCGTGGAGCGGGGCAAAGCATAAATAAATATTATATATTATATAAAAGCAGCAGCCACTTTAACCTGGATCCTTATCTGAACTTGATCTCTCTTTCAGCTTTTAGTAGGTAAACTTACATTGCTCCTTGTTTCTAGTTCGTTGAGCTCAGAATGAGCCGGTAGCTCTATCTTCTATAGAGCACTATATTCTTAAGAGGAATATACTTGAATAAAACATTGATTTGGTCACTATGAAGCAGTGAGAGATACCCTTGTATTATACCCTCGTAGACCTGCAGAAGGCAATGAGATTTTCTACACTGAAGGAAAATGGAATTTGGCCCAGTATCTTAGCTGTATTCATTTTCAGGTTGTTTTTGTCTATTTAACCTTAGGAGAAAAGCCATCTAAAACCCCTGAGGTGTTGCTGTAAACGGTCCCCGAGTTATGCCTGATGGGCACAGACCGCATCGTCTCCTCTTTCCATTGCAGGTCTTGCGGATGTTCACGGACTTCTTGTCATTTATGGTCCTCTTCAATTTTATTATCCCGGTCTCCATGTACGTTACAGTAGAGATGCAGAAGTTCTTGGGTTCCTTCTTCATCTCTTGGGACAAGGAGATGTACGACGAAGAAATAAAAGAGGGGGCGTTGGTGAACACCTCGGACCTGAACGAAGAGCTTGGGCAGGTCAGAACATGCTCCGTTTGCATCTACTTGGATGAAAATGTGGATGAAAACGTCCTCCCCCGTAGGAACCCCTGTTGTCGCAGTCCCTCACGGTCCCCTCAGGGCAGAGCTTCAGCCGGTTTGGTGGCACTTTCCATTTAATGTGATTCTACTCGCTCTGTGAAATGGATAAGGTTATAAATAGTGCATGAAAGAGCAGGAATTGGGTCGTTGCAATTGTTTCCATATCGGGGAATATCAGGCGCAGCGCTCTGCATGTCAGGGTGGTTTGCTTTCACTGCTTCAATTAAAAATTAAAAATCCTCTGTCTCTTCGAGGATTAACGAAAATGTCTGCCCAGTCATATCGCTGGGCATGCGGTGCCCACGCAGCCACGCTGCTGCTGGCTTTGCTGGGGCAATTAGATAGCTCAGGCTTCCCTTTCTTATCTACGTCGGGAGAGACTGAGTGTGGGGTATGAGTAGTGCCTTCTGCTTTTTATTTTGCTTGGAAAAAAAAGAAAAATCCATTTGGAGTAGCAATTATCTAATTTAAATACAGCACCAAAATGAAGATCCCCCAAAGGAGGCAGCAGAGCTGTGGCAGCAGCTATATAAGCGCTAGCAGCTATAGCAAAGGACCCAATAAAGAGGATGAGGGGAAAACGAAGAGCCTGGAAACAGGTTTTAAGTCTTCAGGAGCTGCCTTCTGCCACCTGTGCAAAACCGCTGAAAAACAAAGGAGCTGCTCTGAGGAGCAAAGTAGTAAAACTACAGAGTGGTGTAACTCCTGTGGGGCACCTGCGGCTTTTGGGGATCCAGGTTAGGATAGCAGCAAAGTACCCATCGGCATCGCCACAGATGCACTACAATGCCCCAGCCTTTTCGGTTTTGAGGGGCTCCTTCCCCGGCTCCTGGGGCTGGGGGTGCAGCGAGGCAGCCTGCCTGCTTGCTTCTAGGTGGAGTATGTCTTCACGGACAAAACCGGGACCCTGACGGAGAACAGCATGGAGTTCATCGAGTGCTGCATAGACGGGCACAAGTACAAAGACTGCATTTCGGAGGTGGATGGCTTCTCTCAGACTGATGGACCCCCAAAATATTATGGCAAAGCGGAAAAGGTAAGAAATCTGCATGTTGATGACTGTTAGGGTTTTGTGGCCAGCTCCTGGCTGGGTAAATACAGCAGAAGCTTGGCGGGGGGTGTTTTTGTTTTAAAACATGCATTCACAAAAATCACAACCAAGTGCCGTGAGCTGGGCTCGGTGCACGGCATTAAGCTGGTAACGAGCCCTCCCTCACTCCTGCCTAGAGCCGCGAGGAGCTGTTCCTGCGAGCCCTCTGCCTGTGCCACACCGTTCAGATCAAGGAAGCAGACCAGGTGGATGGGCTGATAGGACATCCAGAACGCAAATACACCTATATCTCCTCTTCCCCAGACGAAATTGCTTTGGTGAAAGGTGCAGAAAAGTAAGAATACGAAGATGTTGGGGTTTTAATTCCCTCTCTCCTGGTGGGAGGGAGGTGAGGGTTATCTGAAAGGTGGTAGACCCTTTCCCTGGTCAAGACTGCATCTGTCTCTGGGAAGCATGTTGTGATACCAACGCTGGGCCTGACCTGCAGCCCTCAGAAGCCGTGTGAGCCTGTGGGTTTAAATGAGCTCTCTGTAAAAGGGGATGCTCTGCAAAGGGTCTTCCCTGAGCAGCTTCTTGGGAGGCCATGGTTTGCATTCACTGCTGAGAGCAGCCCCAAGGTGCTGCAGTGCCCGGCTGGGGCAGAGGCTCCTTTGCTGGAGCCCCCATGGCCATGGGTCTTAATCCCCAAGAAATGGAGACCAGTTACCTTGTGCATATTGCAGCCAAATTGCTTCCTTGGCATGCAGTGACAAAACAATAGGATGGGTTACTTTTATCGAATCCACATTTGAATCCTGCCGGAGATGCTCAAGGCCAGGTTGGATGGGGCTTTGAGCAACCTGATCTAGTGGAAGGTATCCCTGGTCATGGCAGGGGAGTTGAACTAGGTGATCTTTTAAGATCCCCTCCAATCCAAACCATTCTATGATCCTATGCTATTGCCAGCCCCTAGGTTTTAGACGGAGGCTGTTGCAGCTGTATATACTTGTTCATGGCTTGTAAATCTGCCAGCGACCCAGGGACTGCTTCCAGAGGCTCTTGGCGTCTGTGGGCTGTGGTGCCCAGCTCTCCAGGTCATGGGAGCAGTGCCAGAACATCGTAGCAGGCTCTGCATGGAGCAAGCAAACATCTAGCCAGGCTTTTTAGCTCGGGCTCGCTAACTCCTTTGCTCTCCTCCGCAGTACAGGAGGTGAAACGAGAACGTTGTTAACGTATAATATGTGCCAATGGGTGTTTTCAATGTTGTTCTGTCCTTTTGTTTATTGACAGGTATGGTTTCACTTTTCTAGGACTTGAAAATGATTTCATGAAAATACGAAACCAAACGAACGAAACTGAAATGTAAGTGCTGCAGGGGCTGCCGAGGAACAAGGCCCGTAGTGCCGCACCGGCTCCCGCCTGGCTTAATCGAGTTTGGTCAACGTGGCCACCCTGGGAAGGTCAAAGCTGTTCCACGAGGGCTGTCGGACTGTGCTGACCTGCCCAAAAACTCCTGTCCTTTTTACAAAGCACGGCACAGCAAGGTGCAGGCTGGAAGGCTTGCTTGCAAAAGTCCGCTGGCAGTTTTAGTGACACCTAAATTCAAATTCCTTGCATATATCCTTCATCCATGCCTGGCTGTGCAGATGGCTCCCGGGATTCACGGGGTGGTTGCTGACCTTACAGACAGTGTCTGGGCCTCGTGGCGGGATACTCTAAGCCTAAACTGTGTGATATGGCTCCCTTCTCTGTAACATTTTCCCCTCCCAGGCTGAAAATAATTACACAAATAGATTTTACGCTGCTAACAGCTCGTGGGACGTCCGAGAATCACTGACCTAATCCCAGCACTCCCCGAGAATTTGCTTTCACAAGCAAGTTTCACTTCTTACTCCCCTTATAGGGAAACTTCTTATTTCACTGCCAGAGCCGATGTCGCTGCCTGCTGAGCCGCTGCCCAGCCTGGGGGCTCGGTGCACGGGTGGGCAGTGCGGGGAGCACGGTCCCAAGCTGTAACCCAAAGCTTTGCTGTCTGGTGGGAGGTCTCATGTGCGCACCCACACCCTCAGCCCCATGCTCAAAGCAGCACTGGAGGTTTTTTTACTCCATTTTCTTGTGCAGTAGCCGTAAAAAGTACATTGCCCGGTGGGTGCTGCCACTTGTAGGGTGTATTGATTTCTGCAGCTCGTTGTTAGTGATTTTCTGTCTTAAATAGTTATTTTTCTTTTACTGAGTCGAAGCTCTATTTTTTTTTTTTTTTTTTTAAGGTACCAACTTCTCCATGTGTTGAACTTTGATCCTGTCCGTCGTCGTATGAGCGTCATCGTGAGAACCACCACGGGTACAGTTAAAACGCATTTCTGTACCCTGTGTGCACATGTACACAAATATAAAGCACATCCTCTTTATTCCTGTACTGAGTGTGCATAATGCCACGTGCTGTAACCCAGAGAGGCTAAGCTGTTAGGTTTTCTAAGCTGATCTAATTAAATTCTGTACTGGGTCTGGTTGGGATAGAGTTCATTTTCTCCATATCTGCTGCTGGCCCCCAACGGCTGCTAAGAGGAGGGGACAGGGATGGAGACAGTGACCCATGGAGAGCTCCCTGCTTGCCTCATTCCAGCCTGGAGGTACAGCTACGGGGGGAGATCTGAGACCTTCCCCTGAGCGGGATGGGTTTTCATGGCGATAGCAGGGGATTCGGAGGTCACCATCCTTCTCAAATGTCAGTCCCGTGAGGTATGGGATGCTGGTTTTGCTCTCCTCCAAAAGGTTGCCAAGGTTTCTAAGTAGGAAAAAATAAGCTGCTTTGTCCAGCCTGGTGCAGAAAGCTTGCTCAGAGGCAGGTAGGGACCCCCCGTACCCCAGCCGAGGTCAGACAAGGTTTTGCACAGGTTAGTGCGAGGCCACTTTTGGTAGGCAGCCGGGCTTCTAGCAGTTCCTTCGTTAGTCCTGCCAGATTTTCTCCCTCTGCATCATTTGCTGGCTGTTGAATCTGTTAAGTCTTTCTATGGCTTGTGAATGCTATAAACTATTTATAATTTGCTTTTAGGAAAGTTGCTTCTCTTCTGTAAAGGAGCAGACTCCTCTATTTTTCCAAGGGTGCAGCAAGAAGAAATCCAACAAACGAAGGTCCACGTGGACCGCAACGCTATGGTGAGCGCGCGGCTGGAATTTGGCTGGCTCCTGGTGTCAGGAAAGCCTTATTCCAAAAATAGGGATGTGACCTTGCTTTGGAGGGAAGTGTTGAAAATCTGAGAGTCACTTCACATTGTTTTGAAGCCAGGCTTCTTTCCTTTTCTGTTTCTTTGGCTTCCAGTGTTTATTTGACTTTTGATATACTTATATGGTCTCCATCGCAGTTGTGTCCGAGCATCTCCCAAGCAAGTTAAAAATAGAAGTAACAATAGCAGGCTGTTTTCTCTGGTGGGAGAAATGCGTGGTCCCTGTCATGGGGACGCCCGGTCCCCGCTCTCCCTGCTGGGTGCATGCTCTTGCCTCTGGTCCTTCTTTCTCAGTTTCCATCTGCCATATTACATGCACGTAATAAGCATAACTACAGTTACTCTGATGGGAAGAAGTTACTGCATAAACACAGAGAATTTGGTCTTTTGACTCAAGACAACAAATTGTCATTGCCGTCAGGGTGAGTACTGACAGAAAGCACTGATGGTGGAGAAAAGCACTAACCCTAAAATGAGGAGCTGTAGAAAATCTGGTTTTAGGACACTTGTCCACTTCATTTTCTTTGCCTCCCCCTGCCAGGATGGCTACCGAACGCTCTGCGTGGCATTCAAAGAACTAACTCAGAAGGAGTACGACAAAATTGACAGGCAACTTAACGAAGCGAAGATGGCTCTGCAGGACAGGGAGGAAAAGATGGCGAAGGTTTTTGAAGACACAGAAGCAGACATGCACTTGATTGGGGCTACTGCCGTAGAAGACAGGTAAAAAGGTGACCACCACTGCTGCGGTACCTGCAGTTTCTCCCCAGCGTTGCATCGTGGCCCTGACTCGCTGTGGTGGAACTGAGGAGCCAGGCAGATGCCGCGAGTGTCCAGAGCAATTAATTACTCCGTGGCACAACCCATTACACAGTGCCCTAGTTGCTAAAATTGGCTGGTGTAGTAGGAATTAGGGTTTATTAATGAAACTACAGAAGTACTCGCACTTCTAGAGAGTGAATTAAGCACGCAGTGTTAATTTGCACATCAAAACAAATTCAGTTTCGCGTGCAGTTATAGTAACTGCATGTGTAAATTAAACTATTACTCTTGGCTCTTAGGTCTCACAGTCTAAAGCAGCGATTTTTTTTTTTTTTTTTTTTACGGGAAAAATCAATTAACTTCTCTTGAGCTGGTGTTTCCTACCTGCAAAATAAGGGTTATATGGATTAAATGTGGGCCAACCTGAGAATTGTTGTTTTGCTTCTGCTTGCAGGCTGCAGGAGCAGTCAGCAGAGACGATCGAAGCTCTGCACGCAGCTGGCATGAAGGTTTGGGTGCTGACGGGAGACAAAATGGAAACCGCCAAATCCACCTGCTACGCCTGCAGGCTCTTCCAGACCAGCACCGAGCTGCTGGAGCTGACGGCGAAAACGGTGGGCGAGAGCGAAAGAAAGGAGGATCGGCTCCATGAGCTGCTGATGGAGTACCACAAAAAGCTGATTCAGGACATTCCCAAAAACCGGGGAGGCCTGAAGAGGTAAGTGAGCAAGAGGACCCAGCCCGAGCGCGTTTCAGCTGCAGGTGCAAAGTTCATAGAGAAATAGGACCGTGTGGTGGCCTTGGGGAGTTGCTGCTTGCAGACACTGTGGCTGGCTCCTTCGCTTTGCTCATCGTCTCTAGTATTAGTTGGTTTTGAGCTTTATTACACAGTTCCCTTAGTGAAGGGCACGTGTTAAATCCAAGCTTTTTAAGATTGCTAAGCCCCCTGAAAGGGATGGGAAGAAGATTAATACAAAAGCAATTTCTTTTCCACTAAGATGGTACAAGCAGCTAGATTGTCTTCTTAAAATCTGATTTTATTTCAAATGTGTTCCTCATTGTGTTGCAGAAGCTGGACGTTGAGTCAAGAATACGGCCTGATTATAGATGGTTCCACGCTGTCACTGATACTCAACCCTTCTCAGGACTCCAGTTCTAGTAATTACAAAAACATATTTCTACAAATCTGCTTGAAGTGTACTGCAGTCCTCTGCTGTCGGATGGCTCCTTTGCAGAAAGCACAGGTATTTGCTGTACTTTTAACCATCTGAAGCACACCATTAGGTGACGTGATCCACTTTTAATCCATCGGCTGGGACTTGACCTGGTCATCTTAATCAGCTAGGACTTCTCCAGGCTATGTATAAGCCTCGTCTGCGCTTCAGAGAGTGATGGAAGCACACCAGTCTTTCAAATCTGAATGTAAAACCTTTGTTTAATATGCTCGCAGGAAGCCACAAACCCAAGCCAATTAGAAATAAACAAAACCCCCTGTTTGTTCTTTTTTCCTCTCCAAATTTGTCAAGTGGAGTCCGTGACTTCCTCGCGCCAGCTGATGGTATCCAAGCCTGATAAGCAGCGTGTTTCTGCCCCTCTTCCACGGGAGGGTGTCCTGCCCCCTGACACGCGTGAGGGGTCCCGTCTTTGGGAGAGCGGGGTCTGGCAGAAGGGAAGGGCGGGGATGCTGCTGCCTGGGGTTTGTTTTTAAATGCTGTCCTTCAGCCCTGGGCAGCTGGATCTTGGCTTTTTGCTCTGCTTGGTGACTGCGAAGGACGTAACGCGGGGTTTTATTAATCTGAACTCTCCAGGTGTTATTTTGCTGCTGTAGAAGCCTGGTTGCTTGTCCTGGGAGGGGGCTCTTGCAAGTGGGGCAGTGAGGGGGTCTCTGAAGACTTTTTAACGGAATTTTTGGTTTCTGCTGCTATCCTTTTTTTTAAATCTTTTAGATTGTGCGAATGGTGAAGAACACAAAAGGGAGCCCGATAACACTCTCCATAGGGGATGGTGCAAATGACGTTAGTATGATTTTGGAAGCACATGTTGGAATAGGTAAGAGCCCTGGTAACACCCATCTGACACCCCAAGACCTGTCCGCTGTTGCTGGGGTTCACTGTTGAGGCACAGTTGGTATTTCTGATTGCATATTACTAAACTGATCCCACTGAAAAACATGGAAAGTCTGCTGTTGCTTTCTTTGGAGCCAGGGTTTGACCCTAGATAAATGGTTGGGATCATCATATACTGCTCACCTTTGATAGTACCGCTCTTTATCAGTGATAAAACTGCAGACTGTGTTCAAAAACTCTATGGCCAAATTCAGGGTGGCAAAGGTTGCTTGCTGGTCAGAAAAAAAGGGCACAAGTAGCAAACTGATGGGTGATTACTGGCAGTTGTTGCAAAGGCAGTGCAACGAAAATATCAGACGTTATTAGGGCTAACTGGTCGCAGCTGCTAGTAACTCAACACGGGGGACCCGCACGTGTTTCCCGAGGGCTGATGCTCAGTTATGTTGTCTGCCCTGCCCATATAACTGACACCAGGCTGGAAACTATCCTCCTTTCTGCAGATTGGTGTCAGAGATACAGGAAATACTGGAGATTTTTTTTAATACCGCTGGAGAAGGGTCGATGGAAGAGAAAGGGCAGCCTCTTTATTTGGGGCTGTTGGAAATGCCACGGTGGCCTCTAATGAATGGGGCCCCAGTGCCGTTCGTTTGGATGTGGCTTTTGAGTGAACAAAACTGTCTTTCTCAAGCTCAGCTCTGCAGGGATGTCTCGGGAGGCTGAGTGTCTGCAATAAAATAACTAGGCTGTGTTTAGATGCAGGCAAGCCCGTGGGGAAACCAATTCCTTATCTTTTATCACGTTTGCTTAGATACTCTTCACCACACTCTCTTACAGAGGAACTCAGACAGCAACCTAAATATAGCTTAAAAACTCCAGAGGCAGGTCTGAGTGTTGGGGAGCCAAAACCACGCCGAGTCTTGCAGCACGTTAGTGTTTTGTTCTCCTGGGACGCTCAAGAGGGAAATACGGCCTTTGTCATGCCTGAGACACTGAGTGATGTGAACAAACCTTAGTGGGTAGCGTCGGTCCAGATTCCAGTCCCTTAGAGATTAACCCCTTGCCATGCTTCTGTCTGCAGGTATAAAAGGCAAAGAAGGACGGCAGGCTTCCAGAAACAGCGACTACGCTGTGCCAAAGTTCAAACATTTAAGAAAATTGCTACTAGCACATGGGCATTTATATTATGTGAGAATAGCACACCTTGTACAGTATTTCTTCTATAAGGTAGGGATGTGTGCACAGCTTATTTCTTTGTTTATACTATGGGGTTTTTTGACAATAGAAAAAAAACAGTAAACGGGAAAAAATGTATAGGGTATTCTGTAGCTCTGTTTTCCTTCCCTAGAACAGGCTGTGTCTCTGCCGTGTGCCTGTCAATTGAGAACAGTGCTTACAGGGGAATGTGAGCGTGACTTTCTTCCAGTGTCTTCTGCAGATACCAAGAGCTCATTGGATTAGTTTTGTGCTTGGTAGAAAACAATACCCTAACTTGTCTGGTATTGTAATAACAGACACTAATACCTGGTAACAGGAAAAATTACTTGGATTTAGATTGAGAAGTCAAGCGCTTCCTTGCTAACCGTTTTTCTTTTGTTTCCCTAGAACCTTTGCTTCATTTTACCGCAGTTTTTATATCAGTTCTTCTGTGGATTCTCGCAGCAGGTAACTTCCAGTAACGTGTCTATAAAGCCAGGATAAAAAGCAAGTGGCACAGTGAGGCTTCCTAGCAGAGACTTGGCTTTTGGCGTCCTGTCCCTTCCTCACCTCGCTTTGGAGGACAGTAGGAACTGACCTCGTTGCTCAGCACCGTATCTGGAGCATAATATTTTTGAGACCCATAACTGAAAAGGAAGAAATCTGCTTTCTTTCCTTTCCCATCCACTGCCCATAAACACAAATGGACACCTTCCTAAAATAACGAGAGAGGGGTTTAGCTGGTTTGTCAGCACCTGATTTTGCTACTTCTCCTTCTCTTAAGAGAAAAAGTTTTCAAAGACTTCCTGATCTTTTCTCCTCTGCTGCATTTCCCTGCATGAAAGGTGTCTCTCAAAAGGAAGAGCAGTTTGTTCTTTTATGACAGCCTTTAAAAAAAAGACAGGTGATGAGTGTTATCAGAGACTTGCTTAGTCCAAGTGAGCATCAGAAGGACAGGTCCATGTGGCGGGTGGGCTCACGTGCTTGGAGACAAGAGCTTTGGCTTTTGTGTCAGCTTATGGGCTTTTGTGTCTATTTGGGCTCAAAAGTAACGGTGAGGAAGAGTAAATGATAGGAGCTCATTCTCTGCTTGTCTGAGCAGAACCACTTGCCTTTTTTAAAAAAAAAAAAAGGCCATAGTTCCTCTAAAACAGTCTAGTCTTTAGAGTCACAGGAGACATCAAGTGTGTTAATAGAAACAGCAGCACAAAAGCAGCTATAGAAAAGCTGTGATAAGGGCTGTTTAATCACGTTTTTCTGGAGAATGAGCTGGAGATGAGACCAGGCAGTTACAAAACTTCCCAGCGGGGTCCTGGCCACACAGCCTGCAAGGTGCCTTGGACCCCCGGCATTGCACGGAGCACCACCCCTATCAAATGAAACTGTCCTCTGTGGCTATGACAAAGGGATGAATCTGTAGGGTATATATGGAGGCAAGGGCTGTAATCTTTTACTCTGTTTGTGGGGAGACTTTTAAAGTGGAATTTCTGTCTCATTTTACCCTTCCTTCCTCCTTTAAGCCGCTGTATGATGCTGCTTATCTTACCATGTACAACATCTGCTTCACATCACTACCTATCCTGGCGTACAGCCTCCTGGAGCAGCATATCAACATCGACACGCTGACCTCAGATCCGCAGCTGTATATGTAAGTAGCACTGGCCTGGGTAAGCCTCTGCACAACTTGGTTATCCGTGGTTTAAGTTTTGTTGATGCAGGAGCGTAAGCAAGTGTCCCTGCCCCGTGTCGGTGGTGGGGTCACCATGAAATGCAGACAAGGCTGTTTCTGTCCCTGCTGCTGCTGCATTAGAGCTGAGCAATGTCCTATTTACTGCCTATTTCTACTTATTTATGCTCTCTAACAGTATCTGGTCTAGCAAATTGCACTGCTGTGTCTCTCTAAAAAAAAAATAAACTGTAGGTGGAATTCTTCATCCGTAGGAAAAAATCAAGCTGCGACTGTGGCCAGACCATTCATTCACGTTAGCTTTGAGCCAGGCAGCACGAGCCACGCACGTGATAGAGCGTGTAATGGATGGAGGGGAGATCTAGCTTTCAGGAGAAAAACAGATCCATTCATTTTCCAAAAGACGAATGTTCCTGAAGCCCAGCTCAGGCAGGTAGTTTATCAGCTGGTCTAAATGGATATCCTCCCCCAGGCTTCCCCTCCACAGGCCAAATCCCCATATCAGAGACTATTACCGGGGAACTCTGCTCCACGTGCTTGGAGTTTTCTGCTGTGTTGCCCATGTTAAGAGGAGTTTGCCCAGTTTAAGAGGAGACTGCCTTTCTCTGCTTTGCTGGTTTCTCTCTCTCCTTCTTTGGTTGCAACTGAGGGGGGCTCCAACCTCCCACGGAAACCGAGACGCTTCCCATCTTCCCCCCACCCCTGCCTACGCACACGTGCTTGGGTGCAGCCCTTCAGCAAGGACTAAGGAAGATGCTTTTTTGGGGAAGCCTCTGTTCATGCATGGCTGTCGCTAATTCCCTTGCCTGGCAGTAAGCTCAGAGCCGAGCTCACCCCTGTGGAGAGAGGCCAGGTCGGGGCTGCTCTGGCCAGTGACCTGTGCAAGCCCTGTCACCATCGTACGATGCTCCTCAGCCATGGCAGAGCTGTGTGTGGCAAACCATGCTCGAGCCAAGAGCGATGCCTTTGCAGGGACAGCAAAGGGAATTAGCAGGTACCTGAAGATATTGCATGGAAGTTGCTTTAGGTATAGAAAAATCAGCAAATGCAATAAGGGCGGTAAGACTAGGAAGGGGGCTTGGGTGCTTTTGAAATCAATCAGTACTCAGATCCATGATTGATTAGACTTCTGTGTTCCTCCACTCGTATGGCAAAATGCCACCGTATGTATTTTTAAATAAATTTGGTAATTGAATATTGTGCGGCATAGACCAATAAGAGCAGGCCCCTGCGCATTCGTCCGGTGGGCTGTCTGATCTCTGGGGTCTGTCCCTAGAGGGGAAAACAGATTAATTGTGCAGGCAGATAGCTTTAGTTTGAATATTCATGACTGCATGTGCTGTTGAATGCAGAACGACTGCTGTGCCTCTGCTGTATGAAGTGCTGAGTTGCTGCAGTGCAGAGCTCTAGTCTGAGGCACTGTGAAAAGCCTGCTTATGATGAGTGCTGCAGGACAG
Organism: Mycteria americana; assembly: GCF_035582795.1. Classification (NCBI taxonomy): domain Eukaryota; kingdom Metazoa; phylum Chordata; class Aves; order Ciconiiformes; family Ciconiidae; genus Mycteria; species Mycteria americana. The sequence goes on along the minus strand of NC_134374.1, from coordinate 18,958,829 downwards.
AAATGTGAATGCAAAACAGAGCTCCCAGTGAGGAAGTTGGTTGTATTTTCTCTCCTTGCAGTAAAACCCGCTTACAGCCTGGTTTATCTGTGCTCCTTACTCATACCCACATTGCAGTATGTTAGAGCACCGCCACTGCAACATCGTGCATAGGATTCAGTAGGATTTTGGTTTAGAACCTGCAATTATAGGAGCCCAGCACCACACCGGTTTGCAAGGTGCATCTTGCTGAAAACGGATGTATTGCTTTAATAGTTAAGGAAAATGAGAGAGGAATGGGGATTTTTGATTTTGCCATAAGCATGCTTTTATCCCTCGTCGATCTTCAAATTCTAAAGAAACTAATCTGAAAAGATAATGATGCAGGAGACTTTTTCTTAATTCCCTGCTGCCCTGACAGCCATTCTCCTCTCCCCGGGCTTTGCCTGCAGTCTGTGCAGAGCTCTGCCCATAGCGCATCCGTTTGCTGCTGCTGCCTCCGTGCCAGATCTCATCCTATATTCAGCCAAGAGCCTCCCGCTACAACCCCCGTGTTAAAAACACCCACCATACGATTCAGGAGGTTATTTTCAGCCTGTGCAGAAAAACACCGCTTCCAGAAACGGGACTCGCAGAGCTTTGCTCAACGAGGGAGTTTGTGCATTCAGCAAAAAGGGGGGAACGTGCCACAGATTCGCTGCATCCCGTATGGCTGCTCTTTGGCATTGCCCTGGCTTTAAAATTCAGTAGTTAATGTCAGATAGCGTGGGCAGTGCAGGGGCTGTGGGAGAGGCTCAGGACAGCATTACAGCTGTTTGCTTTGGGCTGGCTTGGATTTTAATCCAAGTTACCTAGAGGAGAAGGACAAAACGAATTAGTGTGCTGAACCTCTTATGATCTCTCATGACCAGCAGCTGCATATGGCAAATGTTGTTTGTCCTGTACGCCGGCAGGTATTTGTTTTACCTCCTTGTCTCCCACAGCAAGGGCTTGCTCGAAAGCCCGCTGATCACCTGGCTGCAAGGGGCTTTGCAGCGCATCCTAAACGTGACGGTGACGTTCTTGTTACTCCGTCTCTTGGCAGGAAGGTTTCAGATAATGCAATGCTGCAGTGGAAGCCATTCCTGTACTGGACCTTTCTGGGCGCCTTTGAAGGACTCGTGTTTTTCTTTGGGGTTTATTTCCTTTTTCAAAATTCATCATTGGAAGATAACGGAAAGGTAACACCACTAAAAAAAGAAAAAGATGAGTGTTTCTTTTGTGCACCGCCTCTTTTATATGCCTGGCAGGGAATATCTACACGCTTAATCTGTGCGGTGTGTCTTGAGTCTTGTCCGACAGTGTAGCCTTGCTTATGGTGTGATTTTGCAGCAAATGCTTGAAACGAAACATTTTCCAAATTACCATGGAAACAGGGCAGAGCTGGTTATACTCACTAGGTAAAATAACTAGTCTTGCACACAGCTTTATTCCAACCCGGCAAGCTTTGCACAGCACTCTTCTGCATGGTCCCAGGCGTTGGCCCAGGGCAGGAACAGTGTCCGTCCTTCCCACCAGCGTGCCACGTGAAATTCGGCACACGTTCGGCTGGTGAGGAGCGACTGAATTACCCCACCTCGATCAGATGCTGCTTGTCAGCACAGACATGGTACAGGGCTGCTTGGGTGCTGCACCTGCTCCGGGGCATGATTTCAGCCGCGCTCCTCCCTTTGCAATGGGGCAAGGCTGGTGCTGCGGTTTTGCTACCGTTTCGAAGCCAGCACAAGTTAGCACCGCTGTCAGAACGAGCAGGCTGTTCTTCTCCCTGCTGTCTGCTTGCTCGTGCCTCTTGTGTCGGGACAAGTGCTTGCATTGCCACGTGAGCGAGGTGTGGGAGCTGCTGTGGGTTAACTTGCACAGAAGAGGGGGTGAAAAAAAAAAGATTGATTTTTTTTTTTCTTTTTCCTTTTTTTTTTTTCTTTTTCCTCTTTTTGCTGGTTAACTGGGTACAGAGCAAAGCGTTAGTGCAGTGCTGCTGCCACGCGTGGTGGCCTGGGCTGTCTCAGGACCCTTTCCCCAAGGGGGTATGCAGCGTGTTATGAGATCTCGGCTGATGGAAAACTTCTTTACACCATCACTTGTGACCCTCGAAAATACCTTAGCTTTTTTTAGCGGCTAACACTTGGAGAAAAGCTGATGAAATTTATGTATATGCATACGTTGCATCAATGCCAACATTTATGGCCCCAGCTGTAAGTAGTCAAGCCCCTTTATTGTAGATTCAGTGCTCTTCTGTATTTATAGCCATTCTGGTTGTATTTGAATAAAACATGAAGCACTGATATGTTTTGCAAATACTTTGAGAGGTCAAGTCTATGTGGCACTAAAAGAAGCTCTGTGGTTATGTCCTGTTTTGTAAACACTTATGCCTGTAAGAACTGCTACCAGCAATTGTTCATAATATCCATGTATGTTTGATTGACTCCTTTTTCGCTCCTATTGACTTTGATTTTTTTGCATTTTTTGAAAACTTTTACATTTCACTTTCTGTTTTAATGTATGCATTCAGATCTTGACAGCCTTTGGTAAGCATCCCTCCCATTCATTGCCATCATTTGGATTTATATACAGTATCTGCTTTTCTTTGTTGTGCGTAGTCACCAGTATCTGCAAACCAAACCAGATGGAAAAATACCCATTGGTGCATTCTGCAAATGGGACTAAAGCGAGACGATGAGCAGAGGTGTTGCGAGAAAGCAGAAACTGAGTAAATTACCAAGAAATCATGAAATACAGGTGGTCCAATGACTTGTACCCTCGATCGACATTGCTGTTAGTAGGAGGTTGTACCTGTCACCGTCCCAACTCTGGGTCACCTGTCTGCGTGGCACTGCATGGCACAGGGTAGCGTAGCGGGCAGCGAGTCGTGCGGGGCGCCCGGTGCCCCTCCGAGCATCAGTCCCCCGTAGCAGTTGCTCCATCCTGTCCTTCCCCTCCGGTCCCTGCTTGCACCCCTGTCCTCATCGTCGTTTCTGTGCCTCTCCAAGGAGATGGACCGAGACGCCTGTGGCAATGTAACGTATTTTTCAGGTTTTTGGGAATTGGACCTTTGGGACGATTGTTTTCACCGTGCTGGTGTTCACCGTCACTCTGAAGGTTAGCCTCTTCCTTCCTTTTTCAGTCACTTATTTTTGCAATCATTTGCCAATGCATGTGTATGCTCTGTAAAATCATGGAGTGAATGTGTTGAAGGTGAAGTTTCTATGAATGTGTTTCCCACCACACTTAAATCTCCTCTTCTTCCGTAGAGGCAGAACTTGCTTATTGACTGCTGGCCTTTGTGTAGTCTGTGGTCTGTATTCCTGGGCTGCGCTGGTCTATAAGTGTTTACATTTTGACTAAATTATTTTCCTATTTTGTGCCCTCTTCTGAGGACTCCAGTTGGTTACGGTTGACTTTCCCCCACACCGTCACCCCTTGGCATTCAGTTCCAGCAAGAGGAGAGGAGCAATAGAGAACTTGGGTTTGTCCGCCTTGTTTCAGACACCGCTAAGCACTGGAGGGATCACAAAAGCACATCTGTCAAATAATAATAGCAAATCTGCTTTGTTTCACGGAGCTTTCCAGAACAAACAGTTTGCATAAGACCTTACAAAAGGTCTTTTATGTTTGGTTCAGGACAGCAGGTGGTGGCAGGAGGCAATTACAGTCCCCGTAACCTTTAGACGTTTCTTTCCTGTAGCATCAGAAGTTGCATCAAATTTATTCTAGTAAAAAGTGCCGGTGACAATTAGAAACTTGCTGTTTCCCGTTGACATTGTGCCGATCTGTAGATACTGAAAATATTTTCCCTGGTGCACATATACAGAGAGGCAGCTGTTTGGAGAATCTTCAACCTTATTGTGAAAGCAGTCTGAAATTTCGTATAAATACAGTCAAATACACTCTGCATCTAATTCCTGTTCTGTCTCTTTATTCACACAGCTAGCGTTAGATACCCGATTCTGGACGTGGATGAACCACTTTGTGATTTGGGGTTCCCTTGCCTTCTATGTGTTTTTCTCGTTCTTTTGGGGAGGAGTCATTTGGCAAGTATCTTTTCTTCTTTCCATGGTGCTTTCTTAGGGGAATGCCCAGCGCTGGCTTTGCGGGGGATGTGGTGGCAGCACCCCCTCGTTTGGGCTGTGCAGAGATTTACGGGTGGCAAAGTGTGGGCAACCATGCTCCTTTCTCTGCCGGGGAGGGAAGGGATGATATCTCCATCCAACGCCTACTAAAACGCCGGTGCTGGAAGAGGGCTGTTGCATGATGAGGTGTGTTCGAGGAGGTCTGTCAGCCTACCGAAGGGATAGCCTGAAAGCTGATGACGCCCTGGTCGCCATCCGGGTGCTCGGCTGTGGCAAGTGGTGGTTTGCTTTTCTGCCCGCGGGGTCATTTCTGGTGCTGAGGCCCTTGTCTTCATTGGGAGGTTCTGGCGTAAATATTTCGGGATCTGTTTGTGCATGTGGATGGGAAAGAAAGGAAAAATTGATGGTGGAAAGAAACCCAGTGATATGGAAGGAGAGAAAAGATGAGGCAGATGCAGAGCAAGAGGACCTGGCACTCTGGGGCAGCTTAAGGGGAAGAAATAAGCAGGAGAAATCACAGATCCTGCTGCTGAAATCCTGGGTCTGAGTAGGAGAAGAAATTCTCATTGATTTGAGTGCAACCAGGATTTTAGACTTAATGTCTTGCAAAAGCGGGCAAGCAACAGTATGTTACAAATACTATTAGTTTTCTGTTTCCCGCGCTGGAGTAGATGTTCATGTTGACGTTCACAGTAGACAGCATCTCCCATTTCACGCCTTTGCTTTCCCAGGGGCTAGTGCCCTGGGTTATTGGCTAGATCCTTCACCCAGCAGCCTGCTAATAAAGATGTGGAACTGATTTAAATATTTTAATTGGGGGTCATGGGCTTTGTTTAACTCTTCAGCATCCCTAACCAACAGATTCAGATCTGCGATCTAGCCAGATCTCTATGCTGACATGTGTGAGTTTTCTACTGGTGTGTTTAACTTGCATAGCTCAATATTTTTGAGTTAATGCTAAGCAACAACTGCTTTGGGATCCTTGTCATCAGTTATTTGTGAGACATTTTTCACAAGCATCCGTCGGTTCCCCTCCTTCATCAACGGAGGGATGAAGAGGCGAATAACCTATTGGGACCAAGAGTCTCTGGATTTCCCCGATCAAAAGCAAACCAGAAGCTTATAGCAAAGTCCAAAGCTGAAATGAAATTATCCGTTTTTTTTTATAAGGTGAATAATTTATCTTTCAGTGATAGTAGCAAAATTCAAACCCCTCCCCACCCCGAAATGAAACAGCTGTGGAAGATGCAAAATACATCGTGTAAGGTGACGGGGCAGTCCTCCAGAACTAGCACAGTGGAAGGCAGGAGGTGCGTTGGGAGAAGGATGGACAGTGTGTTTCTGTGCAGGCTGTATCCATCTCCATCTGAAAGGGAGGCATTACTGCTAATAGTTTGATCTGAATCTGCCTTCGATTCTGATCTTCTTGTGACATTCGTGTTAACCAGAAGTTATTTGTATCCTTTCTTTTTCAGGCCTTTCTTGAAGCAGCAAAGAATGTATTTTGTATTTGCTCATATGCTGACTTCTGTTTCCACGTGGCTGGCAATAATTCTCCTGATCTTTATCAGCCTTTTCCCAGAAATTCTTCTAATAGTTTTAAAAAATATAAAGGAGAAAAATCATCAGGTAAGGAACAAGATGATGTGTCACAGGGTATTTTTAGGAAGACCTCTCTTACTCTTAAGCACCAGGTGAACCTGTAACAGTACTGTGTGCCACTCACACATCGAGGAAGGCTTTCTAGAGTCTCATCTTGCTCTTTCACATGCCAGAAATGTCAAGAAGCTCATCTAAAAATACTGCGTAGATCTATAGCAAGGAGAGACTCGACCCGTGCCTTTCCTTAGTTGCCTTCACTGGATGGAAACCTGCCATCTTCTATGAAAGTACAGTAACCCTTTTCCAACCTGAACTGATCATCAAACCCACCATATTGTGTCCTGCAAAAAAGCTACTTGTTTTTCTGTCAAAGAACACACCCACGATGTTCCCCTTGGGTATATCCTCAGGTGCCGGTGCAGGGGGAAAAGAGTCACGTCTTGTCACATCTGCCCGCTCCCCTTAATAGCCGAGGGCTCGTACCGTGGCGTTAGCCTGCGGTGTCTAGCTCTCCTCCAAAGCGGGCTGGTTCCTTAGCAGCTTTCCGCCACTGCTGAGGAGGAGGGCTCCTTTTAGATGTGTAAACCGTCTCCTACAAGTTTTCTTCGTGCCTCCTGCAAATGGTGAATGCCGGCACTGCCGGGCTCACGACTCGCACTGTGCCGAGACCACCGCTGCCCCTTGCTCTCTGCTTGCCCGGAGGTGCCGGCCATCCCCGCGGCACCACCCCCCCGGGCAGCCCCTGCTCACCCCGGCCCTGCCTCCGCTGCTCCCCGTGCCTCCCCGCCCTCCCGCAGCCCCTCTCTTTTCCTCTGCAGCATCAGCAAGTCCTGCCTCGGGTCAGCACGCGGCATATTGCCAGCCAGCCCTGGCCTCTTGCCATCAGGTCTGCGTGTCCTTAGGCAGTGGCTGGGCACAGCTGAAGGGACGCGGGCCAGCGCTGCTGGCGCGGGGTCGCCCCCCTGCTGACACCCAGCAGATGCCGGCAGCGTGCGTTTGGCCAGGGTGGGTCCCCAGCAGGTGGCCGGTGCCAGCCATCGTTCTGCCCGGTGCCAGCCATCGTTCTGCCCGGTGCCAGCCATCGTTCTGCCCGGTGGCACGGCTGCAGGATTTGGCCGGCGCGGAGGTAGCAGCCTGCAGAGGTGGCTTGTGCCCTGCCAACCGTGCCCTGGACCAGCACCGTGGCACCGGCAGACCGGTGGCCAGCTGTGTGTGGCCAGGAAACCATGGGATGACCTTCCAAATACTGAGGTTCAAAACAGGCTTCTCTCCTTGAAGCTGTTATATCCTGTGAGGTTTCAGTGCACTTTCCTTGCCTGGGATAACTTGTTATCTTTGGTCCTTATTTAAAAATGGTGATTATCTTGATTTAAAAAAAAAAAAATGTATCCGATGAAGTAGTAAAGGTTTTCCTCTCCTATAACATTTGAAGTACAAGTTTGGCACGGTATCAGTGAAGTGCAAGACAAAAAAACCCACCCCAAACCATTAAAGTTGAAAGCAATAGAGATGGTAAAGGAAGTATGGTTGAATTCTTTGAGGCTCCATGTAATTTCTTCCAATTCAGTATGATTTAATAGTTTCTAGGTTGATGCCCATATTGAATAGGCTGGGAGTGAGTTGCTCTCAGCTGCGGACATAGGACAGGTCAAGGACAGTGACCTGGGGGTTACCAAGCCCCAGCTCAACTCACTGAGAGGTGACCCGTTTTTGCCTTCAGCTGATGGCCAGAAGATCCGTTCCCTCATGTAATACTTGCTTTCAAGAGTGCTTTATGTGTGTTAAAAAAAGGCTTTTGTGAAATCATTTAGCAAAGTAAGTGTCAACTAAAGTCTCTTTATATGTGCATACCAAACTAAACACAGGCTGAGCCATATTTAAATGTACATTTTGAGTAAGAGCTTTATAAAATGCCTGAAGCAGATACCAGCTCTAGATGACGGTGTCAGCAGTCAGACACTGAAGTCAGTCACCTAATTTTTAAAGGCATCTCAGACCAGGTAGATGATTTCAAATCAAGACCCTTTTTGAGAATCCTGACCTTAATATTGGGGGAAAAAAAGGAACATCAGCTTCCCAAGGGAAGCATTAAATGAAAATCAAGATTAGGGATGTTATTTAGGTGCCTGAACCCCTAACTTGACAGCTGAGAGTCCCTCTGGAAGGGGAGGATGGACCGAGGCCAGGCTGATGGGTGTTTGCCCTTGACCTCAATGAGACTGGGTTTCACCCCGAGTTCCCTATAACACAACGCATCGGCTCTGCTCAGTCTTTATTCAGTTTTCTGCGTGGAAACGTTTTGGTTTGTTTTTTGGTTGTTTTGTTTTTTTTTTTTAACTGCAAGGCGCATTTGTGTTTTCCTTGGTTTCTGCCTTTCTCTTTCTTGTACTGCAATTTTCTGTCTTTTGTGCTGTTGTGAACTAGGTAACGAAGCACCTTCCTTCCTCAGGAACATCCACTATCTTCATGCTTTCTCAAACTTCCAGCAATCACAGCTTTTCTTGGAGTGAATAAGGTGATTTTCTTTCTGAGTCACTATGTGTTGCTTGCTCTACTGCTTTTTTTCCTCCTTCTAACGCCTAACTCCTGAAAACCCACATATAGATTTGCTCACCCAGCGAAACCCTGCTTTTCCCCCTCCTTTTGCTTTAATTTAAATCTTTTGCTTAAATATTTCGTCTGTCTCTTCCCCTTTGGTCTCCTGCTGCACCTCAGGTGGGTGAGCCGGTCGTGCTCGGGATGTCCGAGTGAGGTGGACGCGGCCAACGCGGGTTGCGCTCTCCTTCCCCGCTGCGGTTTGTGTGTTCGTGGACTAGATACAAACTTCTCTAAAGCGTGGGACAAAGTGGACTCGATTTTTGATCGTCCTCTGGATGACTTAGCAAACAGCTCAGGCTTGTTTGATGTAGGAGGAGCTCCCCGAGTGCCCATCTCGCCCAGTCCGTCCCACTCGTTAGTGCTACCGTTGTTCTTTGTACAAGCGACTAAGCCCCTGCACTCAACCCTCGCAACAAGGCATAGTCTCGGACTTGCTGACCGTGGGGATGGTGGGGCTTCCCCCCAGCAAAGTGCCTTGATTACATGTCCCTAGCGTTTGGTTTCGCTGCAGATCTCCAGTCATGTGGAGATCTAGGATGGTTTCTTCCTCCCTTGAAAGCACCTGTAGCGTGAACCTCCAAGCCTGAAGTTAACCCATTTCAGGAAGCAGGGCTGGTTTCTGAATACCCCCCGTGCCTCTTGCGCTGCAGACCCAGCCAGTGTTCATCGCTGTGGTACGTAGGGAGCGTGTATTGCTGCATCCCTTACGATGTGACTTAGCTGTAAAAAGGGGTGCGCGTGTGTCTTACGTTGTTCGATTAGGCAGGGGCAAGCGTTGCGTGTGCTGTAAGTCTTTTTGCCTCGCTGTTGCAGAGCAGCAGGAAGGCACCTGATTCATTGTCGGCCAGACCTTCTGTCAGACCACTTCTTTTAAGAACGTTCTCAGATGAGTCTAATGTGTTGTAACAGGTACTCTGTCCGAAGGAGTTGGGATGGCTTTAAAAGGCATCGATTAACCAAATATAACCCCCCAAATCAATTAAACTATGGTTCTCGTAATCCTCTTGACTATCGGTGTGGGGCACCTGTCCTTGTGGAACGGAGATGCAATGCTTGGGATGCATTTTAATTTGAGGATGTTGTCCTATCCAGCCTTTTCAGAATCCCATATGTGCACAGATCTTCTCAAACTGAAATATTTTGCAGCTCAAACCGAAATATTTCACAGTATGTAAACAAATCTTTCAATATAACTGATATTTTAGTCTAATATTAACAATTTAGTCTGAGAGTACAGTCAATGAATTGTGCTAACAGCGGTTATAAAAGCCAACTCTGATGTATTTACAGTGAAGTATTCAAATCTCAGCTATTAAAATGATTCCAGTATTGCATCTGAATTGTACCAAAATTCCTTTTTCTAGGGTGCATGCTGTTCTGTCAGATAGAAATAAGTACATTTTAATTCATCTGCATAGATTGAAACTAAACGCGTACTTGTCTGTGTATGTCAACGTATGGTACGGCAGGCATGTCTCCGTGTCTGTATGTGTACATACACACACAGAGGGCATCCTAGTACAAGTTTACATGATTTTAAGCATCATAGTAAGCCTATAGCAGAATAAAAAAGTAAAAGTGCCTAATTGAATTCACAATTTTGCTTTTAGGTGAGATATTGTATAGCTGTGCAGTGTCCGCTGCAAGCATAAAAGTGCAAATTTTCTGCAAACCTCTCCTACCTTTGTACCCACGCCTGCTTCTAAAGAAATCGGCTTAATCGGAATGGCGGGTCCAACAGCCAGGCTTGCCAGAGCTCCGAACGTATCTGGCATAAATCTGGGTTTCTGCTTGCCCGGGCGTTGCCGTGAGCCGAGCGGGGCCGTTCCTTCCCCGCAGACGTTAGGTGGTGCTCTCCACTACCGTATACTGGCGCAGACTGGTGCGGGAGGCGGCTGGACTGGGGCAGAATGGGAGCCGCAGGGGACAGCGAGGCAGATGCCACTTTTGGACTTAATACAGCATTTTGCAGATTGCGCAAATTGATTTACCATCCTGTTTGGTTGTGAATGAAATTTGGCACTTTTATCGTGGTCTCATCATTCTTCTCCTATAAAATTGGAAGTATTTTTTCTAAAAATAACACGGGAAAAGGTTTATGAGTTTGGGAGTGTAACAATTGCAATACATGTGTGTTTTCCTTCTGATTTTTGCAGACTGGCCCCTTTGATCTGCCTATGTTAGTCTCATACAGACGTATAGAGAATGGTTATGTGAAGACCGAAGATGCTGTTACTAATTTAGCAGAAAGATATCCTCTCAGGATACTTTAAAGTGCTCCATACAAACACTGCATATTGTCATGCTGTAGGAAAAAACCATAGTTTTAACCTGACAGTTCTCTTTAATATTACCAAGTACGGTAAGCAGCCATGCTGATAAAGCAGTAGCCAGGGCACTGGCCCCACGGTACCCGTTTGTCTTTGGTCTTGTGGCTTTCCCACCCCGCAAAAAAACCAGTTCTGCCAAATTCTACGTCATTGGAGGCTGAGAAAGCATCTTTAGAAATTCACCCAAAACAGCATGAATCGAAGTGCGAGAGAGCAATGCCAGCCCCGTTTCACACGGGGGCTTCCTCTGCCCGCTGCAGATCTGTCCGAGAGCAGCAGAGAGCTGCTGAAGCCTCTTGCTCTGCCTGACCAAAGAAGTAGCACAGACTTTAAACCCCGTAACAGCCACCTCCGGCTCCCCGAAGGCGCCGGGGAAAGCCCGCTCCTCTCGCGCAGAAGCTGGATGCAGCCCTGCCGGCGCGTTGCCCGGTGCTGGGGCCGCGACCCCTCGGCGGGGGGCTGCCCCTCCCAGCGATGGATTGCCGGACGCACGCGGCAGAAATACTTGAAAACTCGGGAGAAATCTTCGCCGATGGTGCAAAGCGTTCAGTCGCCTACCCCTGCTCTGGGTACGGCTGGGAGCGGTCCGCGGCCCGCACGCAGCGGTGGTATCCGTGCGGAGACCCGCGGTGCTGGGAAGCGCCCGAGCATCCTCCCACGGCCGGTACGCTGATGGGTTTATTCCTGACGGAGGGTGAAGAAAAGGTCATTTTCCCTTGTGTTGCGGCTGTTCGTGATGGAAGGAAGCTTTCGCGGGGAGGAGAGAATCTCAAAAGTTGGGCTGTGCCAGACTTCCAGCCGTTTTGCTCGGGCTGCTGTGGTTGTGCTTGCGTTACTGCACTGTGCAGTTGCTTCAACACTTTAAAGGCCTGAGTGACAGCGCGGTCCTTGGCTCATGCCAGGGACACGGGCTGTGCCTGCAAACCCGCAGGCCTATAAAACTGCATCTTGAGTTATTTGCACTAAGAAAAAAGAAGCCGGTTTAAAAATAAAAGGAATACATGAACCTGATTTCATTTTACACTTTATTTGGTTTTTAAATTGGCATGTTCTTTTTAAATCTACCTGTACCATGGTTGTGGGAACTTTTCTGTTTAGGTTGTGCACAGCAGAGGTGAGATGTCTGACGCTCAATTTTTTTTTTTATTTTATTATTATTTTTATTCTCTGATACTTTGTATGTGGAAAAAGCAGCTTTTTTTTGTTACGTTACCTGATGAGCAGTGACGGAGCACCCTGTGTGCCACGGCCGTTTGGTGTGAAGGTCCCCCCTCGTGCTGACTGCCCCTGGCCCTGCGCTCTGCGGAGCCATGCAGAGGAACTACTGTGAGAAGCGTTCGAGTCTCATTTCAGAAGTGACGAGCTCTACGCCACGGCTGGGTTTGGCTCCCGCTCTCTCAGGCTTTGTGTCACTTACACGCAAAGAAACAAAGAGTTTGGGACTAGATGGAACATTCCCTTCATGAGATTTCGCTGAACCGCGGACTATTAATTTTCAGAAGAATCGAGTCTTGCTCTCCGGCTGCCACCACTGAGGTCCATCTTTGACTCTGGTGGAAGCAGGATGCGGGTCAGCTGCAGGCAAATTCTGGCGTGCATCATAAGGACTTTGCAAGGGGCCTTACCTGAGCGAGAAAGGGGTGCGCACAGTCCCTGTGGCTGGTGGCTGCTCTTAGATCACCCAGCATGGGAGGGGACGTATGGACAGGACCACTGTATTATACACGCTGCACTGGCCTCAATGCAAGTGGTGTTCGTTAGCACCGTGTTACCAACGGCGGCTCGACTCCTTGCTGCATGCAAGTAAGGAGCTGCACTTCCAGCATGTGTCCCATGGGCAAACCTTTTTTTTTTTTCTTCTCTTTTTTCCTCTTCCTAGCTCATTTCATGGACCTAGAATTCAACTTGCAGACCTTGTCCCATTCTCAACTTTTCTTGCTAAAATGTGGTGCCTACAGATCAAGTATGCGATGAATACAATGAAGATATGCTCTATATGCCAAATCTAACCTTTCTCCTTAAATATACAGTTGCTGACTTGTGTTTACATAACCTTTAAAATGCGGGCGCTGAAACGCCTGATTCCTGTGAAAATTCCTAATTCAAAACCATTCCAAGCCCGAATGGTCCCAAGCCTGACATCTTGCTTCTCGGTTTGTTTTGTGTCATACTCTACTCCTAGGGTCAAAGTCTGTTCCCGTGAAAATCAGCTGGAGGTTTTGCTGGTGATGTTAGTGGGAACAGAGCGAAGCTTGCCATGTATTTGCAATGTGTGAACTGTCCGAATAAAGCCACTTTAATGGGCTAATTTCTGCGGCCTGTTTTAAGACGGAGCCTTCTGGGAACCACATCTTTCTCTTCCCAAGTGTCCTGTCTCGGGATGGAGCAAGCCGTTGCAATAGCTGTACGTTCAAACCCAAGGTGCGTCTGCTGACAGTCGGGTTGGAATTAACGTGAAATGTCTTGAATAGCAGCTCTTTTGGGAAAATGTAGGTTTTCTTGGGCTTGGATCTTCAGCTAGTGCACCGGTGTAGTGCTGGGGATGCCAGGACAGCCGGGCTGCCCTGGACCTGCAGAAGAGCTGATCCTTGGCATTCCGCAATGGCAGAAGTGAAATTCCTGTCGCTGTGGATGACTTGTGAAATCAGGGGAAACAGGAGACCCTTTCTGGGGTTAGAGAAGGGAAGAAAAAGTGGTGATAGTACCTGTAAGGTATAAGCCAGCAGGGTGCTGAAGTGGCAGTAATCCGACAGTGATGCTGTGATTGTTGTTCGTGTACCGTAATACAGGCTGGACTGTTGCAGTGCTCGTTAGCGAGCTAACAGGTCAGTACAGGCTTATCGGTGGAAAAACTTGAAGGGAAAAAAGGCTGGGGTTTTTTCATAATAATTCATTGAAGTTTAATCACTGGCTAGTGACATTGAAAGATAAGTAATTAAGACTCCCTCTAAAACTGTTATGTGATAACGGAGGAACTTGGTGTAGTCATAGCTACTTCTCAAAAACTAATCCTCATCGTTACGAGAATATTACAAATGACTTGGAATTGCATAAAAGCTTAAAATTGAATTTGTATACACACAGTTGAGAAACTTACCTAATACTGCACCATTTATCCAATTCCCAGCTATGGATTTTTTTTTTTTAAACCGTGTAGTATGTAGAAAGTGTAAATTATATACAGGCAATGAGAAGATACATTTTCAGCTTCTTGCAAAAAAAAAAAAAAAGGACTGCAACGTTACATTTTTTCACTTAAATGCAATTTTATACATTTATGTTGCTTTATATAAAGGAAATTGAATGTGAATGTTACCTTTTATGAATGCAACTTGCTCTTTTTTCATTACAGAAACTTTTGTTTGAAGTAATCAATAAACTTTGGTATGTTGTTCTGATTAATATATACTTGTTGTCTGTCTTGTCTCCTTGGATGCTCCACGGCAATAGTTCATAACGTGGGCTTTTACAAGGCAGTACGAGGGGGACCGTCGGCATTTTCACTGGGGCGTAGATGATGCCAGCAAGGCCATACTCGGTTCCCTGATGCGGAGCAGCATTTGCCTGAGGAAACACTGGTTGCTTCCTATATTTTTTTTATTTTTTCCAGCAAGGTATTAGCAATTCTGCTGGTAACAGCTGCTGCACGTAGCTGGCCTATGTGCTCTAAACCAATTTCCCTGAAAAATAATCCGTCAGATTAAGAAAGTAAGTCCTGTGAAATAAGTGAATAAATTGATATAACTTTGTAGAAGTGTTGAACTCGGAGCTTTAGCTGACATTTAGGAAATGGGTAAAAAAAAAAAAAAATGCAGGTCCATGTGCCCGACTTCCATATGTGCATGGAGACTTTTTCTTAATGTTGTGCATTGGTTCTGTGTGTCGTGGCTCCCTGTAATAAATAAGCATGTTTTAGTTCAAAGACTAGAAGCACGCAAATGAGGATTATTCTGTGGTTTGTAAAGTGCCTGGAGCTGGTGAAGTCCGGACCAGATATTTGCATTGATGAAATTCCAACAACGCAACGAAACTATTAAAGCAAGGCTCACAGTGTTTGTATAATATACAAGAAAAATATATGGACTTAATTTATTTATTTCTTTTTTAGGACATGGGTCTGATTCAAACCAAAATGTTTGTAATGGAAAACTGACAGTTTGAAAAATTCTGTTTTGGCTGCTTTGATTTCTTCAGCTCCCATCAGCCACCGGAGGACAGATGGCTGTGCTATTTAAAACAAACTATAACCTTTAAGAAGCAGCTTGTACTATTGGAAACCAGATACACGCATTGAGAATCTTAATAGCCTGAGTGACTGATAGTGAAAATCATCTGAAGAGCTGGAAAGGGTTTTACTCTGAGCTGGCTACCCAGGCCGACGGGACAAAAGTAGTAAATGTAGGCAATGGGAGATGGCCGTGTGTCACGAGGGATTTCAGAAAGCGCCAAATTAGCATTTAAAATGCCCATGTACCCCTTCATATTAAAAAGCAGAAGCAGTGTCATTTTGTAAGGTGATTTTTAACAAGGACAGCAATTTTTTTAAAGGTCGGGCTGTTGGCGTGAGGGCTCTTGGCACGCGGAGGGGCCGCGGTGTCCCCGTCCCTCCCCGTTCCCCTGCAGCCGCTGCAGAAGGAGATGCATCCGCAGCGTCCTTGCTGCTGGGGTTGGGGTTGAGCTTCTTGAATCTTCACATGTCTGGGGATAACCTGCTAAGCTGGAAAATACACTGGGGCCTGGAGAAAGGGCGTGCGTGCACCTGCATGCGTGTTCCCTTCCAAAACCAGGGGTTGTAACAGTAAGTAAGGCAGGGCTGACTGATGCAGAGAAAAAGTGAGAGTGGGAGAGTGGAGTGGAGTCCTTTCTCTTTCACATTGATATAGCAGGTGATTAGTGCAGCACAGGCTGAACCGGCTTCAGTGCGGCCAGGATTTCTGCTGGGCTGTGAAGGCTCTGCTCCTCCAGGAAAGAGCCTGGAAAGAGCCTGTGCCAGACGGTACCCCGGGATCGGGGGTGACGCTGCCTCACGCACATGAAATCCTCCTAAAATCCCTGCTTTTGAAAACCAACCAGAGCTGAATTACTCTTCTGCACAAGTACTTTGATGTCACTAGGCTTATTCCAGAGGTGAGCAATTCGCTCCAATATCAGTTTGCCTCCAAACTACGTTTAGCCAGCTCTCTTTTTCCAGTTCCCAGCACCACCCTAAAAAAAATTAAAGCCCTTCTGTCCCGTTTTGCCCTTTGGAGTTTGGACATGAAAGACCAAGCGGCTGCTCCCCATCGCAGCTGGGGCTCAGGGGCTAAGCAGGGGGCACGGAGCAGACGTGCAGGTGAGGAGAGGATCAGTGGGGGAATTGCCTGTGAAAGATGATGGGGATAATGTGATGGAGTGGGGCAAAGGTGTTTGCAGCAGCCTTCCAGGTGGGGTAGCAGGAAAAATGGGATTGGGGCAAGCCAGGGAAAAACATTGCAACAGTTCAGCCCTGGAGTGATGAGAGCGGGGCTGTGTCTTGGAGAAATTATCGGGCACCTGCAGGACTGCGTGTGAGGGCTGGGACAGAGGGCTGCGCTGAGGGTGACAAGTTAAGTTACCCTGTTTAACCAGAAACTCTTTTCCCCAGCAACTGTCAGAGGAAGGGTGTTTCTGAAGGAGAGACTAGGAGACGGGATGGACTGAGCTGATGGTGACAGATGGGCCATTTATCAAGACGCTTTCAGAAGTCTCTAACGGAGCGGTATCTCCAGCGATGCAGTGGGGCTGGAGCAGACTCACTGCTCGGCCCTTGCTTTCCGCACGGTCCCACGATGAAGTACGAAAGCAGCAGCTTCTGGAAGTTGCAGAAATGAAACCTATGTTTTCTCCAAATTATAACAAAAGTATATGCTGGGGAGAAATAGGTGATATAATTATTCAGATCAGTCTCAAAAGGTGATAGCATCACTGTGAGGCCTCAGATGTCTGTGGTTGCCTAAAATGGACCATTACTGTTTGACCAAACAGGTATTTTTGAAGGGTGATTTCTAAAATCCAAATAATGGCACCAGTCCCAACAAAAACTTCTAGCCTTTACCTGAAAAAAAAAAAAAAAGAAAAAAAAAATTAAAAATAGAAAGAGGTTTTTGAATTTTGTTTGAGGTTTTTTTTCCAGTCTCTGATCTGGAATTAATGAAATTAGTAGGAATTCTCCTTACACCTTCTCCCTAAGATTTAAGGATAAGGAATTGCACCCACATGAAATAAAACTCTGCAAACAGAGGTGCTGCAGGTGCTGGCAAGATTTCCCCCAGCTCTCTGAAAGGGCTCTTTGCCTTCACACACAGACGTGTATGTGCCACTCTCGGAGCGCTGAACATTGTTATGGGGCCTGGGTGGGAAATCCCTGAAAAGGAAATACCCGTGTTTCTGGCCGTCATTGTTTCCTTTTTATCCGTCTCCTTGTTCCCTCTATCTCAGCTTATTGTTCCTTGGGCAGGCAGAGAGTAGCGCTTGTCTCTGGAGGAGACGGACATGCCGAGTAGCTTCTGCCAGCGTAAAATATGAGCGGCTGGACGGTGCCTCTGCTGAATGCATTGCTGGAATAGCTGGGCATTTATCGTGAAATACCTGAAAGGAGGGGCTGTGAGCAGCCAGGTTTCCAAAGCCAGAATTTTTGTGGCCATACAGGCTTGTAAGGGAACAACGGTAAGGAAAAGCTGTGACCGATTATCCTTCAGTTTGAGCAAACACAGCTTTTCCATGCTGAGGGCTGGCTGATGTTGTCTTGTGGCAGCTGAATCGGCTGGAGCAGGTACAGCCCTGGGACGAGCAGCGTTCCTGCCAGCATCTGCGCCGTGCTCCAGCCTCGCCCACCTGGGCCTCGGGTAGAGTGCGTCAGCTGCAAAGACCTGATCCAGATCCAGTCTTAGTCATTTTGTCTTCTGTTCGGAGAGGAAGAAATGGATTGATTGCCAAACCTTAGGGATAACGTAGCTGTATCTTCTACCGGCTAGCTTTATTTTTTCCGAAGCCGGTGTTAAAGTGGGTATGTACCACTCAGTGGTGGTGAGTCCCGGTTACAGCAGGGCATCCCCTGCCCAGCGCTAGGACAAAAAAGAGACTTTCAGCGCTTGGATGGGGCTCATTTCTGCACGAGCTGTTGCACTTTAGGGAAAATAGCGTTCCCACGATAAGAATACGGAAGGAATGCGGTATGGCTGTCTTCCCATGCTTGTAGCCTTGCATATGGCTGGTTTATACCGCGTTTTACTGCTGTGCACCTGAGCTGGATTTTTTGATGAGTAACCACACACGAGCTCTCCCTGTCACACAGGACGTGCTTTATGACCAGACAGAAAATCGTGTATTCAAACTCTTAAGTTAGTGAGGATCTGCTGTGTTATGAACAAGGAGCACTGACTGAACGGGTAGTTTTTCCTTGAAAAATTCTGTGTCAGTGTAAGACGGGACACGGTCTGCCAAAATAAGGTGTTTTTCATACTACTGTCGTTAGACCTTGGGTCCTAAATTAATAGACCTGACTGCTGAAGTGTTGGAAAAAGGCTGCTATTATAGTAAGGAGCATAATTAAAAGGTCGTTTTGGAAAAACAGGACCATCCACTTCTCTGCGCTGCCTTCCTGGGCAGCTCAGGCTCCTGTTGAGAATGAGCTGGCATCGTTTGAACCTCAGCATCAGGGAAACTGAAGCTGACGGGTCAGGCCGGCGGTGTGCTCAGGGCTCTGGCCAGCTTTGGCTATAGCATTGCTTAGTGTAGTTCTCATATATTGGTCAAGGAATTTGCTAGAATGCTGCTTGCAGAGGGTGAAAACACTTTTTTGTTTTCCTCTTAGGGACGTGCTATAGGCACTAAGGCGGGGAGCGGCTCTGGCTGCGGGGCGGTGTGCCGGGGGACACTGGGGAGTAGGAGTAAATGTAAAAAAAATGAAACAAAAAAGGGGAAAAGGGGGGAAAAAGGGGGGCGGGGGGAAGGAAAAGGGGGAAAGAAAGGAAAGAAGGCAAAGACCCGGGGGCGCTCGGCGGGCAGCGGGCGCCCTCCGGGGCGGCGCGGGGGGCGGGCGGGGGGCGGTCGGAGGCGGCTGCCGCGGCCGCCCGCTTCCCCCGGCCCCGCCTCGGCGGCCGCGCGGGCCCGGGGCGGCGGCGGCGGAGCGGTGCCGGCGGCGGAGCGCTGCCGCGGGGCATGGCCCTGGCCCCGGCCCCGGCCGCGGCCCCGGCCCCGGCCCCGGCCGGTCCCCCGCCGGGGGGCACCTCGGCGGGGGAGATGGAGCGGTACTACTGCCTGCTGCGGGCCGCCGCGCTGCTGGAGGCCGCCGCCGCCGGTGAGTCCCGGGGGGTGCCGGACCCCGCGGGGCCGGTGCGGGTGTCCCGGGTGTCCCGGGGGGCGGGGGACCGCGCCGGTCGGGCGGGGATGGCGAGGGGCTTCCCCTGGACCTCCCTCTCCGGAGCGAGGAGCCTGCCTCCCCGCTCGCCTCCGTAGTCCCGGCGGTGTCCGCCCGGCCGGGGTGCCGCAGCCCAGCGCCGGGGCGGAGGGAGCCCACAGGTGCCCGGCTCCTCGCCGGCCGGCAGCCGGGTGTGAGTGGCGGCGGCGGGGTCGGGCTGCAAAGGCAGGGCGGGCGAGGGTGTTGGTAGCCAAGCCCGTCTGCCTGGGAAGCCGCCGGGAGGGCTCGTTGCACGAGGGTTGTTGAGGACGCCGGGTGTTATTTCTTTCGATGGGTTGCGTGATCGGTGTAGAATGGCCTCGTTTGTTAAGGAGAAGCTGTTTCACGGGGTGCTGCTGACATGTCCTTCTTGTTACTGGAATGCATTGCTCAAAATGTGTCTGAAGAGAGGAGGTGGTTTTCGGTGAGCAGAAGGGTGTTTGCCAGTGCTAGTCCCCTTCCCAGATTCCCCATGGCCAAAACTAAAGAAGTCTTCCCTGGGAAGCTGCGTCTTAGCCTGATGCCTATGGTGTGCCCTTCCCCAGTTCCTGAAGTAGAAAAGCGGCAGATGTGCGTAAAGCGCGTGTGTTAGACAGCCCCTCTTCCCTCCCTCGTTCCTTGGTCTTTAAACACCGCTTAAACCCGGGCTGCGCTGGGGAACGCACAGAGTTGTAACGATGTTGCTGTGGGTATAGGGCCGCACACCCTTAATGTGAGCAGCAAATGCAATCTGATCCCTTACCCTCAGGCTGTAAGCTGCTCTAGTGCTTCAACTATGTTTCCTTTGACGGACAACGATCTGTTTGTAAACTGTTTGGAGCCCCGACTTTTTTGTTATTTTGTTTTCTTGTGGGGAGAACAGCTTTTTTTGCAGAGAGGTCTTTCATAATCCAGGAGAGGTAGTGGCATCTTGGGTGACTCCATCCTCACTAGAGGATGCCTGTGTTGTCAGGAGGCCAAGGCGCTCATCCTTCCTTCCTTGTTCACAGCTGGCAGTGTGCTTGGAGCCGTGCCAGGCACAAAAAAGACACACTGACCCAAAAAAAGCTTCCAGTCTAATTCCAGTTTCCTTGACCGCTTTGCAAAGCACAGTTTAGGGTGCCGGAGGAGTTTATCGGGGGGGGTAAGTCACAGGTGAGGACTTTACCAATGTGTCACCTGCTCCTCAAGAGATGCTTGTGTACGTGCTCTTCTGGGATGATGCCCACCCCAGCACCTTCTACTCTGCTGTGGGCTGTCCTGCCCGCTGTTCCCGTGCTGACCTGTTCGTTTGCCCACATCCTGCAAAGAGGGTAGCAAAATGTCAGCAGGGGTGATCGCGGTCGGTTAGCAAAGGATGCTACCTGAATGGATGCGATTAAAAAAAAGTCCGATCCTCCTTGCGCTGGTGTCGGCGATGAACACCCACGCTGCTTGAACAGGAGCTGGGTGACACAGGGATGGGGATGCAGATGGTGAATATGTTCTATGAGCGGTGTAATGGAAACCGGGTGAAAGTAGGCAGCAGGTTTCTCCTGAGCATGAGCCCTGTCTTCTAACCAGCTCTTGGCAGATGACCTTTGTATAATGCTCATCCGAAATGAAAATATCTGCACAAAGGCATGCCTGTGTGGTTATAGCTGCAGGATCTGGACATGTGATTTCGCATCTACGTAGATTCCTAAAATGAGATAGTGAAAAAGATACAAAGTTGAGTAAGGTTCCCCAAATCATGAGATTAAAAATAAATCAGAAGGTTTTTTTTCCTCATCACTGATTTCTGAGCATTCAGCCTGATCCAGGACCATGTTTTAACCATTTCCCTTCACCTATCAGTACTGGAAACTTGGTCGTTTCTAGTAGAAGGTAATGCTTCCCCCATATCTGCCTTACGGTGAAATACAAGCCTATATAAATCCCAAGCCTTTTACAGCCATTCTCATCCTTAAAATGTCTTGGACTCCCTCAGAGAGCTGCAGAAGTACAGGGCCAGCAGCCTCCGAAAGCTCTGCACCACCGTCGGTCCAGACCTCTTTGGTGGACCACGGAGGAGTAGTAGTCTGGGAGCAGTCAGTAGTACGTGGGATGTGCTTCCTCTCCCTACATCACATTTGCTACAACTGCAGTTTAATGGTTTATCATTCATTTACCAGGACAAAAGTGAAGTGACAGCAGGGCTGTGTGGGAGGGAAGGAACTGAAGTGTAGAATATGGTGGGGGAAAGAAAGAGTCTTCCAAAGCGCTGTCTTTGCCACTGAACTGGAGGATGCTTGGAGACATGGAGCTTCCCCCGTGTGCCTGGAGATGGGCAGTTCAGAGCTCGGATATTGCCGCTGGTCATGCTTGTGGTAGGAGCCTTTTGTTAAAGTTGGTTTTGGCTGGTAGGACTTGCAAGGAAACCCCAGAGCCGCAAACCAAGCGAGTGTCCTCAGCCTTGTCCTGCAAACGGGCAACCTTGTACTGACTGACACGTGTCGCTGTGACGGCGGTCATTTCGGCATGTGTGAGGAGCGCAGCTCGGGTCCCACGCTCCTCAACTTGCTCTGCTGGCAAAGCCTCAACCATCCCACCTGACAGCTTCCCTAACGCAGTAAAATGGAAAGCCACTGCCAAACTGGGGGCAGAGGAACAGGAGCGTGAGGAGCTGTGGTGGAAGTGGCTGGGTGGGGCTGCCTTGTCTTCCGAATCCCTTTTTCTCCCAGGCGATGCTAGACTTGGTTTTACAGCAGGGCTGAGTCAGGAGCTCCAGCTGATGGCAGCTCCCGGGGCAGGGCTGTTCCCTGGGAACCCGCGCTGGCTGAGCTGCCTGCACGGGGCAATTATCCATCTGCTGCTCCGTGGGTGTCTGTCCAAGGGCTGGGTGGTGTGAGACAGACAGCGAGCACCAGTGATATCCTCCCCCCCACGCTTTCCGTGCCACTGACCTTCTCCTGCCACGGGAAAGCAGTTTGCTGGATTTGGAGATGCGCTTTTGCTCAACAGGGGAACGCCAAAATTGAGCATTTCCATTTTCAATTCAGGAGAATTGGTTTTTGTTTCCTCACTTTGCAGCAGAGTTTCCAGGTGATGCCAGTGTGAGAACCTGGCTGTACGATTTAGTTTCCTGGCTATATAGGCTGTGAAAGCAAATAAATCTTTCCAGTGACTTCAGCGAACTTAATTCCAGGTTCCTAGGCAGGTAATGGGGCCCAAGGATTTACTGCTATTACATCTCCCAAGAGTTACTTTGTGCACGAAGCTGGAATTTGGCTTGGAAAAAGCAACGCTTGCATGGTATTGAATGATGTGGCAGTTATTGATGTGTGTGTGTTTTTATTTGGCTTGGGAAGTCTTTTGTGCTGAATGGGCTCTGTTTTGGAGGCTGACGATGTTGGCTGGGAAGGTGCATAGGGGTGGCAGATGCTAAACACACCGTCCCCTGCACAGCTGGCAGACGTGCCCCGGTGCTGGTGTGCAAACACCTGTAGACTCTTTCCTGAGTCTCCCGTAAGGGAGGAATGACTGAAATTGGGAATAGGAGAAAATTAAAAGTACATTGAAGCTCCTAAGTATTAGAAATGCAAGAAACTAGATTTTCTCAACTCCCACACTTTGAATCCACAAGAGTGGGTGTTGAGAAACTTTATTACATTTCTTGCAATAGATGTAAATTCATGTATAGTTGAGCTGGCTTTTATCTTTCCCAATTTTTGCTTAGTTTGGGGCAATATGAGAAGACAGTTTTTCTGATTGGACGTGAACACATCAGAGCACCCAGTGTTTTGTTCCCTCGCATTAGCAGATTAGCCACAGCAATAACAGGAGATAACACATAAGCCTTGTTGCCATGTAGTTTACTTCTGTTTGCCTTTTCTGAGCAAAGCTTCCACAGTTTGCCAGCTGTTACATCTAAATTGGAAGAGATTCCACCGCCACCCCCCCCAAACTCCGTGGTCCCCAGCACGCAGGGACACGCTGGACCTTTTAACCTCCCCTGAGCATCCTCCTCCTCGCCGGCAGCATGGCTCAGCCCCGGCTCCCAGGGACCCTTCTGCTCACTCCAGCTCCCAAAATTGTATCGGAGGATGACGTTGCCATGAATGTGGGATCCTTAGACGGCTGCACCTCGTCTGGGATCCTTGGCTGGCTGCGCCTTGTCCTCCTGGCAGTGGTCAGCAGGGATCAGGTTTTGCAGGTTGTGTGTGCCAGCGAGCGACCGCAGCTGAGCTGTGCTGTGCCCTGGGTGCTCCTGCTCTTTCGCAGCCGGCGTTTCCCCTCCGGCGCTTGCTGGAGGGATGCCCGGGAGCAGGAGGCTCCTGCCCCGGGGTTTGCAGGCTCGGCCGCGGGGCCTGATCCAGGGTCGCTCTGCGCACGCCTGGACGCGCTGCCATCCGATCCCTCTTCGGCCCTGCCGACCAGCTCCTATTGTAAGGTGATGATTCAGCCGGTCCCGTGAGGACATCCCTCCGTGGGACAGGCATGCTGCCTGGATGATGGTCCACAAGCCTGGACTGCGCCGAGTTAACGTTTTCTCCCTATTTCTTATCTTTGTTTTCTTTCACAGCATTTTCTTTTGCATTTTCACTCTTATCCTCAGTGTATATAAACCTAAGCCTTTCGAAAAGGTCATTCTAGTTTTTCAGAAGCTTCACTTTTTTTTGTTGTTGTTGTTGTTTTCTTCTGTATGGTCTCTTAGCCGAGCATACTCCCAGGCTTGGGTGATGGGGATGTGTGTCTGCGCTGAAGCATCAACTGCAGGCCTTCCCTGGAAGGCCTCGGCAGAGAAGCACAGCCACTAGGTCAGAAGAGAGGACCATCTGGTGCCGTATCCTGCCTCCTACGCTGTGCCGGAGTGGGTGCTTGGGGAGAAGTAAAAGAAAGAGCTTGCAAACAGAGTGAGCCTTTCCTTAAAATATC
The DNA here is from genome assembly GCF_035582795.1 of Mycteria americana. Lineage (NCBI taxonomy): Eukaryota > Metazoa > Chordata > Aves > Ciconiiformes > Ciconiidae > Mycteria > Mycteria americana. Next base: position 18,934,923 of record NC_134374.1, on the reverse strand, counting down.
CTCCCCAGGCTGACAAAGGATAATTTAAGGAGTCCTTGAACCTGGCGTGGTGACCAACCCGTCACGCATAGCGATGGACTAATACTCCTGGGGCTTTCCACGGTCTTTTTGAATCCCTGGGTGTTTTTGATGTGTTTCTGCCTGACGTGACTGCCTCGGTTTCCCACCTGTGACATGAGATGATGCTCCTGGTGAAGTTTAAATCATTATTTTCGCTGGGGCATGCTCACACACGGGCAGTTACTGTGGCGATTTGGGAAGAGGGGTCTGCGTTCATGCCCACGTGGCCATGGAGGGTGGTGGCTGTACCGGGGAGCCGGTGCTGGCGGCTGTCCTGTGCAGGGCACGGCTTTGCAGGCGCCAGGTCCCTTCGAAACGGTGGCGTGGCGGCTGCTGCTGTGCGTCTGTCCCGTCTGGCTCTGAAGGAGGTGTTTTGCGGCTGACCTGCCTCCGTAGTGAGCTCTCCGAGGGCCACCCATGCCTGGCTGCCAGCATCACGGGGCTCCTGGCAGCTCCTGGGGTGGCCCCACTGCCACCTGTAGCCTGGGGACCAGGGCGTGCTGCCAGCACCTGAACCACCAGCTCCTCTAAATACACCCTGTCCCTCCATGGCTCCCACCACGTTCCTGGGGTGCAGCTCTTCCCGTGGCTCTGCCATCTCTCATCCCCCGTATTGTGCCGATGCTCTTCCCAGGCAACGTCTGAGGTGGCAGCTCTGTAGAAGTGGGTTTTACCAGAAGAAGAGGATTTACCGAGAGATTCGCGTGTGGCAGGTGGAGGTTTGCCATCGGGGTATTGACAGAACCGGCCGAGGAGCCCCATCATCTTCCTTGGGATCAATACATCGCGTCTTCCAGAAAAACAGGCATTTATAAACCTAATCTAATTGCTAATCTTTCCCTCCAAATGAAAACCTGGTTTCGACCGGCTGTAGTTACGGAGCAGGTGCCTGCAGGCTGAGCCCAGGGCTCGGGGGGACGCCGATGTTCCCATGCAGCCCCTGGCCGCAGCGGGGTGCGACGTGTCCCCGCAGGCGGGGGGGCAAAGGAGCTCGCAGCAGTCGAGGGTACTGAAGCTTTCTGCCATAAATATTTTAACGAGTCTTTTGTGTTCCTCGCTTGGCACGGGGCATGGCTGCACCGCCTGGAATTACAAACTGTTGAACGTGCCAGGTTTTAGTGCAGCAGCAGAAGTTGTTGTTCGTACACTGAGATGGCTAAAGGTGAATTTGCTCCACGTGGCTCCCCTGGACAGCAACAGTGCCTCGTCTTTGCAACAGGTACCCCCGGCGACTGCACTGGAACTTCTCCTACAAGAGCGTATGTGTGTCGGGGCAGGATGCGTGAGCAGCTGAATGTGGTTTTGGTGCGTACGAGGGTGTGCGCAGCTCAGAGATGCTGTTAGAAATGACTAATGATTACATGTATAGCTTCTGCAACATACCTGAGATCACTTGCAAACGCAGAAGAGGACCGCGGCAGTTTTTGCACTTTGCATGGTCAAGTCTCTGAAGTTTCTTTAGCAGCTGAACTTCTGTGGTGTGGAGAGAAGGAAATTTGTTTGATGCAGGCTGTGCTTTACTGCAGGGTGGGGAAAAGGTCCCCACACGTCTAAATCTGTGGCCGGGCTGTTACCTCGGCTATAAAGGTGCAATTGCAGCATAAGGCTGTTAACCTCCGTGTGCTCCGCAGCTCTGGATGACTTTGGTGGAACCGAGTAGAAATGTCTCTTATTAGCAGGCCCCTCTGCTTTTCTGCCCTATGAATCTTTAGAAGTCCTGCTTGGGACCTGCAAGCCCCTGTGAGCCAGCATGCTGCAAACTCACTTGTCGGGAAAAATGATCCCTTGGCCTCAGGTCCCCGGGGAGGAAGCCACCACGTCCTGGCTGGTGAACTTCACGTCTGATCCCGAGATCTTCTGTTTTTTGGTGCATTCAGAAACCAGTCCTGTGGGCTGTGGAGACCTTTTCTTACCCAGCTGTCCAGGTTAGTCCAAAGCCATCCAGTGGTTAGTCCATTGGGGTTTTTAACACTTGCCCTTTGAGGCCAGCTCTCGCACAACCCGTACAGATGTGAACACCTCCATCGGCCCGATGGATGGGGGCTGCGGGGGTCTTTTCTGCTCCTGTCATCAGACATGCTCGTGGCCCTTTGCTAACGCCATATCCTGCTGGCACTTGTGCCTGTTCCCGTTTGCAAATGAGGAACTGAGACACGATTTGCTCCTGGCTACCAAAGAGTTTAGTCTCCAAGCCAGGAAGCAGCCTCGGGACCTTGGCTGTCAGTCCTCTGCTCAGACCGGGTCCTGTAAATAAGCTCTTGGTGAATACAGCAGGCCTTGTTGAGGAGCACAATGTCCTATTCTGTGCTACGTGTTCTCTAATGAACGTGCAGTTCAGCACGGTATCTCCATCGGCATCGTGCCGCTTGGCCAGCCGCCAGCCCCTCCTGGCTCCGGTTCCCATGAACAACGCTGTGTAAACACGCGCTCTGCGCGTACGCAGCTTCGTATCCTGTTCCCGGGCAGGTACGGCGCAGGACGGAGATGCAGGAGGGTGGATGCGGTGATGTTGATATTAGGATCCTACTCCAGGTATAAGCTTGTCGGGGAATCCACCACTTGGAGACTGTGCAGGTGGGGCGCGATCCCCGGGAAGACGCTGGGTGAGGCGATGCCCGGGCAGTAATGGCAGCTGCCTGCACGCCTCCGTGCTCCTGCCCTGCTCCTTCCCCGCAGCCAGGGACAGGCACTCATCACTTGGCACCGTGCTGTTGGACAGGCTTTGTGCAGACCTCGTGCAAGCGTGCCATCCGCAGTAGGGCAGTGTGCAGACAGTATAAAATAGTATTTTTTTCTCTGATAACTCCCTGTGTCTTCCTTGCTGGACATGGTGTGCTGATAGGGAGAATGGCGATGTTGTTTGTTGTGTGCTGGGTTGAATCCAAAGTCTTTTGAAATTGCTCAGCGAGAAAGCAGGGTGAGGCTCAGCCGCTCGCCGGCTAGGACGCGCACCGGGGCGATGGAGACTCGGGTTTCCTGCAGCAGGCTGTGGCCCCGACTGCTGCTATGGCACGGATTTCTGTCATTCTTCCTGGAGGAGCTCTTCAGCTTTTTCAGCTAATTAGATTTCAAGTGAAACTGTTCCCCTTATCCAAAGCAAGTGCCCCGAGCGATGGGCTGCAGGGTCCTTCCTTTTGAGTGTTTTGAGCGGGTATAGCAATCCGGACTGAGTTAGGGGAACAAATTGCAGGGTGGTGCATTGGTCTTTCTCCTCAGACTGTGTTTCTATTCTTTGCCCCAATGAATATTTAATTTTGCAAAGCAGAGCAACCTCAGCTGGAGAAGCTGAAAGGGCCGCTCTCTGCATTGCACCGGGTTCATGGTTGGGGCACTCTGCTCTAAGGGATTTCTGTTCTCACTCCTGCGCAGAGCAGATGAGATGGGGATGGCTTAATCCTCACGCTCAGCCTAGCCTGTGCTCCATCAGCTGTTCTGGGAGGCTCACATCGACGCTGGCCGTGGACAGGAGTGTGTGGTAGCTGGGAGAAACCCCCCTCATTGAAACTCCCCGAGCACCGGACCTTCCTGCAAACTCCTACGGTTTACGTAGGTCTGTGTTACGGGTGTCATTAGCCTCGAAGGAACTTTTGGAGGCTGGTGGGCCTTCCTGCAGTGGGATGACCTGAGACAGACGCTGGCTGATGACCCTGGTGAGCCCAGAAAGTCACCGAGGGAAATGGAAACGGGTTACAAATGTGCTGATTTGCAGGCTCCCTTGACACTGCGTCATTGGATGTAGATGTCCAAATGGACAAGCAGCTGAGAACGAGCATGTCATGGAGAAGCTCAACGTGATCCTTTACCCTTTTCATTCGATTTACTTCAGTTTTGTTTCCTAGACTACGGCAGCAACCCTCACATGAAAAGCTGCTATTCTTCATTCACAACAAAGCCATCTCCAAATGGATTTTATAGTTGCAAACAATATTTGGTCAGTGTTGTGCAGCGTAAGGCGCTATTACATCAGCTTGGGAGATGCATTGCAGCTGCTGTCTGCAGATGCTGTGGGCCTGCGAAGTTTGGAAAAGAAAAGAAAACAATAGTTGCCAAAGAGCAAAGCACTTCAGAGTTTAATTGAGTTTTACAAGAGGAATTTGGACTCAGACTGTAGCTGTCCCCTCTCTGAACGTCACTGCAGACCTCCACCATACGTGAAAGTCCGGCTGTGCTTTGAATCGCCTCGAAAGGGAAGCTCTCTAACAGTAAGCATCATTCTTACAACTGCAGTCTGGGCAATGGCCTTGAGATACGGTCCTATGGAGAGGACCCAGCAAAGTGTTCTGGACTGTGTAAACCAAAGGATGGGGAAGGACAGATTCAGCAGGGTTCCCTGCTGAGCCACATTAGTTTTTCTTGGAAGGGTAGAGACTCTGTATTTCCCTTTGTCTTTTCCCTGCTTGGCTTCACGCATCCTCCGAAACTGTGTGTCATGGCAATGATCTCCTCCGGAGAGGAGTCTCTGAATGTAATAATTGCAGCAGCATTTTATAAATACCCAGCTTAGAGCCCATATAAAAAATGTTACTACACTGTTATGACAATTTATCATCCAGATGCTGCTTGTTTTTAGTAAGACCCTAAAGCCTGAGGTCATACCAACCGTGTGGGGATAGCAGTGTAGTTTGTAAAGTGCTCTGGGATGCTGTAACGCAGGGGTTTCAGGCTTCATTTTGTAACAGCAGCTCTATTCTATAGTAGCTGATGATCACAAAGCCTCTTTTTAAGAGAAACGAGTGGGCTTGCATGAAACCTTGACTTCCTCCGCCTTGTGCCAAGCGAGATGCAGGCTGGCTGTACTGTTCATAGCCAGTGCTGGGCAGTACCCTGGGGTCTTTTCTGTACTGTCCCAAGAGTGTCCTTCAAATAAGAAATACTCAGTTTGCTACTGAACATCAACTGAAGCCTTGTTTGAGAGGCAGATATCTTTGGTGCCTCACTGCCTTTCACTGCTTTTTTTCCAGAGATTAATATTTGACGACAGAGGTCATGCTTCTGTACAGGGTTTATAGTAGCATCCAACTGATGTGCCGCAGGCACAGCAACACGCTTGCAAATTCGATGCCAGCACTTGATTTTCCCTAACGTTTGCCCAGGATGTTGAGTTCGATGGCCAATGCGGAGCGAGTGATGAGTTGGCCAAGGAGCAGCTCTCGTGGGACCACAATCAGCCTGTTGTTGTGCCTTGACCTTACCAAAGGGCAGCTGTCCTGCTCCTCCATCGCTTGTTGGATTCTCCTACCCTGCAGGAGATGGGGAGGGTTTGTAAGGGAAATGCTCCCCGAGCCTCCACTGCCTGAAGTAAAGTACTCCTGCGTAGTTTTTTCTCAAATGACTTATTTTGAGTGCTCAACATGGGACTGCTCGGAAGGGCCTGGTTTTCTAAAGGTGCTGAGTGCCCTCTTCCAAAAATGTCATCCCTTGGGAAGCGAGAAAGTCAAAGTCATAAGGGTGCTGTAGGAATCCGGGTCTCCACCGCTGTGCCAGGATGAAAGTCAAGGATGAAACTTTCAGTGGAATAAAATGTTGGGGAGCAAGGTCCTCACTGCAAAGCATGAATCCCAAAGCTGGTCCCTCCTCGGGTCATTCCCGAGCGTGGTGGGAACCCATCCTATGGTGCTTTGCGCCTCAAACCCACCCGCTGGCGTGGCCCTGATGGTACTTGCTTAGCTGGAGGGTGTTTGCAGAGGGCAAACTTGTCCAGCGGGTCCTACAGCAGGTCCTACTGCAGCCCCCCAGCACAGGTAGGATTAAAATATCAGTTGTTTTTTGCAGTTTCCATGATGAACATTGGGAAATTGCAGCTAAGATTGATGTGAGAGAATAAGCACCAGACTCTGGGATTAAAGCATGCATTTTTGAGATTATATTTCTTTTCTGGATAGCAAAGTTTGAAAATATCTGTGGAAAAATGCTACTTTTTTTCCAGCTCTGGTTGTCTCCGACTTAGTTTAAGGCTGCGAGTTGTTAGGTTGATCTCAGTGAGAAAATGTCTTGTGAAACTTTTTAATTAAGGTTTTTTTTTTTGGTTTTTTGGTTTTTTTTTTTACCATGCAAAGGTTAACCCCCTTTTCCCAGCCTGTTTTCTGGAGAGCTATCAATAAATCAGCATTTCCCTCCGGTATCACTGCAGAACCAGAAACAAAAGCTGCGTTTACTGTAAACCTGTAACTGTGTTTGCTTTTACTGTTGAGCACGTGAGTGCGCGCGGGCGTTATAGCACAGGGCAAAACTTTGCCTGGCTTGCCAGTGGCCGCATCTTCGGGGAGAGCGGTCAGCGGGGGCAGGCGAGGTGAGCTGGCTTTGGGGACAGGCTTCACTTGACTGCAAATGCAGACAAGCTGCTGAACAGCCCCACACCTTCCTGCGGCAAATACGTGTGCGCAGCCCTGGGCTTTTGCCTTGTATTTTCAAAGATCTGCATGTTTAATATCATCTGCTTCATGTGTTGGAGCTTATTAAGTTAGTAAATGTGATTTTTATCAGTATGAAACTATTGACCTGGGGAAAAAATCAACTAATACAGAAGAAATCTGCCACTGCTTGTCCTCAAGTTGGGTGAAGCAGTTGAATGAGAGAGAAATATTTGAAATATCTTTGCAAAACAAACTTCTTTCTTACCGAGACCGATTCTAGGGCCTGTTAAAATCAAGAATGTTTCTGTAGATGCCAGTGGCACTGAGGCTTGATCCTTTACAAACAAAAATAACATTTTTATCTACAAGAGGGGGAAAAAAAAGGCAGCACGTGCATAGAAGAGCAGAGAGCAGCCGGTGGCCGGCGGGGACGGCAGGAGGCAGAGCCCCCCCGTGCACCTCTGGGCTGCTGTGCTCCAGCTCCATACGCCCGACTGAGGGCCCGAAAAATCCTCCGAGGAAGCAGAAGTGACCCAGAAAGCTTTTGGAAAAAGTGCAATGAAATAAATATCGATTACGTTGGAGCGTGCTGAAGTATGCAGCCTGGGCGATTTAAAACAGCCAAGATTACTCCCTAGGACCAACTCTGTAAAATAATCAGTGTTTAAAATGTTATTATCAGAAAGCACAAGGACTTTAATCTGTATAGATGTGCTTTAAAACATTTATTTGCAGGAACGAGGATGTTTAATTTTTAGCTGTCATTCCATTTATAGATAATCCAGAAAAATGTCTGCCAGCTATAAGCTCCTCTTGTGTTCACTGAGTCTGTTTTTTGTTTCCTTCTCCCAGTGAAAGGTAAAATCACATCTATTGTTCCAGTGTGCTTCATTGCCACTGAAATGGTCAATGTGCTAAAGATGGTATTAAACCAGCCTCTCCCATTATTTAATTAAAAAGAAATCTAATAAGTGGACGTAGGAACAACAGCCTTTCCAGTGCATGTGGCCCCATGCCAGATGAAAACACGATTTCAGAAGCTGATTTGCTCAAAATTAAAGACTATAACCGTCTGAAAACCCAACCTTGTTCCCAGTGTGGCAGCCTTGGACGCTGCTGTTCCCAGCAGAAACCACGGCCCATTGTATTGCCAAGGCTAGGAGGCACTGGGGGAGTTTGCAAAATAGGGGAGTAAGTTTAGCAACTCCAAAATATAAATATTAACATTGGATATAGCTGTTGAGAGAAGAGCACTCAAGCTCCCAGGCAGTTCTTCCTCAGTACATTTGATAGAATACATTTGCTACCGAATTATGGCATTCGCTCTATTAGAGTCATTAGAAACATTGGTTTCTTGGAGAACTATATATCCTTTGTTACAATATTTCATATATAATTTAGGGAAGCTGCACTCGGTCCGAGTCCCACCTTTGGGTTAACACATTGATAAATGTGTTTGCTTTGGATTTTTGCTTCCTTTTTGACTGCTGCTTTTGTTTTTTTCCAGAAACTGCGATACCCATCTGTGCAAAGGACATCAGTGATGACTTGATGAAAGAGTTTGCTTTTCTTTCTGGTGAGTACGGTGAACTTCTGCAGGGTCTCTCTCTCTCTGCGGTAATTAAATACTCCAGACGAACTTCTGCGCTATTTGGCAAAATGATACTCCACACGGGATATGATCCATCAGGTAGTCTCCAGTGTAGTTTCTTCCACTAGAAATGTTGTTAATAAAACATTGAGGCAGTTTGAAAGAGCATATTAGGTTTCTGTCTCAAGCCATACTGTAAAGTATTCTTACTTTCAAACGCTCAACGCATTAACAAGCGTTTTGCTTTGAAGTGTATTTCTATAGGTTCCAGACCAGCGTGCTGATTTGTCCTTGTATTTCCGACTTCTTTGGCTGTCCCATGTAAAGTATGCTCAGTAAATAAAGGAAATATCTGGTACCTCATACATTTGTTTCTACCAGCTGTGCGTGTGTGTTGTGCTTGAAATCGGCAGCAGGATTTGACCCGGTTTTGCTGTTCTGGTGATGTAAAAAACCCCCTGTAGCGATGGCAGCGTGTTTTCTGACCTGACGGGTGGACTGGGCTTTGCTGCTGGCCCTCCTCGAAAGCACGCCCAGGGAAGCATCCTTGTCTTTATTCCAGGTGGCCGAGGCAAAGACAAAGCTTGGATTATCACCCTGCCCGACAATGCTCGCTTCAACGAGGTGCCCGAAGAGATCGTATCTAAGGTCTTAACATACCTAACGTCAGTCCCGAGGTACGTGGCTCCCTTCTGGCTCTTCCCGGTGATGGAGGGAGGTGTTGGTCCTGCCTGGGTCAGGCAGGGGATCTGCAGGGTAATGCCACGCATGGGGGCGAGGGGCATCTTCAGCTCTCAGAGCAAGCAAGAGGGAGAAGACGAACGATGCAAGCCCTTATGGTGTCCAGGCGAGGTATTTAATGTACCAGTAACTGCAGACTAAAAAGTGGACATCATCCCTATGCCTTGTCAGCCTGCATGTGTCATAAATTTAGTTTATTAAGTTTCTAATTAACAGCAAGCTTTCCTTAAGCTTTGACATGTGTCACCGCTTAAATATGCCATGCCACTGCAGAGTAATATTTTGACACGTACAAATAGAGAGTCATTACTGTGGAAAAAGAGAAATGTAACCAGAAGAGACTAATTACAGGAACAAACCCTTTGGGGTCCGCATGACACGCGATGGCTCAGCAGCGTGCTGCGGCTCCCATTACCTGCCTGTGTCTCGGGGTCAAGCGGCTGACAGTCTGCCTGCGCCGCATGCAGGGCTGCATACTTAGATTAATGGCCCTCCTATTTCTTGCTGCTGAGCCTGGTGACTCAGTTACCTGGAATGCTTAATTTCCTTGAGTAATGCCTGTTTTGGCAATTTTTTTCCTGCAGGGAGAGCAGATTGACAGCAGCTAGATGGGAGCTTTCCATCAGTGGCTGCCTTGGAAGAAGTTCCGTGTGTTTAGCCACCTCTGCAGGAAAAAAAAAGGGCCTCTGGTTCCTCTGTCCTCTTTTTGGATGGGACTCTGAAGTTTTGTGGGCTCCTGACCCACAGAGCACCGTCCCAGCATGGACAGGAGCGTGCCATGGTGTGTGCCGGCCGGAGGGGTTTCTCCTTCTTGCTGTGTGGGCTGCCCATATCTGTGCAGCCGTGCTTCCCAGTTCGTTTCTCCAGGGCTTCTTATTTCATATGACTGTGAACACCCTGGCATTAGCATGATGAGCAGTCTTGCTATCCCTGTAATAGGTCAAACTCAATCAAGGAGCTAATGAGAGCTGCAAGCTTGCTGGTGATTCAAACATGTTCAGCGTGCTATTAGTAAAACCACGTTAATCATGCTTCTCTGCTCCTCCTACCACTGTAACTGCCTGCCTCAATACCTAACCGTCTTAAAAACATGTGCTTTTTAACACTTTGGAGTCGAAAAGGCTGTGGTGGAGCAAGGAAAAGCATCACGTAATTGAGGGTGGAAGGGCTGTGAGGTATGTGGCACCCCTGGGTACGCGTCCCTCAGTGGCATCGCAGCATGGCATCAGGGCTCAGGCTTTGGGCTAGAAAGTCCCTAAAAGAGGTAAATATTTGACCTGCGCGTCAGGTAGCTGTGGATCACCGACACCTCCCTGCCCCATACCTATGGATGGGGGTATGGGCGTATAGATAAGGCACCACACAGAGCCTTTCCCATGCAATCAGCAGCAAGGACTACGTCTTGTCCTACTGATACCAGTCTGAGGAAACCTCATGGGATGTCAGGTCTGTAGTATTTTGGAAAGCTGAATTTCATGAAGCATTTTTCTCCTGGAAATAATTGTTAGGTAAAGGAGATGGATGGTGTAAGCCACTATTCGCTCCACAAGGTGAAGGGCATTAATAACAGAGCCAGGAGGAAGATGAGTCTTGTAGGCAAGTTAATTTTACTTTAGGATTCCTGGGAACCATGCTGCAGGCAGGAGGCAGCTGCAGAAAGTGCTTGTATGGAAGAGCTGTACAGAAAAATAAGTAGTAGGTCCCCATCTTCCATGCCCGCACACCCAACTCAAAGTGCGTGGTGGGCTGCCTGCCTCCCTGCCTCCCTCCCTGCCTCCCTCCCTGCCTCCCTCCCTGCCTCCCTGCCTGCCTCCCTGCCTGCCTGCCTGCCTCCCTCCCTGCCTCCCTCCCTCCCTGCCTCCCTCCCTGCCTGCCTCCCTGCCTGCCTGCCTGCCTGCCTCCCTGCCTGCCTCCCTGCCTGCCTCCCTGCCTGCCTGCCTGCCTCCCTGCCTGCCTCCCTGCCTGCCTCCCTCCCTGCCTCCCTCCCTGCCTCCCTGCCTGCCTCCCTCCCTGCCTGCCTCCCTGCCTGCCTGCCTCCCTCCCTGCCTGCCTGCCTGCCTGCCTCCCTGCCTGCCTCCCTGCCTGCCTCCCTGCCTGCCTGCCTGCCTCCCTGCCTGCCTGCCTGCCTGCCCGCCCTCAGGCTGGCTTTGCTGAACAGCACCCTGCGATGGTGTGCTTGAAGGAGAGGTACAGGTAAGTGTGACAGATCCCAGTATTCGCAGAACGGAGACCCTAAGAGTCATCTTGTTTGACTCTCCAGCTTTTCAGTATTTAGACGAGCTCTGCGTGTTTCCCTTAGATCGGGAAGTGAAGTACAAAGTGATCTAGAGCCATGGCTGATGACACAGAGTAACGAAACGGCGAAGGGTGCTGTTGGCTATAAATACCTCTGAATTTAAATATTACGCAGCAGGTCCTGCTCTGATCTCCCCAGCCACAAGGAGTCTCTCAGTCCTGTGCTAAATCTCACAACTGCAGACTCCGGGATCCAATTTCAAGTCCTCCTGCAAAACGTCCCAAGTCTTTATTTTTAGTCTGGTGCATCCTGCAACACATACAAAATTAAGGGTAAGAAAAAAAAGTGACAAGAAGCACCCAGAGAGAAATAATCCTCGATCTGGTTATCTGGCTCCATCTTTTTGCTGCTGAATGCAAATGAACTCACCCCTTGCAGCCTTGGTGAGAAAGCATTGATTTATTTTTATTGTCAGTCTAAAAGGTACATCGCAGGACTGGAAATCTGATAAACCTGCAAGGCCTGGGTTGCAAATAGTCACAGGCTTGCTCCACTAGCCCCAGAATAAATTAAAAATTTCCCACAGTAGGTTTCAAGGCTTTTGGACAGCTGGGAACTTTCTTCTTTGTGTCTGTAAGGGAACTGATAAAAGTAAATTAACATGCTGAGAGGCTACTCTCTGAATATAACCTTGTCCCTGAGTAAATGGCATACTTTGGCAAACTTTTATCGACTGACAATGCACTACAGTCTGGCTGCCTTTTCTAAATTACTTAGATTCTGGGGTTTTTCTTTAGGTTTTATTATGGTGACAGCAGTGCTGTGTAAACGCTATTTTTTTTTTTTTTCCAATTGCAGCCTGTTGGGAAATACTGTGGGGAGTTGGGGAATTGTTTTTAATAGGACAGAGACCTACCTTTTAAAGTTTTAGGGTGTGCTGAAAAACCAAAGCATTTTATTTTTACCTCAGACAAAAGGATCATTTGCCCCCCTCCCACCTGCCCGGGTCATTTACCTCGTAGTGGGGGTGAACAGAGCTGACAGAAACCTGCAGAATCGTCTCATGTTGCCAAAACTATTTTAGCTAAAAAAGGTTTTGGCTGAAAAGTTGTGCCTGATCCAGATCACAACCTGCAACCTCAGACTTTATTACATGCGGAAGTTCTGTGTACGACCCACGTGTAAAATCTGCTATTCGTTGTCTCTGCTCTTTTCTGGTACACCTCAATGGCCATGTATAAATGCGTACTAAACCTTTGCACTTGGAGTGTGACATTAGAGGTCCATAAGATATAGTTGTAGGACAGCTTGGGAGTCAATTGTTATTAGGAGCCAAAGGGATTTTTGTTTTTTCTCTCGGCACAACTGCTAATTCCTTTTAAATACATTTGCCAAAGGTGTGGCTGTCACAGACCAGAGGAGCAAGATGCGCATTGAATGAAAGCTCCTGCGCTGGCTTCAAGTGTCTTCTCTTTCTGTAGTGAAGTTGCCAAGTATTGTCTGCCATGTGATACTTCTGAGTAATCCACCATGTGTTTTCGCTTGTGAAACACAAGAATTACCGAAGCCGGTGCTTGCGGTAGGCTGCCTGCGTGGGGCCGTGCCCAGTGCAGACACCTGACCCAGCTCTCGGGAGCCAGCACGTGTACTCTCCGCAGCACTGAGATGTCCGGCTAGGGTGGTGTGGGACGTGGCTATCCTGTTTCAGTATCCGCAAAATAAATATTGTAAATATTACCTAAGTATCCTGTAAATACACTGACAGCAGAGGACTTGGTTACAAGCTGGCATACCCTTAACCTGTGTGCAAACATGATTCCAGTTTGTAATGCAGACTGCCCTGGAGTGTGCATTGTCACGGGCTGAGCCTGGCTGAGCTGCACCCAGCCAGCCTGGGAAGGCAATATTTGAATTACAGACAGGAGCTCACCTGCGCGTTAGGTCACCTGCCAGACTGGGCATCCCCGGTGCTGCTCGCTCGCTTGGTAAGACTGGGGATTTCAAAACAGCTTAAAGGATTTGGGTGTCAAAAGGGACGTCGGGAAGCCTGCGCTTGCAAAGTGAACCAGAGCGTGCTGGAAATTGCCTCTTAGCAATCGCTGCCTCACAAGCGGGGCCTCGGGAGGTGCCAGGGAAGCCCCGACAGCCTGTTTCGGCACCAGCTCCCCTTCTCCCCCTGCCAGGCTGGCATCACCCTTCCCTGGGTTAGGGTCACCTCTGTGGCCTGGTGCCAAGACAAGCCAGGAGTCATCGCTTGGTCGCTGTAACCCAGGCAAGCGGGTAACGAGCTCCCTCAGAGGGAAGAGCCCAGCAGCGAGGGCAGGGATGTGCATCTTGGGGCAGCGGCTGGTGGAGGCTGCTGGCCGCCCCTGAGCTGGTCAGCAGAAGCACAGCTGCCCCCAACCTCTGCAAAGTCCTTCTCAAGCCCAGTGCGGGTTTCAAGGGCAATCTGTTGCCTCCACTTCCCACCCAACGCCCACTTCAAAGGTGATGCATAACCCTGGGCTAACTGTAAGGCGGGCTTCCCAAATTTCTTGCTGGAGTCTGCTCAGAGAAATATTTTCAAGTGGAATTTCAGCAATTGTGGAAATGTCAAAATGTGGTTTGCATTCTGCGTTCTTGGGTCTGGGGTTTTCTGGGGGAACAAAGTCATATTCCCTTAAAATGTTACCTGATTGCTTGGTATTTTCTTATCTCATAGTCAACATGAGTCTGACACCAAATTTATCCTAATCCTGGATAGAAGATTGGACACATGGACATCGGTCAAAACGACTCTCCAAAAAATAGCAGTAAGTCCTCTTTAATGTTAATTTCTTTTAATGTACTAAGTCATCATGCCCATTATGTATCACTTTCAGAAAACACTGGGAACCAGGAGCAATGATGCTTGTGCTTTCTCTCTAGGTAGTGTTTGTTTTATGGCCCTATAATTAATTTAGTCATAGCTCTATGCCCCATTTGAGTGCGTAAATGAGCTGTTTGACTATTAACTGATTCATTTGCTTCTTTTTATACTCCTTCATAGTGGTCCAAATACATTTTGTGCCATGTTCTATGCTTTTGATGGGTGGAGAATTTGGCTCCATATATGTTCTTTCTAGACACTGGTTATTAGTGAGACTATATTTTACCTATTTGTCAGCGATTGAAAGTGTTAGGTTCTTAAAACAGGCTTCACAACCATTTGTACGTGGACACGGGTGGAAAAATCTATTTTAAATGTGTATGTATGCATTCATGTATTTTAAATATCTGCTACACGTTTATGTGCTACCCATCATTAGATTCTGAACATATCTTAAAAGTAAGCTTTTTGCAACTCCGCAATGCATTGTGTCTTACGAAACCAGAGCATGGTATTACAGTAGTGCATGCAGGTGTAGAAAAATCATGTTTATAGGCGCATGGACAGGTAGGAGCTTTATAAATGCTTTTAGGATAAATGCTTTCCCAAGCAGACCATGCCACGTGGGTAAGTCAATGAAAATATTCCGGGCGCATTATTGTTGCCTTTGTTTCTGCTTATTGAAGTTAAAGGCGTTGATCCATCTGATAGAGAATGAAGTAAACAGTATGTACTGAGAGAGAAAGCTCTTACCTGATTCTGGTTAGATCTGATACAGTTAGATCTTTTGCTATTTTAAGTATTTACTACTGGTCCAGCTGAACATGGCATTGCAAGCGTCTAGGCTTTGATGGCATTTTGCTGATAGGCATCCAGTAGAAGGAAGAGGATTACCTTTTGCAGTGTGCTTCAGATACTGCTGTCAATATTTTGGGTTCCAATTTTCCTGAACTTTATAGACTGAATTTCCAAGTATGGTAACCATTAGAGAAGAAGCAGCATTTAAAAAGTAGTTCTTTAAAGTCATCATCAAAATTCAGTCCTGCTGCCAGCATTTGAACAGGTGCTAGCGCTAAGAGCATCCTTAAAGGATGATGTAGTTGCTTTGCATAGTTTGGAAGTTTCAAATGTGAAAAAAATCCTGTCCTAATTTGTAGCTTCTGCAGAAGTGTCATTCATTTTGTGTTTAATAAGAAAATTTAATTATTTTGTGACCTTTGAGCATACGCCCTATTTGTGTACCTGTATGCGCTGTGCGTCCATGTAGAGAAGTGACTTTGCCTGTCGTATCAGGGCTGTCCATGTAAATAATGTGGAGGTGCTCTGTGCAAAGAGGAATGAGAAGCAGGAAACCTCTGTCCACTTATCTTAAGACTTGGGAATCTTGCCTTAAAAACAGGGTCTGGCCCTAAAGGGCTGTCTTTGTGTCCAGGAGGTATCTGACTGGACTAGCCTTTGTGCAGCTAACACAAAAGATTAAATCTTGATTTCTTTCCGATCATAAACCATAACCTATGCTGCACTAAAAAAAAAATCTTTTTTCTGATCTGCGTATAATTTTGGAATAAAGAAGTGCAAATAAGCTGAATTTTAAATACACAGAGCGTCCTATTTTTTCAGCATATGTATATGCAATTGCAGCTCTGCGGTTGTGCATCTGATCCAGAAAAATTTTGTATCAGACTGTAGAGATTTTTGTTTAACTCTTTGTGTATGTCTGTAATTGCATGGGCAAACCCGGCTCACGCTGGTACTACTTGCCCTGGGGAGCGAGGCCCTATTCCAAAACGCAGGTGTCGGCAGGAGCATCTTTCCTTACTTCCCCTGCAAAATCCTAAGCGGCTTTAAAACCTACCTTGGAGATGATTGCAGGCGGGGGAAAGGGAAGGGTAAAGGCTGGAAGCTGAGAGCCCAGTCCTCGAAGGACAGAGCCGGCCCCGTCTGCAGGATGATTTTTGGCATTCCACCTTAAAAACGAGCCCGGCGCCGGGAAGGAGAGCGGGGCTGCCAGCCGGGAGCCGGGTGCCGGCAGGGCTGCCCGCGCTGCCTCCTGCCTGCCCGGGAGCGGGGCGAGCTCGGGGAGCGCCGCGGTGCCGCGGCCCCGGGCGGCGGCGGGGCGATGGCCGAGGCGAGCGGGCGGCGGGGCGGGCGGCGGGCCGGCAGGAATGCGGTAAGGCTCCGGGCCCGGCGTGCTGCAGCGCCCAAGGACGGGGCGGCCGCATCGCGGCGGCGAGAGGCCTTCGCCTGCCGGGGGGGGGGAGGGCCGGCGGGGTCGGGAGATGGGCCGGGGCGGGTTCCCCGGGCGGCGCGGAGCGGTGGTGGGCAGCCCCCTCCGGCGTGCGGCGGCGGCCGGGCTCTGCTCGCGGGCCCGGGCAGCGCTGCCCCCGGGGCCGCCGCCGCCGCCGCCGCCCCTGCGAAGCGCCGCGGGCAGCGCTGCCCGGGCTGCGCCCGCAGCGGGGAAAGCCTCTGCCCCGGGGCCGGGCGGAATTTGTGCACCGGCCGCTAACGGCGTCTTTGGGGGTGAATTATGCGGGCGGCTAAACCGAAGGTAGCGGAGCGCTGTGGAGTTTCATTTTGGCTCCGGGGGAAGTTAAAGCTCAAATTAGCAGTACCTGGCATTTTGTTGTATGACTTTTCCTGTAAGGGACGGCCGAAAGTCATTCACTTCAGCACCCGTGTTGGAGCCGTAGCCGCAACCTCCATTGCTCAGAAACAAACTTGCTGGCAGACACTACTTTTCCTTTGCATTTATTGATTTCCAACCTCATGAATGTCCCAGTGAACTGCAGGGAAGAATATTCTCTGAAAACTGGATTCCTAAAATTAGGGAAAAAAAAGCACATTAAATGCGTCAGGATGAGATGTTCATTAAGGAGGTAATAACTGCGATGCTCTCAATCCATGCCCTTTCTTGTGCTTCATTAGCCCAGTTCGTCTGCATTGATTTTATCAGGGCTATCTGCGTGGGGATAGGTGAGCGTGTGTTTAAACAAGTTGCTGAACCGGGGCCGTAAGGTATACACATTTGTGTCCTCAGGAGGGGAGGAATGTTCTGAGCGCGGTCTTTGGTCAGGGAGACAGTTAACAGCAGTGAACTGTTGCCAACTGCCTGAGTTAGTGGAATTGCGCCGATAGTTTTCTGTCTTTCCTGATAATGCTGCAGAGGCATAGCAGAGGGCAAAGGCTTTAGAGGGCTCTTTTAGGTGTTTCGTTACATAAAACCAAGTTTATCAAATGCACAAGATTCTTTTTAGTGTTATAAATAATAAGATAAAACATAAGGCAAGATTAAGGAGCCTTTTGTCTTTGCTTTCTTGAATGTATTATGGGGAAGGGCTTTTTTTGCAGCAGTACCTTCAGTATCAATAGAGTTCGGTTTGTAGGTAACTTCTCTACACTTCAGCCCTTAGAAGAACTACATTTATAGCAGTGATTAAAAAAGATATAGTCCCTTCAGGAATGTTATCCCTGAGGAATTATTGATCTTTTCATATATATATATATATAAAATACATATTTTTAACATTTTATCCTTCCTCTTAAGTCTGTAAGAGGACACGGGACATGGTTTGATTGGTGGCTGTCTTTCTGCAAGCTTATTTTTTGGCTAGTTTGGTTTTTTCCATGCTTGAAATATATTAGGTATCATTTGCAAAGCTGTATTTCTTGGTTTTTTGGCTACTCATACAGAAGTGCTGACCTTGATCTCATATGTATAAGATCAGCTGAAAAATCCCCAAACACTTTCAAAACTGAATGGAAGTCAAATTACCTGTCCTGGAAACCCAGCTACCTCTGCGGTGAAACATATCAAGGAGGTAAAGGGATACAGTTGTGTGTGTGCACAGGACATAAAGTTGTATCAAAGAAGAATTTGCCCGTGGCAGATGTGGCAGACGGATTTGAGTGCCAGGGTAGGGTCTCTTCTTGTCTGTTGTGTGGAACGTGTTGGCATCCTGCATTCACGAAACCAAAGGTGTCCAAAGGCACCTTTGCTCTCAGAAAGGCACTTCACACTTTATTGCTATTGCAGTGTAGTTTTGGCAGGCGGCTCTGCTTGCCTCCTGATCGCTGGTCCATC
Source organism: Mycteria americana (assembly GCF_035582795.1). Taxonomy (NCBI): domain Eukaryota; kingdom Metazoa; phylum Chordata; class Aves; order Ciconiiformes; family Ciconiidae; genus Mycteria; species Mycteria americana. The sequence continues at coordinate 18,917,013 of NC_134374.1, read as the reverse complement.
TTCCTGCAGCCGTGGGTTTCCTGCCCGAGGGCTCATAGCAGAAGACATTAAAAGTCTACAGCTTCCTGTTGGGCGGTACGGTTTGGAGACCCAGGCCCTTCCTCCAGGGAGTCTGCTCTGCGCACAAAGGGTGCACGTCAAAAAGGATTTGAAGGAGTAGGAGAGGGCAGAGCAGACTCATCTCTGCTTCAAGTGTCAAACAGGGTTAACGGGGACAGGGGATGGAGGGGGATAATGAGATAAGACCAAGGGAGGACATATCGCTGGCTGGTTGTTCTTCTCAAAGATATTCCTGGTGCATTTTTCAGGAGGGGGTCAAGGTAGGAGCCTAATGTTCAGAGACCTGAACACACTGTTGTGTTTCTGAGCTGGAAACAGTGACTTTCCCCAAACTCTGTGGGACTTCAGCATTGGATTCACCTACAATGGACTCATAACCATGCAGAAAGACCTAAAATTGCATCCTCCGAACTCCTTTAAAGAATTGTAAGACCATTGGCCTCACAAGGCTTTGGTTCAAGTCAGTTTGAGCCATTAACGCCAGGGGTGCAGGGCCTGTCTTGGAGCAAAAGCATCCTATCCTTTGAGGTTTGCGGCTCATGGCGGCTCCTTGGTGATATCTTTGAAACCTTGTTGGGGGATGCTACTGTTGTCCTGTCTGCAGAGAAATGCCCACTGGGAAATGACCAGGATGTAAAATGAGGCAAACAGGGACATGAGGGTGGGCGTAAGGGAATGACATGTGATGGACTCGCAGCTCTGCAGGGACGGGCACGACATTGCCGTGAATGCAGACTGGCAGGTCTTTTCCTGGGATGTCCTAGTGCTGTGGGACATGCCAGAGCGTGAAGAGCGTCAAGGACCAGCCAGGTCAGCCAACAGGCCTGGAAAGAGCAATCGCAGCGTTTACTGGGTCCAGCAGAGAGCCAGTGTGGTGAGGCTGGAGAGGCAGCCAGCTTCCCTGGGACGTGCTGGAGGATGAGTATTGAGCTTGCCAGAGACTTTCCAGTGAAATATTAATGCTGTAAATTTTCGGTTCATTCAAAATGTCTACAAGGCCTTGCCAGTTCTGGTGGTGCTTTCCTCAGTGAAGGTTTTCTGCATCCCAGGCAGAGATTCTTCTCAATCTCAAAGTGAGGAACGACTCCAACTCCTCGGAGATATCCAGTAGCCTGTGGATGATTTTCTTTCTAGTAATATGGGAAGCTCAAGTTAAAAATCATGAGCTGAGCAGGGTCTGCAAGATGGGCTTCTCTTCAGAGCTGTGTCTAGTAGCTGGGCTGTTGGAAGGCTTGCCTGTGGTTGTCTTGCAGGAGAGCTGATCTTCCTCGTAGAGCTAATTAAACAGGCATTGAAGCAGGGAGCTGAACCTGGGCCTCCTGCAGCTTCTCACCCACACGTTCTTGGGCAAGACCTGTCTCAGAGCTGTGAAGGTCTGGGCATCCCGTGAACAGGTTTAGACCTTTGGCTCATCTGCAGGATTGATGGGGTTGGAAGTTGGCTCCTTGGGTCTCGTGTGGCTGTAGCCATCGCCGCGTGTCTGGCAGCCATTTCAGAGACGGTGGGTGCTAACCAGGTGCTGTGTAACAGAGGTGCAGCACCCAGGGCTTGGAGCCAGCACAAACATCTGTTATTTAATGGTTTCCTCTTGTTTCTAATGCCAAATCTTTGTCCCTGGCACCATTCTTGTTGACTTCCAAAGGGTATGAATTTGGCACTTCATTCACATTAATTTCTTTATTTTTTTTCTGCTCCTACTTAAAATAACAGCGGATCGATATATTGAATTTATGTGGCTTATTTGATCCTAAAAGTCACTGTCCGTTTCTGAGTGGAGTTGTGGGCAGTGGAAGCCACAACCTGACCTTTCCTACACAAGAAAACATAGCAAATGAGTTACGATGCAGTTCATGGATGTCAGATCTCAACTGTAAATCATGGCTTTTTTGAACAACACTAATGCATGTTTATGGGAGCGATCTTTGTTTTGAAGGCATAGATTAAGTGCCCTGCAGTGCAAAATACCTAAACACGTTCATTACTCTCACCCTTGGTATAGATACTACTATCATCTTTCTTGGGCATAATGGAGAAGTATAATATAATATAAGGAGGAATATATGGAGAAATGTAACCTGGCCTGGCAGGATCTCAGAGAAAAGCATATGTCTTAATTAGCTCAATTCTTTGCATCATGCGCTTATCCATAATTTAATGATGTGACTCCTACTTTCTTAAAAATTCTTTTTCATTCTCAAGCACCCTTTTCACAGATCTATTTAAAAACGCACCTGCCAACCATATGCTTGTAAAAAGGCTCCGGCAGCGTAGACAGGAAATTCCAAATTCTTACCACAAATTAAATGTTGCCTGGTAATTACCAGGGACAAGAAGAGTATACTTGATGCAGTTATGGGATGATTAGTGAGTTTGGCAATAAATTTTGCTTCCCCAGTCTGTCTGTCATTCCCCTCGATGTTCCAGCCCTCTGTTCCCTGCTAGGTTGTAATTTCACTCCCCAGGTTATAAAGCTGAACACAATATATAGTATTAAAGTTTATAATAAGTGGCCCTCCAAGGTGCATGGCTGAACTCCTGCCTGTTCCAAAGGGCAGTGGGACTGGACAATCCTCCTCCAGTTATGTCCCTTATCGCTAAACCACTTACAGTGTCTCCCTCCTGTTTTGAAAATGAGAAAATGCTATCAGGGCAATCAGAAAAAAATACTAAGATCTGAATGAACTCCCCTCTTTTCAAGGCATTTGAAAGCCGTTGTTGGACCTGCCATGTCCCCAGGTTGAATGTCATCTCTGTTTCCTTGCAGGCATCTTTCCCAGGGAACCTGCACTTAGTGATGGTTCTTCGTCCCACGGGGTTTTTCCAGCGCACCTTCACTGACATTGGATTTCGGTTCAGTCAGGAGGATTTTCTACTCAAGTTACCGGTACGAGCGTGCAGAGGTGTTGTGCCTGTGTGTGATCGGAGGCTGCCCGCACACCTCGGGTCGGGAGGGTGACAGTGACGCACTCTGCAGGCACCTATGTGAAGGGTAACTGGAGTGTCTCTGCCAGTAATGCCCTGTTTCCACCAAATCTCTCTCCGCCAAATCTCTCCTGTGGCATTTTTCATCTCCCTTGTGCACAGTTTGCTCCCCACAGAGCGTGTCCGTGGTAGTGGGTGGTGGGCTTCTCAGCCTGTCCTCATCCCCCGTGTAGGCTGCATGCCTCTGTGGAGGATAAACCACGCTCAGGAATTTGTTTAACATCTGAAAAGTTGAAAGACGTGTCTGGTGAAGCTTTTGCTATGACTTCCACCCATAATCGCCGTTTTCATCTCAATGGAAACTCCATACTAACATCATGTTGGTGATTTTTTCTATAATAGCAAACTGAAATGTGTTTATACTCTCAAGTCAAGTTTCCAAGACTTGTAAAGCCACCTTGATTATAGGACATAATGAGAATAATTAAGAGAAGAAAAGTACATTTATGGAATCTAAGGTTGACACAATTACAAACCCACAAAACAAACCAATGTTTTCCTTTAGGAAATAATGTGATTTTCACAAACTTTGCGTTTTTCCACTCTAAAATGATTGTCATTTGCAGTTTTGAAAATTCATGACTTATCCCAGGGCAGATGGAGACACACAAAACTCATGAGTATATATTTGTGTGAAATTGGCCAATACTTCATAACTTAATAAAATGTATGTATTTTTTCGAGATTACTGGTCATCCCTTGCAGAAACCTGCATTACTTTTGCTTTCAGCTCTCTTCTGCAGTCAGACACTGCAGCATCTCACTGTGCTTTGCATTTAAGGAAGAAAGCACCTGGGAGGTTGGCTTACAAAAATGATCAGATACATCAAATAAAAGCCATGTTAAGCCATAAGCGTAAGAAGAAAGCCATGCTGTAGAACAATATTTAGAGCAAGCCCAATTTTTAGATACATAAAAGATTGATCTGTGTATGTCTTGGGGTGAAGTCAGGATCACCCAGCTAACGGTGTTGCCTTGTTTGTAGGTTGTTATGTTGAGCTCGGTTAGTGACCTGCTGACGTACATTGATGAACAGCAACTAACTCCGGAGTTTGGAGGTACCCTGGAGTACTGCCACAGCGAGTGGGTCATCTTCAGGACTGTACGTACCGGGGCTGAGCACTGAGCTCTTGGGTGCTTGGGATCGATTGAGGAAGGTTTTCTGTAAGGCAGTGAGCAATGGGTAGCTGAAAGTAACCCCTCAAGCCAACTACGTTTCCTTGATCAGATTTGCAAAGGAATCAAGCGGCGTTAGGCACTTGATGGGTTTATAAGGGAACTGGATGATTAACTCCCTCAGGCTCCTTTTGAAACTGCTCCCAAAAGATCTGTCTTTTTAAGTCTTTATTAAAATTCCCTTAATAGTAGATACAAAATGGGCTTTTTTTTTTTAATAATGGTTGCTTCATGTGATTAATATCACAAATGTGTTTGGTAACCAGAGCAGTGAGACTGCTCTCTGCATACTGACTGAAGGCAGAGAATTCAGAAAATTTCCTATTATTTTTTTTTTCTTTGCAAGAATTTTCCTTTAATATTGCCAGGAATCAGGCATTTAATTCCCTGAGTTGTGCCTTGCCATGTGTTTCTATGCTTCCTGTACTCTCTTAGTTTTCACTGGGACTTTGTCTCCCAGATTAAGGGTACTTTGGATTCCCAGGTACCTTCCCAACAAATCAAAGCACTAATGAAAAATGTACCAGACATCCTAATGGCCCTTGTGCTGCAACATCATCCACACCAGCAGATGTGGAGCTCAGTATAAAGACAAAAGCACAAGACATTGTAGCTGGAATAACTCAAGCTGTTGCTTGTGCCATTAACTTTGTGCCAGTTTATACTGATGCACTGCCAAATTAAGGAATTTTTTAAATTTTTGGCTCTTAGTTTTGTTCTTTTGCACGATGTGTTAAAGTGATAACATCATAGCTCTCACACTTGGAGGCAAAAATGACAAAATGAATGACAAGAAATGTTAGGGTTAATCTAAGAAAAGGATGAGTTTCTAGACCATAGCTGCATATGGTAGATAAATGTCCATATGAAAAACCTCTCTCAAAATGCCCTTGTAGTGTGCTCATAAAACATTTCCTGAAATTTCCATGGAAAATACATGCTGCTTAAAGAAAATATAAATGTGTTCTGTTACATTTGAGTTTATTAACCCGTTCCCAAGAGCAGAGCCGGAGCTCTTCGTGTGTCCTCCAGGGGACGAGGTTTCAAGCCCCAGCAAGGCTGTGTCCTCTGCTTTTGCAGCGATTCGCTGCCAGCTGAGCAGGAGACCGGCAGCTCCTTGCTGATCCAGTCACCCGGTCTCAGTCCGGGCTGCGAGCGGCTTCGCGCTCTTCCCCTCCTGCAACCAGTGGGAAGATCAGAGCGAAGAGCGGGGCTGGGAGAGCCCCACCTCACCCCGTGGCGTGGGAGCCGTCTGGCGTCCAGAGCTCCCAGTGGCTGTCTGGGATGTGCTGGGGAGGTTCCAGCAGCACTCTCTGCCATCCCACTGTCTCCAGTTTGTCTCCGGCACGCTGCTGCTTAGCTCCCTCCTTTGTCCTCTTGGCGAAGCTGTGGATGATGTGGCCGTGGTGCCAGGCTGCCTTGTAACCTGCCATTTGGGCTTGCAAAGCTGGAAACGTCCCTCACCAAGAAGCCAAACACATCTCCAAAGCCTTACTGCTCGGAGGTGGTTCACAGTGTGGGTTAACCAGAGGAGAAGGAAGATAGAAGAGGAATTACAGGAATATGTGATATGGATCCTATGGTGGCTTCTGCTATAGACCTCCAATACATGCTAGGAAAAATCTCAGAGAGCACAAGAACAGGCAGCAGAAAACAAAGCATGAGGTATCTCTGCCCAATACTATCCTTATTTAAGTCCCTGTTGTGGATTCAAACTGCCCTAAAAGCCACCCGGCCATGTGTTGGTGGCCACTAGCTAATGCAGCACAGCACACATCAGCTCCCTCTGCAGTAGACATCCCACCCACCTCTCTCAGAGCAAGCTGTTGGGCTCCCCTGCAGATCTCAGCCTTGGCTCTTCACACCCTCTTAATGAGCTGTAGGAATATTCTGAATCCCAAGCTGATTGCAATTATTGTCTCCCACCAGGCAATAGAGAGTTTTGCACTAACCGTGAAGGAAATTGCACAGATGTTACAATCCTTTGGCACGGAGCTGGCAGAGACGGAGCTACCGGACGACATGTATTCCATTGAGCGCATCCTGGCCCTGCGCACGGAAAAGTACTACCAGCTCAAGGTAAGTCACAGCAGCAGCTCCGCCGCGTGTTTCCAGCCCCTGTTTGCGCAGCAAGATGGGATTTCTGGGGTTTGACTGCTTGTTTGTTTGGTGCCCGCTCCTCCTTCCCTCCCATGCATGTGTACGTGTTGACAGACAAAATAAAACACAGCATGACTATTTCTATATGTTACCCTTACGCTTGCCATCCACTCAAGTAAATACCCTGCCAGCATCCAGCAGACTGTCTCAGCTGCCGCCTCCTTGCTGGCTGCAGAAGTTGGTGTCTGTAGCGTGCTCCTCCTGTGGGCTTTGCACATCTCGCTGGCAGGAGGGAGGGTGGGAGGCTTCGTCACCTGTGGGTTCGTGCCCCCGGTGGGGTTCCCGCTGCTTCACCCCCACGGCTGGAGGACGCTGCACGCAAAGATCATGGGCGGGTCTGGAGGGATGGTTTGTCCCCAGGTCCCTCCGCCTGATGTGGCTTCCCCAGGGGGGCTTCGGGAACGGTGCTGGAGAGCATCTAAGGTGAAGGTTTCTTGTGAGCATGTGGTACGGAGCGTTCATGACGTGATCCCTGTCTTCACGTGAGCCTTCATGCTTCGTCTTAAACAACATTTGTGTCTTTAATATTTTAAGATTAATTTTCAACTGTTTGTGGTTGTGATTACAATTATTATAGGAGCTAGTGGAAGCTTTAGTGCAGCCAGCTGCTGCTCCGTCAAGCTGTTGTCTTTGCTGCTTCTGCATCTTTCTGGGGACGGCACAGGCCTGTCCCCAAACCTTCACTTCAGAAACGGTTCCCGTGTTAATAGCCGTGCTGTGTGGCTGAAGAATGAGCTCCTTTGCTTTGTGACAGGATTCGTTTACCTAAGTCCAAGGAGTGTATCTATTTTCATTTATCACCATTTGTCATTCACGTGACAGTGAGTTCCTAGAAGGCTGCCTGTACAACACAGACAAAATGACATCCAAAGTGTGCTGTGTGTAGGCATAAATGTATGTGCATATGTATAGAAAGTATCATTATAGATACTGCCAATAGTCCTTTATTTCTTCTTTGAAAATGAAGAGAGCTGTAGTATAAAACAGCAGCTACATATATTGCAATATGACTTACTGACTTAAACTTCATCCTTAGGACTATAGCCAAAGCGTAGGGGGCAAATACCGGCTCCACAATGTAGTCCTGTATATAAACCAGTCAGTAATACACGCTTTCCTCTGTGGAGAAATAAAACATGTCATGTGTTTTCATTTGCATATAAAGCACAGCAGCACTCAGTACAAGGCATCTGTTGCTTTTAATGCCTCGCCTATTAATTTCAAATATCAAAACCCCTCGTTGGCTTTTGACTGAAATGAAGTCCGTTGGCTTTTTTCTTTTGTTCCTTCTAAGACCATGAAGGATGAAAGCAGATGAGAAACTGTGCACAGATTGTGGCGACAGCAAGACATGGGATCCTTGTCTCTCTCATGACAACCCCAAGATTGGTACAGCTGATTCCTGAGTTCAAATAATGAGTCGATCAGAATAATTTATGTAGCTGTGATACTGAACAGAAGCTGGTTGCAAACACAATGAAAAAATGACAGAAATTAATTAAACAGAGTAACTAAGAAATTAACCTCTTTGATATACTGAACAGGAAAAAATCAAGTTAACACCTGTTTGACAGTCAGGCTACTTTGTCGTACGTATAATGAAAGGCTTTGAATCAAAAGGGGAACGCAGGGCTCTGGAGAGTGAGATGTAAGAGGATGAAGTAACAGCCACCTGCAGTCTAAAGCATGCTGCATAATTCCTCTTCCCTTTTGAGTCTCCTGGATGTGGTAGTATCAAAAGGAGATGGGGTTTTTGCCTTGTGGTCATCTTCCCTGATGTTTTAGTGACAGGGATGCAAACCGGCAGCGGACACTTGGTGTGTGGGAGAGGAGAAGCTCCTGGGACTGTGTCCTTCTGCTCCTGGGCTGCTGCCCTGAAGACGCTGTTATGGTTAGGTTGCTGTGAGCTATCTGGGGCAGGCAGACGTTTAAGCAAGCCTGTGCTTTCTGAATCTTCTCCCTAAAGCGGTTTTGCCGTTGTTTCTCTTGCAATAGAAACCCGGCTATCTCGTAGGATGGGCTCTTCCTCCTCCAGGAGTTGGCTATCCAACGGAGCCGTGCACAGGTCTCTCCTTCAGGGCTTCTTCCAACTCAGTTCATCAGCCACACCTATTTTCTCCTTCCTTCTCACCTCTGTGTTTGGTCTCTATTTTCTGAAAATAATTGACTAAATGCACCTGTTTGCTTTGGGGCTGAGCCCAACAGGGCACAAAGCAGCTCAGCTGATGTTAATGAACACTTGAAGGGTTTAAATGTTCACTAAGTGGAGGTTACATTGGAAGTGCTGACTTGCCTCTATATGCAGAGCCTCTAGTAAGTGGTGCCACACGGTCTCAGTCCCAGCTTTGTCCCTCTATGGGATGCTCTTCCAGCAGCCTCTTGTGATGGCCTCGATGGAGAAGCACAGCCTCCAAGCTGCAGAAATACTTGCTTGAATACATGATCTTGTACATAGGTCTCTAATACAAACCCACCTGCTCACCGAGAGAGACTTGTGGTAGTGCTGTCCTCCTGCCTCCGGAATCATTTTGTGGCCTGATGTTTTCACGCGTGCCAGTTTCCACCCAGCCTGGCAACCAGTCCATGGTTCAGCCTCCTCCAGCTCCAGGGGGTAACCCCACGTTAAGGGGGCTAAAGCATCTGCTGGGAGTCCTTTGGTCTGATGGATACTGCTGCTTCATTTCATACAGGGAGACTAAGGCAGGAGAAACACGAAATGCCTTATCCTTACCTCACAAAAAGTAGCCTGAATCAGAAATGTTTTGCATTATACAGGAAGATATTACAGCAGTCACAAAAGAGGGAAACTTGCTTTTGAGCAGTTTTGAAGAGCCTGACTGCGGGGAATGCAGTCAGGACCAACACCGCGAGAGGCCTGGGGACTGGGAGACTGTCAATCGGTGAGTGCACGATGTTCCTAATTTGCCTGATGTTTAAGTGGAAACACTCAAGTTATTTAAGTGTAGATGTGTTGTTTAGGTCACCTATCAAACAGGTAAAGACAAAGATATCAGACCCATCAAATTGCCGGATGACTTCTGTCAAATGACTTTGACCTCCTCTGATTTCCCCCCCAAACGGCTTCGATGAGGCTGTGGAGCAGATGCAGGGTTCTCCCATGCCAGGCTCCCAGGTATTATTCAGATAAATGGAGATAGCAACAGCTGCTTCACACAGGTGCTGTCATCTGCAGTGATGATTTCATTAAAATTCTCTCTGAGATCTTCATAATCATATATACACATCTGTTGACTTCTCATGAGAGCTTGGGTCCAGAAGACCTGAACAGGTGATCTCTAGGGCTTGTCCATCTCTGCTTGTCCTCTATTTGCAAATTGTTCCAATCCTGTCCTTTTTCTGTGCTCAAGGTTACTTGGCCAGCTGCATGAGATGGAGACTGCTTTTGATGGCTTCTGGGAAAAACATCAGTTAAAAATGGAGCAATATTTACAGCTGTGGAAGTTTGAGCAAAGTTTTCAAGAGGTATGATCAGATGCACTTCTGTTGGCAGAAGGAAGAGTTGGAGATGAAAAGGAGGGAAGAGGAGAGAAATTTTTATGCTTTTTACTTTCAGAGTGTTTAATTTATGCTGCTGTTCCTTGACTCTGGCAGGGCTAGCCAGCTTGGGGAGACCACTGTGCTTCCTCATGCAGAGCTAATTTAGGTATCACTGCCCTGCAGTCGCATAGATTTTGCTGATAGAAGCATCTTTGAATTTAGAAATTAGTTCTTGGATGCTAGTTTTATTATTGGATTTAGCAGTCTTAACTAAAGGGTGATTAATTTTGGTCTGAGAATGATTTCCTGCCTGTGCTTTGTATCCTTTTGCAGCAGTCTTCTTCTTTGTGTCTAGGTCAAGAATGCCATTGAATTTTTAATGGGTCAGCAAGCGGAGCTGCCCGACACTGGTGACAGTGTCCCCCAAGTAAAACAGAGGCTCAAGGACTTGGGTCATTTTGATGGTATGGCTCAGGTGAGATAATCTTTCACAGAAAGAGGCACTAATGAAACCCAAGAGGCACATTCTGTATTTGTGGTAGGAGGTGTTTTCTGAAATTACCTGGTTCTGGTGTAATTCGTTGGTAAGTGGCTGCACAAAAGGATTGATTTTGTGTCTTTGCTCTGCACAGCGACGCTGTGATCACTCTGAAAGCCAGGAGCAGGGTATTTAATTATCATAGTTAAAATAAATTGCTGAGCCACCATGAAAATCCAGAACAGATAAATGTCTGAACATAGGGGAGGCGTGGGAGTTAATGAGCTGGAAGAAGAATTATTTATATGTTAAGTGCTTTAGCAGCGCTAATAGGCAGAGACTTGTTACCAGGCACATGGAGAGGCAAAAAAGTTGCTATCTTGACGTGTCTGTGATTTGAACATAACATATGGATGAAGACTAAGAGATGTAGGGGAAGGAAGAGTGAAGAGAGATGATTCACGGGAGCCCAACTGAGGATGTGACTTCTGTAGAGGGATGTGCTTGGCAAGTGGGCCACAGTCAGTGGAGAAATCCTGAGGGATCTGGACACAGTCCCCAGAGGCTTCTTTGAAACTAAGAGTCCTAGAGGAAAGGTCTAAGGCTTTTTGGCCATTTGGAAGAAATGTCTGTGGAGAGAGGGAGGAGGAGCAAAAGGCCAGGCAGACAGGGCGCAACAGGGAAGCAGTCCCAGCCGAAAGCCAACCCTAGAGAAGACGTAACCATTACGCTGACCAAGATGTGCAGACAAGATAGCGTGTTCTTTGCGTCAAGCTTTGCTGCAAAGAGCCTGGTTTATTTTCACCATAAACCTTAACTGCTCCAATTCCCTTTCATGCTTATGAGCATAGTGTGCCTAAACCGGACATCAGCTGCGGTTTTTTGAGAGTGCAGTTCCTGGAGACGGCAGCAATACATTGCCAGCAGCCATTCACAGCATTGCTAGTGTGGTGAAATACTGTTTTCTTCTTCATCCTCCTTTTGGATAGCAAAAGTTTTTTTTCCCAGATGATGGGTGCCATTTTATCCTGCGTAAGCCACCCATTCTGGCTACTCCTAATGGCAGTCATCTCCATGTGTACCTGAAATCTGGTAAGACAAGAAAGTGCATGTTGTTACATGTAGATATTTTGGCATTATTTCAGTAAGTGTGCAATCCGTTCTCTTCCTTTCACTGAAGGATCTGATAGGGAAGGCTCAGGTGGTGATACTACACGGACACCAGCTAGCAGCAAATCATCACTACGCGCTCAACTTAATTTGCCAGCAATGCAATGAGCTGCGGCACCATTCTGATGTCTTGTCTGATGAGATCAAAAGGAAGCAGATGCGGCTGCAGAAAACCTTGGATCTTCATACACGCCTTCAGCAGGTAGAGTTCAGAAACACAGTGCCCTGAGAAGTAGATAGGTAGCTTCTTCGTGCGGTTAGCCTCTCCGCTTCTTAGCTGGAAGCATCTGGAATTTGCAGCTTTGCTTCAACAGTTCATGGTAGGAAAGTGTTCCCCAGAGGCTGGAAGAGTGCTACACCCCTCATGTAGCTGGTTAAGTTAGCAAATAGATATCTGCTGGTGCTGTGAATAGTCAGCAGAAAGAGGTGGGCATCTCCAGGGGACAATTCAGAACACCAAAGTTCAGCTGCTGCTGTTGCTCGTGCTTTCATGGTGCATCCATGTATTAATTGACTTTTCAGGTTCTCGTACCCAGTGCAATAGAGGTAATGCTTTCAGATAAGCTCCAGCCTTTTTTTGTTAGTGATTTATTAAGAATGAACACAGCTGACTGTAAAATAAGGTGACAGATTGGTAGATAGGCGCAGCTGCTGTGTGCTAGCATGAAAGTGGAGTCATGTGGCTCCAACGCTCTTTGATATCTTAATCAGCATCAAAAATTCATTTAGGGAAGTTCATGCTAATTAGGCCAGAAGGCACACGACTGTAATATGCTTGAGGCCATTAAGAGAAGCAGCAAAGTTTGACCCTGTTCCATTTCACTGTTTTGGGGGACGAGGGAACTTGGGTTTTTTTCTCTGATGCTCCACTTCAATATTGCATTAATCTGTGGGGACGGACGATTCCTCGGCAGCATCTTGGCTGCTGGGCAGTGTCCTCTCCTGGGCTCCTTGCAGTCCGGGTTGGTGCTGGTGGTCTAGCCCATGGGCTCTGCTGCAGCACACCGTGGTCCTGCTCTCCACGGCTTTCCTTGCCATTCACGGCACTGGACGTCTGCTGTCGTTCTTGGCTGCAGCATCTTCTCACGCCCGTGCACGCCACAGTGTGCGAGTGCCAACTGAACCCCGGCCTGGCGTTCAGCTATTACCTGTGCGTGTTAAATTTACAACTTTAAACTGCAATTTAAAATCCTTATTTTTTTTAAAAAACATGAATGCATTTACTTTGATCATTTCTCACAGTCCAGGTCTGCCCTGAGCCAGGCGTTTATCTCAAGAAACCTGCCTGTCTCGTTGTAAACTCTGTAGTGCCCTCTTCAGCTTTCTGAGTTGGAGAAACAAAGATCTGCTTATCATTTGGTTCAACTATGCACTAAATAGTGCTTTTGTGTCAGCTATACCACTGGTTTTATCGAGGTACAAGTGGGAGCACATCTTGGCTGGGTATGTTGAGGACGGCAGTCACCCTCCAGAAAAAATGTGGCCTTTCTACTTCCGCATCAAAATGCAATAGTTGCTGAGCTCTTTAGGAGTACTAATTATCTCCGTGTTGAAAATACAGATCTGGTAAATGATATTCCTCATGGGAACTTTGATTTAGTAGGGGTGCCGCTGACGGTCTCGCTCCCTGTGTTTGCCCCGTGCTGTTACCAGGCTCTGCAGTGCTGTGATGAAGGTGCCTACCTGCTCGCCAACCAGCAGATGGATAAGTGCCAGTCTAAAGAAGGCGCTCAGAAAGCTCTCCAGGACATAGAAAGATTTCTTGAAAGCTCTTCAGCCTACTTAAACTATGATCCCCAAGCCCTACACTACGATTTTGAGTCAGTCTTAACATCTGAATTGAAGGTAAGCAACCCCTCCAGTTCCTTGCTACACAAGTAAAAAGCAAGATCGGACTGTGTTGTGGTGTTGTCAGCTTTATAGTCCTCTGTTTTGGGTCAAAGTGCAAAATAATGGCAGTTATTTGATCACGGGAGTCTTTTTCGCTCTCTACAGTGCCAGATACAGTCAGTGCAGGTCAAGCTTGAAAACGTTCGAAGCATGTTTGAGAATCGGCAGTCTTGCTTCAAGAAGCTGTTGGATAAACACGTGCGGCCCATCCAGTTAGTAGCCCCTCGGCCAGAAAATCCACCAAGATCAAAATCACCATTATTCTCTCCTAAACATGGTAAAATATTTTAAGTTTATGGTATTTTGGGATTATAATATTGCTTTGAGGCAGGAAGAGTGAGGCTAAGGAAGGTTTTGAGAAACCAGCTAGACCTTGCTGGCTGATACAGAGTTGTTGTGTAATGCTAAATGTATATGAGATGATTTATTATCTTTCTAATTTTTGTGTCTAGCTTCCCATAGCTGTGTGAAGAATGGGGCTGGTCGCTTGGTATTTATTTTCACTTCCTACTCAGTGAAAAAAAGAGAGCTGTAAAGAGCACATACTTCCAGTTCTGCTTTACTAGCATCCTACTGGGCTGAAAAATGGTGAATTAGTACTACAGGGAAAAAGGGCAAGGTTTATAAACTTATTAGCATACCTATTCCCTGTGGCAGTCTCCATAACTGTCTCGAGCTGGAACTGACATAAAGTTAGATTGACGTTTGCAAAGGAGCTTGGAGAAATGAGGAGCTCAAATCTCACGAACAGAAATGAGCTGGATGCGTAACTCCCTTTGATTCCTTGAGAACGTCTTCCTTAAATCCCAATTGTGGAATAATTAGTGCCCATAAAGGTACATATTCTGGTTGAACCGGGGTCACTGAATGTTCTGCCTTGATTGTGGTAATGGGATGTGGCACAAAGTTAGCTTTAAATGATAACACTAAAACTTTCATCCTTGGCAGCCCTGTATGTATCAGAATTAAAAAATATTCCAAAGTAATGTCCATGTATTTTAAACCAGGGACACGCTAAGTTACGTGGGAATATTAAATTCAGTGATTTGGCTGTATAAAGCAATTAAACATTTGTGTATTAACACAAAATTTTGATGATGAATTAATGAATATTGGTTATGGTGAATTGTAGCACGTGCCACGCAAACAGTACAAGTGGCTTCAGTTCAGGGAGTTACTAATGTAAAAAACCAAGCTAGTGGAGGGATGGGAGTGAAGCTAGATGCAGTGAAGGGAACTAAGCTGCTCAAGATGCAGGCCAGTGACGCAAATAAATCCCAAATTTCCTTTTCCTCAGGCCGATGCCACCTTCACTAGACCACACTGCCCTCTGAAGCCCTTTCCTCAATCAGGAAAAAAGCTCGGAGTCTTTAAACTAGAGTATTGCCCATTTTACCTAATGTAACTTTTCCAGCTTTCTAGAAAGAGGGAAGTGTTAAGGAGGAATTATTGACTTAAAGAGTAGGGGTAAACGGGTGGCCACCTCCGTGGGATGTTGTGAGACCATCATCAATCGGCTGGACTTATTTCATGCCTTTATGGGATGCACGTTTTTCTAGCAAAGGCCCTCAGTCGCCTGCAAAGCGCAGGTATCCTCCATTAATCCTCTTCCTGAAAGAGACGATCAAGCGTGTTGAAACGAGCATGGCCAGCAAGAGGGGAAAGACAAAGGCTCCTCTTTGGATAGATCATGCCAAGAGAGCTTTTTAATAAGGCCTCTGTTTGATACCAAACATCAAAATGCTGCAGGCCTGCTGGCGTGATGTGCAGTGTCAAAGACGCATGCTGGGCTCCGCTGGGAGTGCTTTGAGATGGATGGGTTTTATGGTGTGGATTGAAACCAAACCACCTCTGAGCACATTACTTTTGTCCTCTTTTTCTTTCTTTCTTTTGTTTCCCCCCCCTTTCTTTTTCTGTCTGAGGACAGATGCTTCCTCTTTCATCTTTGCCCTGGATTTGAAGCCTGTCTGATAAATGTGGTTCTAATTTTGAAACCACTTTTTTGGGGGGGAAAAAAGAGTAAACCTGTCCTGTCCTGAGCCATAAAGCGTAGTGAGATGTGCAGAAGCGGTACAGCAGGCTGCGGCAGAGCCCGAGTGCTGGGGTAGAGTCGCTCTTGCAACAGAACGGCGAGCTGCAGCTGGTGACCGTCTCCCGTCTGAGTTCCTATCCGTGCTCCCTTCCTCCCAGTGGCACTCTCCCAGTAGGACCACTGGCGAGTCCTCGCTGCTTTTGGGTCTTCCTGTCCGTCGTGGGTCACGCCCCACGCACGCCTCTGATCTGCTCTCCAGCATCCAGATCTCTCTCCTTCCTCATTTGGCCGCTGGTTTACGCGTGGAGGTGTAAGGCCTCGTTGGTGCGATAACACGCGATAGCTTCGTCTTACGGCAGCCCCGTCTGAAGACGGGGTGCCTGCTCTCCGCGTGGGTTTGCATTCCTCTGCGCCCATTTTTCTCCCTGCGTCTTCTGCTTCACAAAAGGTGGTTCTTTCGGTGTCGGCACTGTTCAAACCTTCGATCTAGACACAGCTGCTGTTGCATTCACGTGTGCTGTGATGCCTTTTTTTCACCCTAACGGAAAGAAGGAACTTAGTCCAGTTTATTTATTTATTTATTTATTTATTTTTTACTTCGCTAGCCTCTTTTTTTCTGTTTGTAAATAAGGTGACTATTGCACATCGGAATGTGTTTATTTTTGGTCCATCTCAGAATTTGGCGCAGCCGCTGGGGCTGCAGCCTGGCACGCGGAGCCGTGGCTGAGGCTGGCGCCGGCGTGATGCTGGAGAAATTCATTATTGCCGTTCACGCTGGGGGAAAAGACCCTTTTGCTGAAGAAGTGGCATATTGACTCTTCAGGTGTAAGAAGTATTTGAAAGATGCCGTATAACTCGTTGGGGAGATTGATGGTTTATTTTTAAGCTTCCAGTTTACCTCTGTAACCCAAAGTATTACAACTTGTAATTATTTACTGACAATATCAATAAATTCTTCCAAGGTGGAGAAACAGTTTATACCAGCTGAGCATCTTGCCCTACGTTCATAAAAGGACTTTAAAACAGTATCCCAGTAGGTGATGTTCCTTTTGGTAGTTTATTTGATTTTATTGTTTTCTATCATTTGCACAGGCTTCACAGACTCTTTTAGGTTTTGATTACAGTATTCACTTAATGGACATTTTGTTTTTTCTGATTACTTTTTACTTTATGGCCTTTATGACCATCCGTGTCATTTGTGTTATTTGGTATTAGTATTGTTGCTTGAGATATCCTTTATTTTGTCAGTTTGCTTGTAGTATTAGCTAACTAATTATTCATTCTTAAAACGTATCCCATTTTTCTTTGTGACTTATTAGTTTCTGTCTGAACCACCTCCTTCGCTATAGATGTACATTACATAATTATGTTTTCTTCTACCCAAGGTGTGGATTTTAATTCCAGTTTGAAATTTTCATTTGATCTCTCTCTCCCTGGGAAGAAAACATCAAGAAAAACTCTAAGTTCTCGCAAGGTAAAAATTATTCGTGAAATCTCAATTAGTTTTATACACTGAAAAACTGAAACCCTTCTAAAAATTGATTGTACTTAGACTTTGGATTTGAAGATGCTCTTTTTTTTTTTTTCTTTCCTTAGAAAAAAAAGCAAACAAAAAACCCCCTTCATATCCGTATGGTTTAGTTGGATTAGTCCAGCACCTGAGATCTATCTTGGATTATTTTTCCAAGTCACAGATATCGATTTCCTGTGTGTTATTCCCTGAACTTGTTCTTTGCGTAACAGTGATGTCTATTAGGAAAACTCCCCATCTGCAGATGCTTCCCCTGTGGAAACTGTTCTCTGCTCTCTGCACTAATGAGTTATGTTACCAGTATTTTCAGATTTTATGTAGCGGGGTAATTTCTGGGAATATTTGGCTACCCATTATACGCTATGCCCTTTTAAAGTTTTGTGTCACAAAAGATTTCTTAAAAGGAAGCGTATTTCATGCTTCCCCAAGGAGCTCCTGTGCCGACGTCAGGGGCTGGGCTCGCCCTGCCCCTGCAGCCACCTCCCTGCACCTCTTCCTGGTGCATCCCATTTCTCTTCCAGATCGAAGTAATGCACGACTATCAGGAAAAGCGGAATTCCTTGCAGTCTTTTATTTCAGACAGCGATGACAACTTAGATATACTAAAAGGGTAAGCTTTCACCCTGTTTACAGCACTCAGAATGGTGTTTCTGTCTGGCCAGTCCTTGCCCCATCCATGTGTTCCTCCAGCCTGGCCTAGGTGTTCTCTCTTGCGCTTTTACCCGTTTTCTCATCCCTATGTTGGTTGTTCATGAGATTGCACTATGTTTTGGGCTAGTTGAACCACACTGACCACCCGTGGGTTTTTTACAGACATAAAAATAATATGCTTCTTTTTTTTTTATTCTTTATTTTAGCCATGTCATAAATGAGCTTATAGAAACTGAGAGAGTGTACGTAGAGGAACTCTTCACTGTTTTGACGGTGAGTGACTTCTTCAGATTGCTCATTACTGTTCCCAGGTGACTTGTACAAAAGGGCACCTGCCACACTGTCAAACTAAGCAAGAATGGGATGGGGCAGGTTTCTACCAAACTGTCAGATTCCAAGCTAGTCATAAATTTTCAAGTTTGCTCCCTAGTGTGTCTTTGTTGGAGGCATCTGCAGGAACAGTTGGTGTCAGGATGAGCTTTTCATCTAGAATGAGGGAGAAGCCTTCTGTTTGTACACAAAGGCACTGGTAATTAGTTTTATCAGTGCCTGGAAAAACGTACAAAAAAGCTGTTATTTTTAACTGTTCCCTAATTTCTTTTACCTTTTGGAGACAAAAGAAAGAAGCTTGTGCTTCATCCTAGGGAGGATTCTGTCTCAGTACTGTGAAGTTTGTGAATGTATAAAGCACATTTCTTTAGAAACCAGATTATAATTCCTCATACTGCCATTTTAGACACATCTACTTTATTCCAAAATAATTCTTGCTGATGGCCAAAACAAGCTGGCTGTTAAATAGCTCTCCCCCCTTGCATTTCTCTCACCGAGGAACAAGCAGGATATAAATCTGTTGGACTGCAGGTAGTTACACGTAATTGCCCTGCACTGATTGGTTTTTTCTGTTGAACCACACTCTATGTGATAAAGCAGTTGGCAGATATGGAGATTTATTACTGTGCATATCAAGTCTAGATAGAGAAAAATGGACAGATAGACTTAGGTTTTCTGAAGATAGTATTTCCTTTAAAGAGGGGAGCCTGCTTGCAGTGGTTAAATATAAATGACCAATTTTCCAGATACTTATCTTCTACTGAATCCTTAATCAACTACAAAGTGCCTGCTTAGTATAAGGAATACCGATTCCAACCATAGTGAGTGTGAGAGAGAAATTTGGAAAGCCAAAGAAGATACGCCATACACACTGAATACATTTTTGCAAACATTTTTGCTACTCATGTTAAAAGGACCTTAGTTCTGTGCAACGCTTGGTGACTAGCGTGGCCAGCTTGAGCTGTGGCTAATGGCCTTCTTGACGTCTTCTTTGCAGTAACAGTCCTGAGCTCTGGCCATGCCTTCTCCCTACCCTACAGTTAGGATGCTTACCATATCTGGTGAATGTTTTTGTGTTGGTGCAGTGATGTGATGTTACTGAGGGGAGATTTGCATTATCTCCTAGTTCCACCCAACAATTTGTAGTGCAGTGGCGTCCCTTCCAGCTCCTGCCCGGTTTGGGAGGCTGTGGTTCAAGAGGCAGGTGGAGCCGCAGAGGACAGAAATCTTGAGGCATCGAGGAGAGCGAGACCCTAGTGCTCAGCAGGGCTTGTACAAGAGCAAAAAGCCCATTGATTTTGGTATTTGATCTCAAGCTGTCTCTTCTTTGTAACAAGTCACCTCACGCACCGCTTCTCGTGAGGTTGCGTGTAACTGCATACCCCGTAAAAACACACTGCCGCTCCTGTGTCCCACGGCCATAGCAGCAGGCGTGTTCAACCCAGACGAGTATTCCTCCGGGAGCTCTGCCGCAGTCGGGCCGTAGCGAGAAGAAAGCGGCTGCGGTTTGCCTTTAGTGAATAGAGAGCATCTCTGCAGTGCTGGCCAGCCACACAGGAGCCATCCCAAGCCATCCCCTGCAGGACCACAACCCCCCCACGTCCAGGGACTGAAAGACAGGGGTTTAGGGACAAAAATAAGGAAATAAAAGGGATGTTGCACTTTGAAACAAAGCAGATTGTATTGAAAGTCTGTTCACGTCCCTTTTTCATCTGCCTTCGAGGAGATGCCAAGCCAAGGTCTTAGCGACTGAGTGATGAGCCCTTTTGCATCCCGCAGGGCTACAGAGCTGAGATGGATAACCCCGCCATGCTCATCCTCATGCCTCCCGTGCTGAGAAACAGGAAGGACATCCTCTTCGGAAACATGCCTGAGATATACGACTTCCACAACAAGTACGATGCTGCCTCTATTCCCCTTTTTACCAGGCTGATTTCCTAAGGCGATTAAATACCCAAGCCGTACCTTGCTCACTGCTGCATTTTGCCTCTTCTCCCATCTCTTGCAGAATTTTCCTGCACAGTCTGGAAAGCTGCCTGGGAGCGCCCGAGAGAGTGGGATTTTGTTTCCTAGACAGGGTGGGTGACTCACTTTCACATATAAAGCAGGCTGGAAGGCCAATGTTTCTCCTGATTTGTCGCACTCTGCGACATCTCAGTTATGTCAGTTGAGTAAGATGCTTCTGATACGCAATACCAACAGCAAGGCAGGGAGCGTAGGTGCGTGGCCAGCAGCAGAAGGGGGAGAGCAGCAGTCGTGACTACACCGTGGTCTGCTGGGATTCCCAGCAGTGGTTCTTTTACCCAAACTCTGTGACTTTTAGATATTACGGTTAGCAGCAGAGATAAAAGCAAATTTACCGTTTGGGCGTTCACCTTATTTGGCTGCTCAGCAGGTTTGCATGCACGCGTGCGACTTGCTTTTCGGCTTCCCTTACAGCGAGAGGATTTCCAGATGTATGAGAAATACTGCCAGAACAAGCCCCGGTCGGAGTCCCTGTGGAGGCAGTGCTCCGAAAGCACCTTCTTCCAGGTGAGCTGTTTGTTTCTACCGAGGCAGGCATCGTCCTGGGACACTCGTTTGTCCTAAACACCCTCCTCAGCACCCCACTGACTTTGCAGCATATTCTGTTTACCATTGCGTGGAAGCCTCGCAAAAATAGCAGGTGGAGTTTCTTTACACAAGGAGTTTGAGGCAGATCCATTCGTTATATTATTTTACGTGTTTTTATAAATTTTCTTTAGTTGTAGGCACCATATGACATTTTTACGTGAAATCTGTGAAGTCATCAAACCATACTAGTCATGCTGTTGGAATAACTACTTATAGTTGGTGCGGAACTTACTTGATGTGAATTCTTTGTTCCAGGAATGCCAAAGAAAATTAGAGCACAAACTCGGGCTGGATTCCTATTTGCTCAAACCAGTGCAGCGCCTGACAAAATACCAGTTACTTCTGAAGGTATTTCATATTCTGCTTTGAAAGGACATCAGGAGATAGATTTGTTTTCCAGTTTGTTTTATTTTTCAATTAAAGGTTACCTGTAAATCAGCACCAAGCCTTAGATTACATATTGCTTATCTTGGCCCTCTGTAGTGACTTTCAGTGAGGATGAAAATTTGCATACCTGAAAAAGGAAAAAGTGCTTTTAACAAGCCGTTTTTATGGGGAGAAAGACTGTTTGAATCTGTTCAGAGATGCAAAGTGACAGAAGCACTTCTAAGAAAACTGAACCAGAGATGATCATAAGAGTATGATGAATGAAACATAATATATTGATGCATCTCTTCTTCTCCTCAGGTTCTTATAGTGCCTGTAATCTTTAATGCATTTATTCTTGTGTCCCCCATCTGAGGCAGGGCAGTGCTGTTATTCCCACTTTACAGAGTGTGACCAACGGTGGGGTGGTGGCTTCTGAACCCCACCTTCCAGCTTCTTGAATGAGAGATGAGTTACACAAGAAGCTGTAAGTGGGCAGAGGAGGTCTGAAATGAAAGTAATTTTATATCAGTGGTATAATTCCCAACTCTGTCTTCTGCTTATTGACTCGAAGGCTCTGGATTTTATAAAATCTGTTCCTTGTGTCTACCAGTCTGAAGACAATCATCTGCTGCAACCTCATTTGAAGGCATATATGACATATTGGCAGCTGATGGAAAACCTGAGCCTGATTTTCCATTTTTTACCAAGCAGAAAAACACAACACAAAGACCTCGGATGAGCGTGATGCCGCTCTATAACCTGGCACTGTCCTTAAGGAAAGCCAGAAAAAATGGGCCATGCTTCAGTGGTCTGTTTCACACCTCACACTGACTGTGGTTTAGAGTGAGTCTTTTTTCTGGTGACATATGAAAAAAGAAACTAAGGCAGTGTAGGTTGCTCTTGGGCATTGGAAACTTTGGGCGAGATGGAAAAGTCCGCTTTGTTCAAGTGCAAACACGTGCTCTTCCATTTCTATTTTCAGGAGTTGCTAAAGTACAGCACGAGCTGTGATGGAGTTCAGGAACTTCAAGAAGCTCTGGTTGCAATGTTGGATTTGCTAAAGTCAGTCAATGACTCTATGCATCAGATTTCAATAACAGGATATGATGTGAGTAGATTTTGGGTAATGAGAGACCTTGCACAAGGCCAGATGATGCATTGGGAATGGATAGTGTCCCAGAATGTATGAGCTAAAAACTATACTAGAACAGCTACAAAGTGAATGGGATCAGGAAGCTCTTGCAGGTGACGGTCTGCCATCTGATTTCAGGATTTTGGAAAATATCCACATCCAAAGGACACGCCGAGTCGCATAGTGCCCACACTTGCCACCTTGTGGTTTTCGAGAGTATTTTTCCAGCATGCATCTTAGTTCTCTCATGGTTCACCTTATAATTCACCTGGGGTGTCTTCATAGCGTTTCTCATTCAACATTTAACTAAATACTCTCTGAGGCTGATTTTGATCCTTGCCCATTGAAGTGGTTGTCTTTCCTAGGGCTTCAGGGAAGGATGAGGGGTTGGCTTTCTAAGCTGCTGGTGCCAGTCCTGGCCTCCTTGAGAGGTCCATCCCCTGAGACCTCAGTTCAGGCCCAAATCTCATCTGTCCTCTGCCACTGAAGTAGCCAGAGCCCTTGACCTGGACTCCCATAGGAGCTGGAGAGTTTTCCTATCTTCCTAGTTCTTCCAGTTACTGACTTGTATCCCTTCACATAGGCTAGCTGCAGCCCTGCGTCCGAGACCTCTGCTTCCCTCCTGGCATCGTGCCGTCACTCCCAAAAGATCATCTGATCCTTCCAGGAAGACCTATTCTTAGAGTGACGTGCCTTGGAACAGGGCTGGCCCCATCACCCGTCATTGTTTGGACAGTCCTCTTACATTTTAATTGGCGTCTTTTTCTTTCTTTTTTTATTTGTCATACTCTCACCAGGGTGACCTGAGTGAACTGGGGAAAGTATTGATGCAAGGATCTTTCAGCGTTTGGACTGGACACCGGAAAGGTCCAACCAAAATGAAGGATCTTGCCAGGTTCAAGCCAATGCAGAGGCATTTGTTCCTGTACGAGAAAGCTTTGGTCTTCTGCAAGAAGCGAGAGGAACATGGAGACGGATATGACAAAACCTCATCTTACAGTTTTAAGCATTTTTTGAAAGTAAGGACTTTTTAGTTGGGGCTATTGCCATGTATATTGTAAACCAGTAACTCTGCAGACCCAGAAAGCATTTTTCCTCTAACACAGTGGCTTGTTTTCTGCTATTAAGGGTTGTAATGCCCCATATGGAAGTGCCATGCCCGTGAAAGGCTGTTGGTTGTAATAAGCTGTGAGGACCCCTGTAGCTGAAGCAGCAGCTGGGAGAGCCCGTGGACTCAGTCACATATGTGATGGCATCTGCCAGGGACACCGTGCTGCGGCCAAGTCCCAGGGATGAGAACGTGCCTTCCCCCCTCCCCTAGTCCACTTTCCGGGAGCAGGGGCGAGGACATGAAACCGGGGAGGCCCTTTGCGTCTTCTCCAGCCCACCTGGGAGAGCAAGGGGGCTCCTCCTGCCCCTGGTCCCCTGGGAGGTCCCTTGGGCTGGGGTCTGTCTGGTGCACAGCCTGGAGGAGCCTGGCTCCTCCTGAGCCCTGTTTCCCAGCCAGGAGGATGTGGAGACAACTCTTCTTCCTCTCTCATTGCCTGTCTTCTTTGGCAGGCTCTAACTGCAGCTAAAAGGACAATTATCAGACGAAGAGAGTAGCCTATGGCAAAGTATGAGGGACATAAACAACTGTCCCAAGCCTATAAAGGCCAATTATTATCAATAAAAATCCCAAACTGCTCCTCTAAGAGACCTTCTGGCATACTGCGTGTGATGAGCACTTCTAACACCAGCATTTTGTCTCAGTACTCTGCCTTGTTTTTCTTGATAAATAAAAGCCCAATATGGGTATATCTTAGAATGGAAAAAAATGGGCACTTGGTGGCAGAGCCCTCAAGCCCAGGTGCCGCAGGTCCCTGATCTCAGCGGGGTTTGGAGAGAGAGATGCCACGAGTATTTGGAAAGCCGTGTAAAAGGAGATAAGTCTGTTCAGCTCCAGTGCATGTTACAAATTGTGTATTAAAACCAAATCCCAGGCCATATGTTTAGGTACTTAAGTGTTTTTCCCAAGCAGCATAATTTTCTTTCTGGAGAGCTTGTTTTCCCTGTAGTACTTGTTTCACAATACATGCTTTTGAAAGAACTGAAGAGGTAGCACAGGGAAAGCCTGCTCAGAGGAGAAAATCTCCTGTTCAGGGGTCCAGGCAATGTGGCCAGGGATTTTCTTTGCCTGGAGAGGGCTCATGTAACAGTTGTTTGTGTCGCCACGCTGAGAGGTTGGGGTTAGAGAATCCGTGGATGCTGCAGGATTACGTCCGCACACATACGTTTTCTGAATTGCTGTCCTGAGGGTGAAATCCTGTTTCTGGAGCTTGAAGTTTGTTTGATTCATGATAGTATCAGGAAATTATTTTTCTTTGCAAGAATGTTTTCTGGGGATTCAGAATTAAAGCAAGCTGTTGGGTCGAAGCCGTGTAACTGGACATCTGCAAAACAAATAAAAGAACCCCTCAGGGTAATATTTTACATACTATGTAAAATATCCAGTGGTAATATTTTACATAATGTACTATGTAAAATATCCAGCTGAGATTCAGTAACTTAGAAGATGCGGGTTCATAACTCACTGCGATGCCAAGTAAATCAGTCTGCCTCTTAGCACCGTGGAAGTGATGCGGATGAACCATCCCAGAGCTTTACACTAACCCACCTCGGTCTGCATTGCAGTGAACCAGCAGCTGAGGGACAGTAAATCCTGGTCAGGGGGAGGAAGCAGAATTTCAAAATCCACTAGCATGAATGAACAGACCTTAAATACGTCTATTCCTGGCACTTTCCTTCGCATCCTCATAGTAGATCATCTGTAATTTCTAATATCTTGGTGTCTGGGCAGTTTTTTAGGAGCTTCCGTAGAAATTGCCAGAGGAGATGCACAGAACTGGAAATTGCAGAGTATGGATAAGATTATTTTTTTAAGTTTTAAGGTTTTTAAGTTTTCATAAAATCAGAGTGGAGCCTGATCTGCCTTTCTAAGGCTTTATGGCGCTGTACTGCACAGGATAAAATAATTTAAAAAAAATTATTTTAAAATTTTTAAAATAAAATAAAACTAGGAAATACTGACTGCTGTTCAGTGATGGGCCTTTCTGCATCTGCAGGCAAACGCTTTCTCAGAAGTTCGTCAGAGCTCTGCTGTTCATACCAGTGAAGGAATGAGGAAAGCTAATTAGCAACTTGCTTCCTATTTCCTGAGGCTCTTTGTAGTCACTGAAAATGGGTGCCAACATTTGAAAAAGTAACTAGGAACAGAAAGTTTGCCTAGGTGACCTAATCTGTAAATCCTTGTAGTCGTTTGGACCAAAAGCTCCGAGGATGCACATACTAACAAAGAACAGCAATCTTAAACAGATGTTCTTTCTAAGGCCTTATTTGTATTTATACTGATTTATCTAATGCAGTCTGTGTCAATAATTTATGGTGGATGATACCATTATTATTAGATCTGTTTCAAAACATGCCAGTGGGATACTTGAGCTATTTTTGACCATCCGTTAATCGGTGATAATTTGCTAGCAAACTGCTTTAAGTGAGAAGGTGGATTATGCGATATCGGGTATTAAAGTGTTTTTCAGCTTTATGGCATGTTTTTTCAGCTTTATGGCATGTCTCTAGCCTGGAGAAAAGGAGGCTGAGGGGAGACCTTATCGCTCTCTACAACTACCTGAAAGGAGGTTGTAGAGAGGTGGGGGTCGGTCTCTTCTCCCAAGTAACAAGTGATAGGACAAGAGGAAATGGCCTCAAGTTGAGCCAGGGGAGGTTTAGACTGGATATTAGGAAATTTTTCTTCACCGAGAGGATTATCAAGCATTGGAACCGGCTGCCCAGGGAAGTGGTTGAGTCGCCATCCCTGGAGGTATTTAAAGGACGTTTGGATGAGGTGCTTAGGGACATGGTGTAGTGGTGGGCTTGGCAGTGTCAGGTTTACGGTTGGGCTCGATGATCTTAAAGGTCTTTTCCAACCTATATGATTCTGTGATTCTGTGATGTTCAGCGGGTGGGTCTGAGATCTCCCGTTGCTGAAGAGTTTCTTGGTCTCTAATTGTAGTTTGAGCTACTGAGTCAGTTGGGTCATGTCCAGATCCTGAATTATTTGGGCCTTTGGCATTTCCATCCAGCTTATCAAAAGTGGTCTGTGATAACGGGTACCTAGGTACGGCACGCTTCCTGAAAGCCAGCTTTATGGCAGCTCAGGCTGTATATCCAAAAATTAATCCTTGTTTTGGAAACCTTGGGATGGTGTCTCAACTACAGGCATGGTCAGGGACCAAAAGATGTTGAACTGAAATTCCTAAAGGAGCTGAGGGCTTCACAAATGGGTTTTAAAGATCACTGAAAGAATGAAACACAGAATTCAGCGAGTAAATAAAGAATAATATGGCAGAAATAATGTATGTAGAAAAATAACGCGCCAGGCATTTATAAATCTTCATAAGCCCCGTCTGAGAAATTTCATACTGAAAGAGGTATGAGATGACTTTTCAGTTAGTTCCACTGATTCCCGAATGAAAAGTCCCCTAAGGTCTATTGATTGGTTTCAGAAAGCTTTTACAAATACAGCAAGCTAGCGGAAAGTCAGGGGGGATAAGTCAGATAATGACTTTCAGTTGCTACTGAAATTAAAGTTGATGAAATGTGTTAAATTGGGTGAAAACAGGTTTGTTTAACATGCTGCAAAATGCCTGGATTCATAGGGAAGAGGGAAAGATTTGTAGTATGTTTAATTTTTCGGTTCTTTTGGATTTGCAGATGAATGCAGTTGGAATAACTGAGAATGTGAAAGGAGATCATCGGAAATTTGAAATCTGGTATAGTGGGCGAGAAGAGGTCTATGTCGTGCAGGTCTGTAGCTTCAAAAATCTGGGTATTTGTACATCCTTGTAACAGTGTTAAGGAAATGTCTGATAATCCCGTAAAGATCAATGGGAGGCATTTAACTCGCATTTCTTCTTTCTCTTTGCCCATGTCAGCATTCACAGAGCTGTCCCAGTGGCTGGTCCTTGGTGTCCAGGCCAGAACTGTAAAAGTCATCTTAAAGTGGAGACAGAATTGCTCCTTGGAAATAGAGCCTTTTATTCCAGATGAAATCTCGAGTAGACCAGTAGTTTTACTGTGCTTAATAGCTTACGTGAATTGAGCTGGGAAATGGGCCTCGTGCTTTACTGGGCAGAGGCCACATGTGCTCCTCTACAATTAGATCTCAGAACTGCTCCCCGAGCAAAGGCTATTTCCGTGGTGCTGTTTCCAGTAGTCTTGCGACTCATCTACAAAATAGTAGCCCGACTGACGTGATTTCTTCCTGATTTTTTTTTTTTCCTTTTGTAGCATTTTGAATAGAAATTTGTGATGGTGAAACACTAATAGGGTGTTCACAGGAAAACCCGTTGTGAAAATATTGTTGATGGATGGGGTTTTTTAATTAGTCTTCTGCCTAGCTTTTTTCCTCCGTGTGACAACACAGTAGCCAACTTAAAATTGTAAAGCAGCTGTATGTAGCCGAGTATACATATATTCAAAAGGCAGATTTGGCCCTTTAAGTATTTTGTAAAAGAGGGAAGATGCATGCACACGTGTGCTTTTGCCTGCACTCCTTGCATTGTAGTGATGGCTCCACAGCCTCCACTGTGTTTTGCCTGGAGGTAGTGGGGATCATCAATTTTAAAAGATCAAGAATGTTTAAAACTTAGTGGTGGCTTTGGATAGAAGGGGATTTCAGATAATTACAGCATAGAAAAGTAAGATTTTATTCATACATTATAATGGATGATTCTCCATTCAAAACTCAGACAATTTTCTCTTCTTCCAGGCCCAAACAGTAGATCTGAAGATGGCTTGGTTGAATGAAATAAGAAAAATTTTGTTCAAGCAGCAGGAGCTTATAAAAGGTACATTTGACCAATTTCTCTGTGGCATTCACTGTGCAGCAGAACCTTTCCTATTTTCACATTGCTAATCTTCAAATCCACTAATTCTCACCAGAGAATTGATTTTCAGAAGAAGCCTAGTAGCAAAATACTGGAGTGAGGTCTTACATTACAGGGAAAAAACATAACTTAGAGCAGTAAAGGCCAGGTGCTTATGTGAAAATGAATTACAGAAGTACTTTTTTTTTTTTTTTTTGTCATTACCTTGGGGATTATTTCACATTTGTTATCATAGGCTTAATTCAACAAGATGCATAGCAGATGCCTAGTTTTAAGCATATTAGAGTCTTCAGTGGCATGCTCACTATTGGATTTGTGCTAACATACCATCTTAATCATAACTAAGTCTGTGCTTTGCAAGAGTCCCTAGGTCGGTTTTTCTCTTAACAGAAATCATTAGTGTTGTACAAAAGGTCTAACTTTTAAACTAATGCTTTGAGTGTGATGGTTACTGATACAAAAATGGATTTTAAGCTGATTTTTGACCTCCTCACAGTGGAGAAGCAGCAGCCCGGCTCGTGCACGGACCAGCTCCCACTCTCTTCCCAGCTGAGCGATGGGTGAGTCCCAGGAGCTGGACCGGAGGCTCTCGCTGGTACCCTCCCATCGCTGGGCACCCAGTGTCTTCTGGCCGTATCCTGGCTCTGTGCTATTCCCCTCACCCCATTTCTGTCCGAAACCTCTGGGTAGGTGGCAGGAGGGATGTGCTGCAGTTGGTCCTTCGGTGGCAGTGGCCTGGGGACAGGGTCTGTGAGGGGCACCCTCGAGCGCTCGCCGGGCAGCACAGCCTGAGCTGCAGCTCCTCTGCGAATGGAGACGAAGATCAAAGACGGTGCTCAAATTCAGGGAAAGAGATACTATAGCAATTTTATTTCCCCTCCCCCCAAAATTAAAACCAGTCACCGAATCCTTTACTTTTATAGAAACGTACATTAAAAAGTACCATTATTATTTCTGACCCTGTTTTACAGAACCTCGTGGAGTTTACGTTCCTTCGTAAAGTAAAACTAAGATGGATTTCTTTGTTTTAATCATTCAGAAAGCAGCAGAGAGCCTCCATAAGCTCAGAAGACAACGACTCGGAGCGCACCAGCCCAGTGATGCTGGACAGTGGGCTCCTGTCCCCCCAGAACAAGCCCCACAGAAGTATGGACCCTTCCCCTTCCTTCGGGGCGTGCTTTGCGGGTTCTGGGGTACCCCCAGCCTGAGCTGCACACTGTCTTGCAGGCTGGCCGGGAATGTCACAGTCCCTGGAAATCTGCGAGGGGCTGGAGGAGTGGTCGGGTAACCAGTACCTCTCCAACTGCTCGGACACCGAAGAGGAGGACGGGAACCAGCTGGTTAGTACAGAGATGCAATAGTCCCAAAGCTCGGGGTGCTGCCGTTTTTGGTCATCGCGCTTTGTTTTCTTCACTGGATGATGGGTGTATCTTGTCCATGTCTCTCAGATTTTCCACATCTCAATTCTGGGGAATGAGGAGATGTCTCGGCCACAGTTTCTTGAAATAGTTTTAATTAAGGTAGCTGATAGGGCTCTGTCATGTTCCCTGCGGCAGTCAGAAATAACAGCTGCGTGATATGAAATGTAGCTAAATAAGATAATTTTTTCTTACTACCACAGTCTCCAGGAAAATATAAAGCCCTTGCAGACTGCAAGAGGAGAGGATCAGAGGACCTGCTGGTGAAAAATGGTGATGAAATCCAGCTTTTGCATGAAGATGGTGAGGGACAGTGGTAGGTATTTTAGGATTACTTTGCCTTATCTCTCAGAGCCTGCAAGGCAGTCCTGTGCAAGTTCACTTGCCTGGTGATACACTCGTTGCAGCTTCTGATTAAGTTTTAGACTGTTCCAGAAAGCTGGAGAATTCATTCCCTTGCCAAGACTAGAGGCCATATGCACTGGCTTGGCCTGGGAAAACGTGTCAGGGCTTCCCTCGCCATGGGCATCTGGGTGGGCTGTATCCTACCAACATCTTCACAGCCCCTCTTGCCATGCTCTTCCCGCTTCAGACGATGCTTCAAGCGAGAGCTCTTTGCCCACCCCAGCTCAGCTGTTGGCTTTGTTCCTCTGGGCTTATTAATAGCAATATTGAGTAATTGCGAGACATTTTCCTCCCTCAAACAGCTGTACGAGTGTTAACTGGTTAATGGCTGCGGACCAGCTTTCTGTTGTATTTAAAGCTGTGCCTCGCAAGATAGCACTTCACAGCTGGTTCTCTCCTCGCGGCTGGGAGCGTTGCCTGGGAAATCACCATACCCAGCCTCCTGCCTGTTGAACCATTAGCCTCACTGTCTCAGAGGGCAGCGTGACCTCTCCTGATTTTTGCAGCAATTTGGCTGAGATTTCTGGCTGTCTTTCCTTTCCAGGTTGATTTCTGACTAGCTCTCGTCAGCCAGCCCGGGGTCTCAGTAGGAGAGAGCACAGCACGCTAATGCCTTGTTCGGGATGTGGAAGGGGTGATATTGGCAGGAACCTGAATCAGATTTGTTCGGGCACTAGCCCGCAAATGCACAGACACAGATGCCCCGCGGAGGGTTCCTGGCTGGCATCTACAGCCCTTGCACTTCAAGAGAAATTCAGATTTTTGTTAGCGAAAGCAAGATGAAAAGCATCTCAGTACTGCTGAATGCTCACCACCTCTCACAGCAGTTTCGGCCAGTGCCAAGCAAAGATTTCTCACACCAAACTTATTTGTTAGAGCAGATTTCACTGCATGAATGAGACGGAGAAATGTCATTTATGAGTATGGGTATTTCCAGCTGCCTACATCTTGGCTTGAATTTACTTACAGTACCCTGACTAAATTCAGCCTACCAGTCTAGCTTAGTAGCAGAGGGTTGAGAAAAGTAATTGCCCTTGGCTCCATCGGTAGTCAACGGAGGGAACCGGCACCTCTGGAGAGCGATGCAGGTCTTGGGCAGGATAACTCATGCTCTGGAGAGTCCTGTTCCTCTCCATTGACTAGAGAGGGGCCCAAGACAACTGTGCTCCCAATCTGGGTTTTCTGATTAGGTTCCTAAATTTAGGTGGGAATAATACTTCAAATGCATGCCCAGCTCCTGTTAAAATGCTTCCCTGGTTTGAACAAATTGTTGGTCGCACCAGCAGTTGTGTAGAGCGTGCCCGAATCAAACTGCTCCTGGGTTGGTTGGTTTCTTTTACTAATACCGTTGTCATTCAAAGGTTGGTGAAAAACCTAAACAGAAGAAAAGAAGGCTGGATTCCTGTCCACAGTCTGCAGATAGTAGTCGGTGACTGCAGATTTCGGAATGCCAAAGTCGCAGGTATCATATAGCACGCCTAGCAGAAATATTTCATAACTCCAATCAGGTCTTTTAAGCCATTTGCTTTACACTTGGTGTACTAAATCTGGCTGCATATGCCTCTGCAGGAAAAAAAAAGAAAGCAGCTACTCCAAAAAGCCTGCAAAAGTAGTAAATTAAGCTTTTTTGTGTTTGTTAACACCTTAAGACATTTCTGTGACTTTAGGCACTAGTAAATTAAAACCAAGCATTTAAAAACGTAGATTTCTTTGCAAGAGCACTGGGTAGAAGATCGGGGAGAAGAGACGGAGTCTGATCAGGGATTCCTGTGACTGTTTTGCCTGCTCGCTGCTGTAGCTCAAACCTCCTGTGAATAGGAGGTACCTAGGCAAAATCTCCTCCTGCTGCAAAAGACGTCGTGGCCTGACCCCCAGCACTCTCAAGGCAATACTTCATTTCTGCAGCCTCACTCTTGCCCTCATTGCTGCCTGCTTGTTAATCCATCGTTAGAATGAAGTTTATAAACAGGTTACCGGGTTTCGGCAGAAGGCTTCTAGTCTCAAAAATCATATTTCTCATTTTCTAGCCGTAAATGTACATAGAAATAGATAGGGAAGCATAACAGATGACACAAGAAAATGCCTTAAGAGCAGCCTGTCGCCCTTGCCATGTATGCGGCGTCACCGCTCCATGTGTTGCCTCATCACCATGCTGTCCGCTGGAAACGGGAGACCAGGGTTTGTGATGGGAGCAGCTCAGGAAACCCACATAGATTTAGTCCATTAAAAAAAAAAAAGAGAATCCACCAGTTATGGCCATGTGAAACAAATTTTGTGAGTAGATTTCTTTTTAACTACTTCCTTTTTGTCAAAATCTATTGTTTTGATGAATATGAAGGAAGCCTTCTTGAAAGGCTTAAAGTTCCAGTCAGCTCTTGATGGTTTTCCAGTATATTTCAGTGAAATCCTTCCTATACAGGAAGGGGTTTTTTAATCCCCTTTGTTGCAGGGCAGTCAAATTTCACAGGTCGGAGGTTTTCGGACTTTACGTAAGGGGTAGCTCACAGTGGGCTAGCAGCACGGCTGAGAGGGTTCCCCTTGGCGTGCTGCCATCCTGGAGCACCAAGCGTTGTCTTCTCAGCAAGTCTGGTTATCACATCTTGCCAGGTCCTGGACCACAGCTGCACAGGAGGTTTCCCCAGCCGCAAATGCATTTTGAAAATAGGGTGCCAGCAAACTTTGAACGCTTTTGGTTTGCTTTGTCAGCGGTCTTATCCCCCAAAGCCTAGAGACTCGCAGCTCCAGGCTGGTTGACAAAGTTGCTGAGTACAAACTAAGGAGAATTTCACAAGGCGAAACGGCAGAAGGCTTCTCCTGTGAGTCTCGCACCACTGCCCGGACGCTTTGCAGTCGTGTTGCCAGGGTCGAGTCACAGCACTGAGGCTCTGTTTTCCCTGTTAAGATTAACTCGGTGTCTCTCTCGCTATTGCTGATCGTGTATGCGGTCTCTAGGCATGATTCTAATTTTACATGCACTCCAGGCGATGTTGTAGGACGATGTAGGATGTTTTCTTGCTATTTCCTAGAGCTATTCCTAGAGCTTTTCGGTGACGTGTCCTTATAGCCATAATGTACTTGCACTCTGAAGACTGATTTTCAAACAGTACCTTTGTATTTAGCGATCCCCTTTCCTCCGTGGACTGGTCATTTTATACCGCGGGTGACTTTGTACCGCTGACTGCTGGGGAACGCAGTCTGGATTGGGCTCTTTTCTGCTGCTTCAGAAGGTGGAGCTCTTGCTCTAATATAGCAGAGGGAGAATTAGGCAACCAAGCTTGTAGAGCAAAGTAGGGGCAGGAGGGAGCAGTGTAACCCTCACATATTATTAGCTGCTTGTACTGAAATGCTGTTTTGCATGTGAGCAGGGTAAACTTGATTAACATGTTGTGGGGTCCCCGAGAGCTTTGAGCATGCTGGAGTTGCTTCAGAGCTGGGGGAGAAGCAGTCCTGGCCCTTCTTGGGGGGTAGTGCCTCTGCTATTGCTCAGCTCCAGGTCCCCCCAGTAAATAAGAATATATCTCCGATCACAGAATTTCATAACCAGATTTCATACAAATCTGGGATTTGTTTTTTTGTTGTGGGTTTTTTGGTTTTATTTTTTTTCAGTGCAAAGCCTGTAGCTGACTAGATGAAATGGTTCCCTCACCTTAACGTTTTTTTCTTAGGTTTACACTGTGGCCATAACAAAACCCTCCCCTCAGAGGATGGCTGATGCCTGCTTGCTTACAAGCTGTTCCTCTCCCCTCCTGCTAGTTGTTCCAGTGTTGGGCCAGTACAAATCATAGTGAAGCTACAGGGAACTTTTTTCTGCCCATTTTAAGTTACCAGATGTGTATTTGGTCAATACCCCACTCCACTACCATTGCCAGCTTTGCAAATCCACGGTCCTCCTGCCCCCAGCCTCCGAGGGAGAGCCTAGGTGCAAAGCTGAACTTGCAACATCCAAATGACTCCACAGATGGTTTTTCTTCCTTTCCTCACATGGTTGCATAGGTAATTTTCCTTATAGATGGGTGGTTACTATTGGCAATGCCATGTAACTGTTGATAAAGCAAGTGTTTGGGTCCAAATCTTCTTTTACAAAGGTGTGTGTGTGGGAAACCTTATTAAATTTTCTGTAAATCTTGGCCTGGATGTAAGCCAGGAGGCTTTTTGGGAGGAAGGTGGCTGGGTTGGAGGAGGTCAGTTTGAAAACCAGTTTTCCCTCTGGTGTGCCTCTAGCTATAATTTCTGAGGTTAGTCCTTGCTGCTTTCTTCTGAATAGATTTATTCTGTCTCCTGTGCAAATCCATGGTGGATTTTTTTTGTGTGTGCCATAGAAATAGTTTTACATCGCAGGTGATAACACACAGATCTCAAAATGGAAAAGGTTTGGAGAGAACTCTGCTCAGAAAAATCAATATTCAGAAAATAGCTACTGCTCAGATTTACCTGCGTGTTGCTAGTTTAAGCTGCCTTGCTAAAGCAGTCAGGCATTGCCTGGTCGACAGACCTGACTTTTATATGCATTAGCAAGGAGATGCAAGATTATCTCTTCCTTTCCCTTGTGCAAGGCAGACATCTCGGGGAAGGTGAGGGCTGCAGCGTCACAATCCCAACTCCCCTTCCACAGCGGGGCAGGAGACAAAACATTTCTGCAAGTCCCCTGGTTGCTAACGTGCCAAAGATCATGATTTACAGCACTGACCGTGTCTGTGCCAGTGAAGGGAAAGGCATCTCGCCTCTCACCTGCGCTGCAGCACCCGCTTCATGGCAAACGGAGAGCGGGGCAGCAGAAATGAGGTCCTTGCTGCAACCCAAAGTAGATGTGTGGCTTGTTTTCACTTCAGTGACACTGTCCAGCAGCACTGCAGGCTCCCCTCTCGTCGAGGTTAAGCTCTGTCCCTGCTCTTCTTTCCTCTCAGCAGTGGTAAACAGACACAAGCGAAAGGAAACGGGTTGTTTGCTCTCGAATTTTCACATCAGAGCAAAATGGGGCCAAAGGATTTTCAGGTTTTTTCACCTGACCTTTAAAAGCTGGGCAGAGAGAAGGGCGAGCGTCCAATCTCCACTCGCTGCGCGGGGGTTGCATGAGACTGATTTCTTTTAGAGAGAGCATGAAATAGAGTAGCCTGAATAAAAAAAGGGATTCAAATGAAAAATGGAAGCAGTGATAAATGCCTTTACTTATTATGTATATAAAAGAAATATTGCTACAACTCTCAAGTTCTTTTAAACAGCAAAAAAGTTCTATGGCAGAATTTGACTTGAGCCCAAAGGCAAGGAGCGTTCAGAGCAGGCGTGGAAGGATGCTCTGTGCCAGGGCAGGCGCCCGCTTGGTTTAAGGAGGATGCAGGCTCCTGTTCTACCCTCCAGACCCTCTCCTAGTTTGTTTTAACGTCCCACTTGCGAAATTATCTCTTCCAAGCCTTAAGGGGATCCCCTGTGTGTGCCCTTCATGCGATAAAGCTGAGTAAAGGTTTCCCCCGCTGGCAGTGCCCGAAGGACCGAGCTTGCGTGTCCTCTGCTCCTGCTGGCCAGGGTGGTGGGGATCGTCCTCTCGACCATGGTGAGCTTGGGGCAACCCTTTACGTGGCTCCCTGGCCACGTGGTTTGAACCTGCCCGATCAGCGTATCGTACGTGGCTGAACTCTTGAGCTCCTGCAGCCTGGCGTAAGCATGTTGGCTGAAATGCGTAAGCTTTGGCTAAGCTCTGTTTAAAATGCCACTTGTAGTTTTGCAGATGCAGCGCAGCTGTTTGCACTATTAATCATGCACTTTAATGATTGCAGCCACAGGCTTTTGTATTTATGCAGGGTCCGTTAAAGGTAATGTTGATTTCTTTTTGGCCTTTGAAACGTGAAGCAGGGTCTCCTTGTACAACCTGTGATGCCAGCCAGCTTCACAGAAAAGCTATTTTGTACCGCTGTAGAAAACCATTCTGAGCCTGAAAAAATAAGGAGTCTAGAGAAGATATCAGCTGGCTGCGCTGTGATAATCAAGTGATAGATGATGGAAATGAGTCAAACCCTGCGGTCCTGCCTTAGACAAAGCTCTCACTGAAGCTAGTGGGAGTTCAGCTTTTCGGGAGATCTGCAGGAGTGCACTTTTTTTAATGTTATACAAATGTTACGTGATTACAGGGAACAATGTATTTCTTGGAATAAGATGCTTTAATATTAACATCATTCTTCATTACTTTATAGATGCTGCCCTGTGTAACACGAGAAAGTTTAGTTCCCCTTGAATTAAGGGTGAACTAGTAGCATCCTATTTTCGATGCTCTTTGGAAGCTTTCAACTAAGTGTTACAGAGAAATAGCACAATAGTTGGAGTTGTCCTGTACTATTCATCACATTCACAGACCTCCACAGCTTCATCTGCACTGAACGGGACTGGGGTCCTAAGCAGCTTCTCATAGTCATAAAGGAAGCCATTCTCTGCTCTGTCTTTTTTTTCTCCTATGGAAAGTACAGTATTTTATTAATTTTACCTGCTGTTTTTCCATGACATCCATCACGTTTCATCAGAGAAGTACACTACAGTTTCCTGACACTTTGTTTAGATGCTTGAAATTTCCTCTACAGGTTGAAGGCTTTACCTACTTATTAGCTGACAACTGTTGAAGTTGCAAATAAAAGAGTAGATTTTGGTAAACCAAAAAAAAAAAAAAAAAAACCAACCAAAACAAAACAAGCAAAGAAGCTGTATGTCCTGCTTTAATTGATTTTATGGATGGATTTTTCTTAAATATTTACTTCAGCTATGTGAATGTAATGTTCTGTAAGAGCATCATCTGGCTGACTCACATGCGAAGATGCAATAACGCTAAAGATCCTCTTTTTGCACTTGGGGTCTGACTCCAGCCCACTGCAGTCAGTCCCACTGATTTCAGTGAGGTTTGGATCAGGTCAAACTGACAACTCAGGGTTGTCGCCAATCACTTAGGGTCCCAAAGTGTCCCAAGGCTGAAACCTGTATCTAGCAAGTGTTGAAGTTTACATTAAATGTATGTACTTTTGGAACACGTGCCATAAATCAAAGCTAAATGTCCATGTTTGCACTAAGGATGTTCTTGTGATAAGACTGTACTTTTCAGCATCTTTAACAATAATGTATCTATTGACTTTTTGAGAAAGAAAAAAGAATATTGAACACTCATAATTTAATTTTGTGTTTCTTTGTCTAGTTTTGCTTTTGTAGAACATAGGTACAGGTGGTTTGACTTTTAAGCAGATGTGTACCAAGAGCATCTGACTGTGTTGAGAACAGGGTTAATAGTATGCATGCGGTAGTGAATTTGCTCTGTCCCGTCAAAGTGAAGCATTTTATACCGTGGACTGAAGGGGGACCTTTATGATCAGACTTTGATTTGTGAGCCATGGATTGTTAGACACAGTCCCAAGCTGTTAAGTTAAAACATACTGGGGTGGGGTTTTTTTGGTGACCATTTTTCTATGGAGGAATTGTTGAACTACTTGATGGCTGTGGTTGCCTGGGGTTTCCCCGCCATGCTGGCATGCAGCGGTGGCTATTTCTCCAGTTTGGGTGGCCGGTATTGTGGGTAACCCCCGTACGCCCTCAAAAACCTGACCAGCTGAGTCTGAACTGAGCAACTCTGCAAGAGCTAGAAAGATCCCAGTATTCTTCAGCCACTGGCAATCATAGCAGAGGTTTTAAGTCACTGAAGGTTATTTCCATCTACTCTAAAACTGGTCACAATGCACTTGCTAGGTGGAAAAGCAGGAGTCTCTTAAGTTACTGTCGGGGCTGTTTGTAGTGGTAACAATTCTTGTGGTAACAGTACACATTTTGAGGTACAACTGTAAATATTTGTCTCAAACATAGCACACATTGCATATTAAATGGTTTTAATCTTTTTTGTCTTCCATAGTTTTAAATCTAAGCTTTTATTAGTTTATGAGGTTGATAAGTTCTGCAAATCTGAATGTACAGTCTGAGATTTTTAACATTTGAAACTTTGCACACGACATGGTATGTTACCTTAAGTATGCTGTTGAACTAGGCTCTTCATGTATATGTTGTAGAGAATTACAGTAGAGAATTTTCTCTGACTGCAAGTTTAAATGAACTATATTGTATATGTACCTGTAAAAAAATGTGTTAAATCTATATTTAAAGATTAAAAACTTGTTAAATAAATTCATATGAGAATATGCAATTCTGTCCAAAGACACCTCTGCTATAATTCTAGAGAAAAAAAAAAAATTCTCACAGCGTTGGTTTTATTTAATTTCTTTGGAGCAAATACAACCTTCTTGCATGCATTTTGATTTTAAAATAAGCAGTGGCAGATGATCCGATTAGCTTCTTGCCGGATGTAGTGGCAATGAAATTGGGAGAGGCACCTGAGCGCTCATACGGATGTCTGAAATAGCAGCTATTGAAATCCTGCCCTGGCTCAGGGTGTCTCCAGCGCCAGCCTCCCCTGCATCCCAGCACCGGGCAGCGCTGCCGGGGGGGGACCTCCAGGTGGGTGGGCGCACAGGGACCGTGCGGGCATCAGCAGCCCTTCTGCAGGTGGCGTGGGGGGAGAGGTGGTCTTGGGGGCACGTCTGCCCAGGCGGGAGCGAGGAGACTCTCGTCTCTGGGGTTCTGCCTCTGGGGACGTGCCGTGGTCCTGCGGGCGTGCCTGCGGCGTGGTAAAGCCCGTGCGTGGGCTGCCCGCGCCAGGCATCACGGGGTGCAGTTCCCCCAGGCCAGACTGTTTCCCCATGCACCCCTGGAGTTTCCAATTGGAAGGAGATACGAGATGAACCAGCACTGATCAGAGGTAAACCTCCTTTCCTCTGGGATTATTCCCTGCCCTTGAAGTTGGGAACCGAATTAAGCCCATTTGAGTCAGCCTGGCACAGGGCCTCTGCCCAGCGTAGCCTTTCCCTGGGTTGCCACCTCCCCTTCCCCGTGCCTCGGTGCCAGCGCCCGCCCTGGGCACGGGGCTGGCACCTCCCGGCGAGGTTTCTCCCACCCGCTCAGACCGGACGCTGGGTTGTCCCATGCCACCTACTTGGGGGACATCCCCCAAGCTTGTTTGGGGAGGGCAATGCTCCGTCTCCATCACCACCAGCAGCACCCATGGCTGCAGTCTCTAATTTAACATGATTAATATGGAGACCAGGACAGGTAATGAGCACTAAGTAGTTCTCTTTATAATCTTAACAAGGCTCTGCAGAAATCATTAGCATAAAGCCTGCCACTACCTTTAGATGAGTTTTATACAGATTTTAGGTCATTTATACAGCCAATTTATGCCATCCTAAAGCAGGAGGAGCATTTCCTGCTGCCCGTGATCCATCTCAGCCTGGCTCATGTGAAAACGTCTGGCCGAGTGCTGTGGGTACAATGCTTTGTGTGTTCGCTGCCCTCGCAGGCTCCTGCTACAGGGACGATGCTGGTGCCCAGGGCACCCAGTGCCTGCTGGGCTCCCCTTGCCCGCAGTGCTGTGTGGCAGCTGTGGGCACGCCGGTGGCACGCTGGCCCAGGGCACGCGTGACCAGTGCCACAGCTCATCCACACCAGCCTCTGCACTTGGGATTTGGGGATTTACCCATCTCAGCAGTGCCGATGCGATCAGGAATGCAGTCATGGGTAATTAAAAAGGCTTTTTATTTCCTTATTACCACATTTCCACTGCCTTCTCTCAACTTTTGCCTTCCAAGAGGAGAAATTAGTTCATTTAGAAGTGTTTATTAAAACACAATGATTTCTGGAAAACACGTAGATCGCTACGGTCTCTCTTCAACAAACCAGTCCATCCCCCAGCACGGCATAACCTCCCGTGGGTTAGGTAAGCTTCGTGATTTCTTTTATCCACTTCAGGTACTTGGAGACCCTGGTGTAGATGCCGTATTTACCTGGCTTGGCACATTCCTCGCCCCAGCTGGTGATCCCTGTGAGAAACCAGGTGCCCTCGATCTCGGTGGTGTAGGGACCTCCGCTGTCCCCCCCGCAGGTGTCACTGCCCCCGGCCGGGAAGCCCGCGCAGAACATGTTCTGCAGGATGGTGGTGGAGGTGCTCTTGAGGCAAGTCGGCCGGTCGACGAAGGGCACCTTGAGGATCTGGAGGACGGTGGCGGGCCGGCCGCGGAAGAGCATGCTGCCCCAGCCGCTCACCGTCCCCATCCCGTGCTTCAGCAGGGCGTTGGTGAACTCCCGGCTGCCGATGCAGATGGGGGTGACGTAGCTGTTGAAGCTGAGCGGCCGGTCCAGCTCCAGGAGGGCAATGTCGTTGTGGTGTTTGTTGATCGTGGCGTTGTACGTGGGGTGGGGAATGATTTTCACTACTTTACGCCGCTGCTCCGTGTTGTCGTCCTCGTTGGTGTTGTATTCACCTGCAGAGACAAGCACGGCTTGGGCTCCATGGCCAGACCAGCGACCATGCCCTGACGATGCCGTCCCGATGCGATACCAGCCCAGCCAGGTGGCTGCAAAGGGATGAGAGCTGCACGCCCCAGCCCTTGGGCTGCTCTGAGCCTGGTGCTGGCAAGGCTGCTTGCTCCTTGTCAAAGGGCGTTGGAGGTTCCCCCATGGGAACACCTCCTCGGTCCCCGCAGCCAGCAGGACCTGAACCCCCAGGTGTGGCACCGGGCACGCACTGGCCGATGGAGTGCCAAAGGCCCAGATGCTTTTGCCAAGGTTAGCAGCAATGTGGCTGTTCTTGGGATTTAGCCCTCTCAAAGAGACGTAAAGGAATGTTGCCCTCGCATCAAAGGGGGAAAGCCCCTAGAATTAAAAATCTTTGTCTAAAATAAACCATTTATTAGCGAAAAGAAACCTGGCCTTCCCTTTTCCAAAACCACACAGTCATGGGGCAGAATGGGGCACAGGAGACTATGCAATGTCACCCCCCCGACACCCACAGGTGCCCCGGGTCCCTGCCGCCGGCACGAGGCTCAGCTGCTTGCCATTGCAGGGTGCTGCCGGCAGCTTCAGGCTCCTCTGATTGAGTTGCTGGCAGCCTGTTACCTCCCCTCCCGGCTTGTGTAACAGGTAGAGGGAAGGGAAAATGTTCTGTGGTCTCGGGTCGGCAAACGGGCAGCGTCTGGGTCTGCCTGCGGCCGAATCCCCTCTCCTGCCTGTGAACTGGCTGTGCTGAAGGCTCGAGAGCAGGATGACTTTTCCGCTTGCTTTCTCGCAGCCCAAGAGGCGCGGGGTGCATTTAACCCCTGCTGCGGTATTTCTACATGCTTTGCTGTAATCTCCAGAATATACGATCTCCTCTAAACAATATCTGCAGCACTCCTGGCCCTGGCAGTGTCCTGTGTCTGCTGCGTCTGCCTGCGAGGAGCAGCACAGAGCCCAGCGAGAGAGGTGAGGCGGCTTTCTGTGTTCATGTTAATGCTGGTGCCTGGTGAAGGCGGGTTTGGTGGCTGGTGCTGCTTGATGTACTCTGTGAGGGTTTTTTTGCAGCAGATCGTGAATGTCAGCTTCCTCACAGGCTGTGTTTCTACAGTGTAAATGCAAGACAGGTGTGGGGGAGACTTTCAGAAGGTTTTTCTTATGCTACGGCTGGTTACTATTGCTGGGGACCTGAAAATATGCTTCAGGGATGAAAGTGGAGAGGCAAAGAAGGACAGGGGAGGCGAATGCTTCTTCCACCCCCTGCTATTGATTTTTGGGCCTCCTAGGATGCTATATACAAAGCTGAACATTTAGCATGAATGGACGTGAAGGAA
This sequence comes from Mycteria americana, assembly GCF_035582795.1. Taxonomy (NCBI): domain Eukaryota; kingdom Metazoa; phylum Chordata; class Aves; order Ciconiiformes; family Ciconiidae; genus Mycteria; species Mycteria americana. The sequence continues at coordinate 18,875,516 of NC_134374.1, read as the reverse complement.
TCAGATGGTGCCCATGCAGCGTACGTAGTACAGGCACAAATTCAATAGTCCCTGAAGCCCTGCAAAATCGTGTTTTGCTTTTTTGACTTGCTGCCTGTCCAAAATCCTGCCCTGGAAACCCAGCGGTGCTGCAGAGCCGTGGGAAGGTAGCGCAAGGGGACCTGGCTGATAACGCATCCTGAATGGAGGGGGGGTGTGACATGCAGGAGAGAGCCTGGAAGGAGAGGCAGTTTGCATGCAGATGCAGCAAACGCAAAACCCCTGTCCAGGTGGAAACGTGCTTTTCTGGGGGGAAACTCTTTTTGCACTGGGCATTTTGTACTTTCTCATGTCAGCGGGCACAAGGCTGGGCTTTGTGCTGGGCTTTCCGGCAAAACTGCCTGAAAGTAAATAGCAAAAAACGCTGCGTGCAAGCTGCGAGGCTCACCCTGCCAGCACCGGGCGGGTGATGCCCAGCCCCACGGCGCTCAGCCTGCAGGGTCTGGCCATGCACACCCAGGAGCTTGGCCACGTTAACATGGAAGAGGAAGATGCAGCTGGAGCCTCTTGATGAGCTTGTGTCCGTAGATGTAAACTCAGCGCTTCAAGGTTCAGATAGAATGTCGTTTTTGTCACTAATACATTTTGTAGTGTTGAAACAGAAAGCATGATTCTTCCATGCCTCCTCTCAGTGCTGCTTGTAGCAATTACTAACCATATCAGCGTTCCCCTCCTGTACCTATCAGTGTAACCCTCCTATACTAGATATTCATACAGGGGAGAACAAATACTTTGGGGAAGCTGATTCTGCCACGGCTGTGAGAAGTGGCACCGTGACACTTGCCAAGGCCCCGCAAGACCCCGTTATCAGCAGGCTGCCTCGCAGGCAGTCTGGAACAGCTGGGTACCAAGAGGCGCGGGAAACACCATTTTTCAAGCAGAGATACATTTGTTTTGTAAAGTAGCAGCATCGCTTGCTGTGCAGTCAGGCAGGGGCAGCGTGGCCAGACTCCCCAGAGACCCTGCTGTAAAAGCACACTTTCCCACATGCCAGCCTAGTTTCTCTACTTCAATCCATAAATTCTCTTTACTTCTAAAGAAGTTAGGAGCAAAAGTAGTCATCTTCTCCTTGCAAAGAGTTAGTCAGTTGCTGGTGCCCCTCTTGCACCAGCCACACAAATCTGTTCTCTGAGAGTTGTGTGAAAACTTAGTGTGACCCCCCAAAAAGAGCAGAAATCCTAGTGAGGTCCTATGTGGCCAGCAGAGAGAAGAATCCATCACACCAGCTCATGAAGCAGCATCTTAACTGAAGCCCACTGGGCTTTTAAGCAGCCTGGGGTTCTCTCTGGCTCAGGTGAGGTGATTGCCTGTGGTCGGGTTGAGCTGCGTTTGCAACGTGGTCCAGCAGCTCCGTGGCTTTGGGACCAAGGCCAGACCCAGCTCACCGCTCCCACTGGAGGTGGTGGTACCTGCAGAGACCAGGCTGCCGAAACGCCGCAATCTGCAGTCTTCAACAAGGGGCCTCGATGCCCCAAAGCAACGCGTGCCACGTCGCTGCCCATCGTGGTGGCGTGGGCCCCAGGGTTCTGTGCAATGCCTTGCGCCCGGCCAGTGCAAGCCCTGTCCCGCGTCCCTTGCCTGCACTGGCCCGATGCCACCCCCGGTGCTCACCTGCCACGGCAGTGACGTTGTCGCCTGGCTGCAGGCAGTGCGCTGCCGACACTACCCATTTCTCGTTGATGATGGATGCGCCGCAGAAGCCCACGCCGTGGCTGTTCACCAGATAGACCTGTGGGAGCAGAAGGAAATCACACCCGTGGGCTCGTGTAAATCAGTGGGATGCAGGGGGTTTTTTTGGCTATAGGACAGGCTGCGTTTAGGCCGTACGGACCCCGTGCTGCCAGAGATGCTGCTCCTCGGGGAGTCCCTGCCCCTCCGTCCCCTGCTCTGTCGCAGAGGGCGGCCAACCGCCCCGCACAGCGTTAGTGCCCCGTTGCACGTCCCCTCCCTTTGCCGCCAGGCTGGGAGGGCAGACAGCCCCGAACACAAGCCTCAGCGGAAAACTCAGAGCGTCCAAAATACAAGCGCTTCTGCACGCACCTCCTAAAAGTGCTTTGCCAGTGTCTAGATCTTAACTAGTTAACTAGGGGCAAAATCTTAACTACCCATTTCGTTTGGGCATCTAACTGCCTCAGCACTTACGGGGCGCAAGCCAGGACATCCCTTATGCTGGAACTTCTAAGTAAATTGATCAGCTGACTTGGTGGACTGTGTTTAAAAGAGGGGTTTCTTTATAATTCACCCATTTCGTTCCTTTTGCGTGACGTGGCTCGTCGCTGTCTATCTGCCTCGTACTTTCCACACATTTACTCCTTCGATGCCTCGCTAGGCAGAGCCGGCTGCTTTTTAAGGAGCTCAAAGGGATTATTTTCAGGAGGTGCCTGCTGAGGTGAAGGTCTCCATGAGCACAGCCAACTAGCCAGACGTGGTGGACTTGTAGTGTGTGAATTTACTTTCTTTATGGATACTGATTTCTCATATTTAACTTTCTGGTTCTCCTCTTGACTCTCTGTGAAGGTGTGGTGGGTGCCAGCATCACCTATGGTTTGTCCCACAAAAGGCTGTGCCGGAAAGCTCTGCGTGGCCAGGGCAGCGGTACGGCCTCTCCCTCAGACACAAAGCACGACCTCCAAACAAACCTCCCGCTGCTGCTTCGGCTGGTTTGTTTGCCAGTAACACGTTACTGGCATTTTTAGCTCTGAAATGGAGGGCAGGTGCCTGCTCCTGACCTTTCTAAAACACCCTGCTCACCGCTTCACTGCCGCAGCAGATGCGGAGGGATCGGCTGGTCTGTGTGAATGGGCATTTGCCTCCCTGCGTGGGCAACAGTTCATTGACATCCCCAGGGTCGGTCTGTGCCAGAGCTTGCAACAGAAAGAGATTTGCCATTCCTAAAACCTCATTGGAATTTATTACTTTGCACTCTCAGCCACTGAGATTTCTGTGCTCGCTGAAGCCAGAGTAGAATTTAAGGGCAGTAGATGACTTTGAAAAAGATCCAAGCTAGGAGCTAACTTTCCTTTTGACACCAATTCAAAAGTATTTGCAGAGCGGTGGGTTGGAGGAGGCTTCTCTGCAGCCCCCCTCACCTACGATGTCGCTTTTGGTGAGGTAGAGACGACAAGGATGTTGCAAGGAGGATGTGGGCTTGGATAAAGAAAGGGCAGCTGGATTTGGTAGATGTCATACAAGGTCAGATCCTTTGTTGATATAAATTCTCATGGATCTGTTGAAACTGATGGAGCCAAAAATGGAGCTGCCTTGTTCCTTGCAAAGCTGTGCCTTGCAAAGCTCCCCTCCCTCAGCCTTCGGCTTAATCTTGGTAAATTCGTGGACTGCTGGGGAATCTGTTGCTATAGCTCAAAACTGGATCCTTTGTGCCCTGCAGATAAAGCTGCTGTGACTCTGACTTCTAGCTTTTTTGCTAGGGTAGACCCCCTGCCATGTTTTGTTGCTGTGGCATAAAACCGTGAACAGAAAGAAGCTGTGTTCCTGTTAGACTTGAGATCTATTGCTAAACTAACCTCAGAGACAGGCTTGAGTATGTAGAATTAAGATGATTCTGCATTCAGAAGGAAATGAATAGACAGAGCAATTGCTGGGGTTACGGGAGCTGGAGAAATAGCCAGTACCTGCCAAGGCACCTCGCCTCTCATGCTGTCTGATCCACCGACAACCCGGTTGCCCGTCTTAATTATCGGTGTGATTTTCGTGGTGGCGGCGGTGCTGGTTTCCGTGATGTTGTCGAGCACCTCGTCACGAGCATCGTTGTGGTCATCGGCAGTGATGTTCCAGTGCTCAAAGGTGTTCATGGCTCGGGTGAGCTTGCTCTTCGCTTCAGGAGCCGTGATCCTCCCACAGGGATACGGCACTGGGAGAGAAACAGTCACGGTTACGACTGGCTGTGTGTCCCGCTGAGAGTTACAGCAATTGAAGGAGCAGGCAAGGAGGCAAATGCTGCCTCATCTCAGCTCCCTGTCTCAGGACCGACACGGGAGACGCAGGGCCGCGGGCCGACTCGTGCGTTCTCCGTGCAAACAGATGCCTGTGCCTTTGAGCAGCAGTGCAGGTAATATGTAAGAGTAGCAAAAGCATAAATTGTTTCTGGGCTTTAGAAATTAATTCTGGCCAGCTTATAAAAAGAAGAAAGCTTGTGAGAGAGAGCGCGCGTCTGACGGGACGGTGCAGCTGCGCCTTTATTTCGCGGGATGCTGAGGTGCGTGCCTGGGAGGCTTGCTGCCATAGGCAGCCAGGCGCTTGGCTGACATTTCTACAGCAAGTAACTCCAGTACAATAAAAGTCCAGCTGGGAGAGGGCAGGAAATAATATCTGCCAATTGTACAGATAATCCTGCTTGGCACCAAGGTGAGGAAAACATTAATAAACTCTTTCTAGAGTTGTAGCTTTTCTCTCTTAATGAAGATCTCATCTGTAGGCTCATTTCAGACGAGCTCTTCCCATTTCTCTCCTACGCAGTGTGTGCCGAATTCCTGCTGATAGTGGCAGTCAAAATAGTAAATAGCATCAGGCATTGTCTTTCATCTGAAAAGCTTTTGACAGTACTGTGCAAACAAACATTAGTGTAAAATCAGATGTAAGTGTGGCCTACTGAGATTTCTTTTTGGTTTTTTTGTTTTTTTTTTTAAACAGTCAGCTTTAGGAATAGGGCCTAAATAAGTGATGAGTGATGGAAAGTGCTACCTGTGAGGTTAGGCTAGGAAATAAGGTTTCAGAGCCAATAAAAGCTAAGCTTTTTCAGGAAGGGCAATTACCCAACCTGAAAGATGATCTTATTGCTAACAGTAAAACTTTCTGGTCTGGTGAAAGTGATACAGCATGTTGGGCAACACAGGCCTGAGCTCTTAATGATCTCCATTAACAGAAGGACTCCCAGCCTAAGATACTTCCTACACCGATTGCTGAAAGTCAGCACTTTCAGGAGCTCAAGGCATTCCTGGCTGTGTCTTATCAGACCTTCAGAAACTAACTCACCTGCATGCTAGCTTAGGTATGCAAATCTATTACTCTCAGGTGTTAGAAATATGTCAGCATCAAATGTTAAATTGACCTTAGATGACAAAATATTTCTCTACTCAATCTCCTCTTTCCTCTGCCAGATGTGCTTCTGAGATGTTCATGCCCAATTAACTTGCTGTGTTGTGGTGGGTTGGGATTGCACGTGTCAGTGTAGTTAGAGATATGGTAACAGCCTAGGAGCGGGGTGAAGTTGGGGAATATAACAAGAACCAGCTATTCTTTAGCTCTTTATGAAGTTGCAACCTCAAGCGATGCATTTTCTCTCCCCCCCACTCAATACCACAGGTAAACCACAGAGTCTAGTTCCTGTTGAGGGTCTTTGTGTGCAGATACACACTGTTGGGAGGACAGAACCACCACAAAGCTTCACTTGTTTCCACCCAACTTAGGTAATTATAAGACACTGTGTGATGGTCAGCCATGAAATGGACCACCAGGAGGATTTACACTTACGAAAGATTGTCTTTTATTCTGAAAAAGCTCAGAGCATCCTCGATGTAGGATCAGTAACTAAATAGTAGCTCCTATTGGAAGAACGTGGGAGCGAGCTCTGGCTGGCTGGACACCAGCGTGTATGCTGGTGTAGATGAACATCACGTTTATGCCTCCAGAAAACTACTGATCCATATCTAGAAATATAAGATGGCTGCAAGTGGGAGAGGCGTCTGTGCGAGCAGCCATCTGAAACGAGCATTTGCCTCATGAACAAATTCCTGGACAACTATCCTCCTTCTCCACCCACCTAGGCTAAAAAAAGGGTGTTTAAATTGCATCCTTCAAGCCTGACCCCACATCTGCCATTGGGAAAGTGCAGGGTCAGGCTCTTTACATTTGCTAAGCAGGAAACCAAGGCTGGTTTCCAACAGGATATTGCATTTCTATGAGATTCATGTATCTAAATCCAGGACAAGACCTTGGAAACTTTCACCCAAATCTCTTCAAAACACTTTAAAAGTTAACCTGTAGGTTCACAGGACTTTCCATCTTCATGAAGTCTATAGCCAGCGGCACAGGAGCACACAACTTTCTGTGGTGGATCATGCCTGCAAAAGTGCTTGCAGCCTCCATTTTTAATAGCACAAGTGAAGTCTGAAAGAAATTAAAATGAAACTGTGAAAGCTCTTTAGAAATACAACTGGTCAGAGATTCACTGGGACTTGGGCCTTTGGTCTCAGCCTACAACCCACTCCGGTTGTTCCAGCCTGTGGAAAACAGGTGCTTGTTTGCAAGGAGAGTGTCCTCCTTCCAAATCACATCCCTGCTCATAACGAAGGAACGCTGGGCACCTCTTCAAGGAGGCAGGTTGAGGAACGGCCCTATGAGAGGTCCTGCCGAGCCCTGGTGCGGCTTCCTGCCTGCACCAACTGCGTGCTGCCTGAAATTTGGCAGCCTGACCCTAAAGGACTCCTGCAAATATTTGGTTACACGCCACGTGATTTCCCCACCGTGGTGCTGCTCTCCTCCCCCTGTGCTTACGGCAATCCAGCCCCGGTGCGGATGCTAGCGGAGAATGCCGTGTGTCAAATGGGAGCAAACCCTGAACCCAACAAGGGTTTTGTCCTGGGATTATCGCTGGGGTCCGAATTTAAACCCTCAAGCAAAGCCATTTGTTCTTCCTGACACACCAATAAATCATCGCAGCCTAACGTGGAAGACCCATTTCAGCAGGACGTTTGATGAAACGGGTCCCAACCTGAGGCACGGCGAGGTTCCTGTGACTTGTGCGTGTCTTCCCTCACCCCACCTTGCACTCCTCTTGGAGGTGGGAAACCACTAATCCACAGACGTCCTTTTAATTCTCAGTGAGTTTTTAAATAACTTCACAGCAGATTAACTCCACTCCTACTTCCTCAAGGACACCTCCCTTCCTGTAGCCATTTTAATGCCATCATTTACTATTTTTACAGAGCTCCTTTTCACGCCTCACTTCTAGTGCTATTTTTGTTCCTGTCTCACTTCCACGAGAAATCTGTAATGAGACTATTTAAATTTGATGCAGCTTTGAAATGCTCTTTTTAACATACGCTCCTCTCTTGCCAGAGCAGAAGCACAACTAGAAAGAGAATCTTTTATTAGTGCAGTGAGTCTAGCACATTATGCGAGTTGCACAGCCCCTGATTATATTATAAATATAAGAGCTGAATATCCCTCTTGCTTAAATTATCAGCTGTTTGGTTCTCATAAACTCCTCAACCCATCAGGAAAATATTTGCCTTTTGTTTGCCTTCAGAACCAAGGTTGCTGGGGATAATTATAATTACGAATTTAGCAGAGTGCCATCGAGAGGAGGTTGCAATAATCCTGCCCTGCTCAGCACCTGCTGCCCAGCCTGGCGTGAGGAATGGAGAGGAGGAGTGAGAGCACGGGGCCCCGTCGGGGCGGGTGGAAAACTGTTGCTTTCAGCAGGTGAGCACGTCGTCCCTGATTGATGAGCAGCCCCGGAAAGGCTTGTGCTGGGGAGATAAAGGAAGGTCTCTGTGTCAACATTTGCGCTGGCAGCCACAGCGTGCCGAACAAAAGACCTTGAGCCTGACTCTCTGTTGAACCCTGCGTAAGAGCAAGCATCTCAGTGCTCAGCAGAGGTGGAGCTGGGGCTCCACCAAGGACAGGAGAGGACGGAGACATCCGCTCCTATATCCCCAAGCATGTCCCCCTGTAATCCCATTGCTGACAGGCTGAATTTGCACATCCATACAGGCAAAGTGTGTCCGAAACAGCCCTCGAGTAGCATGAAACTCTATGCCCTCTTTGATCTGATGGGATTTCAAGTAGGGCAGAACAAGCACAGGACGAGCCCCCAGTACGTACCTATCTCACAGTTTCTGCCTTCGTACCCAGCTGGGCACCAGCACACATAGGAACTTACTGCATCCTTGCAAACGGCTCCATTTTTGCATGGATTGGGGTCGCACTGATCTCCATCTTGGAGAGAAGACAGGAGAATTAACAAATACGAGCGTCCACCACAGCTGGTGCCGACGAAGCGCTGGAGCCTTGCCCTGTGCAAGCCTCCTGTTAAAGACGAGCAAGAGACTGCACACCTTCCTTCTTTGTAACGGAAAATAAGTCAGATCCTGGCACCCAAGCGCGCAACAGGCAACGTCAGCGCTGGGGTAACATCAGTAGCAGTGCTTTACCCAGAGTCCTAATTAGGTACCCCGTCCTGCGTGGGTTAATTCTGCTCTTTTCAGCAGAACTCCTCGTCGGTCTCCCTCATGCAACATCTCAACAGGACCTCATGTCTTGGCTAGGTTAGACAGACAAAGTTAGAAGGTTTGCTTTCTCAAGAGTGGTTAGAATTTCCTAATCTGAATTATTTTAACACTACTGTCTTTGTTTTCTGAAGGTTTGGGCCTGTCCACTTGGCTTTTCAGACCTCTCTGTGTATTAGGTTTGAGCGCCTCGGTCATTGCTCTTTCTTTCCAAGTCTTGTACTACTGTTAACTGGTCTAGATTTTTCTTCACATGTCAGGGCTTTTATTTTCACAGTTGCTTATAGCTGAGAAGCTGAGGCTTTAATAAAAGTACCCAGTATTGCAATATTAGTGATCTAACACTTTGGAACAGTAAATCCGTGATGTTAAATTACAGGGAAGTGCGCTTTGAAATGGTTATGCAAAGACAAGGAGGACGGGGAACATCTACACGCATTTGGGTACTGCCAGTAAGTGTGGCTGTTCATGGTGCTTTGAGGAACGGGCTGGAATGCAGAAGGCAGCTTGCAAACATGGACAAAATGGTTTTGTCTCGTCTAAGGCAGGGTGTAGGGGTTTGCACGTAAGGCGTGGATCGCGGCTGTTGTCGCTGCTTGGTGAGGGCAATCGGAGCTTGGTACCGCTTGGGTGCTGTGCAAGGGGCGAGCTCCTGTGGGCTGCACGCGTTGGGAACAGCAGCTTGTAAGCTGAACAGTAACCCAGGCTCTTTGGATGATAGGGGAATATATGGCATTCATTATTTTTGAAGAGCTAATTGGTTACAGCGGCAGGGAAACAAATGCAGTGTTGAGTTTCATCGGCTGGTTTTTCAGAGGACAGTCCTACAATGCAAATGTAACTTTTTTATTTTATAGTCTGGACTGACTAATCTGAATTATTTAAGGCTTTTTAGTGAGATGTTCTGGGCGCTTCGCCAATCTACAAAACAGTTCATTTATTGAAACGTCCTTAAAATTAGTTTCAGATGTTTTAGTGGGCATTGAAATCTTTTTGGTAAGGGACTGAGGAGTCGTTGGGGATGGAGGCTGAAAGGGATGAAATAGATGGTGGAAAGAAAATGGTGGAGAAGCAAGGGTTTGGGACCACTGGTGTGAATTGCAAAGAGCTGTTTGCTATGATCATGTTGAGGCTCCACTTTAATATGGCATTTCCAGGGATTCATGCTGTGCTTGCACAAGGCTGTGCCTTATCTGGAGATCTCTGCTTGAGAACAGAGCATTTGCTGTTTGCTGGAGGGGTGTTAATTATTGCTGTCTTGTTTTACTCTACGCTACAGCTGAAACTAGAAGCCCAGAGTGTGACCTGGGCTCAGTGGATCCAGTGGTCTGTGTGAACTGGTTTTTGTTCTGTGAGGTTTTTGAAGTTTGTTCAAAAAACCTGCTAGAACAAAGAAAGTGTTAAGTAATTTTTTTTTGCTTGCAATCTGTATACAAATGGGACAGGCCCAGGCTGGGTGGCTGCAGGATTTAGAGTGCATGACGCTGACTAGCTCTGTCATAAAACTGTTTCTGAATGCTGGAATACATTTGTTTCAATAAACATCTGCTATTTATGCACTGAGAGATGAATATTATGTATTTGAACACGAAGAAAGCAGTTCTTACCAATGTATGTTTTCCAAAACTCCATCTGCAAAGGAAAAAAAAAAAAAAGACGTTTCCCTTGATTTCGAATTTCTGGGCACTGCCTGACTGACGCAGTAAAGGGACGACTCCAAAGCTAAAGCAAAAGGCTTGCAGGGAAACAACCACCTCCGTACTCCCGATGGTGACCAACGAACCTTGAAAGCAGTTCCCCAGACCAACTCATGGATCACAAATGAGAATAAAACACGAGAGACGCGCTTGGCCCCTGCAGGTTTTCCCCTTGCTGTTCACTCCTCCTTCTCCCTCTGTGCATCACCTGAAGGGCTCGTAGAGGTGTGGGCTGGGGGGAACAAGGTGTTGCCATTTTGCAGCAGCAATACTCACCGTTTTCTCCGTATTTTCAAACACTTCTCGGGCTTCTTCAAAGCTGCATTTTTCTTCTATGCATTCTCTCTCGAGGTTCCCAGGAATAACCTCTTCCAGTCTGTTTGAATTGGCTCGCTTTTGCCTGTGCAGAACTGAGTTCGCCTCTTTGTCCTCAATGAAAACTGCAATTTGAAAAGAAATACGGGCTAGAGATGAGCACGTGCCGTCGTGTCATGCACCTGGGATGGGCTGTCAGGGCTCTGTTCTCCCAGAAAGCAAGCCCTTTTCATGCATTCACCCCCTGTTGCCCCATGGCCGGGGACGTTTCAGGAGTGTTATCATCTACTTCAGGTTTCTTTGGTGTCTAACTTAAGTGCAGTCTGGAGAACGTAGAGTCAAACTAGTCGATAGACAGAAATGACTGATGGCGAGAGGGTGATTAGGAGCGCTGAAGTTCGATGCTTAAAATACCCTCAAGCAGATGGTGTGAGTACCTCCTATCATAGATGCACAGACCAGAATAAGCTATTTGAGAGGGGAAAATAATAGGTTTTTTCATGCTGCTGCTTGGTGAGGCCTTGTTTGAACACAGAAATCATCCTGCCTATTTTGGCTGTGAAAGGCCATTTGCCTCCGCAAGCAGCTGCGTCCCTTGGAAGCCACGGGCTGTTTGCTTCTCTCCCTGCCCCTCACCCGTGCCCACGTGCCGGGGTACCACCATTTCCTGCGGGCAGGAGCGGTGATGTGAGCCCTTCTCACCCCCTGGGCAGGTCATGTCAACAAGGTGGTGTGCATCCACCTTCAACTTGCCGGCCAAGCTCCTGGGCAGAAACCACCAGCAGAGAGCTGCTGGCGCTGCAGGGACCCCCAGTCTAGGTGGGATGTCCACGGTGGCCACCAGCCTTCCCATGGTGGCTGCCAGGTGAAGGGCACAAGGGCATGCAGTCCCGTCATGGTGCTACCGTGAACGCTCTCCCGGCAGGGCCACGCGTCCCATGGGCAGGGTCGGCAGCAGCAGCCTCCCTGTGGCAGCGGCCCAGCAGGGTTTGCTCCTGACCCACCTTTCAGAGACCCCTGCCTCTGCTGAGCACTCTTCCCCCATCCCACTGCTCTAAAAAAGACATTATTCACCCAGAGGAGCTTCCCGCTTTGCCTCCCCAGCCTCTCCTCTTTCTCCACCCTCCCTTAGCGCTCGCAGCCACGTCCCTTTTTGTCACCAGATGGCACGGTAGAGAGGCTCTTCTTGGAGCTGCTGGTGGCCACCCTGGCCACGGACCCTTGTCTGGGGGCTCTACGCTGGAAGGGGTTTGGGCACTGTGGGCCTGGCCCCTCCAAGGGTTAAGGAGAGCACGAGCTCAGTCGTGCAGGCAGAGGGGAGAGTGAGGGGCAAGTACCAGCTGCTCATCACTTCTCATGGCTAACTTCTGCTCTCGATCCAGAGCAGATCCCAGCCTCTCTGAAGCTGCACAGGATCGGTTTTGTTGATCGCTCATGAGCCCAAAGGGGTTTGCTGTGATTTACGCCATGCCACTGATGGTGTAACCAGCCCCTTCACCTAGAGATCTCTCTGCAAGAACTGAACTCATTGTTTTTGCAATGCTTTTAATCATTGTACAGCAAGCCTGCACCTCCGCCTTCCTCATGCTAGTGTGGTTTTGGTTAAAAACTAAAAGGAGTGCATAAAAATCCTGGCCTTAGTCTAATTGTTTGGAAGTAGATATGGATGGGTAAAGCACTGACCTCTGAAGATGCGAGGCTTGTTTCAAACACTGTAGCCCCCATGGGTTGGCTGGTCCCCTCGCAGCTGCAGGGTTGTGGTTTACGTGTGGGACATGAACGTACACCCCCAAGTGAGCCTCCCCGGCCGAGCAGGGGGCTGAGGGTGTGGAGGCACCGGGGGGGCACAGCCTTGCTGGAGAAGACCTGCCCCTTTCTCTCCATGGCATGGGCTGCAGCCTCCAGCTTGTCCCCAGGCTGGGCAGAAATGGCTCAGGTGAGAGGGATGGAGCAGCCTTCCTTGGTTTTGTAACCCTGTTGGGCTCTGCATGTGCTTCGTGCCCAGGGATCCTGATGTGGGCATAGCTGCACATCACCCCATGTGACGTGTGAGGCAGCTGTGTTAGACCCACTCCTTCACCTCTTCCCAGTGGGATGTGCCAGGCACCTGCCGTAATTAACCCATTTAATGGAGAGAACTCATTTTAATGAATGCAGCTTTGCCTCCCTCAGATCCCGCTAGGCTTTCTCAGTTGCTTACTGATCCCACATACTGCTTTACAAGCAAAACTTGATTTGAACTGAAGGTTGCAGGCCCCGTGGGATCGCAGGCATGGTACTCACCCTGGCTGGAAACCATCCTTACAGCAAGAATATACTCATACATGACTTATCAACTTCTGAACCAGTATCTGAGAGTGAGATGGGTCTCTGGGCCAAGGGGACGTGGGGGGAGACCTGTCCTGCCAGCTGAGGATTGTATTTTCTAGGAGGTACACCTGGGTGAGTGGTGGTACCGATACGAGGTTCTGCTCACTTTTCATTGCTAAGCAAACATTTTGGAAAGAGGCCTCTTTTTTTAACCTGTTACTTGCAATGTTTTATAATGAAAGAAGAAAGGCCAGCCTCGCACCAAACAAATACTCACACTAGATGTGAACCAGCCTCTGCTGGAACTGTTGCTGCTACAGATAAATCAAGCAACAGCCTGCATTACTATGTGTGATTGCCCACATCCATCAACTGCTCTATCTTGTCTACAATTTTGGCTGCATCTTACAGTCTTTGTTAAATTCACGCTGGGTTTGGCTTTGAACAATTCTCGCAGTGGCAAATCCAATGACTGTTTTATGGATGTGCGTACTTGTTTGTACTCCAGGACAAAGCGGTGGCACACACAGAGGTGTGGATGTTACTCCACCAGCGATGCTCTGCCCTTTTTTTTCCTTCTGTGTGTGGATGCGTGCATTCTAAAATGGCTGAATCAAGCTCTGAAAGCTTAAAAACAGCAAAAATTTAAGAAAAACTCCATTCTTAAAATTAATCCCTGTGGCACATTCTGCATAAAATCAGCATAAAAGCTATTATTTCATTCCCAAGAAAGAACCAGAGCTTTAAAGAGAGACGCTATGAAACACAGCAGTCCCTCTGAGCTCTTGTCTCTTATGAGACTGCACAAGCTGTCCCACCGTCAAGTGACAAACTGTCCTTTCACCTGTGCCAGTAACCCCCTGCCCCAAAAGGGAAGGACTCGCTAGGTTTTTAAATGAACCCACCTGTACTTTCGTCACCAAGACAAGCTCCCAGAAGACAAATGGAGACTATGAGGAGGATATTTGCCATCTTCTTCCCACTGCCCAAACGTCTCGTTAACAAATTGTTCGGGTGGTGGAGTTCAGTCAATAGTTCCAAAGTGCAAGTGCTTGTTTATTTACTCTGGGTAACCCTTTAATTTAAGGTCCCCAGATGTGCCATTGGTGAGGCTTGCAATGGCAGCATGGGTGTTATATGAGAGGGCACGTCCATGTACAGGAAACCTTAGGTAGTTGCAGTCCTTGGGCTCATCTTCTGCCCTGTAGGATATTACTGCCATGTTTGGAGGTTGAGCATGGCACAAGAATAAATGAACCCAGCTTCAGTGAACCTCTTTAAAGCACTGGGTTTCCCATTCCTGTCCAGGTAATGTTGTTGGCCATATAAAAGTCCACAGTAGCATTTTCAAAGGCTTCAGCATGGTCCGCATTTCAGCCAAAAGATCCGGCACAATTCCCTTGAAGACGACCCTACAGATGATGCTTCCTCTCGGGGACCAGGCACGCTTGGAGCAGGGCTGTGTCGGCCAGCACTGCACGGTCTCACTTGGGTTGTCTAATTAGAAACCTGGATGAAGTGAGGTGAGACTATTGGTCCACTGTCTAGATCTGCTGGGGCAAACCCTGGAAACACCACGGAGTTTCCTAGGTCCTGTACTTGAGGCCCCAGGAAGGAACCTGCTACTTGGTGGCTTGAACGGTGGGCTGGCATAGGGATGTGCTGATAAAAGGCCGGCTCTGGAGCAGGGAGAGCGTGCAGGCTCCTGGCTGCAGGGCAGCCTTTTCCCAGGGCAGGTTCACAGGCTGCTCGTGGTCCACACTGGCCAAAGAGCGGACTGAAAGGGAGGGAAGATGGGTGAAATGAAATGTGAAAAAGGCGCAGGTTTTCATACAGAAAAGAAAGAGTGGGTTTTCATATGAAACCATTCATATTTAATGGTGGGTTACTTACAACTTTTAAAACCCATTTCTTCCCTTCTTCTGACTTTCCCTTAATATGAAGAGCTATTTCAAGGTGAGTAATTGCTTTTGGGAAAATACTGAATATTGTAAAAAAAATAAATGAAACATTCGCTTCTGGAAAGGTCAAAAATCTCCCCCCTCGCCTCTTTCCTCAAGGAGTTGTAGGGAAAGTAGGCCAAAATCATTCATCCCACTCTGGGGAGGGCTGGTGGGCTTCCTGCCAATGACCTGTTCCTCAAAACCTGCTTCCCAGTTTCTGCTTCTCCCCCAACTCCCCCATGCACACGGCAGACCTGAAATCCATCATTGCACCCATGCACATCGGGGGCTTGCAGTGCTCTGCCCAACTACAAAAAGCTCTTGGACAGAGGCATTTTAGAGCAGAACTCCATTTCTGAGTGTGTTGTTGGTGCTATTGCCTTTTGGTATTGGCTCAGCTCTAATACTATGCTTAAGAAGAGCAGCAAGAGGCTAGCAGGCTCTGATGGCTTGTTAAACCAGAGGAGCTGGAAGGGGGGAGCTGGCAGGTTTCACTAGTTCCCGGCAAAGCAAGACGGATATTCTGCTATTGTCAATGCAAGGGAATCCCACAGCGCGTTTCGCGGCGCCGCGAGTGCTCGCGAGCAGGCTAACGGCATCCAGTGGGACGCAGAGCACGTACTGGGCTGGATGTGCCTGTGTCTCGCAGGCTGGAGAGCTATTAGTTGCTGTGAGGCTACAATAGCCCTTGGGTAGTTGTGGAAGTGTTTGGTTGAGCTTATGAACCATAAATTCTGTGCACTCAGTCCAAAAAATTAAAAATGTTCCTTCGTGCAGCAAATGGGAGAAATGTTTATGGTTGCGTGGGTATTTGGAGTTACTTTTGTATGCAGAAAGGACTGATCAGCTGCAGGTAAATATGAGATGCTGAATGTGAGTTACAGCCTTGTGAGATCCGTGTTGCCTAGGTGGAAAAAATCCTTTATTTTTCCTTTCTTGAGCAAACAAAAGGTCCTGAAACCTATAATTCATCTTGTTTCTTCTTGCTCCACTTGAAATGATCTTTATTCATGACTGACAGTAGCTTTTGTTATCAAATTTCTGTGGTAGATAAATGGGTTAGGATGAGGTAATGTGCTGTTGATGTAAATTGAATGCAAAGTGAAGAAGGTAATGATCATCTCTCATTTTCTGTGCATAAGAAAATGCAAATGTGAGAAAATAAACTGAGCTAAAATGCTGAAACAATACATCTCCTATCAACAAAGAGGAGTGTAGAGAATGGCCTGCTATAACAAAGGATAATTAGAATCTCATTACTGTAAATATTTTACTTTAGAACATAGGTCAGTCAAATTATTTTTGGTTTATGGTGCATATTTCACATATAATAGTATTCACAACATTATTGCTAATTAATCTTCGCAGAAAACGCCAACATTATTAGAATAAACAAGGCTATTAATACAAATAATTTCTATTGTTTGCTACTATTGCTGTCAACTTCTGGGGCACTAAATTGAAAGCAAAGTGTTTCTTTTTTATTTATTTTGCAAACAAAATCCCCAGAATTGCGATCCCAGCCATGGGCACTTTGGAGGTGAAAGCTTTGCTGTTTAGGTGGATGACATCAATTGGATCTGGGTATATTTTGATTTAGTGTTCTACGTTCTCAAAAGCAGGCTATTTAAAATACACACCCAAGTCACGTTTCTTCCTATTAAAAAGGTTTTCTGTAGCAATGAGCTGTTAGGAGACATCTATTCTGGTTTGAGGTGTTAGGTAAGGGGCTTTTTTTGTTGAAATATCCCTTTTTTGTTGGGACAAAACCATCACACACATGTGGTTGCTGGGCATGTGTTTGTGTCAAAGGCAGAAGGAGCTGGCAGGGGTGCAGGGCAGTGTGTTCCTGGCAGGGCCACCACCCTGGGCTTGGGGACTGCCCGTCTTTCGGAGAAGCTTTCTGCTGCAAAGTGAAATGAAGTTTATGAGAAGTCGGAACAAGAAAGCTATTTTCATTTCAATCTGATGGATTTTTTTTTTTTTTAAATGTGCTCTGGCTGCACTGATCAATAACGTTAAACAGCCTGATGGCTTGAGGATCTTGTTAAAGGATTGTTCATAATCTCCCTTGTCTCCAAATGCACTCTTTTAAGCGAAAAATCCTCGCTCAAAACCTTAAGCAAATTGCAATTTGCCCTTGCCCTCTAGACAGCTATGGTAAGTAATCTTTCCTTAATCAACAGCAAACAAGCTATTTCTGAAAAAGAAAACCAGGGAAAGTAATGCTTGATCTTTATTTCTTTATTTTTTTCTTCTTTATTTGATTACTTTGAAGTCCCTGGCTTTTTCTAGAGCAGTGATTGTGGAAAGTTATCCAAATATAGAGGCAGCCAGTGATGGAGTCCTTTGCAGTGCCTATCATTCTGTTGTGATGATTAACATACTGGAAAAAGTACCAATTCTGTTAAAAGTCCCATAGCCTCTAGAGATACGAAGGTGTATTTGGACGTCAGTGGCGTTAGTGACCTACCCTATATAGGTGAGGATATGCCCTCAGCTTCCACAGGTGGGGTGCAGAAGCCTTGTCCCTGTGGCGGGGGCTCTGGGCTGGCGGGATCGCAGGCACAGGGAGATGCTGCTGCTGACTTCAGTTCCGTGCTGTGGGAAGGGTATTCAGGCGAAAGGAGGTGGCTGGCTTTGGTGATGTGAAATAGCAACCAGGACCGACTCTTCAGTGACGGCAGCATACAGTTTGTGCAGAAGCAGTGTTGGCTCATAGCATTCCCATCTCCGAAAGTCTCTCCCCTACTCCCCTTATCCATATCAGGGCTTTCAGTTCCTGCGTTGAGCATTTTTCTTCCGCTTTTATGCAGAGGCTTCCACACCTGTGCGAAGAAACAGGCTCCCCTTGTTGAATTCCCTCCAGACACATCCATCGCAGTTACCACTTAAGCTCCGTCCCTCCTATTTTATTCAGTTTTTAATTAGACTCCTGAACAGGAGCACAGAGCAAACTCTGCTTTCATCTGGGAGATCCTGTGGCTGTGAAATGTTTACGGGAAGTAAATAACTGTCAGAAAGTAAATAAGTCCCTGACTCTACATGAGTGTAATAGTGCTTTGAAATAGTCTCATTCGAATAAAAGCTCCTCACGTTGAGTGGCAGTAAGAAACAACAACACAGGCAAAAAATTCCCAATGTAGAAGGTAAACACAATTACTAATTCATGGAGCAGCACGCTTCACAGTAGCAGCTTTAATATCTTTCTTTGCAGTGTGATTTAAAATAGGCCAGATTAAAAGGAAATCTGGGCTTGGTTTGGTCATCATCTTTTCAGAAAGCGGAGTGCAAACACGGATAGACGCACCGTGCTGCTGAAGTTACTCTAAATTTAGACTTCGCCATCTCCACTTCAAACGCTGGATAAAGCAATGAAACAAAGCTCAGAGGAGGCAGCAGCTCTTGCAGGTTTTGATAGGTCAGGTAGACCACCAAGCTCAAACATTGTACAGAGCAAGAACTAAATTAAATATAAGCTCCAAAGCTGGCTTGCCACTGTGTCTTGGCACAAGATAACACAACCCCTGTAACAGGCCAGGCACGTGTGTGGGATAGAGGCTTGTCCTGCCCCAGGCTTGCTGACGTGAATGTGAGTTCTGGAGGTTGCTTTGAAACAGATCTCTGGAAGATGTTTCTCTCTCCTCCAGCAAACCCATCGCTCCCATCGGCTGATGGTATTAGTAGCGTAGTGTCCTAGAGAAATACTCCTGGACCAGGACTCTGTTAACAGAGACAGGTTAACTCCAGCCAGCAGCATCCAGCTAAGCAGAGGGAGCTTGTTCCCTTCTTCACTCACGGGAAAAGATTCATCTTGCCTTGCTCTGATGCCTGTTGTTGGAGGAGGCAGGTTTCTCTCTCTTTCTCTCCCTTTCTGTTGACTAGAAAAGGAGCCTCGATTGACAGCTTATGCTGTATGTCAAACTTTATTTTTGAATAGCTAAAACTGGGATGAAACAAGTCTCAACCAGCACATCCAAACCCACCGCAGTCAAAGCCCTTGCACTTAACTCCACACTGAGCTTAAAGTAATAACATTCAGTGTTCTCTCTTTGCCCATTTTCTACGTCAACGTTTGTGACTCTGTCCTTGTTCATTTTCTTTGCCTTAACCATATTCCATCTG
The DNA here is from genome assembly GCF_035582795.1 of Mycteria americana. Taxonomy (NCBI): domain Eukaryota; kingdom Metazoa; phylum Chordata; class Aves; order Ciconiiformes; family Ciconiidae; genus Mycteria; species Mycteria americana. Next base: position 18,856,838 of record NC_134374.1, on the reverse strand, counting down.
AAGTTTCTATCTTCTCCTTGTACCAGGGCATCCTTGTGCCCTATTCACCTTCTCCACCTCCCTTTCTTTCTACTATCTTTATAATTTGCCTTCTTGCCCTTTAGGGACAAAACTGTCTGTGGTATTAACATTAAAATCTAGGGGGAGGATATGCAGAGAAGAGATAAGGACATTTCTAATCTGTGTATCCCTAATTGATACCCCCAGCCAGCTCCCTGAGTCATAGGTACTTGAAGCAGTGGCACTCGAAGCCTGTCCTCTGCTTAATAAATGTGGTCTTAGAACACCCCTTCCAGCGGATTGACTTGGGAGGGAACTGGAAAAGCCGAGAGCCCTCCCCATAACACTTGGACCTACTGCAAGAGGCAGTCGATAGTTGACATTCAGAGAAAGGGACCTCACGGTCTCCATTGTCTGCTCACATCAACACATACGATGGATGAAACCACCACACTGGTTCCAGAGGGAGACACTGCAATTTTTTCCTGAAACCCCAGGCCTATCAGAGGTGTATGATGTGGTGAGTAGTTAAGACTGAATTGGCCTTTCTAGTGGGTTTGACCTACTTGGGTTTTCTCTTCTGTTCCCCTGACCTAGTGCCCTGGAGTACTTTTCTTGCTAACAGTGTTCGCTAATGGGTGGCTGGATGCTCTGACTTGCCAGTTCTAACACAGCCAACAGCACTCTGCTATGAAGGTTAGTTTGCAGCCAGATTCACCAAGAGAGCTAGCCAAAGCCCTCTGCGCTACTTGGGCGCTATTTTGAAAATTCAAGGAGGATGGTAGTTGTGTAGCCCATGGTTGCTTCAGAGGGATGATTTTCACTGGTGTACAGTGGAGTCACCTCCCTGATGGAGGAAGGAACCTGGTGACATAACAATCTGCCATGACTGTCTGCAGGTGGGTTTTCCACTCTCTGGTGCAAAGCAGGCACAGAAGCTTGGGTTCATCTTTCTGAATTTTATCTCCTAACTTGAATTGCAAGTCTGGGACCACAGACTCTATAGTTGCAGGAAAGACGCACTTCTAGAGGCTCAGAGACCCAAAAGATCAGACACTGGGGATATGGCTGGGTGTGAAGTACCTTCCTCCCTGTGTTGACTCCATGGGGAATGTACACACCTACACTCCAAGTGCAATGGGAAAACGACACCTCAGTGTCCATACGTGTTTGGTGCCTGTAGACTTGCTGTGTCAGGCCTATGCTCAGAAGGCCTTGTTCAGAAGATGTTGGGAGCCTTGACAGTAAGAGGATGGGTGGACAATATGATGCAAAGGCACGGATGAGGGCTGGAACCCGAGGTGATTGTACAGAGTGCAATGGTGCTTCATCAGATTCGCACTGGTTGAACTTTTAGTTGAAGTTGCTAATTTAAATTTTACTGCAGATGTCCTGAAAGTTTTGCATTTAAACTAACACAAAGTAATCTTAAAAAGCAGCATCTCTATCCTACCTTAGGAAAATTCTCTGTCTTGGCCTGGCTAGCGCTCTTTGCAATTAAGGTTGTATGACTAATTATGAATATACTGTTTGAGTTGAAGCATATTGTAAACTTCTTAAATCAAGTGAACTATCTCACATGCATGGAAATACAACCAGTTAAAAGACATAATGTCTAATATATGGCACACTCTTTCTAAATGAGGCTCATGTCTTTGAAAAAATGCATGAGTTCCACAGCTCAGGCTTAGATCATAATTTGAAACTGCAGATGATTATCTCAGAAATCACAAAAAGCATCTCCAAAGGGTTTTTGATCGGTGCTTCTTCACATCAGCTTTTTATCTTGAAAGCTGTGTCAAACTCATGGAAACATGAAGAGTTTGTGATGTGTGCTCCTTCTGAAAAGCATCACAGCTCCCAGCTATGAATCCTGATCTGACAGGTAAATGCTACGTATGCTCTTCCTATAAATGAATATGGGCCTGAGTGTTTCTCTTCAAGGTTTTGAGCTTTCCAGCTAAAGTTGCACTGTGCAAGGCATGCAGGACGGGAACACAATTCATCTTGCTCAAGTTGTCCAAGTACTGACCTCGTCATGATCTTCTTGTAGATTTAGGGCCAAATTCTGCCACCCCTTCATGCCAGCACAATTTGATTGACTGGAATGGGGCTGTGGGTTTGGCCATCTCTTAATGGGCCACCTTGCTGCAAAACTCTGTGACTGGGAGTCTGGAGCCGCGATAGCGCTGGCTGTCTCAGTCCTTGGATAAAACCAGGCTAGTAAGCAAACCAGCTGGCAGGACTTCACAATCATCACGCCAACCCGACTGGTAGTTTGTGCAGTGAACCTGTGAGTACCTATCCTCCCCTCAGCAGTCACCACCTCTGAATGGTCTCTACTTCTTTTTTCTTCTAATATTTTCTCTGGTTAGTTTGCTGCAGTGTCTGAAGCATACTGGGAACTTCCCAGGCATACGAGAAGGGACTGTGTGTGCCCAAGGAGAGCTCCACAACGGGAACAGCAGATAGGGATCCGGGAGGTGGGACTTCATAAATCAACAACCTTAATTACTTGCAGCCTGGAAAAAATGAATGGAGAGATGTACTCATAGACTCAAGACTTCAGGGGAAGTTCAGGCACTAATTCATAAAAGCCAACGAGTCTGTTTGTGCCTTGCACAAGTGACTGGAGCCAACCTCCCCAGGAGCCCCTGGCACTGCTGCTGGGTCACCCTCCACCAACAGGGACAGCCTGCGTTGGACCTAAATGACCGTGGTACAAAATGGCACCTAAAATAGCATGTGTTATCCAACATAGCACTACTCCGCTCCTTTTAAGGAGGAGATCTGTCTGGTCCCTCTGTCTCCTCTTTGGAAGAGTGATGGTGCAATCCCTCCCTCCCTTTCCCTTTCTCCTTTCTCTGCTCCCTTATAATTCTGCTCTCCTGCATTTCTCTAAGGCTATTGTAGTACTTTTCAAGTCAGCTTAATCATAAGCAGCCCTTAATCACAAGCAATCCTTTCGGTATTAATGTAATAGAAAACTCAGATGATGCTTTTGGTTGTTATGGACATTTGCAGTAGTGCAAGGCCAGGAGACAATACTGCTGTGTCAGCACAGGAATAAATAACCACCCGGGGCTGAGGGCAGGCAGAACTGAACCTCAGGCCTCTGTATTTTCTGCCCCAGGTTTAAAACACTCCTAGGAGGTGAATCCGAGGAATGAAGCTTAATGCTAGTAAATATTTTTGGCCTATGCTCTGGCTGTGGGTAATTTACAACATGCCTGAAAATCTGATCTGGGTTATGTCCAATTCACAGAAGTTTATTTCCAAGGCAGTTATTTATAGACTACCTTCCTGGCTCTCGGGTTTCTTGGGGAAGTGTCTGAACATCAGCTCTCTGAGCAATCACCATAAAATTAAAATTTTCAATTTTAATGGTGAACAAACAGTTTAAGGAAAGTGAAATATTATCCAACAAATCCTTTTCACTTAAAGCTTTGAGTCTTTAAATATTTATTGGTAGTGTCTCTACTCTGCAGCGATGTTAAAAGGCTCAGCCCCATTCTAAGGAGGAAAACAATCCATTTGATTAAAAATGAAGAGCAAATGTCATTTCTAAAAAGGCCTTCAAGTCAGATTACAGTGTTTGGAAAAATGATTGGCACTTTTGTCTTCTATATATTACAGCTAGAAATGGGTTTTGGTTTTGTTTCTTCCCTTAAACCTCCTTTGCCCTAAGAATTTCGTGGTTCTTTCTCGTGGCTTGACCTTGTAGGAGCAATGGTGGTATTTCTCTGGGCAGATCCACCAAGCTGCTCCCTAAATTGAGTTCTTCATGTGCTTCATGTTCTTCATTTGTAGATGTGGGGCCCTTGGGTGCTTATTGTTCTATTTTAAATTCTGTTTTTCTCTTGCTTTAGCTACATAGGAAACAGCCTGCTGTAATCTCAGAGGATGATAACTTGAGGTTTGGGAAATCTGAGGAAACTTTATCTCCCCATGCACTGATCAAACTACCTGTACTACTTCTTTCTTAAAAAAAAAAAAAGCTTAAAATCTTTAAAATAGTTCTCTACACAGTAGTAAACAGTGGTGAAGAAAGATGTGATTATTGAATAGGATCTCAAATTTATTCTGCATCAAGTTGTCAGCCGGAAAAGAACCCCCTGAATGGTGGGTGCCCATGGAGCTGGCATTGCTGTGCCTGGGGAGGTGACTGGTACCTCCTGGGAAGAGAGGAATGATGAAAACCTTCATTTAAAATGTGAGTTCCCAAAGAAAATTAGCTCATGGTAGAAAATAGTCTCATTTGTAAATCTCTGCAAAGTTATCTTCTGTAAAGGTTGTTGGGTTAACCATAGCTAGAAGGACCATGCTAGGTTGTTTTAATCACTTATTAGTGAATGTTTAAGAAGTTATTCTTATGGGAAAGTCCTGAATTTGTGTGTGTGTGTGTGCGCCCCACCAATGCGTGCAGGATTCAGTGGAAATAAGGGCTTCACAGTGGTCATCTGTACTAATGTACAGGGAGAGGAAACCTCTCCACCAAGAACCCACCGAGAAGAGGAAGGGGAGATGGAGACAGTACAATAGCCTGCCCATGATGGGGCAATGGAAAAGTGCCAGAGACGGGATAAAGAGCTCTGGTTTTCTAGAGAGCTAATCCAGCTCCCTGGCTCTTCTTTCAGGCTAGCCCCACGATGGTAAGACCAGCAGTGTTCTTGGAGGGTCTGTACAAACAGGGCATGGTGTGTTCCTGTCATGCATTAAAGCTACCCTCTAAAACTGAATTGTCAGGGAAATTGTCTAGGAGAAAGAGCAATACAAAGCTTGATAAAAGGAAATATTCTCCATTAAACGAGGTAGGACTTTCTCACAAGTGTGTAATTTCATAGATAAGCAAATATAAAGCTAGGTAATACACCTTGTCTTCAGCTGAGCCACTTAACTTGGTTTGTGCAATGTATGTTCAACTCTCGCTCTTAAGTCTGCTAGTTCAGCCTGTGAAGGTTATCGCCTCTGTTTTGTCTCAGGTAATTAGCAATGTCTTCTAAATGGCCCAGCTTCCCTCTCTCTGGTGCCAGAACACAATAGATTCTTGGTAACTGAGTCCTCAGCTAAAAGGGCTGCTGCAGTTAGGCTTCATTGCAAAAGATAAGGTGGCACCAAAACTGTTGATGGCAGAATGAAGGAAAACAAATTATCGTGCCTGGAATCAAATGAGTTTTAATTAATGCGTCTAATCTGTCTAGTGAAAGTTCTAAATGCCATTTGTGTCTCCATTGTTACTCTAAACAGTGACAAACTCATCAGAGGCAAACAAATTGCAATGTGTGCCACTAAAGCTAAAACGACCAGAAGTGAAATAAGTAATTTGGGAAAGAAGTACATGTTAGGGAAACCTGTTATAGCCCTGAAGTTCATGCATTGCATCCCACCTCTGGGAGCTTTAAACATCAATTACCCACGTAGAACCAGGATTTCTACTCGCTCTCAAAGAGGCAGTGTGAGAACTCCTGCAGACACAATCCCCATACTCCTGGTCCTGTCTCTTGGGAGAAGACCTCTCCCTAGGTGCTCTAACATGGAAAGGTCTGGTCGTCCATTCTTTCTGCAGGTGGCTTCCTGCAAAACCAACACCACTGAGCAGTGGTCCTGCCTGGGGCAGGGGAAAGCTTTCTCTTTAGCTGGAGAAGGAATTTAAGCCTTCCAGAAGGTAATTTATTCAGAGTGAAATCTGCGTAACACCTTTTTTCCCAGCACAGGCTCTGTAGAAGCCTAAGCAAGCTGAGCTTCTTAGGCCTTTTCAGGCCTTTATTTTTCTTGTTCTTATCAGTTTTTCCCTCTGGTTTCCTCTTAGGAACTACAAATTGCATACCTACAGAAAAGAGCAAATCTACATCTTGCCAGTGTGCGCATAGCTTGCAGGCTGGAGATTACAAGATTGAGACAAGATCTTGTTGGGGTTTTTTATTGTTGTTGTTGTTTGGCTTTTTTTAATCTAAATTTTGTGTCCTGCAGGAGGAAAGGAACAGTGATGCAAGAACAGAAGAGTATAAAGCAGTCATAAATAAATCTGGGATAGAATTTAGAGACAAGTTCCTCGCCTCAGAGTAAGGGAAGAGTCTGGGAACTGCCCAGTAGCAGCAGGGATGGGGGACAGGCGAGGAAGACGTGGTCATAAAAAGCTTGAAAGCAAAGCCTGTTAAAAGCAACTGGATGGGACAGTAGGCAATCCTGGGACTGGGGTGGGAGGGGACAGAACTATATCTGTGACCACAAAGTACAAGTTTATCTAGGCTTTTGCCCTATGCTCATTAAAGGAAGAGCTTCTTGGGTGGAGAGACCTACTGCCAATTGTAGAAGTGGTCCAAGTCCCTGAAGGTGACCTGCAAAATGAAACAGAAGCAAAATGGGAACATATATCTTTGATTTTGCAGCTAGCCCCAGAGCCCCTCAGTCTTTTACTTCTGATCTTTTAGCGGAGCTGATTGCATATCTTGGAGGCCTTTGGTCCTCAGCTGTAGAAGTAAAAGCTCAGTGAGCTGAGCTGGTTGCTGATTCACCTCTAGGAGTAGAAACAGCATTACAGTCTGATCAAAGACTTATTCCAGTGGGGGTCTTTCTGTAGCATTTTTGCACAGACCCAAAGATACGTAAATGTTCTGCAGAATCTGACGTACGTGATTAACGTTAAGTATCTCTTGTTGGTGGTGAATTCTTTCTAATAAAAGGAAACTTAAAACTAAAACAAGCCTTTCTGAAAAACAAGCCTGTGCAGAGCCACAAGTAATGCATCGTTTCTCTCCATTGTTTTTACCATCCTGCAAATTTGATGCATCCTCATTCTGCTGATGCTTAAATGTGTGAATAATCTGTCAGGAGCCTCAGCCGTTTCTTCCTTTTACATTACACAGAATGGTGTTATGGCAGATTTCTGTAGTCTTCTATCCTGAAGCCTCTGTGGTACATTTAATAGCAGAAAACAGCCAACGCTTTGAAATAAAAATGCATTTAGGCTTGCATGTTAGATGCAGAGGGAAGGAGTTATTTTTTGTTGCTGTTTCCTTTTTCTGTCTTTTTTTTTTTTTTTTAACCTGCTCCGAATAGGGATGCTTTTAAGTCTTTGGTGCTTATGCTTCAAGCTAATGCAAATAAAACAGTGACTAAACTAGCTGGATTTTGAATGTATGCAGAGAATCACAAATTTTATGGACTGTTGATGTCATCTGAAAGAAATCGCAAAGAATTAGTCTGAATAGTGAATTATAGGAGGAAAAATTTCCTTCATTCCTACCACTGTGGGTTAAGGGAAACATAATCTTGTTGAAGGAGCTTGATGTAGTATTTTGGGGGTGAGATTACAAGTTTGGTTAATGAAAACACTTGGTTTGATACAACAGAATGTACATAGACTTCTGCCAGACACATAATTTGGTACCGCAGAGCCTTTCTTATTAAGTAACTAGAGAGCGCGAAAATTAATATAGTGTGTATTAGATGGATTTAAAACTGCCTAACTAATGGTCCTCCAAATGACCGCTGTCAGCTGCTGGTACTGTGGGTGCTCTCCAGAGGTCATCTTTTTCTGCCTTTCCATGATAATACCAGCTGACTGAAAATGGCACTGGCAATGAGATTCCAGCTCACAAGTCCAGCAAAGGATGGCCAGTGGAAAAATATGCTGATATGAGTTCACCTATAGCCAAAATGTTAGTGTGGTTCTTGAGCACATATAGTCTGGGAAGGGGATATTGCCTCTGTGCTAATATAATTGCTGTATGAAGAGTCTGCCTAGGTCAGCAGTTCAAAATGGGTTGGGGTTAATCAGGGTCCCCTATAAGAAGATTTACCAAAATAATAGAAGGATTGATTAACAGGCCTTATTGTGAGAAACCTGAGCAATTTGCTTAGCCATTAGAATAACAGTTTCGTGTTAACCAAGGCAAGTCTTAACTTCCCACATCTGGAACAAAAGGTTGTAAGGGGAACTTTTTCAATATAGCAGATAAAGCTCTAACGAGATCCTGGAAGTTGAAAAGAAGCATCTTAACACAAGAAATACAAGTGAATAGTTATTGGGACAATAACAGAGGTCATGGTCAAGTACCATTGCTGGAGAATTTTAGATGCATTTAACATTGATGTGGAATTCAAAAATGATGTATTGGGATAACCTGTGGCCCCAGCTATGCAGTTTAGGCTGGAGGTTCAAAGCAATTCTTTTGCCCTGTTCCAGGGGAGGAGTCTCAAGAGCCCTCTGAATTCAGTCCCAGAGGTTGGCCCACTTCTTTCTGAACACCTGAAATTTAACAGTCTGGGGAAAATTGTGTGGCTTCAGCAGCATCATGGAGACAGAACCCATTCCACCACATGGGTCTCTGCGAAAGGTGACGAGCATCTCCAGGAATCTGCAAGATCAAAGCTTTAGATTAGATTTTTTTTCTTTTTCTGACTTTGCACAGAGTGAAGAACCAAGGATGGTTTTAAAATAGGAACTCTATTTCTTATTCAACATTCAGGCCTAAAAATTGATGGAAACAGTAGCAATTAGAGCAAGTGAGAGTGAGTAAGGTGCTTCTTCCACTTCATTTAGTAAAGAAACTGAGTTGTCTCCCCTAGGCACTTGTCTTGCAGCTTGTGTGACTGCAGATGGCTGCCACTTTGAAGGAAGCCTGTAATTTAAAAGCAACTCTGAATCATCCTGCCTGCCTTTCTTGGCATAACACCACTTCACTTTGCTGCTCTGCAGAGGCTGGTGTTCACGGGTTTATCTTCTTGACTGGCAACACAAAGCGAGCCATGCATCCAGGACTAATGGCAGGTGCCTTGGGGAAGACAAGGTCAAGTATTTCGGTCTACTGCCTCTACAGGAGGCAGCCCATTTAGCAGCTAGCATTACCTGATGCCCAGTGCTCCCACCTAAGCCTCCATTATTAACCACCAGGGGAAGCATCTATCTTGTGCTCATTCCCCTTGAGATCAAAGCTGTGATGTATATAACGGTTGCAGGGGGTGGGGGGGGAAGCTGAATGTTTCTTGGGAATAAGGCAAATGTGAAGGCTCAGCTCTGGCTTGATAGCTTGGATTGATTCAAAGTAGATTTCTCTGTGCAATACAAAAAGGTGTTGTATTATTACACCCCAATGAAGAGCCACAAAAACCAGCCCTGAAGCCTCCAAATAGGGTCCCAAATGGGCCCACTGTTATTTCAGTGCTTTAGCTACCTCAGGGTAGCAGGACTAATTGACGAGTGGTGAAGACAGCGTGACTGCAGATTTATCCCCTTGTGCTAGTTTCTATTTCCCATCTGCCATTTTCCTCTTTGCTCCTCAACCAGCTTCAACTCTTCGTCCCTTGCATCAGGAGGAACGGGCAGGAGCTCTCCTCATGCCTTCTCCGGTGCCAGTGCTGTGCCATCGACAGCACGAGTGGAGCAGCCAGCTCCTTCCCATGGGACTGGAGGCTGCATCTCCCTACAAGTTCATTCAGTAATGACCTGACTTGGGGGTCCTGAGCCATCTGCTACTTTCCAGTTAGCAAACAGCAAATTGCTGCTGAGCGCCCTCCTGCTGGTGGTTTTCCTCCTCTTTGGGCATTTTTGCAATGCCATGTAGGCTCTTTGTAACCATAGGGGAGAGAGATCTTGTGGAAAGGAAGTCATCTAGATTGACCTCTTGCTCAAAGCGAGGTCGGCGTTGAGTTTGCGAGTGGTTGATGTCTAGGAGTGGCTGAGAGTCTGCTGATGGAGGCCAGAATCGGTGCTGTTTCCTGTGCTCTCAGGGCTTCTCTCCATTTGTTGGGCCCCACGTTTCTCCACTCCAGTCTGTCTCCCCTCTGTTAAACTGCCTGGGCACAGAAATCCACGCTTTTCCATGCCAAAAGTCATTGAAGGACGCTATAGCTAGCTGGCTTCCCTCACTGCAGATGGAAACTCTGATGGGCATCAAGGTGGCTGCGCCTGGTTTCTCAGGCTAAATAATATCACCTAAAGATAGCCTGGATCAAAATAGGGGGAGGCCAAAGACCTGGGTAGGTTTTGGAGTGTCAGCTTCCCACAGTTTGGGAAGCCTTTCGGGTTGTCTTTTTAGCCTAGCTACAAGGAGAAAAGGCTGTTTCATTGTAGGTTAGATATTAGTTAGTTTAAAAGTGGTTAAGCCACTGGAATAGGAAAATGGAAATCTAAACTGCCCAAAAGGGTGTTGTATAAATTTGTCTCTCAGCTACTGTTAAGCATCAAGGCTAAGTAATTGCCATGCCTGCTTCCCCAGACGTGTTTTGACCTCTTGTTTAATTATCTTTCCAAAAATTGTCCATTCCTGAGGTTGCTGGTTTTTGCTGAACAAACTGCTGCCAATGTGCTTGAAAGAGATTATTTTACAGGAAAAGCATTTTCACAAATAGATTTAATGTTCACTTTTCTTTCTTTCCCCGAGGGCTCTCTACCTATTTTTATTCCTTATGTTCCCTTATCATGCAGTGGAACCCAAGGCCCTGTTTACTGAGAAATGTTTTGAAAAGCCTAAAACTTTCTATTTCTATAAATAAATATGTCTGTATTACTGGACGCAGGAGCCCGGTTTCCAAGAGATCTTGCTTTGGTTGAAACTGTGTTGTGGTTTAACCCCAGTCGCCAACTCGGCACCACCCAGCCGCTCGCTCACCCTCCCTGCTCACCCGTGGGATGGGGGAGAGAATCGGAAATAAAAGTAAAACCTGTGGGCTGAGATAAAGACAGTTTAATAGGACAGCAAAGGAAGGGAAAATAATAATAATGATAAAAGAATGTACAAAATAAGTGATACAAAATGCAATTGCTCACCACCCGATGACCAATGCCCAGCCCATCCCCGAGCAGCGGTCGCTGCCCCCCAGCCAGCTCCCCCCAGTTTCTATACTGAGCATGGTGCCATATGGTCTGGAATAGCCCTTGGGCCAGTTTGGCTCTGCCCCCTCCCAGTTTCTCGTGCACCCGGCAGAGCACGGGCAGCTGAAAAGTCCTCGACTAGCGTAAGCATGACTTAGCAACAACTAAACCATCAGTGTGCTATCAACATTATTCTCACACTAAATCCAAACCACAGCACTATACCAGCTACTAGGAAGAAAATTAACTCTATCCCAGCTGAAACCAGGACAAGCTGGATTGCGGTTGACCTCTATTCTGCTTTAATGTCGGTGCATATCGGAGTTAGGCTTGGCACTGTTTTCACATTGTACATTCCCATACGCAATGAGATTTGCTTTACTTTTTGCATCTCTCCACACCTCCTGGGAGGTTATGGAGAAAACAGGTTACCTTCTGTGGGGAGATGTCTCTGATTCTGAACTGCAAGGTTAGCCATTGAACTGAGCAGTGTCTCAGTTGCCCCTTACATGAAGCCTCATCTTATTGCCTGTGCTCTTAAATTAGCCGGTCAGCTCTGACCCCGGGTGACCGCTGCCTTTCAGTAATGAACAGCAAGGCGAGAGTCTGCTAAATTTCCTCCTGTGCTACCAAGACATTGGAAGAAGCTTGCTTTCTGCGTGTGCAAAGTCCTGTGACGAAAAGCTTGGCTGTGCCCTTACTCTGCAGAGACAACGGATGCAAATGGTCTGGGTCAGCGGGCTGCAAAATCAGAAATGACAACCAGGAGGAGGATGTGAAGCTCCTGGTGAAATGGTGCTGACAGTTGCTGTTGCTGGCTTGTTTGCATCCGCAGCCGCTGCCTGGAGGCTCTGGCCCCAGCCTGAGCACGCAGGAGCCAGAGCAAACCAACAGCAGTTTCTGTAATGAGGATGTTGATGTGGTGATGTCGAAACCATCATGCAAAACTGCATCTTCCCGAATAGCTGTCCGATGGTTTGCATGGCGGTGGGCAGCGGGAGTGCCAGCTTTTCTGGGCACCTCCTGTATGTGCAGGCTCCATCTGGAGGGTCCATGCCCAGGGGGTGCAGGGCTCCAGCAGGACCCAGCGCCGAGCCCCCCTCTTGCCCCCCTCAGCAGCCCAGATGCAGCTGCAGGGAGACAGCAGGGCTGGACCACAGCAGAATCAGCCTTGTCTTGGTTTCTCAATAATTAAATACATTACTTCTCAGCCAGTCTTGAAATTCACACTGGATCCCAGATGCCTCTCTTATTTGCTAAATAATGTTTTTCAGCTGGATCCTTTTTTTTGGCGGTGACGCAGGAGGAAGGGCTTTGGGCTCCGTTTTGGCTGGTGTGTTATGCAGTCTGAGGTGTATGAGGAGGTGTGTTGTCTCCCCTTGTCCTGGGACAGAAAAGGTCCATCCCTCCCACCCTGGGAGAGCCTCTTCACCTCTGAAGGGTGCAGCTTGAGGCTTCTAGCACTGCCACATCTAACAAAATAGCAACTGCTATATGTACCCCTGGTAAGGGATGGTCTGTGTCATCCCTCGGGTAGAGAAGGCATGGTCCTGACCCTGTTTGGCTGACAGGAAAACCCACAAACGGTTGACATGGCGTTTACTGGAGAACTCAACAGATGTCCACTTCTGCTGAGACTCAGGTCTACTAGGATGTTCATAACATGATCTTTTTTCTCTGTCTATGGCACTGCTTGTGATATTGTGAAGAGCTTAGGTTTCTCAGAGAGCTCAGTTACTAGCTAGGCTGCTTTTGTATGTCTTTATTCTCAAAATCATCCTTGTAAACCCCAAGTGGGCTCAGGCAGAGTGACTGATCAGGATTGCTCTCTGTCCCTCCCTCGCAGCCTACCTGTAAGAGCACCAGGTAAACCAAAGTCCTCATCTCAGGGTGCTGGTTTTGTTCACAGCACAGCTTACCTGCTGGGAATGACTCAGGTGAACATGACAGCTCTTGGTCTTGCTCTTGGACCTTCAGAAGCAGTTGTGTGTCTGGCATGATTACCAGGCTCCCTGTTTTCTTGACTCCTAGTGGCGATGGGGGGGGTCAGTCAGGGGCAAAGCGTTGAGATCGGCAGGTTTGCCCAAGTTCATACCTATGCTGCCAAAAGCACCTCAGTCTGGTGGGACAACCAGTCCTACATGAACCGGGCCAAGTTTTGGCTCAGAGCTATTAACACCTCTGCTGTGTTTTGGTCTGAGGCTGTTTGGGTAAGAGTTTCATGTGTCGGTAGAAGCTGTTTGCCCGCTGCCACTGCAGGTTAAATAGAGGTCTGACCCCAATAACAGTGTTAGCTACTGCTGGCGAGAGCCAATCCTGCCTCAATCTACCCTCTGGAAAAAAAGCATTTGTGCATTCAGCAGCAGCATTCGGGGTGGAGAACACAGGCTTCTCAGCGACCTAGTCAGTAAATAACATGTGGCACATGAAATGAGCTAATGGTATTTTTATGTAGGAGAGAGACAGGCCAATCATTCATTCATGCTCATTTTTACTGTCTGTTTTATTCTCTCTGATTCAAAACAGCCAGATTCCAGCACCTTTTCCTCCATTAGAAGAGCAGACTTCAAAACCCATCTGCTTTTCTCGTACTTGAAAGGGAATAATGCCTTGCTCCATCAAATTCTTAAGGCAAATGCTTCTCTGCATCTCATTTCAACACCTCTGAATCTAGTTGCTCACCTCAGTGCTTCTAAATGTAAAAATCCTGTAATGATGGCCACAGAGTAAGCCCTCACCTCTACCAGCTGCTACAGATAGGAGAAGGAAATGCAAGGCTCACCTAATGTCCATCAAGAAAATCCATGTGAAGTCCCCCAAGACAGCAGACTTGGTTGGGCTGGTCCTTGTCCAAAACAGAGGATGAATAGGAGGATAATCAATTTAGGGGCCAGCTACTACAGATAGACTGATATCAGGAAAAATTCTCTAGGCAAAAATCTCCAATTTTGCTTATATTTCCTATGTACATCTTGGATTCCTTTAGCTTTTCCCCGCCCTCCTCCTTTCCCTATTCCAGAGAAAGGGAAGCATCAACTCTTGGAGCTACGGACTAGCAAACACCTGGTTGGGGAAAGGTTTGAGGCTGTAGGTAAAGACTTGGAGATGTGAATTTTTAGTATGTTGGGAAAGGTGAGTCCCTACATTTTGTTCTTAATTCTTTATAAAGCTGTGCCAGCGCTGCCTACCAAGGGCTGCTGTGGAAATAGGCAGAGGACCTGCTATAACTGCTGCCGATGTCTGTGCAAGCTTTGTCTTACTGTGGGAATAGACTTGGACTCATAGGCGAGGCTTTATAGAATAGTACTTTTAATGCCTTAACATCCCAGGTAACCAGCTGGATTTGCAGTTCAACAGACTCATTACAGGACAAACGAAATGCCTGATCCAGAAGAAAGGGCAGCACTGTGCTGTATCCTCTGCAAAAGCTCAACCTTCTTGGTGAATGCAAGTCAAAAGCATAATTCCCTTCAAGGACACGGGAAGGCAAGTCGGGGTAGACACGCTGCCAACACGCTAAGCACCAGCGTGCCTGCTTAGACCCAGAGGCACAGCGGCGTCAGGGTAGCCTGGGAACAGCGGGAGGACGAGCACAGATGTTTCCTCTAGCATCCGATTGATTGGACTAGTCAGATCGTTTTAAAAATCAGGATCATACTTTAATAGGAAAATATTTATTAAAACACCGCAAAGTGCTTTCCCCACATGCCTATTGCATCATACCGTGTGTCATTCACTGCTTGGTATATGCAGACCACTGCTTTAAAACTGCTGTGGAAGTTCTCCATACATAGATAATTAGCGTATATTTTTGCATTATCCATAATGTGACTTTCATCTCTTTAGCCTTTTAGTCTTCTTCAGCCTTTTCACAGCTTTATTTTAAGCATAGAGAATCTGTAGTGTAGGGACACTCTTGATTTGATGGGAGCTGATGAATAGGCTAAAATAAATACCATATAAATGTTTCTCTGAAATAATGCACTCGCTGGCAGAGTGAATCAGATGTCTATATTGCATGATGGTAGCTGCCACTTTATTAGACTTCTTAATTCAGCATTGAAGCCATACTTTACAGCCAGCTATCCCTTTCCTACTTTGTAATTTGTCATCTACAGCATATTGATTGTGCACCTAAAATATTTGCACATCTTCTCAAATGTAATTTGCAGCTAGACGTTTCAGTTGGCAGAACGGCACCAGCAAAATGGAAGTGCAATGAAATCCCTCAGATTCAGAGTGGGGTCAGTTTTGGTGGGTGGCAGTCAGGCAGCTTTTTGGTGGATCACACAATATTTATTTGGAGATCTGAGAGACGAATCAGAGCTAAAATGATGAGTTGTAGACATTAAGTACTTTTTGAGTTCCTATGCCAACAGTCGCACTTTCAGAGCTCAAGGCTGTCTACAGACCACAGTGAAGGCAGGAATCAGTTATAGTTCCTAAAGGCAGTGAGAGTTCTTGGCTTGCACTGTTTTTAGGAGATCACCATGGTTTTTAATGAGTGGGCAGAAGGTTAACTTCTGGCACTTGCCAATGAAAAGATCTGTGCACTCACCCAAAGTTATCAGACAAACTTAAATGAATGATAGCCTGACTCACCAGGATGAGTCAGGGCTTGTTCCAGAAAGAACACTCCTTTCTGCTTTTTTGTGTGTGGAGGACTAGGTATCACCAAAGTATTGCCAGTGCTTCTCAATGAAAACAGAGTAGTAAGGCAGGAAGAAGTAATGAACTTGCTCATAAAACGCGCAGGTGGGAAGAGTCACCCAGATCCATTTCACTTTCTTTATAAATTGCTCTAGGAATCTAGTAATCCGGGAAGATGCAACTGCCTGTCTCTTCTCTGGAGTCTCTTTGTACTAGTTCACTGCAGCGAAATCTCTTGGGGTAGTTCTTGCACTTTCACTTGAACTGTGAAATGCTGGAATATGTATTTGCAAAGAGAGAGTTTCTTAGGGCAATGTTCTCTCTAACACAGCAGCAGCTTGCCCAGACATCGTTCTCTTTTGTTTTACCTGTTTTACCAGTTTCTCTAGGCAACATTTTCTGGGCAACGTTTTGAAAATTGCTTTCAGCCTGATACGTAAAATAAAATGGGAACGCTGCCTCCTCTCTACCATGGTCCTTTAGACTGCAGTTCCCATGTTGTACCACGATTGGCAACCTCCAGCAAGATCTGCTGCAATGCTACGGTCAATCTCCTTCTGCCAGCCAAGGAGGGACATTTGTCTGGAACAGCCTTGGAAACCCTAAGAAATGCACTGTCTAAACAAATGCTACTTTAATTATTGGACTGGGTCCAAAAACAATTGTTGCAATCACAAAATTTGGGATTTGGGTTGCAGCTGCCAGCCCCTTGTTCTCCCCCAACTGGCTCTTTGTGGATGACTTTATTTGTTGCCTGAGGAAGAGGG
Source organism: Mycteria americana (assembly GCF_035582795.1). Classification (NCBI taxonomy): domain Eukaryota; kingdom Metazoa; phylum Chordata; class Aves; order Ciconiiformes; family Ciconiidae; genus Mycteria; species Mycteria americana. The sequence continues at coordinate 18,840,605 of NC_134374.1, read as the reverse complement.
TGGGTGGGATGGCAAACAGATGGAGAAATGCAATGGAGAGCTGAAAATCCTGAGCCCCCAAAACCTGGAACTCAAGAGTAATAATATCACAGTGTTCAGAAAGATTAGTCTTTTGATCCTGTTGGCAAAAACTGTTGTTTCCCAGCTGGTCAGCCAGCTCTGGCATCCTCCAGTCACAATTGCAACTGAGAAATGACTGGAGAGCTGCTTCTGTGCTCAAATCCTTGCTGCCAGATGTACAATTATTGCTACTGAAGTAGCAAAAGAGCCTAGCTTGGGAACACAGCAGGCTCCAAGTAGCTTGATTTGCTTTTGACAGCTGTTGCGTTGCATTTTGTATCTTACCTCTAATTCTTGACTATGGCTGACATACCTCACCTCTTGACCTGTGCTGGCTGTGATCTGTCCTGTAGCTGTGATTGCTTCAAATGACTAAAATATATGAGAGTGTTTACAAGGTCATGTAAGATTTTGGCAGCAGGGAGGGGTGAAAGGGGCAAGTCTCATTTCAATGAGCTCTGGTTTTCCTCTTACAGATCTATGGCTTCCCTTCTTGACTGCTCCTTAATTAGAATGAAAATGGACTAAATATTTTAAGCAAATCGGAATTTCAAAAAGCAGTTACAGCAGTGCCTCATGTTTAAGTGTGCGCAGCACTATGCACGTCATCACTGAATAATGAATTAATAAATATCTTTGAAGGAGTTTTTAGCCCAGAAAGCATACACCATTTTAGCTTCCAGTCAATTGCCCTATTTACTGTGGTTCTTTTTTAGCAACACTATCAGTCCTGGAAGTAGCCTTGTCAATATTTTAGTTGCTTTGGTGTACAGAGCCATAGCATTCAGCTGAATTGTAATCCTTAAATTGGCAAGCAAACAGGTTTGCTCAGCTTGCCTGTTCCCTTTTTGGTAACAGAAGCTTGGAAAACCTTCTATATAGGGTAAGGATGAAGCTTCTTGTCTGACACAGCTGTGAGATTCTGTTGTCCACAGTTAAACCTCTCTCTGATGCTGCTGACTTCAAGGGTATAGAGGAACTTTGCCTACGGAAAAAATCCTATCATAGGCACATCTAACCCTTAAAGGCAAGGAGAGTTTAATATTTAAATCACCTCTTTTCTCCTCTGCCTGGGAGAGAGTTCATCTCCTCCCCATTTTTAAAGGCGTTTATAGCCCACGGACCCAAACCTGCTAGAATGTAAGGCTAAATTGTGATTTGGATGACAAGCGTTTGGACTCAGCTTGATCCCCCTGCGTGGATTGTGTGGAGCAAGTGCCCTGGCCCATGCTCCTGCTCCGCATCCATGTGGTCGAAGGAAGGCTGCTGGAGGCAGAGGGGACCACATGAGGGACGTGGATGTGCTGCAGCCTCTCTCCCGACCCCAGCGCCTGTCAGCGATGTTCACCCGGGCTGAGACAGAGGGAGGGACACTGAGCCAGAGGGGGGTCCCACGCAGGGGTTGCGGTGGCCGGGAGCCTGACTGCCATGCAGGTGGCACGGTGCCCTGTCCTTACCCTCCCTCTCCTCAGCACCATCCAGGACGGTGTGCAGGCTCCTGGCATGACCGGTGACACCCCTCCCAGTTAGACGAGCAACCTGTCCACCCCTGGAGATATAAATCCCTGTGGCTGCGACTTCTACCCCAAGAGCTCCTGCAGGTTTTGTGTCCTTACAGCGGCGTGTTTGTGTTTTAATTCTTCGCTGTGCCTCCTGCTGCTGTGCAGGGATGTGCTGGTGACAGAAAAAACCTGTAGGAGAGTACTATCAGATACAGACAGTAGGACCCGCCGTATAATGACAGTGATGATACATTAATGATTGACAAGTGCATAAAGTAAATGGACTGGCAAATAGTTTTCCCTGGAATCTTATTTTATAATAGTCGTATCTAGTGTTACTTCTAATAGAGGAGGTAAAAAGATAAGATGTCTGGGGAATATGACTTTTAAAAAATTGAGTCCTGTTAAGCTGCAAGTGAGACAGGATTTGGGTTTAGTGTTCAGGCTGTATGCGATGGAGAGCAGTCAGCAGAGCTGGGCTACGGCTGGAAGTAGGGTATCAGGTCACACAATTCCGTAAGATGAAACCAACATTTGTTCAGGCCGTGATTCAACTTGGCTCTAAAGTATGTGTATTAAATCCCATTGACTTCAGTGGGACTATTCGTGTCCTTTTCAAGTTACACAAGGGCTTAAGTATTTCGCCATGTTGAAGCCTCCCATTGAGACTTAAATTCATTCTTCCATGTAACTTAAAAATATCCCAATGGAGATATTTAGTTCTAGCCAGGAAAAGCCAGAGAAAAGGTGAAATACACTTCCTATTGAGACACACGCAATATTTACATAAGTAGTTGCTGTGAGGTGTTTTCTAGTCGCAATTACACGTGCCCGATTTACCTAAACACATTCTGAGGTCTACTGCTTTTAGCTTTGTTCCTCTTCAACTTCTTTAACGTATAAAACAACTAAACAGAGCCTCTGAAGACTAGTCAATCATTTAAATTATATTATTAGCATCGATTAGCCTGACAGCATGGCACTTCCATTTGAATGTCATTAGAAGGTAAGTGACAGCCGCGATGGATCACAGGAGGAAAAGAAACACTCGGCACGGAGAAATGGACGTGGTTCTGAGGGCTTCATAAGGCAGGAAAGAACAGAAGAAAGAGGCGAACCATATGTAGTAACTCAGGGCTACTGCATGAGAACTGATAGGATAAAACCTTCTCCTTCGGGGAAAAAACAGCACAAAGAAAAGAGAGTGAAAACACAAAGCTTATTAAGGCTTTGTGTAAACAATGCCAAACAAAGGAGTTCTTATTAAAGTACGTGCTGAGACCTCAGCTGTGCCAGTAGAGCCCGTAGGTAGGAAGACTCAAAAGTCCTCCAGCGTGGGGATGCCCAAAAGAGCAGGTAGGGCAGGCGGTAGCGCTACTTGCGGAGGCTCCGGCAGCCCCATACCCCAGGACGCAGGATACCTGCTGCGTGCAGGGAGAGGTGGGGGAAACAGCCATGGAAAAATGCTCCCTCCATGCCAGGTTAGCCTCTACGCGTGTGAAGGACTTGGTCACAAGTAGGTCATGCTGTAATGCTCTTGTAACATCGAGAAGGACCAAAATAACCCACGCACACTGAACTGGCCCTGGTGAAGACAGTTTCATTTAAGCTACTCTAAGTTGTATTTATTACATGCTACTACTACATACAACCAGCTTGTAGGATGTGAATTAGTAGTTTAAAATTAACTTGTCAAATTAACTCACGGTCTCTATGAGCATCTCTATGAGTAGAAGTGGCCTTTAGCAGCCAGGCTGGCAGTGCAAAGCTGTGATTAATGTGAACCCTTGGTGTAACTTCCACTGTGTTATTTGGTGGCTCTCACAATTCACCCAGCTGATGTAGTTCAGCAAGTCTGTGGTCTGACTTGGCGCCAGATGGAGAATTTTAACATAAATCTTGAGCTAAACCTCCCTCTGCTTCTGCAGGGCGGTAGTGAGCCAGCTGATGTGCACACAACCGCTCTTTTGCTCCCTCTTTTGATAAAAAGTGCCTTTTCCTGTGGCTAAACTGATAGTCGCTGAATAATCTCTTCATTGCAGAAGATCTATCCTGTGTAGCTGAATAATTTGCTACAAACAGTTTCTAAAACCTGGTAATAGCTTTGTGAATACTGCATCGCAAAGGAGCTGTCAGCCTGCCTGTCTACTGCAAGCAGGAGTCAAACATACAGTAAACCCCATAAGAGCTGTCTTTAAGGGAAAAATTCTGACTGCAAACCCAACAGTTGTGATTTCAGGTTATAACATGCCTGACTCTGTGATGGTGCTACCCGGCGCAGTAGGGGAGTCATTTGCCAGACGTAATTTCTGGAAGCTAACTCAAATAACTCTCCAGCTCTGGCAGGCTTCTGATATCCATGTTCAGCAAAGGCAGTGTTTTAGCAGAGACGGATTGACTGATCTCTTGCCCCTTCAGTTGTCGGTCCTGGTTGTGCAAAGTGATTCGATCGCCAGTAATTCAGTGCTGGAGTGTTTCATACTCGTGCTGTGCAGGAACAGCTGATAGTACCAGGTGGAGAGCAGAGGCGTGATCAGGCCCAAGGAGCTTGTATGGAAATTTCAGCCAAGAACTCTTTGGTTTTTTTTTTTTTTTAAATGGCCAAGATATAAATCCTTGAAAATGGCAGTTGATAATGGAAATGCTGACTCAACCATAGCCATAGTCACAGTGGCCCTGCTATGACTCTGCGAGGGGAGAATAGATTGTTGTCAGCAGATGACTACATTTTTCAATTTTAGGAGCAATTCTCTTGATGTGTTAACCTTATTTATACTTGTTTCAGTACACTCATGTCTTTCTGCTGAATGTCAAGGGCAGCTCAAGAATTAAACAGAATTAACAATTTCTTCCCATGGTCTCCACTGTAATGAAATTGCTTCAGCTTTGAAGCAGTGAAGGGGTGGCAAAAGGTTTTGGCGTTGAACAGCAGTGTGTTGGTATACAGATGGTGGCCAGATTCTCATCTTACACACACTGGTGTGTATGGAAGCAAGTCCCTTGAAGTCTACAGAGACACAGATCCATCTCTTTAAATTTAGGACACAATACTATGTGTAATTCAAGGAACTGGTTAATAAGCCACCCGTGTTCTTCTCTGGTGTCAGTGAGTCACCGCTTCTCTGGTGGGGTATCAGTACAGATGGGTGGGTGGTGGATGAGGTCTCCAAAGAAGATCGAAGGAGCTGGCCATACAGTGGTTGCACGACATCATCTCTAGGGTCACTGAAGGTTTTGGGTATTGTTCAAAGTCTTGGTCCAAATTTTCAAAGGCACTGCTGTCCAAACACCTTCCAAGCCAAATGTAGTTTTCATGTGTCCTTATTAAAAGGCAGAAAAGACAGTGGGGGAAGGAGAAGCTTAGTGGCAGAGAGGAGGAGGATTAGAAAAAGAAAGGAAAAGGAAATGGTACCAACAAACTCATACTGGTAACGATATGAGCTGTAACAACCAACTTCCAATGGCTGATTTCCTTTTGGCCATTTTTACGTAGGAGTTTAAGTATAGATTTGGTTGGCTAAATTAGGCAGTCTGATATCTATTATGTGAAATCTCAGTTTGAAATTATTCAACATTATTTGGATAATCAGTGTTTTATCTCGCTGTGAAACTGTCTGAACAAAAATCCTTTCAGAATGTACTTCTTTGCTGTTAGTTGGATAACTCAGGAGAGATTTCCTTTATGAAAAGCAGCCGTCAAATACCCTTCAGAAGATGAACATCTTTGCAGACTCTAATGAGAAAAGAGAGCTAACCAGGATGTGAGATCTCGCATGCCCTCTACCCCCTACAACTTTTTCTTTTTGGAAAGTTGGATTAGAAACTGTTTCTGTTTCTGTAACAGCTAAAACCTGGTTGTTAGAAGCCTTGTGCAGGTTTTTGGAGGAAACTGCCATATCCGATTCTTCATCTTGAGCCTGCCCAACAGGATTTCATTTACCTAGATAACATGAGCAGTGTGTTGTGGAATATTCACTGCGCAGTCATATCATGCTTGAGATTAAACCCTAACTGATGAATGAACCCTTCACTTCTAAATGTAATTGCTAACCATTAAAGCCTTAAACTGGCAACAGTCCTGTAGCACACAGTCAGTGAAATGGTAAAAAGCTGTAATCACAACCTATACTTTTTCAAAGTAATTCCAGTCTTATTGTGCCATATATAGATTGAATGGTTGTTCCGTGGTATACTAATATAGTGTATCACTACTCGTCCATCCCAGCACAGACCCTTGGAGCTGCAATCCATTGAAAAAGGTCTTTGAAGGCTATAAATATCCCAGCGTTGCTCCCTGTTTGTAAACGAGAGCAATGGAAGCTAAATATATGCTGACTCTACTGTGACAGATCCTGAAAGCGATTCTTATTCATTTTGATTCTTGCCCAGAATATCTTTCTTGCAGTCCTACTTCTGAATCGTTGAAGAAAACAACACTGACAACTCACCCTTCAGCCCTGCGCTGAAGACAAGAAAGGCTTGGGTAGTGTTACAGAGCTCAGCTAATTGCAAAGCGAAAAAGAATATTGGTCATTTCCCTCGGTTCTGTACAAAATCCAGACTGCCATTAAATGCCAAGGCCGGAACGCTTAGCTGATTTAGAATGGCACTGCTACGCTGATGTCATCAGCGCTATTTGGTGTTAATTGGCAAGAGGACGCAGCCTTGTAGCTTCATTAGCCCAGCCGATGCTTTGGGCTTCTCTGCGTGGCACAACGCTGGCAGCAGCTGCTTTATCCTTGCCATCTGCACCATGAATTCCCAGCTCAAAAGATGGTAAAATGAAAAACTGAGGCAGGCGTAGGAGGACGGGGACGTTTCCGAGGGGAAGGCGTGCTGCGGCACAGCGGGTGCCCGGTGCTCCGGCCGATCTGTCTTCCCAAGAGGGCAAATGCTAACGCTGCTGTGAGGAACCGGGTGTGTAAGGGTAGGAATAGGGCTGCTGCTGATCTGCTCGGAGGTAGGAGTGCAAGAAGCAGAGAATTTCTAAGAAACAAAACACATCTAGGATGTTCTTATTTGTTGTACATGGTGTGTACAACCTCCCAGGGAATACAGCTGCACTTACGCTTCGAGGTTCAAATCCAAAACAGTAGAGAAATGGAGGCGTTATTCTTGCTGCGGAAACAGCGAAGATTACAAGGGGGAAAACCATAGCAGAGACATGAGGAAATTCAATGTGGTCCTTCAGGTGGTACTGACATCCCAACGGCAACCTCACTTCTCCCCTGCTTCCAGGCATTTCGGCAGCATTGCAAAATCCCAAAGTCCCAGAAATTGCAAATTTACACCTGTGGGTTTTTGCTTCTCCAGCTCAGGAAAGGGAGGCAGGGGTGCAAAAACAGATGGGAGCTGTCAGCCAGCTCAAAAATGACACGCCTCAGGAGGTGTTTTATTTATGGAGACGTTCAGATCAAACGATCACAGAAGACCCTTGGTATCAATTGGAGAAGTGGAATTCGGTTCCTATGGCCCAGTTCCGCCTTCTTTCAAACATTTGCTTTAAGCTTGGGGGAGGATGAGAGGGCAGCAGGGACACCCAAGCTCCCACTCTCCCATGAGAAGCCTGGGCTGATGGAAGTCATCCTTGATGTATAACATCAATATAAGAAGGAAGGGACAAGGCACTCTTTTCCTTCTTACAGCATAAAACAGAACAGGGTTAATTCTCAGATTTCAAAAGTGCATGCAAAATGTTAATGTCAGATGCCCAAAATATTGTTAAACACAAGCGATTTGCGATTTAAAATATTACAAGCCTGCTATTTTTAGTTCAGAGGAACCTTTAGTCATTCTACATTTAGATGGCTTATCAGAATTAAATAAATAACAGCAATGGTTACTGCTCAAATTAGGTCTGTCTCGGTTTCCATGGCATCCAATCTGTTATCTCCAATATTCTTGCCAGGATTTGTACTGGGGCTCTGGGACGGCAACATTTCTTATAAGGCTTATAAGGAATTATCCTGTAGCAATTTCAGCTATATGGTTTCTATGAAACCCTGGAATAAATGGATTTATTTAAGATGTGTTGAAGGTTTTTTTTCTTTTTTTTCTTTTTTACTTTTTTTTAACTGTTGTCTATTTTTAGCACTGCTGCCTGCTTTTATGTGGTGCTGCTTTAACTCTTTTGTGGATGTGTCGATGTGCTGTCTGGCGATCCTGTGCAGTGGCTGTGCCTGTTGCACTATCAGAAGAGGACTTTGACGCTTTGATGCCACCAGCAGAATTTATTTGAAAACCAGGGCTCAGGAACATGGGATAACATGAGTCTTTGCTTCTGCCTTTTTGGTACCTCACAGTCCTTTGAAAGCAGCTACACAGGAGTGTTTCCACTTGTTCTGAGACATCAGGTGTAGTTATCCTCAGAGAAAAGATAGCAATGCTTTGTCTGAGCCCGAGAACTTTTGTCTGAGGCCAAGACAAAAAATATTGCCTACGACAAGTTCCTGTGTTCAATGTAGAGGTAAACGGGTGAAATGCAAAGACCTGTGTTACGTGGAAAGCCAGGCTGGATGTTTTAATGATTCCCTCTGACCTAAGACACTGTGAAACTATGCATTAAAAAGACAGTTATAATCCCAACTCGGGAGAAGAACACGGTGTGCGCAGCAAGCTGTATAGCTGCAGAGAGGAGAAAAATATATTTGTGCTGTAACAGCTGCTTATTTCCCCATAGCTCTTCAATTAATATTACCTTCTACAGGTACATTTTTTAGTTCCTTGGCCATTAGAGTTTTCAAGTGAGGGTTTCATTAATCTTTTGTTTTGTAATGTTACCTAGGATATAGATCCTGTTCCCTTTTCCCCTCTAGTAAACACTAATTTATTTTGAGTTTATTTGCATCCTATTGTGAAGAAATTTTGGCTCTATGGCATTTTAAAAATCAATGGCTCACTGGGTTTCTAATTTCCAGGTCATATTCCTAAACAAAGTGTACTGTTACATAGCACCGAGATTTATGGCAAATCATAACCAGTTCTAACCAACACCTTTCTAATATTTTTATAAGAATGAATGACTTGGGAGAGGATAAGCACTTTTACAGTGCCTTTTTTCAGTAGATCTCAGGAGGACAGCGAGGACCATAGTGAATAATTTGATGTTCAATGTTTACTTACTTTTATCGCAGTCTTAAGAAAATTATACTAACACTGCCCTGCAGATCTTCAGCTGGCATAAATTGGCATCCTTTCCCCAGGCATCAATGGAGCTGTGCTGATTTATATGAGCTTAGGGTGCACCTCTGGCGCATACAACATTTCTACCATACCGCACATGGAATTTGATTTACTCTGAATCATGATTGAAATATAGCTGTGTGCTTAAAGTAGGCAAGAAATGATAAAGTACTTACTATTTATAGAGTCATAGCTACTTTTCAGAGCCAACTGAGCAATTCCCAAGTACAATCACAATACAAAGACTTTAATATTTTAGTGCTCTGTCACCCTGTGGTCACTATAAATTTGCTGTGGCTGGGCATGCAGCCCCAGCACAAATGTATTTGAAAAACACTTACCTAGGCAGCTGCATTAATGCAGAGGCCGGCTATTAATGTTTGCACCCACCATCTCTTGACCCACTCTGGAATAAATGGAAAAGGGCTAAGCTGAACCTGTGAAACGCTGCATGGCACCAGGCGGGGGGTGAGATCGTGGTTATGGACCTAGCAGGCGCTGGAGCACTCTGCTTAGGCTTTCTGAATGGCGAAAAGGGTTAATGGTTAAGACATTAATGGCAGATGAGCTTTTGTAGTAGCTGTTTCCAGATTCCTGTTACTGAAGCCATGGTGATGAAAGTACTGCAGGCTCTCCTGCCTGTGCTCTGGACAGTTTCTTTTATTCCTGGGCTCTGTATTTTAGCGCATTAGTTCACTTTTTCAGTCATATTTCCTTCTTAAAGTGTATTCTTACATGAGAATGCCCCATGCCAAGGCTTGAAATGCTTCCTGTCCTACAGCTTGTCTGACTACGGAGGTGGCTTGAGACTCTTCTTCGGCATGCAGCCGTGGCACTGGGAATAGGAGGTAGAAAGCTTGTTGCCGCTTAAGGTGCATAGCAGTGGCTGTTACTGCTCCTATGTTACTGGTGTAGCCAAATTCAAGAAGGCAAGTTTTTAGCTCAAATTCATTGGGAAAGTTCCTGAGGAAGGGAAAATAAAAGCAGTTGTGGCACCTCTATAGCCAGTCTCCCACGCCGCCGTGACCAGTGCAGTTTCCAGATGACTCTGGGTACAGTGTGCTCCTGTGGTTGCACCCAGGCAGCGCTGCCCCAGGCTGGTGCTTGGTGCTCTGAAGAGTGAGAGAAATAACATTTTCATGCAGCTGACATACCTGGGAAATTTTTTTCATAGCTACTGCAGAGCAGGATGTGGTCTGGTCTGTTCCTACCCAATCTGTGCCACTTATTAAATCTTCTTGAAGCTCCTCTTGTCATGTCCTCAGGGATGCAACATATTGAGAGGAAAATAATGTGGAAACGTATAACATTTACTGTGGCTTTGGATTCCTCTAAGCTGAAAATAAACACTGGGTAAGCCACTTCTGAAAAGGAGGCAGATGCTCTTGAAAAAGTTCACCCATTGCAGAAAGCCCAAGGGACCGGGCTGTGTACCATACAGCTCTTAGGAAAACTATGACATGCACACATTTACTGCTGCCAAACCAGCACCTCGAGGCATCGATGGAGCGTGCTCCCAGCCTTGGGACCCCCACACGTACGGGAGGCAGGTTGTTGACTTTGTGCGGAAAGTTGCGTTGTTCATTTTGAGGCTAGAGAAGCCCTGAGAACAGAAGGAATTAAACCTACCAGATTATGTGTTGATAGCACATCGCAACAGTTGGTCCTGTCCTAAGTGGAGCCCAAATGTACCATGAGAAGCTCTGTGAGAGGAGCTGCATATTTAGATGCCAGACCAGAGCATCCTGCGCAACTGGGAATATCATGGCTCCTTGCCACATGGAAATATTTGGGAGGGAGCTTTCTTCTGCTGGAAAGCAAACAGATCTCCTTTTCTGGGGAGAGGACAAAACAGGTGGAGGAGTGTGTGTTTTGAATGATGGCCAACCCAAAGGTAAAGAAATTGAACCACGGTTAAAAGTAAGCAAAAAACAAACTCAGAAGGGACTGGTGTGCTCTGATGGCTGGTCTCTGGAGGGGCATAAACTGATGAAATTCCACTAGCAGCTTTTTAAAGGAAACCCAAATTCTTTGCATATTTTCCCACCTAGACTCCATCCACCCAGTCTGTTTCCCTGGGAGGTTTTTGTTCCATTTAATGAAGAACTCCTTGGTTCAGTTGGTATAAATGAGGGAAGAAATAAATGCCTAGCTTCTGCAAGACACAAAAATTTCAGGTTTTCTCTGGTGCCACAGGTTTTTAATGTGACTGAAGAACAGTTGTCCTATATTAGACCAGAGAGCCGTCAGCTCTGTGTCCTGTCTCCAACAGTGACCAAAAGCAATTCTGGGGAAGAGTACAGGAATAAGATGGATGTGTAATGGTACTTACCTAGCTCCTTTCCCAGCTTCCATTTATCTGTGGCTCAAGGATTTCCTGAGGTGGAGGCTTTTGTTTTTAATGGTCCTGATGGAGTTTTCCCCCATGGATTTGTCCAACCGCTTCTTAAATCCTTGTAAGCTTTGAGCATCCACAAATCTGCAGGGCAAGGCGTTCCACAGGTCCACTGCTTGCTGCTGGCAGTGACCTCTCTTTTTCTTGGTTTTGAACTTTCTGTCTACTAGTTTCAGTTGACGTTCCTTGGTTCTGGCACCGAGAGACAGTGAGCAAGTGTCATATAACCACCAGATAAAGTGATAGCTCCTGCACCCATGCGCTTACAGTCTAGCCTGTTGACCAACTGTAAGAGGTACATGAAATAAGTAAGTGGTGGGAAAAAGGATTTGGAAACCATGACCTCAGCACAGTGCTGCAGAGGCTACACCTGCACGCAGGATAACAAACCCCCTGTGTAGCCACTGGTGAGGGAAGGATGGTTCCCACGCTGTGTGGATTACTCTGCTGTGCCTCTTCGCTCTCCTTTTCTGAATACGTGGCTTTTTCCTCTGCCGGGAGCAAGCTCTTGTTTGTGAATACCTTTGCTGTTGCAAATATCAATATTGCTGCAGCATTTGGCGCTTTCCAGTTAATGTGCTGAACACTGGCAGAGTGAAAATTGATGTGTGGATTGTATAAACCCCCATCACATTTCTGTCTTGGAAGTAAAGGTGTTAACTCTTTCTGACTTAATTCATTCAGGTTGAGGGGCACCAAGGGATTGAACCTGAAATACAGCAAATCAATAACATAAACTCTTTGAGCTTTGTGAGCTAATAATAAACACCAACCACAGATCAAGTCAAATGAACCTGTGCAAGAGGCACGGGGGAAATGTAGCAGTGGTGTTCTGTTATTGCAGGTCAATAAAGGCTAGATAATGTTTGGCTTTCATTACTGATTAAAAAGATTTCCTTGCAAATGTTATGAGATTAACACTGAGCTTTCTGTGTGCGCTGAAAGGGTAATGTTTAGAAATGATCATCCTGCATTATCCCAGTGGAAACATGAATAATGGTGCTGCAAACATTGCTGCCCTGGCTGGAGCCGGAGCGGGTCCTTCTGCCTGAGTCATGGCTGGGGTGGGCACACACGGTGGGAGGGCCTGTTCCTGGTGACGATTTTCAGCCTGTGTGACAGCCTGGTGAGCGGAGGGTTGCAGGAGACCCTGGACTGGTGATGCCCCACGCCCACCGACAGCAGCAGCAGCCTTTCTGTGACTCAGCGGGATGCAGGACCCCATCAGCTTTCGAGCGGACGTGGTGCATTATACCGTTACACAAGTGACACTCCAGTTATGGCTGAGGAGGCATTTCATTACATTTTATTACATATGTCTATTTTTAGGTGCTTATAACTCAAAAACATTACCCTCTTGGCGGGAATTTATCACACTTGTTCTCAGCTCAAAGCTGATATATAAGACTTGGCGGGTCTCCAGATTGCTGAAGAACAGCTGCCTGGGATTTTTCCCAACTGTGGTTTTCACCAATTAAGAAGTTTGTTTTCACACAGTTTGGAGGATTTTTTTCCTTTCAGATCTTACCTCAGGAACATACTATGCACAGACAGCGTGCACTTTGCAGCCTCATAACTTTGGTCCTAAAGCATATTTATTCAGAGGTCTCAAAGGCATTTGTCCTCCTTGAGGAGCAATCGGGAGATATATTGGATCTATCAATATTTAGTCTATCTAAATCTAATCTATAGCTCTATAAAATCAGGACCTGCACACCCTGAGATAAAAATTGCTTGCATTTATTGCCACGACTGTACGGCAAAAGGAAGGCAGCACAGACTGCCAGAGACCATGCCGGGTGCCGAAGCTGTGGGTGCTCCGGTGCCAAGAAGGACTGCTTTGTGTCTTACCTTTCTTGCTTTTCCCCTTCCCCACCACCTAAGTGGTGGTTATACCAATACCCCTCCAGCATCGTTCTGCTGGGCTGGAGGTTTTTTCCAGTGTTATGGCAAGCGAGGATCCATCACCTTGAATGCCATGCCTGATTTACATGATTTTCCCCACATTTCTGTGACATGGGCATGTCTACAAACAAGAGCTTCTAGTTGGCTGAAAGGTAGGGGTGCAGGGCCTGTTTGTCAAACTGAGTCAAATGAAAAATGAGTTTATTTTAACAGAAAATTTTCCCCTGGATTGAGTTTATCATAGCTCAGAGAAAGAGAAATATTTCTTAGCGCTCAGCAGTAACACTACTAGGCAGAAATCAGATTTTTTTTTTAAACTGCCTGGACTCAGAAATTTGCATCCTTCTCCGCAGCGAGGTAGAGAGCCAAGGCATTTAACAGCTGAATATTTCCTTTAAACATTTCCTTTAAAGCTGGTCTACATTTCTCTGGACATTCTGAAGCAAAACCTGCAGGCTGGGAAATACCTTGTCCAAGGCAGAACAGCTAAGTCTCGAAGAATGGTGCTGGGAAGTTATAAAGCTGTTTTCCCTTCAACACTCTCGACACGTGTTACCCACTGCACTGGTGAGATACTGACCCACTTCCCAGCTGCGATAAGACAGTGACGCGGCCAAAGGCCCTGGGAGGGTTTGTGATGGAAACGGCTTCAGTAAAGAGCCCACTAAACACTTTTCTGTGCCATTCCTAGAAATACCGCTGAAGGAAAGGATGCTAAAGGGATTTGTTCTGGCAGGAATTGGGCTTGCAAAGTACGTTACATGTTCGCCAAACACGGAAATATGTGTATGTCGAGAGTGCAGATAGGTCTGTCCGGGGACAGAGAGGACTAGACTATGACGGGCAGCCTTGGTAGGGAAACACAAGGTCAAAGGAGCTGGGTTTTTAAGTATTTTCCCCCAAAACTGCTTGTGCTTTTTGGAGAGCAGAGGGCCAAAGAGAGTCAAACAGCCGCACGGTGCGGACTGTGCGATGGTTTGCCCCGAAGCCCGGGCGGCTGTGCGGCAGCAGGGGCAGAGCCGGCTGCCGGCGAGCGTGGTCCAGCCCAGCTGCCCTGCGGGAGGGTGCAGCGATCAGCTAATTCACCCGGCCGGGTCAGGGTGGGCTGTCAGGGCAGGGAGCCTGGGCAGCACCTCCCAGGGCCAGTGCTGACCTGCCTATTTTCAGCTTGAGTGCAGCTGGCGGGAGGGCACCCAAGTGCCCGGCTGCTGAGCCCCTGCTAGGAAATGAGGCACATGTGGTGTGCAAACGAGGGGAGAGGACAGATGCCTCTGGCAGATGAGCAGAAGAGATGCTGCTGGAGATAAAATACACAGCTAAGGCAAAAGGAGGGGAGGAGGATGCTTGCATCAAAGTAACTGGGGTTGTGCTCAGGTTTGGCTCCTGCTTAAGAAGTAGATGGGGCAAATGCTCCGCAAGAGGCAGATGCAACAGCCACCTCTGAATTAGAGGTCCCTGTTCCTGGGACCATACAGCGTTTCAGCGGCAACGAGCAAGAGAAGGTGAAGATCTCCTTTCTTTCCCTGCGCTGTATGGTGGAGGTCGCCAGACCTGTCAGGGGATGAACGGATCACACGCTCCTCATCTTACCACCAGTGGAGCAGCGACCGAGGAGAGGTACAGTCCTTGCCATCACCAGGTCATGCTCTAGGCTCGCTTTGCCTTATGGTTTTTGTCTGGAGAGAGAGTCTTCTCTCATGTTTCCCTGTTAGTCATAACTGGTGCAATATCTACAAATGCTGTCTGTGGTCTTAATTTAATAACAATGCCTTTAAATGATACAAAATATCTCATCACTCCAGTCAGATGCAGAATGGATGTAATAAGCCGCAACAGGCTTTCTGGAGTCCCACGAAAGCAGATCATTTTTCCTTTTAAAGCCCTACTACGAAATAAATCTGAGAGTTTCCTCAGAAATAGATATCCTGGGTTACAGTAAAAGGTCTTGCCAGTCTGGCTGATGTTTGGAAGTCTGTAAAAGTTTGATGGTACAGCCCGTACACTGGCTTTCACTGAGAGAAGTTATTCCTTGCCAATTTTTTTCTCTGTTATGTGAGAAATTTAGCCCAGTACATCAATTTCCCAGCGTATCAAAGTGCAGCTGGCTGGAGGGGAGTGAGAGGCAGAGTGTTGTCAAAACTTTTCCAAAATCCCATCTCTGTTTTGAATCGCAGAGCTGTGAAACCTTCACCTGCGAGGTTTAAAAGGTATCTGTCCATATTTGTTTGCTTTCAGTTGTTCCAGACTCAGGATCCAGCTCAAGCAGTTATCTCTGGGTACTAGGACCATGTGGTAATTTCCCATGTGATATCTCTTTCCCTACTTTTTTTTTTACTTCTATTTTTTTTTATTCTCCATTAAACTGACGCTGTTTATGGTTTGGTATCAAATGGGTGCAAATTTCAGTTTGCATTGAGCACAAGGCGAGGCAGAACCAAAGGTTTCTGACGGGGTTCTTTGCTACTGAATTTTCTGAGACCAAAACAACATATTTCTTGCTTTTAATCCTGACCTGTCTTCTTTGGCAGTTGTGATTTCCCCACCTCCCGTGAATGAAACTTGAAGAAAAGATTTGTGTGGCTCCCTGCAGCAGGAATCAGTACATTTACAGCACCACAGAAAAAACCCACAAATCTCCCTTTTTCTACTTGAGATGACTCTTTGCAGATGGCTTGATTTTTATTATCTTTATTCCCTTTCTTTCCCCCTTCCCCTCTAGAAGATACCATTTGGGCCATTAACAATCGCAGCATTTTCTGTGCAGTTCTGCTAGATATTTTTGTCAGTCTCGAATCAAAACGGTGCCAGATGGAAGCCCCATGCTCTTCATAGATGATCATTTCCAGCATTCTTCTGTGAGGTTGTATAACATATGTCCACGAGAAATTAAAAATGCTGTTTCCTTGTATGAACTGTGCATGCTCAAGGGCACAGAGAAGGTTAAGAAAATAAATGAGCCAGGACTGTTTTGTACTTTTTAAACAAATTAATTTCCTAAAGAGAAGTTATATTAACATTTTGATTGGTTGCTGATTTGTTGAGGATGGTCTTATTGCTAAAACACCTGTATCAAGCAAAGCAGTCATGAAACACGCTAGCAAAAAGAAGGAGTTTTATGTTGAAAAATTGTAGTCTCAACTATCAGGAAGGTGTTGTTTTTCTGGTTTGGTGGGGGTTTTTTGTTGGTTCCCCCAACAAGCTCCCCCCCCCCCCCAACATGCTCAACATTAGCTTAGTGCTATTCCCGTTGACACCCGTGGGAACTGACTGCAGACTTCTCCTGAGCTGGAGGAATTGCCATACTTTGGGCAGGACTTTTGAAAGCAGTCTCGGTATTGGTGTAGTTACTAGACTGAGATTTCAGATGCTGGTATTTGGGTGCTCAATTCCCACTAAATGAATAGGAACAAAACATCCAAAGCCTTGTACTACCTCCGAGAAGGTCTGCTGGGGCCAGCTGCCCCAGGAGGCTGCTCTCCTTGCTAACCATGCTCTCCTGCTTTGGCACCCAGCGTCCCTGCCCCCTGCAAGCTCCTCTCCTTTCATTCACATCTACGCATTGGGTCATCTCTGTTATTTAAGTATGATCCCTTTGCATCTGTTTGTATGGTTTTTTGCGCAAAGTACTACATACATTCATGAAAGCTATAAAAAACCCCTAATATTTAAGCTGCTGAAAGAAACAGGGACTGCAAATAGCTGCAATAAACCTCAAGAAAAATGGCCAAGCATCCCGGTTCTTTTGAAGTGTGGGGCTGATCATCTTACGAACCTAAGCAGATTAACTATTTTGTGTTCATGCATGCACAGAAAGCTCTTAGCTTTGTTTACTGTGGGCATTTGGTGAAAAGAATCAGATCTTGGTCAAAAACAATGTCTTTGTGCTAATGTAAGTAAAACTGCTTCGCTCTGCTTTTGGGGCAGGCAAGAGGAGCACATGGCATCAATTACTGTGGGCTACCTGATGGGTGGTAGCTTGTTCAGGAGAGGTAATTAGGTTGCTTGCAAATACACTATGCAAGTTTTCAGTCTGCTTTCCTAAGGAAAAAAGTCTTGTTGCAATCCTGCTGTCCTTCTCTGTTGAACTCTTTGGTCGGCTCCAACAAAATTGGAGAAAAAAGCAGAGGTTGCAAAATCCTGGCTTTCTCCAGGTTTTACAGAAACAGATAGCTAGGCAGAAAGCAGAGATTCCTGCAGAAGAGACAGCAATGGGAGCTCAAGTCATCTTGGACAACAAAGCACAGCGATATCCATGCTTGTCATCTTGGATCAGCCACCTCTGCAATGGACAGGATACTCACCTGGGATGTGGGGAGATGCGACATCCCTGAACTAGAAAGGGACCTTAAGCTGAAGGTTTTCAGTGTTGGGTGGTCTTCTGACAATAAAACTGTCTCTTTCTTCCTTGTTGGTACATCCCACTGGTGTAAAAGGCAAAGCCCTCCCTGGGAGGAAGATGTGAATCGAGGAAGGAGAGCAGTGTGTCTTGTCCGTTCTGATTCTTCACTGCTTGTTGGCATTATCCTCATCCATTTTTAGACATAATGCATGCTGGCACTCAGGAAAGCATCAGGGTTTTTGGGAGGAGGGAATTGCTTGTTTGGGAGGGTTATTTTGCAGGTGGGTTTATTTTAATACCCCTGTGCTTTCCTGGGCTGCTTGCTGGGTCCTGAGCTGTCAAGTGCCAGGTCAGGTGTTTTGGGGCTGTCAAATACCATGGGAAAGGAATTGCAAGAAGACAACTGACTTTTCACTGTCTATTCGGAAACTCCTCTGAGAATTTGGGAAACTGGGGGCCGTCCGTGGATTCTCTGAAAATTAGCTTATTACTTGACTGTTAAGCATATTGTATATGCCAAGTAATTAATTTTTACAGCAAACTCGTCTAGGACTTGGGCAAAGGAGCAATTAATTCTCTGGAAATAGATCCATTATTATAATTGCTAATGGATGCAAAGCTCCTTCAGACACAGATGGACAAAAAAATCCTTTCATCTCTGCGATTAGGGTACCCAAAAGTCAGGTCCAGCGTGCATGACAGGTAGTTAGCCCATGAAAAACCCCCATCTAGTGCTAATTGTGGCTGCTGAGCTCCAGCATGTTAGATGGAGGAGAGAGCACAGGTGACTCCTTCCCCTGTCCCACAGCTAGCACAGGAGCACCCACCCCATCACCTTTTCCTCTCTGTGGGGATGTTCTTCCCCTCCCGGGTGTAATTGGGATTTTCCTGCTGACAGCAGGAATCGGTGAATGTAATGCTATGAGCATCTCAAACTAGAGAGGCGTTCACACCCTCAGTCTTGCGCAGACCCAACATGTCCTGTGCTGAGAGACAGGCGTGTGGTCCCTGCCACAAACACCCACCAACCAAATTTGTACAAAAGGTGGGTTTGTCTCTCTGCAGCCCAACAAAATGGGGCTAATCAAAGGAAACACAGCCGTGCATAGGACAGAATAAGACCTTTGCTTCCTTTGTTATTGAAGGACAGCTTTGCTGTGTTATTCTGCAACAGATCTTATATCTTAGATCTTTAGCTTGATTTGTGGTTGAAAGGATGTTTGGGAACTTGCAGAATCATAATTAATATGTCATACAACCCAACCCTTGAAAAGCAGCTAACAAAGAGCCTTCAGCGCCATGCAGCTGCCAAACACTGTGTGTTTCCCTGGGCCCAGGGACTTTTTGCTCCCCAGGCATGAGCCTCCTCCTGCCTCCAGACAGCATCCTCAGGGCCCCAGCTCTGCCGCCCAGCAAACACGAGTCGGCATTTGCAAATGGCTAATGTACTACTGGTGAAAGATGGGAAGGGGCGAAGGGAATAGAACAAGAGGCTTTTATGAGAGTTGATCCTTTGCTATTTAATCTATAGTGACAAAGGCATCATTAATAGAACATGGGGAGGATGATGAGATGGGCCAGACCTCAGGCCTGAACACTTGTGATGTCTGGGAACATAGACGGTGCTCTTCTGATCTGTTCAGTGTCTCATGAGCACCTGCATTGTGCTTCTGGAGCATCTTCTTGCATGGCGTTAGGTGACACGACACTTTTTCTTAACTGAAAGCCTAATATGATTCAGACCTAGCACAGGTCCAGCCCTGCTTTTCCTAGCATCTAGTTAACAGTGTAGGAGAAAGGAGACAAAGGGGGAATTTGTGAAATACCAACATTTTTGGATGGAACCTTGTTTTCTTTGTGTTTATACAACAGCACATAGCAGGGCTGCAGTCTAGAATGAAGGCATCTAGTTTGGGTGAAAAGCCATGAAAGTAATCCATAAGTAGTATTGACCACTGTAATACTGCCCTCCCCTCTGCTAAATCAGGAGAATTGGACCCGTAATTATAGTTTCTGGGAGGTGAACCAGCAAGGCTGCTTCACGCACAGGTACACGAGCAATAGGAACAGCTGTGCAAATACTGCAGGGTTTTGATCCTGCATGACAGATGAGATACGACGATAACAGCTCTCCAGAAGCCGATGTTCAGCATCAGAGGCCATCGTGTAATTAAAGTGAATCCTAGCCTGGCTAGGGCATTTACGGCCTCTACTTTACTAGACACAGAGCAAGCCTGAATCTTGCAGTCCCAAGCAGAGAAACAGGCATTTACATTTCAAATGTAGTTGCACCTCTTTCCAGAAATCACAATGCAGGGATGAACTGGCCCAGGAACACTCCCGGGGAGGTTGAGCAGCCAGCAAAATATTGATCGAACCAAGTGATGGAATATGAAGAATTACATCCACTAATTTGGCGTGGCCATGGATTAGCGGGCAGGAGGGCTTCATCCTGGTTTTCCCGAGCCGTGGTGGAGGAAGCAGTTTCTCTGTGCTGTGGGACTGCAGCCCTTTGGGATTCGGCAGCGTTTGGCAATAAGTCATGAGATACTAATTGCAGAAGGTAAGGGCTTCATTTCTGAAGTACAGCACACTTTGCAACAACCTCAGTGCTTATCGTTAGATCTGTGAGGACTCAAAGTTTACGGACCACCAAGTACCGCGATCCTTCAAGGAACAAACATCGGCTCCTTTCATCAGGCCCTGTTCAAAAGCTGCTGGGCGGACGGAGAGGCTCAGGCGCCAGGGAGCCCGCCTGCCCCCCGGCCCGTGACAGGGCTGAGCTGCCCTATCCAGCAGAAACAACGATCTTGCAGTTAGCCCTAAGTAATGTTCTGAAGTGTCATCACCAGGTTATATTCAGCTAATAAGCAGTGATATTAGAGTCCTGCAATTGTGAATACCGTTAAGTCATTTTCTAGGGCATATTTCATGTGGTTTAAAAATGTATCTTTTTTTCTATAAAGTTGGGAAGCCCTTTTCTCCGTTCCTGCTTAAGCTAAGTCCAAGCTAAGTAGCCACACCATATAAAATAAGGCTGTACGGTCAGGTGTGGAAAGTGGATTCTTTAAAAAGTATCCATTTAAAGCATTGCACATTAATTATGAATGCATCTGAGTTTGACCAAAGGCCACATACTGTAGCAAGCTGGGTTTAGTACATCTAGCGAAGCAGGAGAATTGACATGATTTTTCGTGACTGTACAACCAAGTTGAAATGTACTGACAGTGTTTGGAAACAATGATAGTTTTAGGGGGAAGGAATAGGCATCAGCCTCTCCTCTACAGGTAATGACACCACAGGCAGGGCTCTCAGTTCTCGGAGTTGTGCTGCACGATGCTTCACGGGCTTCATGAAACGACTTTTGGCTCTTTCTGGAGTGTGGGAAGCACATTGCCTGTTTAAGTGGGAACTGGCCTTCACACAGCTGAGAGCATTATTGACCCTAGGAAGCTACTTCAGTACTGCTGGATAACAAAGAACCGTAGAAAAAGCCATAAAATGCTTTCTTGGTACTTCAATGCTTTATGTTGCTTCCTGGATGGCTCCAGAAAAACAAGACGGGGTTGCACAACACTTTCTTATATTCGTTCATGTGACTTTTCAGCCATTTCCAACCTTAATTTCTTGCTGGTGGGTGCTGGCTTGATGTCCTTGCTGACCTTCCTGAATTCCTAGCAGCACAGTTAAAACAGCGAGTTTGGAGAGCAAATATTTCTGCTAGAAATAACCTGGTTTTCCTGGGGACCAAAGCTACCCAGACAGTGTAACGGCATTTTAAAGTTCTGGTTAAGTCAGGAAAGGGAAAAACCTGAAACCGTGTACTGGGCACAGCTCAGAAGATGGAGTAGGTGCTTCACTCACGAAAGTGAACGCAACGGTACTTCATTACCGGAGGTGTTGAGGAAATGAATCAGAAGTCATTAGTGAAGAGCCCTCCGTTCATCCCTTCTTCAGGAAGAAGTAGCTCTTCTAGGTATTCTTAATGGAAATTGTTCTTAGAACATTGCTTCAATGTCAGGAATAGAGGCTGAATTGTTTCTCAAGAAGCATTATTTTGCCGCGCTAGACGTCAGTAAATACAGGTGTACTAACTTCTTTGCTCAAGGAAAGGAGTTTTTAGTTGATTCAATTCCCTTTTCTCAAGTTATTGGCTGCTGCTGTTTGCTTTAATTATCTTTTAATGGAAAAACAAATATGACAATATGTTGTACTGATTACACACTAAAAAGATTCTTAAACTGCTCACAGTCAAATTCGTTTAAATTTAGTGGGATGAAGTCACTTGTATTGTTGATTTCAATCTGCTTTGCAAGTGCGGCATTCGGTGAGTCAAGCTCACTTGCAGAGTAAAGCATCTGTCCCTCCCGTGCGCATTACTGATGTGTTTGGCTTTTTGCTTTAACAGTAACCGCTGTGACTAGTAATTGGTACATTAACCACTCCAGGTTTTCCTTTAAAACCCTGTGACTTTGTGGTGCCTGGACAGTGGAGGGGAGACACGAGGGCAGGTAGCGGAGTGACCGCCGGCTTCGGGCGAGCAGCGAGCCAGAGCCTGTCTATGCGGTTGCTGGGAGCACTATTGCCCCAAGCTGGGTTGTGGTGCTGGTCACCAGGTGCTGGGTTGTGGTGCTGGTCACTAGGCGCTGGGTTATGGTGCTGGTCACTAGGCACTGGGTTATGGTGCTGGTCACCAGGCGCTGGGTTATGGTGCTGGTCACCAGGTGCTGGGTTATGGTGCTGGTCACTAGGCGCTGGGTTATGGTGCTGGTCACCAGGTGCTGGGTTGTGGTGCTGGTCACCAGGTGCTGGGTTATGGTGCTGGTCACTACATGCTGGGTTGTGGTGCTGGTCACTAGGCGCTGGGTTATGGTGCTGGTCACTAGGCGCTGGGTTATGGTGCTGGTCACCCGGTGCTGGGTTATGGTGCTGGTCACTAGGTGGCAATGCGACCTGCAGGCACACAGCAGCCTGCAGAGCTGCTCTCCAGCCCCGGGGAGGCTGCTCACAGCATCCGCATCCCCCCAGCCTCGCCTCTGGGGAGAGAGCTGTTTTCTGAGGACCCAGCAGTGGTGTTGAGCCTGAGATCTCTGCTGTAAAAGGAGGTAGGTGGTTCGTGGCTGGCCATGTGAAGCTGTGCTCAGTGCCTCTGGCTCCGACACTGATCCAAGGTCCAGCAGGAAAACAGACAAGGGGCACAAATCTGCTGCTGGTTGGGTAAGATGGTATGTGGCACATCCTCACCTCCCTGCCCAAAAGCAAGGGGCTCCTCAGGCACAAACCAAGCCTCCTTCCCAACCAGTTCAGGCCTTGTGGCTCCCTGACTTTTCCTATAAAGTCAACGCCGTGACCTGTGGCTGCGTAGGAAATTTTGCTAAAGTTGACTGATGACAGGCTAGCAGCGCATCTTTGCATAAACTCATGGTTTTGGGGAACCAGGCTGAAAAAGCTTCTCAGGAGAAGGGGGTGGTCTGACTACCTCAGGCAGTATCTTCTCCGTGCTGTAGATGAGGGAGTGAGGTGCCTGCAGAGTGCGTATCGCTGTATGTGCGCACCGCTTTGGCAGCTCTCTGCATGCTGGCGCTCCGGCCCTGACAGGATGATGCTGTCATTTGCTAGTAGCAGCGGCCAGTCTGTGCCTTACACAACAATCTGTTTACTTTAGCTTTTGTCATGAGAAGACAACAGTGAGTCGCTTGCCTGTGAACATCTGTTTGCACGAAGGTCAGCGGGGTGTAGTTTTGAAACGAGGATTGTTCCAGGACTGTGTGTTTCATTTGCAGTAATGTTCTAGCTGAATGCTTCTCAGGAAACCTTTCATCCCATTCAGAGCGACTTTCTGCTTAGGCCAAATGTGGCAATGACATCAAGCTTCCCCTTTGACTGTTTCCCACAGTGACTAACACATTCTTAATGCTAGTGCTTGTTTTGATTTGCGGAGCGTCTTCAGTTACCGGTGTCTATGGGTTTTCCTGCACCAATAGTGCAAGGACTCTGCTCTAACATTACACTCAGGAAGCATCAGTTCCCCAGCAGAAATTATCTGTTTCTCTCCCTTTTATATTGCATTTAAATGCGTGCATTCATGTTGATGTCCTGCGGTCATTAATCACAGAAACATTGCTCTGTCTTCCAGACCTTAGGAGCCCAGGCACTGGGGGGATATGCCATGGCCATTGCCAACCCCTCTGTGCCCTCCCCCGGTCCCCTCCTCTCCCTCCCAACCTCTTATTGATGGGTTGAGAAGCTGGAGGAAAGGACAGGTGGGAATACAACAGCATCATGCGTGAGATGGGTGCTCAGGAGCTCTCCTCTGCCTCCAACAGCCTTCTTGCTAGGGGAGGTCACTGCATCACTGCGCTCCTCAGTGAGGGTGACAGCTCCTGCCAGCCAAAACCATTTGGGACGTGGCACGGAATCTGCTTCGCTAATTATAAAAGTATCTGCTGTCATACTATGGCGGTGACCTCAGCTCTATGTGCAAACGTACTGCAGATGTCCCGGAATACCAAGTACCATAAACAAGTAGAATTTTTGAAAGGAATTTGGAGATTTTGTAGATTCCTCAAGCTGCTTCTGGTGGAGCGCTTCCTGGAATTGGTAATGAAATCAGTCATTTTGCAATGATCTCCAGTTTAATGCATACAGTCTTGTGGTGGCAGCTTTTAAAAGCTGTTTGTCTCATTAAAGTTCAGTTAACTCATTTCTGAAATTAGAAACTTTTATGGTTAATGACTTGTGGTAGTTTGCTTTAAAGAAGATGCTTGCTAATCAGGTTTGGGGTTTTTTTTCCAAAATTGCTTCTGAGATTTGTATTATAGCCTTAGTTATGACACAGTGACAGTGATACTTGATACTTCAAGAAAAATAATTGGTAATGATGCGATTCGTGCCTACAAGAACTGTGTCTGAGGAGCAACTGAGAACTACATGGCTGCAATAACAAAACACAAGGAGAATGATTTTTGGTGAATTTTCCAGCTTTAGCACAGAAACTCTCGTTCATTTTAATGGACATCTGCCAGGCTAAAAGGCTTAAGATCAGAACTACAAAGAATAGGTCACATTCATCTTGACTTGCTTTCTTTAACCTTTGTTAGTGCCTCTGAACTGCACTGGCATGTAAATAACATAGGCACTAACCTTTTCATTATACACACGTTCACAACTGGAATTGTGAGTCAGAAATAGCAGTTTCTCAAACAATTATTTCCAGACACACACAAGTGAGGATGACAGCGCTGGGGGTGTTACCACTGAAAGGGCATCCGAATCGCAGCTCCCTGTGTTTTCACAGCACGGATGCTGCAGTGTGGATGCAGGGTTCAGATCATGGTGACATCTCTGCTCCTCCTGAGCCCAAGGAGAGTGTGTAAGGGATTCATCCTGGGTTTTACAACATCTCACACCAACTGAGAAACGCTGTGACCGATTCTGATGATGTCCCCGGATGGCCCATGCTCTGTGGTTTTCAGCTTTTATTTCCAGTTGAATTGAAAAGCCTTCAGCCTTCGACTGGATCCCGCAGTGGTTCGGGGGGAAGGTGGGAGAGCAGCTTCCCGTGCAGGACGGCTGCGGCCGCAGCCCTGGGCCGTGCCCCACGGCTGGCGTGTTGCCCAAGCGGTGCTCCCAGCTCCCTCCTCAGCCCTGCGCCCGCCGAAGCCCAGGGGGTCCCTCCTCGGAGCCAAACCCCCCAAATGCATCTCTGGGGCAAGAAGTCATGTTCATTGCTCTCTCCAACCTCAGGAGTAAGCAACGAAGTCCTGTTTACCAGATACATTTACCTCTTGTGGGAGATAGTGAGTCCTTTGTTAAAAAAGTAAAAGACAAAATCCTGTCAGAGCCTGGATCTTTAAGATTAGTGCTTTCTAAGAGGAAAATGTTTTATTTGCTTCCCCTCCACTCCTTTTGTGTCTCTTTTTCCCCCTGTTGCATATCTCCTGGTTTGTTGTCATTCTCTACTTTGAAGCTAGTTATATCAGGCTACTCCTCTTTGTACATTATAGTGGGATTTTTACGCAATACTTAATTTGGTTATCTTTAAAATGACAGACTTGGCCCGTGCAGTCATACTCTACACCTCTCCTCTCCCTTTGAAAAAGAATCCTACGAGTGTACTAAAGTAAGAAGTGTTTACAGAGTGACTCCGTGAGTATAAATAGCTCGCAAGCAAGAGCAGCACCTGCCATCTTTGATATGTCTTGCACTTCCCACAAATCACTCGTGCACGCTGGGATTGATCACTGCTATTGTTTGTGCTAAGCTTCCTCCTACTCCTATAATCCTCCTATTTAAATGGGTGGGATATTTTGCATATGGTAAGGATTTTGGGGATATAAATCGCAGCCAAGTATTTTGTGGACATGACACGGCGTACGTGCGTGTGTTCTGCCAAGGGCAGAGAAATGGAAATGTCTCTTTAAATGGAAAGGATATGGCTCTTTAAATGGAAAGGATATAGCTCTCTAGAAAGTGCCTCGAGTCACATATTTGACTCTTATTGCTTATTTTAAGGAGCTGCTGTTGCTTTCCAAATATAGCAGCTCTGGGTCGTGTGTAAGTCTGCGAGGATCTGTGGCTTTTGGTGGGCTGGTGGGTGCTGGGCTATAGCCAAATTAGCTTGGGCGGTCTCGGGCACATCATCCTCCCCGTGTCCCGCCACCCGACACGTGCCTGCCCAAGGGATGCCAGCGTGCTTTGTCGCCAACTCAGGTGTCCCCATATCCACTACTGAGAGGCTCAACAGAGTCAGGGCTTTGCAGCCCTCAAGGACGGTGTTCAGTTTTGGGCCCCCCACTACAAGAGGGATATTGAGGTACTGGTGCTTGTCCAGAGAAGGGCAACGAAGCTGGGGAAGGGTCTGCAGCAGAAGTCTGATGAGGAGCGGCTGAGGGAGCTGGGGTTGTTTAGCCTGGAGAAAAGGAGGCTGAGGGGAGACCTTATCGCTCTCTACAACTACCTGAAAGGAGGCTGTAGAGAGGTGGGGGTCGGTCTCTTCTCCCAGGTAACAAGTGATAGGACGAGAGGAAATGGCCTCAAGTTGCGCCAGGGGAGGTTTAGACTGGATATTAGGAAATTTTTCTTCACCGAGAGGGTTATCAAGCCTTGGAACAGGCTGCCCAGGGAAGTGGTTGAGTCACCATCCCTGGAGGTATTTAAAAGACATTTGGATGAGGTGCTTAGGGACATGGTGTAGTGGTGGTCTTGGTAGTGTTAGGTTTATGGTTGGACTCGATGATCTTAAAGGTCTTTTCCAACCTATATGATTCTGTGATTCTGTGACTGTACCTGAGGCAGTTCAGTCCCAATCACACCTCCACTGCTGGTGGCAGCTTTGCAAGTGGGATGGCTTCTGCCATCGGCTGCCTGCCCGTGCAGCCTCTCTCACACCATGGTGGTGTTTCCTCCTACTATGCTTCCTGCAGGAGGGAGTTGAAGCAGAGCATGCCCCAGTCCATGCTTCACCTCAGTGGAGGGGATGCCCCATGATTACAATTGGTTGAAACTGGAACAAGCCCTTAATGTCCAGGATTAGACAAGAATGAGGAAAAAAAAGATCACTTTTTAAATTGAGAGCATCTGACAGCATGGGGCTGTGCAGGGGAGCTATGGCCAGCAACAGCAGCACCCTGAGAAGCAGTGATTGATCGGGGTGTCCCAGGAGGGGAGCGCCTGCTGCTAACGATGCTAGAGGCTCTGTTACCGATGGCCTCTCAAATGGTATTACAGGGGTCTGCTGCAGAGAAAGCGCCGTAAAAGAGGGGTGGCACAGCAGTCATAAGCATCACAGTCAATGCTTTCTATGCAAACCCTTATAGACAGGACTGTGCAAAGCTCGCTCCCTCGGAGCAGCTCCCTGGCACTCAGGGGATGACTTGAAGAGCAAAGCACTGAGCAGGCAGCAGGGGAGGGGGTCGTAAGCAGCTGTATTTAATAAAGCTGTGTGTCCAGAATATCCTGATTGCTCATTACAAACATCTAGTTTCATATTCTCCTTTTTTTCTCAAAGACAATCCCAGCAGTGCTATCAACTGTATTAGTTGTACAGAATAAGCTCAATAAGATCTCCTAGCCTGGGAACTTCTGACTGAATTCTCCTCTCCACTTCATTTCTTTGGCGGAGATGAAGATGTTAGTTTTTCCCATGTTTGGCCAGTAACACAATGCAGAGAGGAGTTATACTTTTCAGTTCAGTTGTTTTTCTCTCTTAAATAAAAGCTGCTCTTTCTGTAAGTTCCTCCTATAACCTCAGGTTTATGGGCATGAATTTTCACTTTCAAAAAAAGTGACCATATTCTCCAACACTGAATAAACTCCAAATAGTATTGTTCTGGCCTCCGACATTTTCTGAAGATGTTTGCTTTATCTGGCTGTAACACTTTTGTTTGTTTGTTTCTTTTTAGAATATACCACCTACTTCTTTTGTATATATTTTAATCTCTTTCAGTCTTGTGAAGCCAATAGATGGCCAAAAAAGAAGATGCCATGGTTTTGCCATGCCTTTTAAAAAAGCTTTAGAGGTGTGGTTGTATATATTCATGTGCTTTGCAAAACAAAAAAAGCCAAGTAGCTACTTTAGGATCTATGAAGACTTGCGTTTAACTGTTGACATGATATATTCAGATCGTTTGGCATTTGGTTGGCAGCCTGTTCTGAGAAGCATAGATTTTATTGAACACACTGTTTGAGCATACCACTGCTTCTCTATTGTCATGTTTTCCTTCAGACACAGCCAAGGTCATTTCTATATGCCATTGCCTGTAACTGCTGAAAAGAGAGACATATGTAGGGGTTACCCATCCTAGCTAATGTTGTCTGCTGTACCCAGTGTGGCTTAGATTTCCCTCAAGCTTGAAACCGCACAGCACAAGCCTGCTTAAAAACTCCTCATGCTGTGAGGGTTTTCCTGGTCTTGCAATGTTTAATCAGACCTTGAAACCCTCGCCTTTTTGTGGGACAACGTTCTGGCTGGCCAAGGCTTTTTTTCCAGTTTCTGCAAGGTGTTAAGGCGGATCTGGATAGTTCCTCCAGCTGAAAATGTGCTTGATCATTTGTGGTGGTGGTGTTAGGCCAACGGCTCTAAAGCGAGGAGAGGGGCTGGGGCATGCGGAGAAGTCAGCTGGTGGGGCGGGCGCTGGAGGCACCACTCCCCGCGGGGGCACTCGGAGGGACGGCAATGCCGGTTGCTATTTAAATCGGCAGCAGATGTGTCGACACGCGTGTGACGTTCCTCAAGATGGCTCGGGGAGCCTGAAGTTTATAAACGATTCTTCTTCTGACTCCTGCTAATTTTAGCCTTGGAGTGTTTACAAACAGAGCAGCATTTGTCTCTGCTCCTGATCCAGAAGGATTTCAGCCCCATCCCTGCTGGCATATTCCCTAGAGAAAAAACAAAAAGGGATACAAAATAGCGATAGCTATTAAAAGATGCTGAGGGAGCATTCAGATTGGAGGCACAGAAAGCCAAATCATGTGGCTATAAATAATATATCTGCAGATATCATAGTGTCACCAGAAAGTAGGAAGGATATACACCTAGGAATAATTTTGGGGGAGAGAAATGGGGAACAGGGAGCTGAGCCTGAAAGCACCGCTTCTTAGTGGTGCTCCAAGGCGATATCTAGCAATGGCTCAGGAGAAGGCCAAAGCAGAATGGCATGACAAGAAATAATCAAGTTGTAGATACATTTGACAGCTGTCACCAGCACCAAGCCCGGGTGCAGTCCTGCCTCAACCAAAATGCCAAGTATTGGTGCATACCAGTCACTGCATACAACATTCCTGATCTGAATGCACCATTTAGCTACTGCTTTGAAATGAGGCAAGAGCAAAAAGTCAAAAAAATTCAATTATGTCAACACAGGTCATATGGAGCTTTAGAAAGAGATTTTAAATGCACACAAACCAGTTTAAAATCCTTTCCCTTTCAGAGCCATGACCTCCAAATGCAGTTCTTTGAACAGGGAACATCTCCTAAAGTGTTTGTGGTTTTCTACAAAGGATGAGCAGGCAGAATCCTCCTGGGTTGACAAGGCAAGGACCTGCACTCAATGCCAGTTCGAAGGAGAAGGGCTGTAGCTACATGCTCTGCCTTGAAGAAATCCAAATTCCCAACTTACCTCAAGTCTGCTTTGTAAAAAAAGTCTTCAGGTCATGCAATACTTGACTTCCAGAGCTAAAGCTTTGCTTCTCCTCAAAGATCAAGCTAGCTACTAGACCACTGTCACAGCCAGCCACCTCGTGCTATGGGAATTTAACGGGTCATAAGGACTCAAGCAAATCTATAAAAACAAAAGGGAAAAGTCTTTCTCTTTCCTTTACTTGTGCTCACCCATGGCACTGTGCACGTCATTCAGATCAAAACTTGGTTGATACATGAGAAATACCAGCTGCCATCTGATTAAGACATGTGAGAGATTTATGAGGTAGCCACAAGCTCAGCTCAGCTGGAAATGAACGGGAAGCCTCGGAGCTGCATGGCACAGCCATAGTGCCATGACCAGAGGAAAGAGGAGAAATGGTGTGTAAGTGCTCAGTGCAATATAGGTGAGCTTCATCTTCTGATCCTGGGTGAGCACTGAAGCTAGCTCATGTCTTAGTGAAGGCAATGCTAGAAAAATTCCATCAGGTGCAGCTTAAAATTGCTGCCAGTTAAAGAGAACCGAGGCATCTGGGATGAACTGCGTGGAGCTTTAAAGGGGAAGACAATTTCATGCAGCAAAGGAACAGAAGGTAGTAGAGGGGTAATAGGTTCTTGACAGAGGACAGCAACTTATTTTGTGGCTATACAATTCTAGTGTTGCTTGGTGCATAAGAACATGTTCAAACTAACAGAAAATATCTTGTCTTACGCACTGTAGGCTTCTTGCAACACTTGGAACTTTCTTTTAAGATGAGTTTCTTGAACTAATTTAATGTCTTTCCATTTTTCCTTTAAGGATCCACTCTGAACTTTAAGCATAACTGGTTTTTTAGATTTCTTTGAGCCCCAAAATAGGTCTGAAAAACTAATCATTACATTCCTCTCTGTCTCTCAGGCTTGTAAAAATCAAACGCTGATTAATTTTTACCATGCTTAAGGAAAAAGTCGGGCATGAAAAAATGTTATCCTATGATATCATTGCATATGCAAGCCTGCAATAATGTTAGAGCTCTGCTTGGCAAGTTTCCTTCCAAATATTGCTGTATGTTCTTTTTCCTGCTGTTGCTCTTTTAGCTTTCTGTGTCTGAAACTCGGGTGTAACTCCAGGGAAGGCTCAGATCAATCATGTAATGCTCATTACAGTACTTCCCTGCCTATTACCGAGGTGGCCCAAGGTTTCTAACGTCAGGTCTCCCACCTCACCGGGACTTCATGTCCATCTGAGTTTACCTCTGAATTTCAGGCCCAGATTTGGTATCATATAATTTTGCCTCCCCAGCCTCTTTTTCAAATACTGTTTTCTCTCAGCTCCACAAAGGCCGGAGTGAGATCAGCCGCCACTGCCAGTCTGCAGCTTGGCAGAGTCAAACATCAAAGCTCCTGTTCCAGCTGGACTTCAAAACCTTTCAAGTTTTAAGACTTGACCAAGTAGCAGAAGGAGCTGTAAAGGGAAAGCTGTAACGTGCAGGATGACAGGCTCTGTGAAGAAGTGCTTTTTCCTCTTACTTTACACAGTAAAAAGTAGCGAGCGATAGCCATAGATTGATTTGTGCTTCTTGTTACTACGCTCATGAGGGGTGTGGGACCACCTTCGCCCTTTCACTTGTGCTATGAATAGCAGAAGAACCACTCCTGGGTCTTTCATCTTTATGCTTTCTATAACAAACCTTTCACCAGCCTTGGAGAAGGGGCCTTGGGCAAAAATCTGTTTTGACGTCAAGGCACCTGGTTTCAGTTAGGATACTGAATGCTTCCCCCTTTTTTTCCCACTCCACCTGAGAAAGTTCAGTCTGCAGGTGTCTAACAAAAGCTATGGAGTAACAACTTTCTTTAAATTGAGTATGTTCCTCAGTGCCTCCCCTGGAGAGGAAACGAAGTGCCTGTCATTTTTGCAAGGTCCTAACTTCACCCGCTTTGTGCGTGTCTACACATTCGTGCAACCTTAAGAAGGGCTGGACGAGGTGAAGGTAAAGAGTGCAGCTGCAGCTCTAACTGCTCGGCTGGCATCTTCGGTTTACGGCTGTTCTCACTGGTTTCTGCCCAGCAGCAGTAATATGAAGAGACTTCATACAAAACCTCGCATCTTTTAATTTACTTGTGAAAGCACAAATTAGAAATAAGGAATCAGTTCAGGGTCACGAAGCTGAGTTTGTTTGCTTCTTGAGGTTAGCGCGCAGGTAGTGCTTCTACGATATGCCTGAAACCACGCAGTGCTTCAGCCTCTGCTGCCAGTGCTGCCTTTACATAAAAGGGCTAGAAAGCACTCGGGGCCCTTTATTGCCTTCTCCCATTGTGACCTTGCCACCTCATATACCTGCAAACCTGCGTCCTTCATGTTTCCCATGTTATATAGTTTTAGTGGGCCGGTGATAAGTGGTTATCGGATGTATAGAGGCTCTGGTGTCAGACAGATGCTGCTGGTGCAAAGGAGATGAGATTTCTTAAACAGTTGCATTTCACCAAACTTGAGGTGAGGGGCAACCTCAAAAAACAGGCAGGCTGCCAAGCAATCATCTACCAGAGGTAATCTGGGTAGGATTTTGAGCCAGAAAACTTCTTTTGTAGGTTTACTCAGACTTCCCAGGCTTAATAAAAATCTGTGTAAACGTTTCTGCTAAATGAAGATTTCAAGTGATAATTCATAGATTGTGTTAAATACTGTCAGCGATTCCCATAAATATATTGCATTTGCCATGTAGTATTTGTGTAACCCCCAAACACTTTTTGCCAAAACTCACTTATTTTGGAACTTCATGGTATGTTTCAGGATGTTTTAGTTTCAGTAAATCCAGTTCTTAAACCCAAGGTCTGCTGTAAGCCTTTAAAAGCTTTGTTAGCTGGGAGCGAAGCTCTGAGATTGCATGTGAGATAGAGTCTTTGTACATTAAAGCACTACTTTGTGGGCTTTTCTAGAGCTGTAAGAAGAATTTGATTTTTTTTTTACTTAGACACCAAAACTACTGCTATGCTGTGTTACAGAAATGCATACCTTTGTAAACTGTGATCAATCTAGCTTAGCAAATGTGCTGAAATGCAGAGAGAAAAGACCTTCAAGACTGGTCTATTTTAGACTTTCAATAATCTGGAAGGCTTTGATCTCCAGTGCTAAAGGCCTCACATCAGCGTGGTGCTCGATCCAGCAGCCTTGATCAGGATTTGCTCTGCAGTTCACAAAGCTCGATCAGCCGGAGGGATCATTGCATAGCAATGTGAGATGCTCCATTTCCCAGGTGCTGAGCGCATTCCCCAGCCCAAAGAAGCAATCCAAAGCGCCAGGGTCACAGCACAGAATGCTTGATGTCCATTAATTTTAATTGAAATGATTCATAGTAAATAGGTGAGAGATGCACTATGTGAGTATGATCATTATCCCTTACCACTAGCGTCTGCTTAGGGCTTCTCTGTTTATCAGACTGAATTATTTAGAGAAATTAAACTGCAATCTCCATACTATCCATTAGCTGGAACTCTATTTGCATATAGCAGTTGGGTTTTGGCAATCAAAAAGAGGAAGATTCTGTACAGCAAGCTGTCTGCCAAAAAAAGATCCTCTGTGTAGCGCTTAAGACTGTGTAGGAATAGGATTGGTAAAAATAAGATGAGGACCAAATTAAACATCCATTAGAACAAGGATGTGCCTGCTATAGAACAGGCTGTGCTTTGGCCGTCTATTTAGTATTTATCTCATCTGTAAATCTTTGTGGTTTTTGTTAAAACACACAACTGGTAGTAAAGAAATTTGCCCTTGCATTCCAATTAAAACAGTGGCAGGCCAGGCGATAAGGAGATGTGCGATGGATTTATTTGGACCGATTTTACAGGCATCATTACAAAACAGCGGCAGCAAAACTTTAGACATGCCCGCTTAATCATTCACTTATTTCATCATAATGCAATAGATACCTCTAGATGCCAGTATGAATATAAAAATATAATTTGAAATGAGGACTAAGTACTTGTATTAGTGAGACTTTATCATGTCTGGAATCTTAAATTTAAGGCTTAATCCTGCTCCACCTGAATGTAAGGAAGAGTTTTACTTCACATTTAACTGGGAACATACCAGGAACCATCATGACAAAGCTAATTTAAACTTGCTGGACTGCTTTAAAGGCATAATGTAAAATTCCCACTATAGAAAAGAGCAGAATCTGGACCTTTTACAAATCACTGCCTGCAGAAAAGAGAAAATTTCAACTTGAGAATAAGCCAAAGAACCAAGGAAAAAGTACACTGAGGAGCTATGCTGCTACCATACCTATGCGAGTTCCAGAATTCCTCAGGGGATATATGTCTCTATAGATATTTTACAAGGGTAGGAAAAGCATGTTCATGACTTGAGTATGCGTTTTATGGACAAACCACACAGCTATTGGACATTAAGCAGCAATAGTTACGTTGTATAAAGGCACTTACAGTTTACAATTTCAGATTGTAAACGATACCCGACTTGCCCAAGCCTGTGCCAAGTCAGAACCTTCTGGGAGATGTTTCTGGGGGAATAAATACCCTCAGCAGAGGCACAGCTCCGTGCAGCACGTCAGCTTTGCCGTGCCTGTTTCCAGAGAGCGACCCTGAGCTGCAAGTATTTGGAGACCCCAAATATGATCTGCTGCGTGTGTCTCTATGCTGCAAAAGCCTCATGTTTCACTTCACACTCGGAGCTTGTGATGAGACCTTGCTGTGCTTGGGGCAATCGTGCTTGTCCCGCGTTTGGTAGGAGAGTTCAGGAACCATAAAAGAGTCTAGATGATGCTTCAACTGTTCGTGCTGCCTTGCTGGCTTGTTGCCACTCAGTTTAGATGACTCCATCACAATCTTGGGAGGAGCATGAAAGGTGTGTAATTAGAGCAATTTACTATATTTGACTTTAAATCATGCTTCCCCCAACAAAGAGAGTCTTGAATTTAAACCCCCCCTAGCCACTCAGGTGGATAGGGAACACCTAAACAGCATTTGCGCAGGACACATCAGACTTCTTTGTATTCATCCCTAAATCTTCGTCCTCAGGGTATCTGATTTATCTGGAGGTGCAGAAACTGCTTCTAATTCAGAAACCCAGAGAATGCTATCAGTGAGAGGTACAAGCTCCGTGTCAGAGCCACATATAGGTACGTTTCTGCATACGCCTGGCTGCAGTATGTTGCAGTATCAGTTCTGTCACCACAGCATCCGAGTGCTTCTCAGCTTCCAGTATTATAGCTGTAAAGCAATGAGGTGACACTTCTCCCTACTATAGTTGGGAAAGTGATGTA
Organism: Mycteria americana; assembly: GCF_035582795.1. Lineage (NCBI taxonomy): Eukaryota > Metazoa > Chordata > Aves > Ciconiiformes > Ciconiidae > Mycteria > Mycteria americana. Next base: position 18,805,825 of record NC_134374.1, on the reverse strand, counting down.
CAGAGATACTAAGGCTCAGATTCATGTTTAAATACTTGTGAGTTAGTTAACAAAATTTTATTGCAAAGCCAGACCTCACGTGATTTACCCCAAATCCAGAGATGCTCACATCAAAGCAAGGAACCTGATGAGGGAATCTGAAGACTTACGTCAGTGTCCCAGCCCCAAATAATACCCCCTCCACTAGAATACCTGAGCCATCATGGTAGCTTTAAAAGTAAAGGCTGTGCAAACTGTACCCAGGCTGCAATAAGCCTTCATGCAAATCCCCTTATATTTTGCATGCACACCACCATATTTTATAACTGTTTTAACTGACACTTCTAAGCCTTGCAAACTAGTAAGGGGAAAAACTAACTCGTTTCAAAACAGCAGGGTAGGCTCTCTCTGCCCACCAGTAGGTACAGTTCTTCTGCAGCATGCTGAGCTGCTGCCTCCTTCCAATGTTTAAGTGTAGAGGCCTCATTTGGTCAATGTAATAACTGCTCCTGTAAAATTTGACAGATCTCCTGGCAGAGGCGAGAATGGCTAATGTAAGGCAAGGTCACTGTCAGTGCTAAGCACAGCATTTATCAGTGGCCTCTGGTGCTGGAAAGACCTTGGACCATAAGTGGGAGTTGTCTGTAACTCTCATCAAAGTCACAAGTGCCTTTGAAAGTCAGGGTCTAGGTAAGTTGTACAGGACAGCAGAAATCTCCTTGCTGGGGCTCACTGGCTACTTCTGACAACACTGGCTCAGCTGAACTGCAGAATCTCTCCTTCCCCACTCCTCCACTTCCAACTCTCTGGTTTCAGTGGTCCAAGTTCGACTGGAGAGAAACAGCCAAGAGAAAGCCCAAGTTTTTGATCCTCCTGGCAGGTCTCTGAAGTGTTAAAAAAAAAAAAAATCACAGAAAAGGCTCAAGCAAAACAGCCTTATATTGAGTCTTATCAAGACTAAGTCCACTTATCATCAGAGGGCTTACTGAACCTCCGTGAAGCAAAGCTGCCCCTGCCAGGACAATTCCTTGATTCCAGAAACAGAGCAGAGGTTGTTCATGGTGCAGATGCGCAGAGGTCTGGAGGAGCTCTGCTCAAGGACTTGGGGTTCAGTGTTGTGCTTTGTGCATTTCTTAGGGGAAAGTAATTTAATAAGTGCAGGTCTTCCAAGTGGCGGCTTTGATCCCGGCTCTTCAGTCTTGGCTTAAACAGCCCTGATTTTCCTAATCACACCTGATCTACAGCGACCCGAGTGAGCTGGGAATGGGGCTCTACCCCATGCCGTGGCTCATTACCTCATTTACCCGGGTGATGTCCCGCCCCTGGCAGCCCAGCCGCCTTTCGCTTGGGGCGGAGGCACGGCCGGACCCCGCTGGCCGCGGTAAGCCGATCTGCCTTCAGCTGTCCCCGGCGCTGGGCTGGAGCGAAGGGAGGGTGAAGGGGGAGGAATTCGGCTCCGCTAAAAATAGCGGCCGCGCAGCCCCGGCGGCTGCTGCCTCTCAGGCCGGGCCGGAGACCCCCGGCACCCCGGTGCGGGGGCTGCCTCTGCGGGAGCGTTGTGGGGGCAGGATAAGCGGAGGAGTGCCCAGAAGCCACGGGGAGGGCCGTGCCCTGAGCATATTGCCTTCCCCCGAGGGGACGCCCAGCCCTGCCTTGTTCCCTGCTGGTCTTGGAGGAGTCCATCGTGTCCCCTCCTCCAAACAGGCCACTCTGGGGGGGTTGGGGGAGTCCGGCTGCCGCACCGAGGGGCTCCCCCAGGCACTTCGCGGCTCGCCCTTCCCAGCACTTTATTTTCGGCGCTGCCGAGCAGGGCCGGCTCCAAGGGGCGCCGGCTGCATCGGGTTTCCCCCACCCCCCCCCCCCTCCTGCGCGGCCCGCGGGGGGCAGCCGGTGGGCGGCCGCGAACCGAGCTCCCTCCCCCGACGGCGGCCCCGGTCGTAGGCAGTCTTGCCCCCGCCGAGGAGGACGGGGCGGGGGGGGGAGCGGTTTTGTCGCACAGGTGAGAGGAGCTTCGGCTGCTCTTGGGGGTCCCTTCCTCCTCCTCGAGGGGGCATGGGGGGGGAGAGGCAGGGAGGGGGCTGAGCCCCGTCCCACACCCCGGGGCAGAGCAGCAGGGCTGGGAGCGGGACGGCGCAGGCTCTGCCTGTTCCCCGGTTAAGGGAGCCCGATGCCCCCCTTTTCCCTCCAGGTCCCCCCCCAGTGTCCCCCGGCTCTTCCCACTCCCGCTACGACAGCAACAGGCTGCCGAGCTCGGGACCAGGCGATGCTGGGGGCTACAGCCCCGGGACCGGAGCCTCCCCTTTGTGGGACAGGGGGTGGGAGCGGCTCCCCAAGGGGAGGGCAGGCCGGGGCTGTGCCACCCCCAGCCCGGCGCTGGGACACCGTCCCGGGGCTGGAGGACAGCAGGGATGCGCGTTGCCCCCCCCTCGGTACCGTTTCATGGGGGCCGCAGCTGGGTGAGGGGGAAGGGGATGCGCGGCCCCGGGGGGGCTGGAGGGGGCAGCTCTAGCTCCAGCCCGCCCTGCTGCCGGCAAGCGTAAACCTGCCGCCTCTTCTGCAGTGCCGGGGACTCGCGTCCTCCTCCTCCCATCCGCGGCTGCAGCTCTGCTGCTCCATCCCATTATTATTAGGGGAGGATGCGAAAAGGAGAAAAAAAAAAAAAAACAAAACCAAAAAAACCACAAACCAAAACCTAGCACACCCAAGCAAACAACCACAGCTCCCCCTCCCCAACTCACAGAACCCCCTCCCCCCGGTCGGTGGGACTTCCAGGACCGGCTGCGCTTCCCTGGCCCTGGGGAGGGGAGGCAGAGCCGGGAGGCGGGGGAAGGAGGGGGCCGGGGCCAGGCAGACACAGGGAAAATCGCTTTTGTCTCCGGCACGGCGAGCGGCGCAGGGGCTCGGTGCTGCGGCTGCCGGAGCCCCCCGCTCACCGCCCCGCTCCGCTCCGCTCCCGCAGGCACCGCGGCGGCGCCGCCGGGCTCCGAGGCACCGCGCCGGGGAGCGGGCAGCTCGCCGGCTCCTGAATTTTTTCCCCTCCCCTTCTGTTGGTGTGATTTCTGCCTTTTCGGCGTAGAGGATCCCCCACCCACACGCACGCCGCCCCCCGCCCGAGGTTTCTTTGGGTCCAGCCGGAATCCGCGACGCTCCCGGGGATTTTCCCACCCAAGCTGGGGTCTATGAGCGGGAAGGTGATCAAGCCCAAAGAAGAGAAAGATGCTTCCAAGGGTAAGGCAGGCGCAGCCGCTCCGATAAACAGAATGTTCCGCGGACAGCCCGACCTTACCGGGCTGGGGTGGGGGGGGGGCACCGCTCCGGTGAAAGTCCGTAGCTCGGGGGACAGCCGGCACGGGTGGGAATCGGCGCCCGGCGTGCGGGGCGCTGCGCCGGCACCCCGGCACGGGGGGGGGGGACCCGGCTCAATGCGGCACCGGCGACAGTAAGTGCCCCCCGTCCCCTCCGCCGGGGGGAGCCCGCTGGGCCGCGCCGCCTCCCCTGCCGCGGGCCGGGCGGGTGCTCGGCGCTGCAGGCGGCCCCGGCCCCGGCCCCGGCCGAGGCGTGCCGGGGCGGCGGAGCGGGGAGCCATCGCCATGGAGACGCGGAGCCGGGGCACCGCCGGTGCCGAGGGGCGGGGGTTGCGTGCGGACCCCCCAGCTGGGGCTGGGCACGGCGGGCTGCCCCAAGCCGGCTGGCCCCCGGCCCCAGCAGGACCGGCGGGGCAGCTGGGGGCACGCAGGGGGCGGGGTGCGTGCCCGGGGGGGGCTGCGGTGCTTGCGGGGTGTCCCTCTCCGGGGGTGCATGCAGGGTGTCCCTCTCCGGGGGTGCATGCCGGGGGGGCTGCGGTGCATGCAGGGTGTCCCTCTCCGGGAGTGCTTGCAGGGTGTCCCTCTGCGGGGGTGCATGCCGGGGGGCGGAGGGCGGAGTGCCCGCTGCGGGGTGCACGCACAGGTGGTCCTGCCCCGCTCTCGGACGGGCTCCGCATCCCCGCGCAGGTCGCTCCGCGGGGTTCCCTGCGCTCGGGGCTGTAGGAGTGCGTTCGATAAGTAGCTGCTGTGCGCGCTGGGTGTATCTCCAGTAAGCAGTTTTTCTGTGTATTTGTAGATAAACCTTGTATCTTCTCGAGCGTACATCTGTGCGGTAGGCTGGTGCTGGTGGGATAGCCGGGTGCAGGGGATGCTCTTGGCCTCCCTGAAAGAGGGAAAAACTGCTCCTTATTTACTAGTTCTATAAAACCTAAGGGGCACTTTTCTGTCATTTACTTCTTTAGCAGCCTGAGAGGCCAAATCAAAACAATTCGTCCTTTCTATTATTTTTTCAAAACTTTTTGGTTTCTTGATTTTGAAAGTTTGTGTTTAACGCTAGATTTTTGAGACCTGTTTTGTTTTGGTTTTTTTTATATTCTTTTTTCCCCTCTCTTCCCAGTTCTAACTACATTATGTCTTATGTTCAAAACCTTAGTGTTTTCATCAGTTTTTTTTTTATTTTTCACAACAACAAAATAAAGTTCACCATTCAGATGCATTGCAAAACCTTACATTTTCTAAATGAATATTTTTTGTCTTTACGTTATTTTCTTTCATGTTGAGTATTTTTTTTTTACAGTGGCCTTATTCACTAAAATGCTCTTTAAATAATTTATTAAGCAATGCAGAACAAAAGATTCCTGCCTTTCTGAGGAATTTTTTTGCATTATTTAGAACTGTGTTATAATCCTACACAAAAAGAACTTGCCATACTTGTGCTATACTTGCTTGAAAGCTTCTTTTTTTAAATCGAACTTACATATTCCAATTTGTGCTATGATTACAAGTTTTAATGGCATTTTAACTTCATGTTTGAAATTGCCTGCGTATAGGTTTTGGGACATATGTGTATTTCAAAACACTGGGGCAAAGACATTGGTATCTGCTGTTAATGAGTCAGTCATGACTTAGAGGCGCAAGGCTTTGATTCCAGTGGTGACAGTGTACCAGAAGGTGTATATTCTGAGAATCCCAAGAAAAACAGTTGATGCTGATACCCTGCTTGTAGGAGATGCTGGTGTGCTCTTTGAGCTCGTATAGAAACTTTCTCCGTTATCACAAAGTAAAGAGGCAGCTTTAGATACAGCAGGAGGAGCCGGTACATGTATGAGGTGGTTTGGTACTGCTGTAGAAAAGTGAGTATGGCTACAGTCTGTGAAATATGCTTTTAAAAAGGGTCCAGGTCCAGTGGTAAGGAGGTAGTATTTACCAGTTAATGTATAGACTGTATGGCCTTCTTTAGCCTCTTGTGTCATAGACTAAAATAGGAAATGTTTTTTCCTTGGAACCACCTGAATTTTCTTTTGGTGATTGTGAGTGTTATTGCTCTTAATAGGAATGTTTAATTTGGAGCTAGCCATAGTAAAAACAGGCTGGGTTTTTTGGTGTGGTGGGGTTTTGTTTGTTTGTTTTGTTTGCTTTTGGGTGGTTTTGTTGGGTTTTTTGTTGTTGTTTTTTAATACAATGAAACAGTAATTTGTCTGGAAAGGATGGGATACCATTTCCTGCATATTTCTGCAGCTATACTGTGGCACTGGGTATACTTCAGTCCCGATAGAAGCCTGTATGTTTTTGAGTTAATTAACCACTCTTTCAAAGAACAATGTAATCAGGTTTCATGTGAGAGTAGCTTATTGTGGTGATATGTTCATGTACTCCACATTCTGTAAGATATACGATGTAATTGTAATACCTGCTGTAAATGCAGGTGTCCCAGGGCTATATTTGCATAATAAATGGGGAGTACTTTGTTAGTGAGAATAGTGTCAGCCTTTCTTACTCCTGAAGCTTTCTTATGCATTACAGGGTTGTGCATGAGACGAGACTTTGCTGTAGGTCTCTACAGAACTTGGGGAGGGCCATCTTCAGCCCTAATGTAAGGAGCTGCTTTGTGTAAGTTGTTGAATGGCACTTTCTACAACCAGCTTTCCGAGTGGGTCTAGAAAAGCCTGATTTATACAGAACCTTGAAAGGCCGTGGATTTTGGTAGGAAGCAGCACAATCCGTGCAAGTAGTTACTGTCTTGCAATGGGTATTTTCAGTTAAGTTACCCTCTCTTGTAAAGCCTGTGGTGGTGTCAGTGGAGTCGCGCAGGTGTAACAGAACTACCAAAATCCATTTTTAAAGAAATAGGGTTTTCTCACATCTTTTCTTAAGCCAAAGAGGAAAGTAACTGCTTGCTTCGGAGTTTGTTGGCCCCACTTATAAGCCCTGCCTACAAAACCCAGTGATGACTGTTTTGCTCAAAATTTGGCTGCTTTTAAAACTGGCTGTGGATGTTTGAGCATTAACTATCCCAATCTAAATAAAGCTTATGGATTAACATAATGAAGTCAGGGATGTGCACCTTTACTTTCTGCAAAACGCTGCATTAACTGTGAATGTATATGTATAAGATTATGGCATTGATTTTTTTTTTTTTTTTTTTTAAACTGTGTGAGTGTTAGAGAGCTGCAGGATACCGTAAGCCCAGGTAGCCTCCAAGATGCATTACAAAGGTAGATTGGCAGCGCTGCTGCTCCAGAGCGGGGGCTGTTTGTGGTAGCAAGCGGCTTGTTTCAGAGAGCAGCCTGGTCCCAGCTGTGCTGGTAGTTTCAAGCATGGGGCAGGTTCCTGTGTTTCTTCTCACTTCGCACCCTCTCTGGGGTCAGCAGGAGTACGAGGATCTGGGTGACAACAGCTCAGCATCCTGCAGTGGTAGTCTGATGGCTGGTAACAGCTCTTCTTTAATGGAGGTTAGTTACGTGCTCAGGAAGTACCCCTAGGTAAACTGGGAGCAGCGCAGTTCCCACCAGTCGGGTTCTTTTCCTGCCACATAGCTGGTGTGCGGAGAGCCGTGTGTGTGGCAGGACAGGTGACTTTCCCCAGTTCTCCCTCAAAAAGCTTTTGCTTTGCACTTTGAGAACAGTATATCCAGTGTCCCCAGAGAGCCCTGGGGTTGTATCAACACAACCTATTTTGAATGAAATATTTGTTAACCTTTTATCTGGGGGAGAGGCATGGGGCAGTAGGAGAATATAGGGCATTAGAAAGTGAGCCGAGACCTGCTGAAATCCGTGTACTTTGGATCTGGGCCTTAAAGAGCTCGTGCTGTCTGATATTAACAGCCAGACTCTTCCCAGAGGCTGCTTTGCAATTTGTGTGGCTCCTCCAAGGGAAGTCAAGGGACGGAGTAGAGAATCTGAAACTAAATCTGAGGGATGGATTCATCTGCATTTGTTTTTGTTTTTCTTTTTACTGGTTGGATTATGTACTGTTGCCTTCCCCATCGAGGCAGACATGTGGGGGGTCTTTTCCTGTCACCGTGTTCTCATTGCAAGAAACTTCGATAGCTTTGCCCTGAAGTCTGATAACCTCAGCTGTAAGCAGTGAGGAAAATGCAGAGTATATTTTCTTTTCCAGAAAGAAAAATAGGAGGAGTATTTTTGAAGCTGATAGCTTCTAATCTGAGAAGAGTGTATTGAAATAGTGACAGTAAGGGTGAAGACTTTGGAAGCATAGGTACTGTTCTAATTTAGTGACAGCAGAAAACAAAGCACTTAAAGAAAGCACTTGGCAGGAAAAATAGAAGTCAGAATTTTGAGGTATCTATTACTGCTTTTCCTAGATTTATGGGAATATAGTATAATGCAGCTTATGATTGAAAGGTCTGTAGAAAAGCTGACAAAAATAAAGAAGCTGATCTCAACAGTTATATTTCTATAGTACTGAATCATGAGAAAGTAACTTACTTCGGGGACTGAAGGAGAGCAGCGCAGAGGCAACATGTAAGCTGACCATGTCTTGGTCTGAGTCCACTGAATCAAAATTAGCAGCGAGAGCAGACCCGTGTGAGAAGGGGGAAGGGAGCGTGGTGCTAGCACCCTTAGCTGCTGCTCGGCCAGCTCAGGTGGGAGGCAGGGCACTTCTTTGTCATTTTATGAGAAGTTTGGGTGCCCATTCTTTTGCATCCCAGACAAAAAGCCCCAGCAAACTTCAGCAGCAACCGGTTTGACGTACGAATTTGAGTCTCTGTTCAGGCAGATGTTTGCCAGCAGTAGATTGGGTCTTATTGTGGTCAATTGGTGCTATTGACTTACGCATCAGAACTTGTGTTTGCATCATAAACGTTTAATGACACTGAAGAATGAGTAGTTAAACTCAATGGTTTTATTTTGTTCACTTCACATTAGAAAGCTCTGTGCCTCCTGTCTGAAATCTGAGATTGCAGATCCACTTTGAATAGATGCCTGCATCGCCCACTGGAAAGCGACAGCCAAAATCTGAGGCACGACCCACCCCATCCTGGATATTAATGCTGCAGGTTACAATAGATACTCAGCTCTTGGCTGAGGTCCTGATCCATTCAAAATTCCCATTGACACCAGTGGGAGTTCTCTGTGTCTGCCTGTGACATTGCCTCTGATTAGTGGGTGGTTGTTAATGTGCCCATGCTTGGAATATTTACAGTAACTACCTCCTGTTATGACTCATTATCTGTGACTGGTTTTGGTTCCACAAACTACAGTAACTCTTTATAAAAGATACATTTATAAAAGAAACATCCTTCCCTCTAAATCCCAAGACAGTGGTCCCTGACATCTGTCGGTAAAACACCAGCAATTAGAAGATGGAAGTGGCCTTTGAGATCAAGGTGCCAGCACATTTGTGCCAATACTCTGTAATGGTTTTCAGTGTTAGCTGAAGAAACCCACATTAAGGCAGTATTTTTAGGGACAAGCTCCAAACTCTGGGGTTTGTGATACTGTCAGTTTTCATATGGCTGCTGTCCACAGCAAAGAACTCGTGTTGTATGGAAGGTAGTAAAAGATAGTCATCTTTTTTGCTTCTAGAGGAAAACTTAATAATAGTTGTTTCTTGGCAGATGCCAAATCTGATCTTCAAAGGAAAAACTCCCAAGCAGAGGAAGCCTGGGGGATGAGTAGCCCCACAGAGCATTGCAGGGGGCTGCAAAAGGGTGAGTACCAGCATCCACAGCAGATGCATAAGGATTTGTATGGCTCAGGCTTCTGGCATCTCTGGTCTGTGGCCACCCACAATATGCTGGAGACTTGTCATTAAATGTATTTGTGCCATTTACTGTGATTTCCTGCAAGGCATTGGTCTTACCCCTACGCTTTAGGAATTTTGTGCTGCAGTGTAGTCTTGGGTCAAATGAATGTTAATTTTCTTCCTCTGTTCCTCATTGTGTGTTATTGCTATAGTGTATTTAGGAAAAGAGATGGCTCCAGAGTTATCTGAACCACTTCCTCAGGAGCAAAGATGTGGCAAATCCTGTTCCTCAGTCTCTTCCCGGCAAGCAGTGAATCCATGCTTTTATAAAATCATCTGTGAATCTACACGTGTGGTCAATCCTGTGTACAAACAAAACATTTGTAAATTTGGGAGGATGAGCTTCCCGTCCTAGATGACCTACAGCTAGGTATTTTCAGACCAAGATCTTTGCGAGTTAATGTATATTGGGGAGGAATTGCTCTGTTGATTACCCTGAGGTCAGAGGTACATGTTTTTTGTATGATTCAGTTGTGGATGCTTTTATGAATTCAGCGGTTTCAGATCTATTTTGTGGGACTGAAACTTTCTTAGCCACTTGGATCCCTTTTAGTTGAGCATGGCTCTAGGGTCTGTGTGCACCAAACATTGTTTTTCTTTCCTCAACTATGTCTGTTAGCCTAACAAAATTCCCACTTTTCCCAAAACATGTCTTGGCCAAGCTTACATGAAAAGACATATGTTAAAAAACAAAATGAAACAACTAAAGGAGTATGTTATTTACAATAATCCTTTTATTTTTTGTGTGGTAACTTGGGTAAAGGGTTTCCTTGAATTGGCTGGTCTGGTTTCTTGCTCAATATTTGTGTTGTTTTGCTGAGAGAAATGAAGGTGAAAATAATTTGAATTGCACCCTCAGGCAGGTAACAATTCAGTTCTTTTCATGAAGAGAGTGTAAAGTGAGACTGTTCTCCACTTAATTAGTTTTGTGAGAGTGATGTATAAGGCAAGGTCAGTGCTAAAGGAAGAAAGGGCTGGCATGGATTGAATGCTGCTTACGTTGTTTGAATAATTAGAGCATCACTCTGAGGTGGGAGGGAGCAGAGGGACTGAAATGAAGTGGGAAGAAGAGATATTCCTGAAATAGCAATTGAATTGCCATTGGTCTGGGTTGCATCATGCATACACCATTCAAGATCGACTAAATCCAAACTAGTGGTGGTTCATTACCTTTGATGCTGTGGTTGTGACTGTAGCTGAAATGGTGTAGTTATAGAGATTATTCTTTTCTGTGGCCCAAGTAATCCCTAGATGCTTTTCAGCTGAGGCTTGACATAATTGATATAAGGCTCTGTTGGTTGCTTTAAGAATAAATTGTTTAACCAGTATTGGTATTTTTGATACATGCGCTTTTAGTTACCACCTGATTTAGGACAAATTTCTTTTGTCTTAGTGGGATCAGATCAAATTTGTGCATCGTGTAATCCTCATCTGACCTGAGTGGTTCATGGGCATTTGCTGGCTTTTGTAAAGTCACTGCTTCACCTCTGTGCATCATTCTTAGATGCCAGCACAGGGAATCCAGTAGCATTGCTGTACCGCTCTGGTGGGCTTCTGTCTCCCTGTTCATGTAAGCTTTAACAACTGAGGCTGGCAACACAGATGTGGGATTTCATCATCAGTAGCGGTAATACCCATGTGATTATTTTTCTAATCTTCTGCCTCCTCCATCCCCTTAAAACATACTGTGCCACGAGGGAAAATACTCATGTGGTGAGTTGACCTTGGCCAGCTGCTGGACACCCACCCAGCCGCTCTATCATTCACCCTCCTCAACAGGATGGGGAGAAAACGAGATGGAAAAGCTCATGGGTCAAGATGATAAAGGCAGGGAGGTCACTTACTAATTACTGTCATGGGCAAAACAACCTCCACTTGGGAAGAACTAATTTATTGCCAATTAAAATAGAGTTGGATGGTGAGAAATAAAGACAAAAACTAAAACACCTTCCCTACTCCCCTTCCTTCTCCCCAGACTCAACTTCACTCCTTCATTCCCAACTCCTGTGCCTCCTCCCCCTGCCCCAGCAATGCAGGTTGTGGTCAGTCCATAGCAGTTCCCCTCTGCTGCTCCTCACGCTTTTCCCTTGCCCAGGTGTGGGTCCTTCCCATGAGCTGCAGTCCTTCAGGATAAACCTGCTCCTATCTGGGCTCCTCCACAGCCCGCCATTCCCTCAGGAAACACCCACCTGCTCCCCCGTGGCCTCCCCACAGGCTGCAGGGGAATCCCTGCTCCGGGGCCTGGAGCCCCTCCTCCCCTCCTCCTTTGCTGGCCTTGCTGCTCCCAGGCTGTTTCTCGCAGGTTTCCCCTTGCTCCTCCCTGCCGGGCAGCGTTTTTCCCTGTCTCCAACACGCTTTCCCAGGGGCACCGCCAGCGTCGCTGCTGGCCTCGGCTGTGCCCTGTGGTGGGGCTGCTGGGGAACCGGCCGGAACCGGCTGGAACCGGCTGTGTCCGGCTCAGGGCAGCCCCGGCCTTGCCTCACAGAGGCCGCTGCTGATGACACCTGGGCACCGACACACGATGCAACTTGCAGGATGACTTGGTGACAGAAGAGGGCTTTATGACTCGGCCTCAACTTCTGATGACAAACGTCAGCTGCCAATTGCACTTCTCATTAGAATGGGCCAAGTGAAAGGAATTAAACAGAAAATTCCCTCTTTATCCTGGAAGAAGGTGGCTGTTCCCCTTGTGTCGGCGGTTTCACCTGGGACTTCAGCTCCTCAGGCAGAAGAAGGAGGTGATGGCTGTGAGCTCTCCAGTTCTGGGAGGTTCATATAGGGTTTTTTTCACACACTTGATTTAATTATAGAAGTTTAGGAGTTCTGAACAGTTTTCCCTTGCCCCCTGTAGCCTGTATTTGCAAATCCAGTGGTAATTAGCACTAACCTGGTTTTGTTTTATTTTTCTGTTCATTTTGTGTATTGAATCCTCAGAGTTTTTCCTCTTCTGTAGGAGGTGACATTTCCCTCAAATTTTAGAAGTATTTCTGATTTTTGTTAAATGAAGGGAAAAAGTGCAGGACTTTGTCTTGCATAAAATAAGAAAGATAAAATGGAAAGAAGTATGAAAGAACCAGAAAGGAAAGCTTAACAGGAGAGGGACAGGAAGGCAGCTGGTGGGAGAAGGGAGTGTTGCAGAATAAGCTCCAAGTCATCTGCAGCACATCATCTGCTCATGCCTGGTCTCAAACACTCTCTTACCTGCCCAGCAGACACACAGGTGGAGAGAGCGCTTTCTTCTGATTTTGTTTTTTCAGCCATTTTTCAGGAGTTATCAAGATCTAAGAAAGTGATAGGCACCTTTTTTTTTTTTCCTCTTGCATCTCTGTAGTTCACTGGTACTGGCCACAATGTTTGTTCAAGTAGCTTAGGCTGGATTTACTTCCACACGTTGTCAATATACTGTCAAATTGCTTACGTGGAAACATTTTTCCTTTGGATTTTACATCTGCTGTGAATTTCTGTACAGCTATCTTTTATGTTCAGTAGACATACAAATTTCCTATGTTGCTCTTATATCTCAATCTGCCCAAGCTGTGCTACAGTGCTGCCTCAAAAATGTTAAATTTTTTAATCATAATTATACCCAGGGCTCCGAACTGCTGTCACTTATACTTTGTTCCCTTAAGTGCTGCAAGAGAATAAGAAACTATGATGGAGCCAGTTGCCACTGCAAGCCATTGTCACTTCTTATGGGGTGCAGAGCTGGAATACCTGAACTATGAAAGTCTCTTCTCTAGTGAAATAAAGATATAGTGGTATTTTTGGGAGTTGTAGTATTGGTGGGAGTTGCAGGCGTATGCGTTTGCTGGGGGAATCATGATTTGTAATTGTTTGAGACCATGCAGGTGCTCCCTCCTACCCCCCGCTGCACATGTTGAAGTATTATTTCTTCTGACAGAAAGGCCTCTGCAACCATTCTGATGTACAATCAGTGCAGGTTTGTCATGTGCTCTACTTTACGTTTGCTTCTCATCTTGCATACCAGTGACTGAACGTTCAGAGCCTGCCAAAAATAGCTAACTGTTTTCAAGTGATTGGGCGAGGAGCACTGGAACGACTTTCATTTGCTGCTCTTCTTTTCTCTTCTTCCCCCTCTGCCCCATGTTTGCTTTCTGAAGAAAGGATGTTATTTTTTTATTTATTTTGGTGGAAGTCAATAAAAGGTGGTAAAAGTCAAATAAGTAAAAAGGGGTCAAATAGCAAGTCTCTTCTTGATCACCTAACGGGAAGGCTACAGCAGCAGAAAGACTGTGATGCCAGTCCCAGGAGCTGAGAAAAGATTTCTGGGATGAAGTGTGACCTGTTTCTGTTCCGCTCCAGTGTCAGGATACTTCCTGGCCAGGGAGACCGATAAAGCAATAAGTCTATTTTAATGTTGGAGTTTGGTTGGTATCTGGCCTGTTGAGCTTACAGGCTTCTGTTACTTGGCCACTGGGAAGCTGCATCTTTGGTTTCTTTGGCTGGAAGAGGGGTTTTGGGTTTTTGTTTGTTTGTTTGTTTTGGGGTGGTTGTTTGGGGTTTTTTTTCTTTTCAAAATAGTGAGGAAACCAATTTTCAAGTTTTGTTTTTATAATTGTGTCTTTGGGGAGGAATTTCTGTTGCATGATTTCTGGGTTGTTGGGAGTAATGAACTGGTATAAATAATAGTCTTTTCATGTAGGGTATCCAAGTAGTAGGTGATGGAAAGGAGCGAAAGCTTTGTGGATATTCACGCAGTAACTCATATACAAGGAGAGAACAGCACAGAAGACAGGAGGAAAGTAAAATTGTACTTTTTCCTAGTAGTGCATTTAAGAACAGTAGATGTTTTTGTGTAGGACACTTCATCTAAGTGGCAGCAATGAATACAGAGGAGAGCAGGATTATGCAGAGCTGTGAAAATTGTCAGTTCTGTTTCATGGCAACTTTCAGGGTTTAAACATTTGTATTTGTTCCCCCATTGGGACATAAGCAAAACTTCTTTGAAGCTACTCAGGAAAATGAGGCATACCAGAATTATCTTAAGGAAAAAGACCTGTCAGGTTTTCTGTTTGTGTCCTTGTTCCACCCTTTATCTGAGAAGCCCTCCAGTCAAAACTGGGATGTTTTTGCAAGACAAGATCAGAACAGTATGATCTTTTGCAAGAGTATGATCAGAAAAATTGGTTAGGCACTTCTGAACAATGTTAGGGATAGATTTTTGGAATATAAGAGTTAAAAAAAAAAAGGAGCGTAATTTCAAGTCAGTGGTGTGGAGGATGGCAGGAAGCTTTGTAGTGAGGCAGGAAGGTTTTGTATATGTGCCTTTTGGACTGGAAGTGTCTTGTTTTTATTTCACTGCACATTGTATGGTGAAGGATGAACTTTCAATTGCTTTGTGATTTGTGGAAGGAGTAAAAGATGCCGGGATGAGAATGCAAGGCGGAGAGTGTGATGGAGTGGCAAGAAAAAGCAAATCCTGTGAAACTCTGAATGATAGAAAATTAGCTTTGAAAAGGCTCTGGAGAGTATAAGGAAGCTGAAAAATGCAATGGAAAAGGGGATATTATGGGCATAATTTATCACTGTTTCCGGGAGTGTAATAATATCCTGGCTATGTATTTTCTCACTGCAGAGTGTGGATTTATGAAGACCAGAAAAGAAGCAATGGGGGTAGCTGAGGCAGGAAGTGATCAGTAGAAAGAGTTTCAGTGGAGCCAGGGTCAAGGGAGAGATGAAGTTAGCAATGACACAGAGATGGAGATAGAGAGGCACAAGGAGGAAAAGGACCTTATGAATTTGCTGCAACTCCAGGGCTTTTCATAAGAGGGCTGAAGATACGGGTTTGTCATCACTGTTGGCAGGAGCAGGCAAAACCATTAGCATTTGAGCCACTGAAGCTGTTGCAAATACTGAGCATATAAAGAGGAATACCTTTACGTACCAGGTTGACTTGCTGAGTTCATTGCTTAAGTAGCTTTTCCACCGGTTGGGTGTTTTGCAGATTGTCAGAAAAGCACCCAAATTGTAAAGTGGCAGGAGAGGCTGAACTGCTAATCAAGAGAGACAGAACTGGGCTTACAAATTAAAAAAATAAATAAAAATTGTTAAATAGCTACGTTGAAAATAGAAGAAGGTAGACCCAGCTCTGTGTAGTGGTCTGGTCAGTCAGAGCTCAAAGATCTAAAACAACTTGTGTCATCTAGTCTGATTTTTCACCTCTTCGATGTACTAAACTGGGAATATGTTTGTGTTGCTTATTAAACTCTGTGTCCTATGTGTATTGGTTCAAACACCCAAGAATGAAACTATTTGTTTAAATGAAGCCTTCAAATCATCTTCCTTCTATGCTTCAGTTTCCCAGAGTCTGGCTCTCCATTTACCATTAAAAAAAAACCCAAACAAAACTATCGACTTGCACCAGGTTGAGACAAGTGCTGCCCTAATAACCAGTCCTGTGAATGCCCACATGTTGCACCAGTGTCAGTGACCCCCAAAAGTGAAGTCTGGAATTACTAGTTGATTTTTTTTTTTTTTTTTAAAAGCTGGGGAACTCTGTCACAGAGAGGATGAATACATTTACTGGTGTGTTGAAGGTAATGTGGGGGTACATGCAAATTTCCATTGAATTCAAAGTGCGCACTTCTACCAGACTTACTGGAATAATTATCGGACATAATTATTTGGGATTTGGAGGCCAAATCTTGCTTTCACTGATAAAACAGCTTAAAAGAAAGTTTAGGCACTTGTATTTTCTAATGGCATAAATGGGGTTAACTTCTGTAGTAGTATTGAAAGCAAAGAATCCCCAACAGCCATGTCTTTCAAACTCTTAGCAGTAATACCAGGCTGTTGTGAAAGCACACAGGTTTGACAGCCTAAAACACTGCAAAAACCCTTGACAATCTGTCCTGCAAGGTGCCAAGCATCTCTGCTTTTCGTTTACCTGAAAACTGTTAGCGGTCTGGTTTGAGCCCCGTATCAGTGAACGTCACATATTCCTGTCATGTCATGTTCCCACTATCACAAATTCTTACATTAAATGTATTTCAGAAGGAGCAATTGACTGTGTATGAGGAATACTGAGTGAGTGACAAAAGGCTTATAAAAGAAATCAACAAAACATAGCACACTTTCATCCCTCTCATTCAAACATGTATGAATGAGCTGTTTGTCAAGGTAGTACCTCTGTCGCTAAGAGGAGAAGATAATGCATTACTCTTCTTTCATAAAGTTATTAAAACTGTTGCTGTTAATTCATCAGCATTACACTCAATGTGGAAACACCTTATTCTTCTATATGTCTTTTCTTAAAGCACTTTGGCCTCCTTGGTAGGATCTCAAATTACTGTTTTTAGTACTGCTTTAAACATTTTTAAACTATGACTGTGCATGGGACATGTGTTTGAATAACTCTCCAGGTAAGACTTTGATAGCTCATCTGGGTTTATTTGGCTGACACCTTATAAAGAACAGAACTTGAACCAGTACTGTCTTGTCAGGTTAGATTGAAACACGGTTTGTGCTGCTCAGTAGCAGTCCTGCTGAGTAATATCCTCAGTGGGAGCATGATATGCTTTGCATTTCATGGTGCTGACCACTGCGGTGAATGAAGGATGACTATTTTACATATTGGGTCTCTTCTTATTTTTTTTTTCTTTAGAAAGAGTAGTACCTTTGTGTTGAATCAATGTTGTGTTTTAGAATAAGCCTGAAGATAGCTAGAAGAAATCATAAATTTTGTATTGAGGCTTGATTGTGCGATGTGGGATTTCTGTGTGTAGGACGAATTGCCATGATAGTTCCAGTGATTTTAATGGAGACTGAAGTATATAAGACAAACAGATTTGGCTCCTGAAATCTGATATTGCAAATCAGTAGAAAACCCTGTTGGTGAATAAAAGGTAGCAGAATCCTGTGTTTAGTTTGCATCTTCAAAGATCGGCTGGGAGATGGTGCAACTGAAAGAGTGTGGCATGAAATTTTACAATGTACTATGCTGGATGGCCTTGGAGGCAGCTGCTGCTTCTCTGCTGATTCTCCAGTTCCACTGTTTTATGGTAGTTCGTGCTTCAAAATTTGGCTTTGGGAATTATGGTATCAAAAGTATGTAATTCAGTCTATTCCATTCTCCTCATATTTATCTCTCCCTTTTTTATGTTTTACCTTTATCTACAAGCATAAGGATTATTGACTCAAAGGTCTTGAAGGATGGTTAATACCTTGATACATACGGTGGGAATAAAGAGTCTTTAAAAGGTGGTGGCATCAGTTTTTGACCCTGACTGTCTAATACCACCACAAAGTATGGAAATGTTAGTTTTGTGTGCATTTTCTAATCAGTATTCAGATTTGCAATAGTAGGATGTCTCTGTGTTTTACCATGTAGAGAGAACAGCTCATGCTTTATAAATTCAAGCTAATACTACTTTGATTAGTGTAAGTTTATTGCCAGATAAACAATATCTTTATATGGAACATGACTGTGTTTGTAGGCTTAATACCCTGGCTGCACTGATATGAAAAATCAGTGGGCTGGCTGATGATTAGGCCCAGCTAACACGGTGTCTCGGAGCACCAGGCAGTTTGAAGCTTACAATCGAACTGTGGGATGAAACCAGATCTGCCTTTGTTTTGAACTTTTAAGTCTCATAGCAATGAAGCGGGCTGCCCTAGTCTGCCCAGCTTTATTTTCCAAGATGTAATTATTCCTTGCTCACTGACTTGAGTAAATCAATTAAAACTCTGTGTGTGTGTAACGAGGCTTTGACGTAAGCTAATTGATCAGGACGTGCAGGCATATGAGAAAGGCGTAGGGCAGATTTTAAAGTAGAAGACTGAAACTTCATGAGCTTTCTTCTGATGTGGCACGGTGGTAGCTAAGTTCCCATCTTCTGTAATAACAGACTTTTTGCTGGGTGCTGTGGTATTAAACGCTACTCTGCTTGTACTCAGGTTAGTCTCTTTTCAGCCTGTCCTGTAGGAATCAGGTCGTGTCTTGATCCTTTTCCCTTCATCTGGAAGAGAGGTTAAGGGTACAGGGATTAAGGGTAAGGGTTAGGGTACATGTAAAGGGAACCTCAAACTGCAAAGACTCACAGTTGTCCACCTCTTTCAGTAGGCTAATATGGTTCACTAATTATTTCCTGCACCTTGGCTACCTCTGGAAACTGGTCCCTTTTTCAGTTTCTCTGCCTCTGTGGGATGCTATCCGCAAGTTGAGATGGGATGACAAACACTTAAATCCTTCCTGTGCTCTTGTAAAGGCCTCATAAATCATAAGGACCTACTTTTGATCAGCCTAAAGCATTGGAGGGTACAGCAAAAAGGGAGTGGGCACCTTGCCAGTCTTTCCTGCAAAGAAAAGTTCCTCCCTTATCCCCAAAATGGGCAGTTGGTCCTACCCACGGTGTCTCGATACACAGCTCACATGGCGTGTCTGCTGCTGGGCAGGGGAACGGCTGCTTGTACTGCCAAAGCAAGCACATGTGCATGAGAAGAGGCAGGAAAATCAGCTTCTGTTAAGAATCCAGCCTTCCAGTTCACCACTCCATGATATTTTTAGAGTTGTAATAGTTTCTCGCCCTTGCTTTTCCTCCCCAGAAAAATACTATCTTTGCTCAAGCTGCATGCGAACTATTGAGAATTGATGAGTTGAGTTGTTTGTGATCCTGAATCCAAAGTGATGGTAGGTATCACTTGCTGCAAGCTCTTCCCTTTCAGGCCCAGAGGAAGAGCTGATGAGAAGCGGTATTGCCAAATCTTATTTTTAGCTTCTGTCTTTTGGGGATTTTTGTTGTTGTTGTTTGATTGTTTGGAGTTTTTTTTAGATTCGGACTGTTCCTGTCAGGGATATTCAGAACAGCATCATGCTGTATGTTTTTTCTATCAGTATTACTTGGTGGTCCAGCCTGGTTGGCTAAGTGCCCTGTGGCTGATGTATCTGTGCTGTTGATGTGACTGGCATGCCGCTCCTGTTGCAAGGTATCTTGTAAAATAAGCACACTGCCTTGGGCAAAATTAATTTCTTGGTATTGATGTAGTTATTGCATTCTCTCCTCCAGCCCCTTGCAAATATTGCTGTTGTCACACTGACTACATTTTATTGTCCTGGATGAAGCCAGCTGAGGCGATTCTGTAATGCAGATGGCGTATAGATGCATAGCGTATCCTTGGTAGCCTCATCCCACAGCTTGATGGGACACTTACCTGCCTAGTGGGATATTTCTGTTTGGTTTGCTGTTAATGTTCCCAGCATGCCTGCTCTGCTTGGTTAGGTGAGAGGACTCTGTTTCCATGAAACATCTGTCTGTAGTGCTCTGTGCAAGGTGCTTTTGTCACATGCTCATTGAAATTGTTATTCCTGAGAACATTTGGCTTAAACCGCTTTTTAAAAAATTCTTTATTGATTTTGTGTCTGTGCATCTTTATTTTTTTTTGACTTCCTTTTAAGTTTTCCTCTTTCCCTCCTGGTTTTATTCTGGCTCTGGGCCAGGCTTGCTGTCAGATATGGGAAGTTGATGCAAATCCAGTGCCCATGGTGTGGACCAAGCTCTCTTGTCTTTGCTTCTGTTACTATTAATGCTTTCCTCCGTCTCTTCCAGCCCCTTCCCTTGTCATACTGACAGCTAAATTGGAAACCAACTGCAACTCTGCTCTAGCAGTATTTTGCCTGAGGCGCTAACAATCGACTAAAACTGACTCAGATCATGATTTTAATTGGTTTGATTTTTGCCATTGGCTTTAGAAAAAAAGAGCTATTTTAGTCCCTCTTCATCCTTGGTCAATTTTATTAATCCATCTGTGGTTTTAAAAACCTCAAAGACTTGCAGCATATACAGGTAAATGTTTCAGAATGAGGCTTACCCTGAAATACTGATGCACCGGTGGTATTTGGTTTCTAGTGGGCAACAATATGCCTGTTTGGTCATGCAGAAAATTGCCAATTTGAGGGGACATGACACGTATTGATTACTGTAAGAAGTAGTTTTTCATATGAGATTAGAGGCATTTAAATGCCAATTTTTTACTTTTGTTTCAATTGTACTACCTGTGATATTCTTCTCCTTGGACTGCTGGTCCTTGCTTTTAGAACCAGTGGAGGATTATTCAGTGCCCGTAACCGCAGAGATGAGTGATGACACGTGCTTGTGCTGTTTTGCTGTGGGACGAGAGTAGTCAGTTTGCTTTAATTTTTAATGCTTTGATTCTTTGGCAAACACCAGAGGTGTTGAAACGACTCACTCATGCAAAAAATAAATTATGCATGCGTACAGGTTTGGTGCCTGAAGGCATTTTCACGGGGTGTAGCGTCAGGCATGCAGCTTAAAGAGCCTAGACTTCTTATGCATACACATCTATACAGTGAAAGGACAGAGATATCCTTCTCTAAGGGTCCATATAGGCTTGCTTCAGTGTGTTATCACCTCCTGCCACCCCAGCTGCAGTTCACTGTTCTCTTGGTTGGGCTGATATAACAAATTGTAGCTAACTTGAATACCAGTGAGAATTGTTTGAATATCAATACAACAACATCTTGAATAGCACATATTGAATTAAAAATATGCAAGCAACTTTGTCTTTCTGTCTATAAGGTCCAGTTGGGTGCAAACTTTGCCCCATGTTTGATGGCTTGAATGTCCCTGTAGTTCTAGGTTGGGTTTGTTGAACTGCAGTGGTTTAAGCTTGTATGAGATATGATCAATAACAAAGGCAATTCAGGCACTGGTTAATTTGAAGTTTTATGTCCTTCATTTCTATGAGACATATTTGTTCAGTTACATTATCTGCTAATTGTATTTCTGAACAATTTCTCTCAGAGACCTATAACTGTGTGTTCTTGATATGAAAGCGGCATTATCCTCTAGGGGAGATAATCAGTTAGTGACTTACTGAGCCCAGCTCTTGCTGTCTGCTATTGGCCTCTGTGGTAAAACTTGAATTTTAGTGGGGAGAGCAGAATTTTTCTGTATTTTTCTCTCCTTTATGAAGGAGGTGCTTACTGGGAGGCTTTCCCTTGCAAATAGATAAATTGGTTGTGATCTCCTCCCCCTACCCTAAGTTATTTAAAAACCATAATTTGTCAAGAATTGTTTTTTGTGCTATTTGAAAAGTACCAAATGGAAGTAGCTATGATCCATACAGTCCATTATTAGAAGGCTCTTCTGAATCAGAAAACCATGTCTCTTGAAAATACATTGCTTCAAAACACAAATCCTGCTGGCTGGTGCTGGACTTTGGATTTTAGACGTGGGGGAGTTTGTGCTTTCCTGGCATGTGAAGAGCACCTTTTCTCACAGCCTTATCAGGAGGAGCAGCTTGTGGAGTAAGAGTCCTTTCCAGAAGTGGTGATGAGGCCGAAGAAGGAGAAGGCTCTTGACTTTTTGTGATATTAATGAACTGAAATGGAGGATGGGGGAGGCCTTGACTGGCACAGACAGGGCCTGCGAGCTGATATAAAATTCAGCCTTGAAATTATGGTTTGACACCACAAAGTGCTTGATGGCACTGAGGCTCCTGGGGCATCATAGGCAGGACCCACTCCTCCACTAAAAGTTTATTTCTTTTTCCTGCATCAATATTTATGAATCTTCCCCTGTCACGCTCCAGGCAGCAGTGACCCAGCTTAAGGGTACTGGGTATTTATGGGAGATGTGGGTGAGAGTAAAATTGGGGTATGAATATGATCTTCAGGGCAGTTCACAAATCTGTCCCCGTGGTGCACGAAATGTTGTGTTGGGGCACTGCTGTGGGTTTTGGGTATTCTGGGTAATTTTATTCACCTTCTTAATCACCAGGGGTTTGGTAACCATCAGAGGGAGGACAATGGGTGATAGTGAATGGTCCTCTGTGGCCACAGCTTGCTCCAGGTTTGAGCTGGCCCTGTCATCCCCCATCTAAGGTGGTGTGGCCAGTATGTCTGGCCGAGGGCTCCACCTCTGGGGAAGGAGTGCCGTGCCCAGGTGCTGTTCAGTCCATTTGAAAGCTTTCATCTCCAGTCTTCTGTGGTTCCTCCTTAATCCAAGTGAATGGGCTATGGGCTTCTTCAAGGAGGAGCTGGGTAAATAGGTAGTAGTATACAGGTGGTATGGTGAGATGATTTATTAGTCCTCTCTGATCAAAAGTAGTAATAATAATAAAAAAACCCTATGAAACTCTACATAACCTATCAGAAATGACATTTTAAAGAGTACTTATCTAAAGCCCAAAAGATTATTGCACAGTGCTCTCTGCCTGAGAACAACAGGTATGCTGTAAATGAAACCCTTCTGATCAGATTCATCTCTCAACCTTTTTATCTTCATAAAGGTGAAGAGCTGGCCAGAATAGGTTTATTGTAGTTGACTGTCATCCTAACGTCTAAGTTCCTAGCTTTTATATTTATACCAAAATGTAATACCTCTACTTCTGAAGGTTTCTGTGCTTTTGTTTTTTTTTTTTTTTTTTTAAACTGGGTACACACATGTTTCTATGGTCAGGGTATTCTCTAAGTCATTACATCCATGTGTTGAATGAAAAAATATTTTGTGCTCTGATCTGGAGCAAAAGGGATGGTGGAGTGTATTCCTGCACTTGCAGAGCCACTAGATACTGAGAGTTGTCTTCAAAACCATTAAGTCCTTTTTCAGTGTAATGCACATAATGTGTGAAAGCTTTCCTTAATTGAACAGTACCTATTTAATATTTCATATTTTAGGGGTTTCTTCTTTGCTTCATGTGTACGGGCTCCACTGCAGTGCTTTCACACTGAAAGCAGATCCCCAAAAGGCTAGATTTTCCAGGCTGCTTAGCTAAGGAAATTCTTCTCATTAATAATAAGATCTGCACAACCTGGTGCTTCTCATTTCAGTGGAAAAACTTTTCAGTGACCATATGCGTCCTCAAACTGTCTTTATTCCTTATATTGGTGGTTATGCAAGGAAATCTATCTACATACCACTCCAACTGTTCATTTTTTGGTGGTTTGTTTTTTTTTTTTTTTTTTTTTTTTTGCATAGCAGTGTTGCTATTAAATAGTGAGATACTGATAAAACTTCTCGACAGATCAGGATTACCTGAACAAAATTTGTAGCTTGAGCACTGAGCAGGCAGGCAATCTTGAAAGCAAAATGTCAGAGGAGAATTGTGCATTTAACTGCTTGCGTTCACACAGGTGATACAGACTCAGGATTACACAGTTATTGCTTGTCATTGACTTTTTTTTCTTTGTCTTTGTCTCCTGAAAACACTTCTGGGCATCTTCCAGAATAGCATCTCTCTGTCCCTGAATATGTTTAGAAAAGCTTAGCTGCTGAAGAATCTTAGCATGAAATCTTAGTGCTTTTCTTTGGAGGGGAGAGATTATTTTAGTGTACCTTACAACACTTATTTTCTTTTCCAGTACTACACATATTCATTACATCCTTTCCTGCCAGTCTCCTTGTGAAGTTTGTCTAATGGTTGTGGGGTTTTCTTTTATCCTTGAGCTTTACCCATCCTAGTGCGTTTTACTAGTCCAAGTTTTTATTTTTCTGTTCCTGGTAAATATGCTCAGGCTAAATCCACAAGTCCTCAGTAATGCCTCCGTGATGGAGTTGCTCGGTAAATACACTGTGTTCACCTGGTTATTGGATGTTTCTTGCATGTGTGTAGTGCTTTTAACTATTAGGTGGCTGCAAGGAAAACAAACAGAGGGGAAGGAGAGTGTCTGGAGATAAACAACTCCTCAGCAAATGCCTGTGAGTTGTTAAATGACAGCGGTAAGATGGAAAATTGAGAAAGACCAAGAACCAGGAGATGTATAAACTGTTTTCTTTGACAGGAGACCCCCCTACACACACAGCTTTCACTTTTTTTCCTAAGTAACTTTGTTCTTACTACAAAACCAACATTTCTGTGGGGTTTTTTGCTGCTTTATACCAGTGAATTTGGATTTTGAAGGCCTGCAAATGTACAGGACCTACCCACAACATGGGATGCTGAAGTACCCTCTGTAGAAGGGAGAGGGAGCATCTGCAATGCACACCAGGATGCTCTGCCTTTGTGACTCCAGCTGTGAATGGGCTGGCACATCTGCATGGCAAAACGCAGCTCTGTGCAGAGTCACGGCCTCGGGACCCGGAGGCTGCGTGTCTGTCAGCGCGCTGCTGTGTCCCGTGGCTTAGCCCTTCCTCTGACTTGAATATACGGTTCCCATTTTGAGAGGAGCTGGTGCTTGCCTGCAGCATTCTGCAGTGTGATGTGTGGTGCAGTGCAGATATACCCCTAAAGGTGCCAGGAAAACAAAGCGACACAGGTACTGTTGATGTTATTAAAGTAGAGATGCTGTTTAAAATTTCTACTCAAGCAAACCCTCCTACATCGAAATACCAAGTTTTTCAGCAGTGCATCAAACCTGCTGCTCAATGGGGTCTTTGTGTGTCTGTGACACCACGTGATAAGGGCACCGATGGGTTTCTGGCCCTGGATATCATGTGCTGTCTCTGGTCCTTCAAACACTCAAGAAAATAGAATAAAAAGACGCTTTGGGGCAAGTAGCTCTTACAGACTGAGACAGGCATCTGGCACAAGAAAGGAGAGGGAAGTGGTGCCTTGGGGAGGAATGTATCCAACTATTCACTGCTTCATGGGTCCCACAGCAGCAGTGCCCTGAAGTTAATTTGGAGCTGGCTTTGCAGGCAGGCTGCTGCGCTGTGCATCAACACCAGCTTCCAGGTGGATTTGCACACCCCAGCTGATCCCAGGATGTTCCTCTGGAATGTCTCGGGGATTTTCACACTGTCTGTCTTCAGACCTCCTGTTGAGAGGCTGTCATGGGGTGAGTGTCCTTGGTAGTCAGGAGAGCTCTAGAGCTGGTGCAGGCTGACCAAATCCAGCCTCTTTCTCTGGACTTAATGGAGAGCCTCGGCTCCTGGAGCAAGAGCATGGCTGGAAATGCCTGTGCCCTTGGTGTCTGTGCTTTTGTGATGCATTATTTTTCTGAGCTCACTCCCTGCTGACCCTTTTCTCTTCTTCAGGTCCTACCTCCTTGCTCCACAGCTGCCAACCTTTCATCTCTCCCCCTCAGTGCCCTTCTTTCCTCCACAGGTGCTAACCATCCTTTCCCTAAAGTTTCCTATTGAATAACATAATTAGGTTAATTAAGAGCAATTGTCTCTAACCTGTATTTAGCTTGGAGTTTGCTTCTGCTTTGTCAGATCTGGTGAAGGGATTGTGTGCCAAAGACTTGTCCAATCTTTCCTAATAAATTAGTCAAATAAATGACATACTCCTTTCTTCCTGTCCTTAAAGCACCATGGCTATAGCAGTGCTGCACTTGTAGGTATTAATTTGACTGCGTGCAGAACAGGCCCATGACTGATGCAATTCAGTGCTTTTTACTTAATTTCTTACAATCATGCTGGTTAATTGGAACTTTTGAGAGAGCTTTTAGTTGTTACAGATACGCAGGTGCCTCACTATTTGTCCATAGTCCTGCATTATAACAACTTCAATCATCAGCCCGTAATGTCTGCATGTTAATTACTCCTTTTGTGAGATGAGGTTGGCAAATGAATCTTCATCAAGCAACTGATGAGTACATCTGTGACTTTGTAATTTAAAACTAAGGTTAATAAGGCCAAGTCCTGGTGGGAATCAACTGGTGGTCTTTGTTGCAAAGGTAATGAGTCTGGCTTTCCAGTTTGCATGCCTTCATTTTTAAAGATTGGCTAAATTAGTAACCAGAAGCAGATGTGAAGGATATTATCCACTCTATAGATGTTAATTACATCTGGGTAGAATAAACAAATCACACTTCTTTAGAAATACAGGTGTGTACCCTCTGAAACAAAATGTTAAGAAGGCTTGTTCTCTTTCCAGTGATGATGCTGTGTAGTTATTAAATATGTGTTCCAAATGGGGCTGGTATTTCAGAGTACCTTCTGTAACTGCGATGCTGTCTTTGGGCTTTCATCAGACAAATTCTCTGGTCTCTGCAGTTCTTTTACTACTCATGGTTCACTTGAGCAGGCTTATTTGGCATCTGAGCCTTGTGCTAATCTGTGCACAGATGTGACTGTGGCCAGCGGCTGTGAGGCAACTGTCCAAGCCAGGGAAAACTGGAGTCACATATGCTCTTGTTCTGTTTTTCCTTCATAGAGGTATTAAAATGGTACCTCCTTCATAGGGGATCCTTCTAAATATTAGTGATTTGTATTCCATAGTGAAAACAAAGCCCCAAAAGAAAGTCCAGGTGGGTTTGTGTGACTGTGTAACTCATCTGACTTCAGGAGAACACAACTGACCTGGTTGCTGGAGCAGCAGCCCACAAAGTTGCCCTGTTCTAGCTTGTTCTGCTCAGAAGTTGAGCTAAACCTTGGTGCTGAGACCTGCACCCAGAGTGTGTTTCTTGCAGGAGGGGGTACTTGCCCTTATGGAGAAGACAGTATGTTTCATGGTGGGGTTTGCATTTCATGCCTTGATTTAAGAACACTCCCTGCATTTCTTATGCCCTGCGTATGGATGTTGAAGATCTCCAAGACAGTATGGAAATGGTGTTCAGATGGTACTTCTCGGCATCAGGGGGATTAAAAGATTGGCTAGAGCC
Source organism: Mycteria americana (assembly GCF_035582795.1). Taxonomy (NCBI): domain Eukaryota; kingdom Metazoa; phylum Chordata; class Aves; order Ciconiiformes; family Ciconiidae; genus Mycteria; species Mycteria americana. The sequence continues at coordinate 18,779,245 of NC_134374.1, read as the reverse complement.
ATCTCTCTGCCTGAGCTGACTGTTGCTGACTCCGTTTGTCACCTGTGGCACCAATTTTTAAATCTGAGAATTGGAACTACCTGACATGCTGGAATAGAATTTCTGCTAGGTTTTTAGTGCAGCAAATCATATTTTACTGTAATTTATAGCTTCCCTGTTAATGTAAGTTATAGATACTCATTAACTTTGGAATAAATACTGAATTTTACTCTTGCAATTACAAGGCAGTATTAGTATATAATTTTAATCAGCTTTAATATAGAATGTTAAGAAAAATGAGCAGGATTTTAAATGTAAATGGTACACATTTAAATGGTAGCTTTTTACTATATAATTATTAGTCTGTATGCCCTACATGTTCTAGATTACATGTGAATGCTTTTTGTACGCTAAGTGAGAAGTAATCAGAGGCAGAAGATCTCTTAAATGTAATAAACCAAAATTGATACATTATTATATTTGTCTTCAAAACCAGGTGAAGACTCTCAAAAATATTTGCCAGAGAAGATGACTTGCAAAGAGATGGGGGGGGGGGAACAATTGGGATAGTAGTGTAATAGCTAGTAACATATGGTCAAAGTAATGCATATCAGAAAAAAAATACTTATCTGTATATAAAAAAAATAAGGATATTTGTAAACCTATTAGATTTCTAGTGTTATTACTTGTTATCTTGCTGCTGCTCATTGCTCCAGCTGTTTGTTGGAGGTCCCATCTTATGTTTGAATGGGCAGGGATTTGGGAATTATTTTGTTTGGGCAGTGTCCACTGCAGTTGGCTTTGGGTCACTGGCTCCTAAGGTGACGTACCTCCCTGTGGTGTGGTACCCACACAAGCAGATTCTACTGGACAACACAGGCGTTGTGCAGGGCAGCACAGGTGTAGCTTCCCTGCCTCTCTACAGCAGCCTGGTTTGAAGCCTTTCTGGTGAGCATGGCTGGAGTCGGATGCGGATATTAGCTCCATCCTCGTGTCATCGCTGCAGTAGAGCAGTTGCAGAGGTGAAAGCTCATGGTGATAAGACTGACTGAGAGTGGTGCCCAGCATGGCCAGTGCTGTCACACAAGGATGAAGAATCATGAGGGTGTGAGAAACAGTGGAATGGGTATCTGAAGAGCTTGCTGCCCCTCTGCACTGCCTTTCTATGCAAAAGCTCAATTTGGACAGGAACCATCTCTACAGCATAAATAGAAATATCTGAAGTGAAGAGTGTTTAGCCACAAAATGGGTCATACACCTCTTTGTTTTTTTAATGGTTTAAAATCAAAAGAGAGAAAGATCTTTTGGGTCCATAACATTAAAAAAACCTGGTTATATGCTTCACTGAGTGACCAAGTGACTGTTGCTCTAACGTCATTATGTAAAAGTAATATAACTTCTAAGGACTAGTATATACAGACATCTGTTTTACTTTGCATTGAGAAGTGTGTAAGGTTAATAGTTCAGATGATAGTTTTCATATATGCCCCTGGATTATTAGATTCTGGTACTTATCATAATTCTGCAGTTTAGCAGGCAGTTCTTCTGAAGCTGTTTTGACAAAGCTGTAGATAGAGGACTTTAAGATGAGGTGCTGAAATACATGCATTAAAAGGGAAAATACTACTGATATGATCAGTACCTTGTTGCAAAGCATTCAAGCGCAGGATGCTGTGCAGACCTGACTTTGCAGTGATAGTGACTTTTAAGTCGGTGGATAGGGACATAAAAAAAAAAAAAAAGATTTCCAGGAAGCCTGTTTGGCACAATAAAAGAACAAGCAGGGACAAACTTATTGACAAATGTTCACCAGTGGAAAGGTCTGAGCAGTAGCTTTTGTTAGGAAAATACTGCCTTTCACAACACTTGATCCAAAACACAGGAGTCTGTGGTTGGTGATGGATATCTGCAGTCATTTTCCAAGGTGCAAAAATATCTGTGAGGTTAAATTATTTGGATTTATCTGAACAATACGAAATACAAGAAAACGATGCAAATATATCAAAGTACCACTCTGCCTTCAGAGCTGAGATTATGGTTCCCTTGTTAGCTTGCACTGCTGAACATTCACCATAGCAGCAATTCTTGGCAAATGCAAGGTGAAGTATAAGTCCTTAGGCTTTTAGTTTCATAGTTGTAACAAATTATATTCAGCCCCTACATTTGTTGAAAATATGACATCCTAGTTTGGTTTCTTAAGGACAGCACTGTGTGTGATCACATGGTCTGTCAAACATTTTCATCCATGTAAAGCTTGAACTGAGCAAAATCAGTGGGACTCCAAAATGTACAGTTTCTGCAAATTTTATGGAAAGTGTTGTTGTGTAAAGGAAAAGGACTCAAACTAGCACCTGCAGTGAGAGAGAGGGGGATTGCACCTCATCTCTTGGATTCAGAGAGCTGGTGAGCTGCCTCATGCAATTGTGTCCCTGAATCAGCACCACATGTGTCCAGCCAGACAGGCCAGAAACTGGGGGGAAGTGGGAAAATATTGTAGGGTGGAATGTGCACGGACACTGCAGATGCTGGTAGGGGAGGGGTGTTGGGGGAAAAAAGTGGCCAGTCGACAAAAATATAGACATCACTTCTTCTGTATACAGAGCAATTTGTTTGGTAGCTGTGCTATTAAGCATTGCTAATCTAGATAAATGCTCTAATCCCATTTAAGTCCATTGCAAAGCTCTTATGCTGACTTTAATGAGACTAGAGCTTGTTTCATCACTAGTTCAGAATTTTTTTTCTTGGAGTATGTGCATGTGGGGAGGGAATGAGGAATTAAAGGAGAGTGTGTTTTGAATTGGAAAGCAAATGTGCAAACACTTTTGTGTAAGAGGGAGAAACGCTCTTATCTTTGCTATTGAGGAACAGGAATATTTACGCACTTCCTTTGCCTGTACCTTTTAGGCTTCACCTGTATCTCAGCTGAGGAAAAATTTGAACATGTCTGTTTTCTGGGTACTTCAGGAACTGGATACTGAATGCAGCTTTGGTCTGACCCAGCGTGGCTGTTACATTGGAAGGGAGGAGCATCTTTGTGTTATATGTGCTAGGGTTTATTTCTCTAAGGGCACCCAAAACCATGAGTAGTGGACAGTGACTTAGGAATTTTAGCTTTTGTGCTAAAAGGAGCTTCTAGAAGGCTTTTTTTGCTTTAAAAACCAAAACAAACTTCTAACCCTTCTGTAACTGGAGAGAGGCTGCATAAATCATTGCATTTGATGGAGTTGGGTCCATCTCTGTAGTGATAAAGAAAGGCATTCCAGTGAAGACTTAGAAAGTATTTCTCAAGGGCAAAATATTTCCTTGTACACTTAATCCATCCTTCCCTTTCCTTTACTGTCCATTATACCTGCTGAAAACTATATGCTACATGTATAATCAGTAAGTTAATTCTGTGTCTGTTGATCAAAGCATTTTGCATCTTCCTTCTGTTGTGGCTGTGAGTGTAGCCAGTTTGTCAAATAGATGGACAAATGAGTAGATTCCCAGTGTGTCTTCCACACTTGGCAGAGGTTTGGGGGAGAAAATGCCTTCAGTGTCTTGAAGGAGTAAAGCAGAATATTGAATTTTGGTTGTTGGTAGTGATTGTTACATTGTGCAGTATTCGGTAGTCTCTCTGATGGAAATGAATGGCTTTCAGGCTTGACCTTTGGCTGGCTGAGGTTGCATTTGTGTAGCAGTGATTTCAAACATTAAGCTGGACATCTTGTACTGTAACAGTGGAGCCAGCTCTGTGAGGTGAATGCTTCTTCCTAGATACTGAGCACTCCCTGCTCCAAATTAAGTTAAGGATTGGACTTGAAAAGATTATATGTGCACAGAGCAAGAAGCAGCCACATTAATTGACTGATTTGCTTTGTTTAATTTTTGATTTAGTGAGAATGCTGAAGTGATGACTCAGTGAGCCATGCGAAGATGTAATCTGGAAATATCATATATAGGATGAGTAGTCCCTTCTAATATAGTCTGATCTGAATATTAGATTTATTTCATAATTGATTTCCTCTGCAGGAAGAGCTACTTGCGTCCAAAGTATTGTAACTAAAAAGAAAAAAAAGAACAGGGAAAAAAAAAAAAAGCAGACTGTATAGCCTGTGGCCATTGGTGGGCTGACGAGCTAAACAATGATGATTTGGTTCATATGATTTGCTTTATATTGTTTTTATATATTGATATTATATGGTATGATTTGCTTTATAGAAGGGTTGTTGCAATTATAGGACAAGTGCAGCTGAGCAAGTACGGACTGTTTTATAGGAGAGACTTGTTCCTCAGTGCAAAGTGCTGGCATGACTTAAAGATAGCATGAAACCACAATGTTAATTTACTGGATCGATTCTATCTTGAGAAGCACCTGGGGGACAGCAATGCAGCTTTTGCACTTCAGAATAGTTTTCACTTATTAGACTTCCCAAAGTTCTGGGAGGTCTTTTGTGTACTTGGAACTTGCTGTGAAGAGACTTTAAAAAACAAACAAACAAACAAACAAAAAAAAACCAACAAACCCAAACCAACACCCCCACCCCTCTAAACTGCCCAAAATCACCCTGAAACCAAATACTTGACCTGCACAGACTTAATATTACAACAGCACATGCATATGTAGTCTTTACTGGTTGAACCTGCAGCTCTGTATGTTACAAGTGGATTTATGGTGCCAAATCTGTTCTGCGCAAGGAGGACTTGCTGACGCTGTTAGAACCATAATGTTTCCTGACTCTTCATTTCCACAGCTGTAGGACTTAAACATGGCGTAATGTGGGCAATTATATTACTGTTTTATCTAGATCTATATGTGCATGCACAATTGGAATAATAGTAACAAGGGGAAAGCACAGGAATCTGCTGATTATGGAGCGAATTAGGGTAATTGTGGAGAGGGAAGCTGGTGGGACAAGCCATGGAGCCGCTGATGCGTGGTGTGGCGTACAGCAGCCACTGCTGAGCTGCCAGGGAAGAGACTGCCGATGGAGGGACAGTTTCCTCGCATGTCGTGGGGAGACTGCAGGCAGCTACAGGGTCGCTTACAAGTGCAAAGTGAAAATTTGTGTTGGGAGTGTGCTAGTCCTGTAGCCACAGAAGGCAGGAGTGATTCACGAGCAAATGAAAGCCAGTGAATCAGGCGCTTTACATACGACACCGCTGTGGGAGTTGTAAGAATGTGAAAATCAATGAATGGGACATATAAATGATTCAGAAGAACAAAGTTTTAATGGGGCAAGTATTGTTTTTCATAAGTTGTTAATCATTCTTTGAGGTGGAAAAGAGTTAGTCATGCTCTGTAAGATGATTTAGGCAGTTCAGACTCACCTCCTCATGTCGGGAAAGGCAAAAGAATTAGCATTTGGAGTAGCAGAGGTGGTGGCAGGACCATCTGTCTTACTAAATGTGCTTTAAAAAACAAGACGCCATGATGTGATGGAGCAGTTTATTGGCTTGACTGGCAACATCATCTAAACAATAGTGCTATTCCCCTTTGGTATATCACCAGCACCGTACCTGTACCTGGCCTTCAGCACAAGAAGCCCAGACCTGAAAAGCATGCAAACAATGGTGGCAAAATCATAGCCATAGAAGTCGTCCTTTTGGTTGAAGCCAAAGTTTGTCAGCTTTGAACTTTTCAATTTTTTGTTTATTCTGAGCAAGAGAAATTTAGGGGAGAGTCACCGTGAATTTAGTGACATTAGTAACAATATATAAGACAACGAACCATAAGGATGAAATACAGTTGGCAATAATAATGATGTGCAGCTGCTTCTGCCTGGATTTCTTGACCAAGATCTAGAATGACTGGCTTATTTCTTTCTTCTATTATTACCATGCTGTACTTGAAAATTTCCTTTTCAGAACTGCAGAAATTGTTCTTTTATTGTAGTCCTGTTTTTCCTTAACATCTGAAAAAAATCTTTTAAAATACCCAATGGGAATACGTGCTTGCTAAGATAAGTGAATGAGAAATTGAAAAACAGTCAGATTTATTTTGCTTCTGTGGGCATTCAAAATTATACTCAATTTCATGATGTTTTTGAAGTTTGACAAGAAGTAATTGTTGCTAGTGAATGTTTTCAATGCAAAAGCCTCAATTGTTCTATATTTTTGCCAGCCTATAGCCATTTAAAAAATAATAGGAACAGCTAATATTGGAGGCAAAAGTGGAGATGAAGGGTGATATTTTCTCTTCAGTATTTTTTGACATGCTTAATGAGGTAATACAAAATGCCTTTATTCTGGTGTTTTCTCTTTTCAATACTGTTTAGGAAATCTGCATGTGTGTGTGATGTATAATATATGAAAGCCATAATGAGCGGAGATCAGTAATCTCTAGCCTCTGCTCAAGGCATCATTTCATCATGGTATCTGAGCATCTAACAAATCAATTTGCTTGCCATTCAGTCTATTTGACTTCTCTCTGCTACATCAAAAACCCACTGAAGTTAATAGAGAGGCTCCTATTGATTTTGGCAGTGTTTGGATCTCGTCCTGATTTAGTTTTTCTTTCCTGTTACTTTCCCCCTTACTCTTTCTGATCCCTCGTCTGAAAGGAATCAGAAAGCCTCGTACTCGGAGAGGCAAGCTGCATTTCAATATGTGCCTAAGCCAGCAGCACTTGGAGGGATCTTCAGCAAGGGAGGTCTGCTGATCAGGAAGCACTAAGGGAGCCCACAGAAGCTGAGATGGATTTGCTTAATTTCTTCATTTTCTGTCTCTCATAGCCTGGGAAGACTGTGGCTGGTGAGGCGTTATTGGAGACTCACAGGTCGTGGCTATATAGAGGCTTATAAATTGGGGTCAGGGCTTTGGGATGTGGTGCTACTGCAGACAGAATCGTGCGGGGTTCGGTGGCATGCTCTGGGCACGCAGCTGTTTTTGTCAAGGGACGTTGCAGGACTGGAGTGTCTGCTTGGGACTGCATTCATTCAAATGATTGAGCTGAGATCATTTTCTCATACAGCTGAAAAAAATCACAGCTTTGTGTCGTGGGAAGTGGGTTGTAATGGCTTAGCGGAAAGTGGTGGTAAAAAGCCAGCCTGCTCTTGTGGTAGTCTGTGAATGAAATCCCCTGGCAAGACCCTTAGGTCCGAATGCTGCCTTCACAGAGGAAAGGGTTATCTTCCTAGTACATGCTGGCTGTTTTGTAATAACTTGGAGACAGGAGGGATTCATTCTTCTTTGTCTCCCCTGGAGAGAAGTGGTAGGGACATGGGGAGCTTGGTCTGTGTACCGATTGCCAGGATTTGGCTGCTGCTGAGCTCCCCAGAGCCCTGGTCAGGAGAGTGAGTATGCTCTGTATAGCCCTCAGCTGCTGCCCAAATGCCCTAATGGACTTCATCCTGTCCTGTAGGACTGGTATTCACAGTGCAGGACTTGCAAAACCAGAGTGAAGGTGCCTCCTAGCAGTGGAGAAACTGCAGAGCTTCTGCAGTGCAAGGAGCTGCCCCTAATGGGGCAAAAGTTGAGTTATTCAGACTTAAAGGCAGTTATGTGTATATATGTTTCCTGTTATTTAGGCCAGCTATGAAGGCACATGGAAGCTAATGAGCTCTCTGATCAGATTTTAATGGAATGATATTCCTGCCCTCTGCCCCCCCCCCGTAAAAGCCAAAAAAGCTTAAATAGGAGGACATGTTGCTTCTTTCATTGCATCTCCTGGTAGGTCTGTGAAAGGTAGGTCTGTGAACCAGGCAGTACAAATATTTCTTCTATGTAGATATAAATGTAAGAGAAATCTTCTCACTGGCATGTATACCTAACCATTGCAAGATTTCAGGGGTGATAGGACACCTGCAGAGGAGAATGCACAAGTGGCTGGATGTATTTTGAAGTCTTGTAAAGCTCTAGTAAGAAACAGGCCTACACTTGTATTAGCATTCAAACAGGAAAATATGTTTGGTTAAATGATTTGGCAAACTGTTGCTTGGTAAGTCTGGTAGCTCAGAGGTTGATAGGCATATCAACCTACCTTTGCTGCTGATTGCTTTAGCTAGGGGTTAGTCTTACGTTGACTACTCTAGGTTAAAACTTTCTGTTTAATTGGAAAAAGGTCTATGGATCTCACACCAGGCTAAACGCTCTCAAACTGCTTAGATGATAATTTATTTTAGTAGCAACAGGAATTGGTATGTCCCATTTTGTGAATTCTCCTTTTGTTGCTTTGGGTTCTTGAGCCTTCAAGAATATTGTCTTATTATGTTTAGCAGAATAAATTGCCAGTGACTGGGATTTTCTCACACTAACTCAACAGCTTTTGGGTAGGTAGCAGAATGTGTTTGTTTTTTGTGTAGTTCATCTTTAGATGGTTTGAAAGTTTGAACCGTGTTTTCCACTATTACACAAATGCATTTACAGGGAAACCTTGCAAAAAATGGTAGTGAGGCTGCTTGGGGTTTAGATTGATGTCTCAGTTCCTAAAAGGGGTTGCATGGAGGGCAATTAGAAGCCCAAGTTTAAATATAATCTTTTCACAATGGATATCATTTGACAGCTCATTGCTAGTCTAGTCAGCCAGGATGTACATATGTGAAATTCATATTCTCAAATAAACACACATCCCAATAAAACTGAATAAATAAACCAGCTTCCTCTTGGCTCAGTGCCTTCGAGGTCACGTTTATGTAACAGCCTTCAGCCCTAGCTTGCATTTGCACTGACTGTAGTTCTCCATTGAACTGTGAAAATTCATGTGGAGAAAATTGGTGAGAAAAACTGTAAGGAAGTCCTTTGCTATTTTTGTTGCATTCTAAGGTGTAAAAACAATTATGACTAGAAATAATTAGGGGAGCATGTCTGATGATGCGATAGCTATAATTATTCTGCATGTATTGCTACTTAATTAGTAAATCCATTGCTGGCATGTCTGCAACTGGATCCCACAGAAGTACTGCTGTTTTGTGTATAGGTGGTTAATAATCCTGGGGGGGTTCCAGCATTCACTTAGTACTCATTTCAGCTTCCATAAAAGTTGAGCTGGTCCATTCCCCTTGCAGCCTCTACATCTCCAAGCCTGGAGGTGCAACATTGCACCCTTAACTTTGGAATTAACTTTTGTTATTAACTTTGTTATTAACTTTTTTGTTATTGTTATTAACTTTTTGTTATTAACTTTGGAATTAACTTTTGTTATTAACTTTGGAAGAGTAGGATTTGGTTAGCCTTTTGGTGTTGAATCTGTGATATTATTTGTGTGGTACGGTATTGACTTAGTGTAGGATAACTGCTAGTTGCTAGTGGCTTTAACTACGTGGAAGGAGAAGGGCCTTTTGGATGGTGAGCAGAGTAGTTTTTTGTCACAGACACTATTCTGTAGTGCAGCAGATGCTAAAAATAAGACACTGAGATTTACTTTATTCCATAATAGTGGGTAGCATAAGTGAGTTCAGCCAATTAGAGCTGATTTCTTAAAAGCTTTTCCATTTATAAAAGCCTAGATGACATTGCTTTCAGTGGGATATTGTCAAGTGAATGATTTTATTCGTTTAGGTGTCAATCCTTAAAATTTCTACCCCGCAAGTACTCATGTGTATGAAGCCAAATTCTATTGCTCTTACCTTCTTTTGTGAGAATTACTTCAAAGTAACTGATGGAACTGCTTGTAGACAAGACCTAATCAATGTGATTGTAATCCCGTTATTGAACTGAATACCGACAGCCGTATCTGCTCTGAGGGAATATTGAAGATGTGCTGCCAGATGTCACAGCGAAAGGGAAATGCTAAAACATGCTTTGGGAAACCACAAAGCCATGATATTAACTGAGAACTGAAATATAAATAGCCTTGCATGCAGTTAATAAAAAAGAGAGCTTAACTTCCCTGTTTAGGCCAGCCTGATGACTTTTATGGCAAACCTCGGGTGCTTGCCAGTTGCCAGGAAATTACTACCTTACGGTAGTGCGTGAATCCGGCCCCTTATTCTATTTGCTTAACATGTACGCCTTACTAGAGATCATAACTCTTAGAGGCCTTAGCTGAGATCAAGGCTGCATTGAACTAGGTATTATATGAATGCAGTAATGTAAGAGATGGTCCTTGCCTTGAAAAGGTAAGTTTAAATAGCTAGGACCAAAGAAAGGAGAGGGGGGGAGGAAGGAGAAGAAAAAGGCCAAGTGAGCTGTAGCTGATCACAGCACTTAGTGGTAGGTTGCAGCAGATCTGTCAGGGGCTGTTAAGTGTGAAGATACACAGCTGCCGAGGGACATGATTAGCTGCCGATTGCTGGGCACTGGGAAGGGATGGGTTCATGCATCCTCAGCGCTCATATCGCTCCCCTGGTGCTTGCTGCTGCCACAAAATGGACTAGAGTGAACCTTTGCCCTGACATAGGACCTAAGTTTTTATGTCCATGTCCCCTGACACTCAGTCCAGTGTCTTATCCACTGAACTGCACTGTCTCAGATTTATTTATTGGACAGTCAGGCTTGTGGTGTGTTGGTTTTTATTGTTTCGGGGCACCTTGATATCAATATCCTTTTTTTAAAATGGGTTGATTAAATGTACCTGTTTATAAGGCAGGTGAAACCACTTTTAACTTGCAAAAAAACAAGAAACTCATGAGACAATATTTTGACATAATGATTTTTTTGGTAACTATGATTAGTGATTTGCTTCATTTTGTTCCACTGAGAGATCATTAAACTCAGCATGCTTTCAAAAACTACTTACGTAACAGGCAATCACATATGTTTTTAATCTCCTTTCATTTTCACAAACCTTTAAAATGTTTAAAGGAACAAAACATCTCTGTAGGGAGTTTTTCTCAAAGACAACTTGGCATCCAACCTCCACAGAAAATCGGTGGTGTTTGAGTACTAGCACCTACTCATCTCTTGGAAGATCTCTAGCCAAAGCCAAAACTGAACAGAGAGCCCAAAGATAGGATGACTTCTGTGGCTCTCTTACGAAACAGTTAGAGTGGCTTGTGTCTCAGGACATAAGGGACATATTTGCTTGCTTTGTTTATATATTTGTAAAAAAAATGCAAGCAGGATAAAAATGCAGCAAGGAGACTTACATGAGTCCTGCTATCATGCCACGTTTTCCTTTTTAGAAAGTAGTATCTGTGCAGTGAAGTTTAGTCATGATGTAGGTGTGTGCACTGTGAATGCTGAAGCAGTGAAAGACAATTTTAAGTTTGGATTGTGCTTAAAAAGTTTCATGAGACGCAATAGGCACTGTGCAGACACATTAATTTAATATTAAGCAACCTATCCTGTTTTCTCAGCTTAATCTGGAAATGGAGTGTGCTGCTTAACGAATTCTCCAACTGCCCAGGCAAGCAGTCATACAAAAACAAAAGTATTTGATTTGTCTATGGCTCTGAATTTTTAATGAAAACTCAAGTCAGTCTCCTATGTGGAACATACCGCCTGAGGACTTGTATTGAAATGATATTTTTCACCGAGTTTCATACTTCTGTGGAGGAGAATGCTATGAATACCTCATGATTAAGTCACTTTGTATCTTGCCATACAAGACTGTAAGAGTATAAATTATTCAAGTTTAGTGGGTGTTAAGAGACTTCTGCATCAGTTGTGCTCTGAATATAGAAACTGGGAGGCTTATTCAGCAAAGAAAGATATTTGAAACAGCTATTGGCAACTTTGAGAAATCTTGTTTTTAAAAAGAATGAGAGGGTGTGAGTAGTCAAAAATATAACTGAATGAGCACGTGGCTTTAACAAAAGTCGTTTGCTTTGTGCAGCTCTTTGCTACTAGTGACAAAATCCTAATGTTAGAGCAGGATTTTGGGTTTCCCTCCAAGTTCTTTAAACACATTTTGGGCAAAAGTATTTATAGTTATAAACCAGAACCAGATTCTGTCACTTCTCTTCGGTGTCATCATTATCTTTACGTGTCAAGGAGCTGCACTGGAGATCAGGCAGACTCTACTGGTGTAGAAAAGTCCAGTCTGGCATTTGTGCAGAAGATGACACAAGACTGATTGAAATCAAGTGGATGTAATTTTAGCAGTGAAATGCCTACAGGGTCTCTTATTACCTTCACATCTGTGGTGAAGAAATAATTATGTGGTGAACATGAAAACAATGACCACTGAAGGTGAACTTTTGAAAACACTGTGCTTCTTGTTAGAGAGTTTAACTTCTAGCAAGAGAAATGCATTCGAGAAGGAGCTGTGGCATTAGTTTATCATGCAGCACTGAAGGGTTTAGAAACCCACAGCCTGTGCTGCCACCGGCTGGGAGACATTGCTGCCATGTCAAGCGGCAAAGCAGCGGGCTGGGGGAGCAGGGATGGTCCTGGCTCATGGGGAAGCTGCCATGTCCCCCTCTTCCTGCCACTCGGGCTGGTGTGGGATGGGGGTGGGCAGCCTGACTGCACTGCCCACAGGCGAGCAGGAGCTGCTGGAGCATCGCCTCGTAGACAGGGCCCAGCAAGGTGATGTTTCTTCTTGGTGCTCTTCTGCAGGGCTGTCCAGCAGCTAATTTAAAGTTGTAATTGGTCCTTGGTGCCTGCTCATGCTTTGATTCTTTGCACAAAGCCCATTTGCTGTAAAGCTATACAGTAGAAACGCAGAATAAAACTCAAGAATTCCTGAATATGACTACTTTTGTTTGTCAGCATAAGTCAGTGGAGAATTCCCCTCTGGAAACAGTGCTGATGCTCTCCTTGCTCATTGGATTCTACCTCCCTCGAGGCGCTGCGTGAGATGAACACACCTTGGCCAGCGGATTTTGGATCAGGCCCTATATGCTCTGAGGAGTGTGCAGATATCGTATTGTACGCCCACAAAATGTTAGTGAAATACTAGCTGAGCCTTAATTAGGAGGATTATATCTAAGCACAGAGACAAAAATCACTGAATGAAAGATCTGCTGGTTTGCAGGTTTGCAGGTTTCATCTGTCATTGTGTTTCAAGCCAGCATTATAGTATGTGTATACCTTATCCACTCAAGGCCATAGGATGCCTATAATCATTGCTAAGAAGTTTTAGGTCTTACACTTCACAATAAAAAAACCAAAAACAAAAACCCCACAACAAAACCACCAACAACAAAAAACCCACAACAAAAACCTTGTGAAGGAGGCTTGCCATAGAAGGGCCCATCTAAAATAAACACCTGCTTGTAATTATCCAGTGAGGACCACTGTCTCCTTTCTGTAAGGAAATTACTATGTATGTACTTTGTCCAGGTGGTCTGTGGAAACTAAAGACAGACTGTTGATTTGCATTTAAGATGGCTAAATAAAGTAAACTTTATAAACTACTGAAGTTTTATAGAGATTGTCCCCATTTCTGTTAACTGTAAAATGATTTACCATTTACCTCGGATACCTAATGTGGTTTTCCTCTTCCGAGGCATTATTGGATAGCTTGCGTGATTGAATCGGGTTATTCCCATTGGTGGGATCTCATCATTGTCCTTATTTCAAGTCAGCTCAATAATTGTCGGTTGACGGAGGCATCCCTCTCCTGTATGTGCGTGCTTTTTTCCTGTTCACTTAGAAAAGAATGTCAAAATACATGAGGTTTGATTTGCTTCAGGAGTTACACTCAGATCATGCTTAGATTAGAGAATTTTAAATGCAAATTGAGGGTAGCTATTGTTCAGTGCAGAAAGCTGCTTTGTCCTCTTTGGTACATGCGGATTTCATTTGGTGCTTCAGTAGAAGGATATTGGATTGGGCTGTTTGTTGCAAGACCTGGGCTTCACAGAAGGATATTAGTAGAAGGATATTAATTTTTACTGTTTGTTGCAAGATCTGGATTCCTATGACAAGAACAAACTTCTTCAGCTTCCATTTAATGGTTTCCAGTTTTATGAGAATTTCTGTATGGAACAGTGCCTTTCTTGTGCTTGTGTTTCTGAATTCCTCTCTCTTCTCTATTGTTTTACTACTACGTTTGCACAGCTCCTATTGAGTCCATAAGGGGATTAAGTGTTCCTGGAGAGGCTGATTTATTTTTTAGTGTAAGACTAGCTTCTTTTCTAGGCTGGTCTCTATGGCCACCTGACTGATTTGGCTTTTCAGTTGTGCTGTCAAAGCTATACATCTTACCTGTTTGGTTCACATTTACTCTTTTCAGTTTCCTATGGTTAGTTTTCATATGCAGTTAATCTCTTTTCCATATGCTGAATACGTGTGCTGTACATAGCCATGATAATGCAGCAGTAAACAGATCCTGCATATGATGAAAATGGATCCTTTTAATTAATCTTGCATTGCAATGTGTGTGCTTCAAAATAAAAAGGTCATACAATTTTAGTTTCTTGTGCTCCTTTTGGCACTGCCAGCAGTAACTATAGCTTTTCCTTCATCCACATGGCCTTGTCGCCCCCTTTCCTGCCATTTATAGCAAGCATCCACCTCCTGTCTTGGTTTGTGGTGTTGAGACCAGAACGTAGATGTGGTCTGGCCTGCCCCTCGTATGCCCAGCCTTGTTCCTGTGGGTGTTATCGGCACCTGTTTGTGACAGTTCATAATAATGTTTTTGAAGGTTCTCTTCCTGCCCCCCCCCCCCCCCCCACCCCGCTCTTGTCTGTACCAGGAGAAATTCCTTGCACAGTCACTTCTGCCTAGCTGCTGGTGATGCAAATCAGTGAAACCTTCTTTTTTGAATAGCTTCCCTTCAAGGGACACTGTATGATCAAGCATTTGTGGGGGATGAAACACTTTCTTGTTTACTTTGTATGGCCCTGCAATCTTTTTGGATAAAAAGCATCAGAAATGAGGAGCACATTATGCACGTGCACATCGTAGTGCAATTGGAGGACCATCAGGGTGTTGCACAGCTATCGGGGATGTCAAGTTGCGGCCATGAGAAAACTCACCCTTTTTCTCCCAGCTCTTCACCTCCCTGCAGGACGAAGGAGGAATCAGTGTTCATTAGAAGGCTCTTTCACGACATCCTCCGTGGTTTTTAATTCTTGCTTTGGAAGGGTAAGGTAGTTGTGGGGAGCCTCGCAGAGCTCTGAATCTGTTGTTCCCAGGAGCCCAGGTGCTTCCAGCACAAGTTACACCTCTGTGCTGCCTCCTCTGCTTTATCTGCAGATACGGGAATTCTGCCCCTGAACACCAGTGTCTTACCCCTGCCTAGAACAGGTTCCTCACCAGAGGATTAAATTTTCCTTGATGTAAACAATTAATGGGCACATTCGGTTCCATTTCAAGAGTGATAAGATACCTTCCTTTTACTTGGGAAGTTTGCAGTTTTGATCCTTTCCTTGGTTGCTGAGGGCTAAAGTTGGGTATGTGCACCTACATATTCTTTTTTTAAAAACTATTTGTGCGCTTTGTGAAGCACAGCTTTTAAAACGTAAAATGAAATCCAACACACTGGCGACCACTTTAAACAGTGGCTTTTCAATGATAAATAAGTTATTGTCTGATTAATTTTAGCTGGGGGAAGCACTTGAGTCCTCCCCATTTTACATGTTGCATTGAGGCAGAGCTGCATCCGTGTTAGGTGAATGAGATGCCAGGGCAGGTAGTGGGGTGGTCCTGGAGCATCCCCAAATGGGGTCTCTTGGTGCAGCCCCACAAAGTGCCACAGCTTGATTGGAGAGGCCAAGCTGCAGGGTCGCTTTGGGATGGGTGAGGCACGTGGCAGGAAAGGACAGTGAGGCAGAGGGTTTGCATCCTGCCTGTCTGGAAAGTCAGCTGGGCGTCATGTTCCCTGTGGGGTCAGTTGATGGGTGGGAGCTGATCTGTGCACGTAGCTGAGCCGAGCAACCTGGCATTTTGGCACCATTTGACCTCTACATGCCTCCAAAGGTATGAATTCAAGTGCTGTTTGTGTTTTCAGCCTCAGTATGTGTGCAACTATGATGACACGTATCTAGACACTTTACGTGTGTACTCTAGGACTCATTTTCTGAGAATTTGGCACCTACTTATTGATTGGTTTTGAATTACGTGTCCCCTTTGTAAGGAATTTATCAGACAACTGCTCTCCTCAAGGGCCTGAGATCCCTTGCTTGCGCACCAGCTCTCGGAACTGTCTTTTATTGCTGAGATACGAGTATTTTGGGGTAGTCATTTTCCATCAAGTCTTTTGTTGCTGCTTGCTGCACAAGAGGGTTGTATCTTACTGATATTTTTCCCAATTAACATCTCGATGAGTAAAAGCGTAATTTGGCAGACATCTGCCAGATCACAAAGAGGCACTGTTTACAAGTAAAGAAAAGTTATTTGTTGACATGGTAATTTTGCAGTATAATGTATACTGCAGCCTCAAAGAGCTGTGAGCTATCACACATTTAAAAATAGAAAGCCAGAGAATGTATGGATTGCTGTGGGAAATGCACTTGAAATCAGTTTATTTGACATTGAAAACTAAATTAAAATGTGTATTTTTTAGGAAGTCTAGAGACTGCAGTAAGGCTACAGAAAAATGTCACAAGGAGAGGGCTGGGTCTTGTTCTTGTATCAGCTTTGGCTGGGAAAGCAGGGGGAAGAGCTAGGAAAGCTTTTTCTTTAATGGTTGTGGCTGGTGGGATTTAAAGTAAAAACTACTTTTTTTTTTTTTTTTTGGTCTCTTTTGCCTCTCTCACATTTCAGATACCCTTAATATGGATGGATTGTCTGTCTTGCTTCATTCCCTTCAGCCCTTTGCATTACTTCTGTGTGTTGGCCAAACGTAGTTGTTTCATTTTCGAAGTCTTTACTACCTCTTTTTCCTGAAGACACCTTGGTGTCTGATCTCATTTGCGGTGGGTTGCCATGTTCCTCAATTTCTGCGTTTTTGGAAAACCTTGCTCTTCAAATACTCATGGCCAAACATATGCAGAACAAGGGGGTCTCAGAGTAGGTTCGACTGGAAACGTCATACTTGGACAGAGGTTTTCTATATTTGAGTGTATTTAACAGGGTTCATATCATCTCTCTTCATCTCTAGCTTGTAAAGTGAGTCCAGCCAGATTTTTGGATATGGGTCTTTGTTCCTAAACTCCATATCCTAAGGCTAATGGCAGCAAAAGTCTATTTATCTACTAATTTGGTAGTATAATGATTTGCTTTTTTTAAAAGAGTGTATCTTGGAGACCTCTCTGAATTCAGCCCTTTCTTTTGTACATAGGGCTCCCATTAGTCCTGACTGCGCTGACTGTGATTAAAAAAGTTATCTTAAATGAGTCTAGAACAGAGACTGTACAGCCTGGCAGGGTGGTTCTGAAGCTTGTGTTTTTAACAAGCAGCAGAGACAGTTTAGAAACTGCCGTCTCTTTGTCCACGGATGACAGGAGAAGTACAGGAGTGGGTATGGTATGAGCACAGTTGCTCACATGAAATGCATGGCTGCCTTCTCATCAAGGGAGATGTCCGATTAAGAAGGAGATGTTACAGCTTAGTCTCATGGTCGGGAAGCTCTGCGTTGGAGATTCATTGGCCTATGCAAATTAAACAAGTGGGAAAAGTATGCTTTGAAGCACATCTTGAAACATCATCGGTAGTGCAGCCAAGATTCCTGTAATTGCCTAGCATATATCATCAAGGAAAGACCACTGCATCTGAGGAGAAGGGAGCCTTCCAGGTCCAGGCTGTGTCCCCGCTGGTGCCTTGCCTGCCTTTCCACAACAGCCAATGCGGTTGGGTACGTTGGTGGTCTTTTTGTCAGTCTAGGAGAAACTGGGATGCGGTTGTGTCATATTAGAATGCTCTCTAAACTTGCATTTAGAGACTGTGTTGTCATTGTGTAAGGTTTCTTGTAATGCATAAGGTTAAATGAACTAGCACAGTTCAGCTGCTCGCTCCGCATCGCGCCACGTGCTCCATTCTGCTGTGCATAATGTTACAATATGGTCATCATTTTATCCTGAACTTTTAGTATGCTTGTGGCAGGCAGGTTGCACAGGACAGAAAAATGTAAAAAGCTTTTGGAGGAGGGAGTCTACTGTAAAACTATGTAGACAAATAGTGCGTTTTTTTTTTTCCCTTTCTCCCCCACCCCGGCTTGGAGCTGTATTTGGCAAGTAGCTGGAGCAGTTCAACACAGTGTCAAGTGTTCTTACAGCCAGAGTTTGCTGCTAATGAAATGACCTTTTGTCAAGAGCCTGGAAAACGTGTTCAATAGATTAGTTAATAAAAAGATCAAAATTCACATTTATTGAGATTAGAGTGTAGTTAATTTTGATGACACCATATCTGTAAACATATATTAATTATAGAATACTTGATCACAGATGGTATTTTTTTTAGCCTTAATTTAATTACCCGATAATAAACACACACATCCTATTTTCACTTGTCTGGGAGCAGGTAAACATAGATGAAGAAATGGTTTCAGAGAGATGCTGTGAGTGATCCAATTAAAATTGATAACCGTTTGTTTGTAGGACCGATTAAGTGATGTTTAAAATTCTTTGAGATTTTGAAAAGATGTTTCTGGGATGGCACCAGTAACAGGTTGGTTTTACAATGAAACTTCTCTCCCTTCTTTGTGTGCCTTTATTCAGAGATGAGATAAAAACTGAACAAATAATTGCATGCTTGATAAAAGCAGGTTTTATTTATCCACGGAGAAAATAAACTGCTTGCGGGGAAAAAATGTTATACATTCAAAATTACTTATTGAATTTGCATGATGTATTCTTGGTCTGTGTATTGCTCATGACAAGATGTTTTCAAACATTCAGTAAGTAAATGTTGAAGTGAATTGGCCATTTTCAGTAAGTTTTTATTCTGTAACTGAATCAGTCTAATTCTGTTGGTAAGATGTCTGTATATATATTCTGTCAATATTACAGTATTTTTATTTGCCTTTTTTCTCTGTAATATTTGTTTATGGTGGAATTCTGCACATGCTTTCCTGCAAATTAATTTAAAAGATGGGACACTTAAATATGAGAAAAATCTTGGAATTTTTGCATAGGTGAATTATCTGCTTTGCATGACTTAGTTTTATGACTATGGAAATGTAATTTTTTCAGAATTGTGGAGTTGCTGAGCATAATAAGAAAAGTCAGCTGAATATTTCAGTTTTGTAGTTTTCATTTTGAAAAAAACGTGTGTGTTTAAAGAAAGCTTGAGTTACAGTATTTGCACACATTTGAAAGAAAATTCAGACAAATCCTACTTTGGTGACAGCTCTTACTTGAATAAGATTTTACTCAGATTTTATTTTTCACATTTATTCTGTGCACACTTTGTTGTAAGGGATTTCACTAGTAATTAATTGATTGGAAATTAAGTAGTAGACTTGTAACTTCTGATGGGGGGGTATGTAAAGCAAGGTATGATTTATAGGTCTGCCAGTTTCTTTTAATTTAAATTCTTCCATGCAGAACTAACTTTAGGAGACATTAAATACTTTGAAAGGAATAATAGGAAGTAAATGTCATGAAAACTGATACTTTACTTGGCTGTTTTTTTTTTTAAAAAAAAAGAAAAAAAAAAAAAAGCATGTATATAATAATAGGACAGAATTACACAGCGCTGTGCAAAATCATACCTCCTACCCTACTACCAGAAACTCAGGAGAGTTAATTGAATTTGGTATTCAGTCTGTAGTTCTGAAAACTCTTAAAAGCTCATGTGGTGTTCTCCTGATGTGATTAATTGGTTAGAGAAATAATAGCTTGACAGTCTTTCTTTTGTAGGAGAGCTACAGCATATTTTCCTCATTTTATTTGGTAAATTCTTTAACCTTCATAACTTATCTTTTTCCAAATATGAGGCATAAAAATAATAGGGAGTATTAGCTTGATCATTATTAGCTATGTTAATTTGTATTCTTTAATGCACTGAAACAAACTACACAACCACTATCAATATGTCAGTATTCATCTCTTAATAACTGCAACTTAAATTCTTAATGGCTTCTCATAAATCCTAGGATTCTTTTTGTTTTTGAGGTTTTCGAGACAAACTGTGACCCATAGACAAAGCAAAGGCACGTGTGTCTGTTTAATATTAATATTTTTAATCTGCTGCAGCATTTGCAAAAGTGCTTTCCTGTAGCAATTGGACCACTATTTGCCCTAGTCAAGAATTCCTCATTTGCATTTATCTTTATTTCCTATATTTATAAAACGAGGAGATTCCAGCCTTTCCCCTTATTGCCTTTTACCATTTCACAAACTCTTTGTATTGGGACAGATTATAGTTGCTCAAACATCTCTTTATTTTTTTTTCTCAGTCCATAAATATACCAAATCCTGTACTTCACAAGAAAGACAAACTAGTGCATGCTGTATTTCCTTGAAGCTTTCCAGAGATCATCCTGCTGCTGTCTGGCTTTGTTTTTAATTCTTAAAATACTTTCTAAAGAACTTTAGGTATTATATATGTGTGATTTAAAAAAACAAAACAAAACAAAAAAATGCAAGCCACAGTTGTAGCAGCTTTTAAGTAGGTATGTGCTCCTTTTGGTCAGGAGGGTATGGACTGCGGGTATTTCTGCTGAAGAACCACCGGTGCCGTTCCTGCTGCAGAGGTGGCTGTTCCCGGGAGGTGGGCTGCGGGCACCAGGGCCATCTGAATGTCATGGATGAAATGCTGGCGCTTCTGAAGACAAGTGATGTTGACTGTAAAAGTCTAGGATTACAGTCAAGGTCTCTTATTTGGTCTGGCCTAAAATGTCATGGCCGTCCCTTACAGTATGCAGCTTCCCGGGCTCCGTGGGAAAGGGAGACTGGCTGTCATTACAGCTGTGCCTGCGTAACCCCCCAGAGTAGCTGCCCCTCGCCCCCTCCCAGGGCTGGGCACCCGGCGAGGGATCCCTGGGCTGATGGAGCAGAGGTGACGTCGAATGTCATGGCTTTGGCACCAGCAGGGGTGTGAGATACCATCGCGGCACCTTTGGGGCTGCTTGAGGAGCTGCGGCACCGCACAGCACCAGCTGCCGCGAGCTTGTGAGCAAGACTACCCCCAAGAAAGCCCCCTCCCTCCTCGGGGTCCTTGCCAGCCCAAACATGACATTTTTAGGGCAATGCTATTTGTCTGCTTTTGCTGTTAGCATGTGCTTAAGTCGCTGATTTCTGCTGGTTTTGTTTGTGACAGTGTTTTCATCTCCTTGCCCCGGTGGCTTTCATGCTCTCCAGCAGTCTTGTTCATCTCTGCCTGTGAGGCTGACTCGCATTTTTTCTGTCCTTCGTTGCTTCATTTTCCACATCCCTTCCACAGCTTTCCAAGACAGGTGTCATTGTGCAAGGCTTCCCAGGCCATTGACATATTTGTCTCTTGAATTCATCTGCTGATTTCATCAGCTACTTTTTCCTCGTTGTTCATGATGTTGTTGGTAAGACGGCATTTTGTTCTGCTTGTGTTGAGCTGGGATATTTTTTGCTCCTGTGTCTTTTTGCCCCTGGATCTTTTTGCCCCAGGCTCCATCCCTCTTCATTCTCTTTCAAGTGCTGAAAGCATAGACTCTGTTCTAAATTCTCATTAGAGCATAGTAGTTCAAAAAAAATCCCCTGAAGTCCACTTACAAGCCAGCAGTCATGTACTGGTAGAATCAAGCAGTTATCCACAGCAAGAGAAAGTTCATGTAACAAAAACAACCATGATCTGCATTAGCTTCCACTGTAATTCATTTATGGTGTAGTTCATGCAAAATATATCAGTGTAGTTTATTAATAATCTAAGTATTTAGAACATGATTGAATGTTTTTTTTTTGGGGGGGCACTACTTTGTTTTTTTTTGGTTTTTTTTTTTTTTTTTCCCCCTGGGATTTTCTGGACAGAAATATGTACACACCCTTGGGTTTACTTGCTTGTAAATATGTCTTGTGATATGCACAGTAAATATGTCTTGATTTTTCCACACAACTTGCAAGTCAATAGCTCCTACTGGTTGCTCAAATATTTAGAAATCCCCCAAAAGTGTATAAAATAAAGTTCTTCCCACACAGAACTTCCAAGGCAATATGCCTGTGTAAATGGAGACAGCGCTGCCATGTTTTGTGTGTGGACTGGACACGAATAAGTTAATTGCTATTTCTGTGGCAGAGAGTAAAAGTTGCAAGAGTGTTCCTGGTGGGTTGATTTGTAGCAGACAGGAAAAGGTCAGGCTGCCATGTCAGTGAAGAGTGAACAGTCCCACTTCTGCTACCACAGCGTGCACTTGCTTCCATGTGAGCTGAGGCAATGGCGGTGGCACACACCAAGCCCTCAGTCTCAGCTCTGTGGCAGTTACAGAATTCAGACTCCTTCTCAGAGCAGTTTGGGTGCTCTCAAAAATGTCCTCATCCCCGACTTAGCTCTTGTCTCAGCAACCTTGGCATTCGGTGCTTTTCACTCCTTCAGTTTTTCATTAAACTGCCAGAATAGCATGACTGTGCTACCACAGTAGATTTTGTTTTGCTCTGACAATTGTCCGAGAAAAATCTCTTTACAAACACACCTGATAGTATTTTGGCCTAGAAGGACACTGAAAGTTACTGAAGCATGAGCTCATTGTTGAAAGCTGCATTACTATAACTCAAAGTGAGCATGTTCAGGGGCTACAGGCAGGCTGATAATGTATAAGAGAGGGCAGAACTGGGCTCTCTTTCTGTATGGTGGAGATTCAGAAAGGCTTGATTGCTTTCTCTAGAGCTGTTCTCATCAAACGTCTCTGAAAAATCAAGGTAATACAGTCTTGACGCTGTATTAACTCTCCTGTGGAGTATATGCTAAAATTAATTGACTGATATGCAGCTCTAAGGGCAGCTTGTAGTGCTTTGGACTGAAGGATGCAAGGCCGTCACTGTAAAAATGCCTTTGTTCCTTGTGGTACTAAAGCTTCCCACAGTTAGTCTTATTACTGCAAGTACTTGGAAGTTAAGAACTAGGGAAATTTGTTCTATCAACATACCAAAACTGTGTTGGTACCATCTTTTGACAAGCTTTAGTGAATGCCTCATTAAAGGAGATGCTGTTGTGTTCAGATTCGTACTGCGCAGGCTGCCCTGCAGGTGCGTGCTGTGTATCCTGATTTGCAAACCCAGAAGAATGATGCTATTTTAATTCTTTCTCTGCTCCCAAAGCTCACAACACTTCTTTGCTTGGAACTGTTTTTGCACACTTTATTTCAGTCCTGAGAAGCCTGAAACAGATTATGTTGGCAAGGAAAATATTCTGCTCTGTCAAGTATTATAGCCTTATTCTGGTATCAGCAAGTCATCTCGAGGAGGAGGCTAAAATTAATCCTAGCACTATTTCGTCCAATGTCTTCATCTGGAAACTTAAAGCCAATGCAAATTGCAGAGAGGAGGTCACATGAAGATATCAAATGATTACAAGCTATTTATCTTGGGTGCCTTCTCAGCTCCTCAGAATATATAAGGAAAGTGGATAATGAATCCAAACAAAGGCAGGCAGGCATAGGTTTCTCTTTGCACTTCAGAGGGCCTGTATAGCTTACAGTTTACTGACTTTTTTAAAAAAATTGGGGGGTGGGGGGGTGTGTACTTTTATATGCAGCCGGCATAAATACAGTAGCATAATTATGAATTCTGCCACCATCTCTATGGACCAGATTATTTTAGTGCTGTTAATCCTGAATTCCTGTGGAGTGAGAGCAGGGTCCAATCCAGCGTGTTACACGTGTTCATGCTGCTCCGGCCAAGTGAGAGTTAACCGAAAGGGTGTTTCTTGAGCTGATGTACATGAAAGGGTTTTAGCAGGTGCATTTGTGCCAGACTTTCAGGTGTTTGCTTTCAGAGGAAAAGATGCTATGGGAGGAAATGCCATGTTTGGCAAACACAAGAAGAGATTCTGATCTTTGTTTCTAGCATGGAAATGTGAAGAGGCTGTAGCTATGAGATCAGTCTCAGGCATGCTTCGGGTTGTGTGTGCGCTTGGACCAGGATTTTACCATGTTCCTGAGCGTAATCCGTGTGGACACCATTGTCACTGTGCTGCAGGAGCACCCCATCGGAGCAGGCTCTGAGCAGCTCAGGAGGAGATGGAGTGTGGGAGAGCACAGGAGGACAGCAGAGGGCTTGGTGCAGGTGAGGTAGTATCTGGCGTTAATTCAGGGAAGTATTTAAGCATATGTCCAGCTCAGCACGTGAGTAGGTCCTCTGAAGTCAACTGGACTATGTGCTTGCTTAAAATAACATAGAGGGCATACTTTTTTATTTTCTTTTGTGTGTGTATGTGTGTGTGTAATCAGGAGCAGAGCAGGCAGGAGTGCAGTCATGGCACCCAAACCACTTCAGAGCGATTTGAAGCTTTGCCTGCAACCAGGAGCTGCTCCTGGCATTGCCTTCCCAGGGCACCTTGTGCTGGTAATTGCCAAAACAAATCTGGCAACTCTGGTGACTCCTGAAGTTGGCCATTCCCAGGGGCTGACGGTGCAAGAAGTTTGGGCAAAGTGAACTGTTAAGTAGAAAAGCCTAAGTGAAGCGACTTGCAGGGAAAAGCTGAACTTTCATGCTCTTGGAATGCTTAATAAAAGAGAAATGGATGCTCTTGAAAATCCTTTTTGCACAGGAAAAAATGACAGAATGCTGTTATTTAAAACAAACAAACAAAACCCCCAACACACCAAAACTTACAAAAGTGCCTTCAGAAGTGGCCTGTAGCTGTAGCAACGTGTAATAATACTTGGCCACTATTAGCCATGAAGATCTTGGGGAAAGTAAGGTGCAGGGAGCAAAGAAAGCATGTCATGTCCTTGTCAGAAGCCTTTAAATACATTTCTTGTGCAACCATGAGAAAGGAAAACTGTACTTTAGAACAAACAAAACCAACAAAAAACCCCCACTCAACTGATTGAGAAGTTTAAGATGCAAACAAAACAGTATAAGGCTCTGTCTGCTACTGTAGGGAATTACATACTTTATCAGACAAAGCAGATTTCCCAAAAACTCATTATAATCCATAATGTTAAAGAAATGAATGTCTGCTACTTTTTGAGAAGTAATAAAGCCTACTATGTGGTATAGAATGCTGATAAAGTTTTTTATTTTAGTGTGCTATGCTACAGCCTTGAAAGTCCATGTCTGTAGTGGTGAGAATGGAAAGAAAAGAGTGACGGAAGACTTTAAAGATCCCTTGCTGCATAAGGTGTGGTGTGGAGCAGCCCTGCCTCTGCTCTGTGGGGTGGAACTGGAGAGGCCCTGGGCAGAGAGGCTGCAGTGCCTGCTGACACCCTTCTGGTGCCCTGGACCAGCACTGGATTGGTTAGACCCAGTAATTTTGGTCAGAGTTTCCAGCCTTTCCAGTTCAATTGCAATGAGAATCACAACATGGTAGGAGGAAGGGAATAAAAAAGCAGAATTAGTTATGAATTGTTGGGGGCTGTTAAGCTCTAGAGGCATTTCCAACAGTGTTGATTGTCTGTGTGATGACAGATACACAAAAAGATTTGGGCAACGGTTTTTTGTTGTTGTTGTTATTTTTCTTGCACGGATTTGCTTATGGTTAACGCCAGTGGGAAACTGTCTGAAGTACTGTGGCTGAGTGCAGACTACTCAGCACATCATCATGGAGAAATGTATTTTTAGCAATACTGACTAGGTAACATTCTAATTAATGACATTCAGATACCTGGCTAGAAACCAACCAGGCTCCTCAAGTGTTAAATCCCCTCAAAGATCTGCATTAACTTTGAATTTAAGAGTAACATTCCTGGCTGTGGTACCTAAGCTTTTAGCTTTGAGTGAACTGTAGAGTGGTGGTGTCAGAGTCATTAGGCCAAAAATATTAGTCTAGCTAGGGAAATAAAGTTGTTTGGGTGGGGGGTTTTTTGTGTTTGTTTTTTTTAATTAAAAAAAAGCTGCTGTGATTCAGATGAATACATCACCTGGGTTAATTGCATTGTAGGGAAATTTACATGTTTACATATGATTGACTTAATTTGGGATGAGTGGTAGAGCTACAGTCTAGTCAAGTGTAAATATATGGTAAATATATGTATTTACTAAAGCTTCTGCATATACTGGAGATGTTATAAGGTTATTTATGCTAATGAATGAGGTGTGTAAAATTTTACTGGTTTGATATTGCCCTCTCCCTTCTATACATTAACTTCACTGAATCTAAAGCTGTTGAAATCCAGCTATCTCTGTAAAAAGAACCTGTTGCAGGCATGGGTCATTTTTTCCCCATGAATGCCTTATCTGTAAAATTCGAAGTTTCAGATTGTGTAATTATAGGTAATGATGGTAATGACCTTTGATTAAGATTGCAATATTGTTTAATGAGATCTTACTAGCAGGCTTAGATCTGTGTTTCAAAATACAGAACTAATAGCAAAATATTAAGGATCATTACAAAGTGGCTGTTAACAGAAGGCACAGGTACTTGCACCTGCATAAAGATGTTACATTGTACTACCTCTTTCTTGCAAATCTCTTTTTAAATGCGATTTTTGGACTTGGAAGTACTTGGATTGACAGACTCGATGACTAAAGTTTCTCTTGAAACTCCTACGATACTGGCAGGACAATGCAGGCTGCCACTGCCCACATCCTTATTAGCAGAGTCTGGGAGGGAGGGTAATCCAGTTTCTTTTTTCCGTAGAGTCCCTGACCTCCCTCCTGAGTTTCTGACAGACACCCTTGTTAGCAGTGGTGTTCTGGGGAGATCGTATTTCTCCTTCTAGTTCCTAGTGTAGTGATGTTTATCTCCATTTGTGTCGGCCACTGAACACATTATGGTCAAAGGCCTACAGTACTGCAGGTGTAAGCTGCAGCGGAGCAGGTGACCAGCAGGCAGAGTCTTTGTGTCCCATTATCGAGGAGACTTCTTAAAATTTATGCACCTGTGATTTCAGTTGCAGATTATCTTCATTAATATCCCCTGTATAAGGTAGTTTTCAAGTACTGTCATATCAGCCAATTTGAGTAAATGAGTTATGTGCTAATGTATTCATCTGTTAGAAATCAGTCTTTACACTGATTCTCCTCTACCTTCTGAATACTACTAATTCTGTGTTTGCTGAATCCGTGGCGTACTCTTGCTCTGTAGCTGTATGAACAAAAATGTGCCGAAGAAGGAATGTGTGCCTGCAGGTGGTATTGCTCAAACAGGCTTGCTACAGGTGCTCCATTTCTCTCTCTGTGGAAAGCACTGTGTTACATGTGACATGATGATTCTTTAATGATACACTACTATTAGTTAATCCAGTTAATTTTATTACTTGATTTCTGTGGGCCTACTTAATGAATTTAATAGTAAGACTGATATTTATATAATGCTGTTCATCCAGGATCACTGAAATGCAGTCACCTTTGCTTTGAACGGCAACAACTAGTAACAGCATGTAAGCAGTTTAGTAAAAATACTGAACAGAAATGGCATCGTTCCTCCAGAGATCTCAAAGCACACTGTGAAGGTGGTTACTTATTTGCTTCCTTATCTGTAAACAGAAGTGAGATCCAAAATGGGTAGATGAATTGGCCACAAAGAGTGTGTTGATAGTTGTGGTAGGAAAATAGTTGTGTTGATAGATAGTGTGATAGATAGATCTGAGATTCCTGTCACCTGAATCACCTGATTCTTTTACGGCTTGAGGAAAGACTGTGAAGAGATTAACTGAAATCCTGGAAGAAACTTCATGTAGGCAGAATATTCTTGTGCATATTGTAGCATATAGGACAGTGTATTGACAAATGCATTGTTACTAAATTGCTGTGAGACTTGTAAAGACCACTGTGATCAGGGCTGTGGCTTTCTTTAATCCAAAGGAAATGTTCAAATGAATAATGTTCTTGTTACGTGGCCTTTCTAAGACTTTTCTTTGATTTCTGATTGTGGAACAGTAATATTTTCTGCTTTTAATAATATACTGAAGAAATAAGTCCATGTTCCTTCAAAAAGAAAATTCAATAACTAAAACAGTTGAATGCGGCAGTGCTGCAGTAGTGCAGTGCTAGGCATAAATAAGTTGTAGACTTAGTGGCTAAGTGGTGGCAGCTATTATCATTATTGAGTGGGTCTCTTACTGTTTGTGGCTCTTCAGGACTGGGTTGGGTTGTGATCTTTCTTTGTTTCATCTTTTGCACCACTTAATCTTCCAAAGATGTTTTTCTGTCCTGGGTGATTTCCTTAGACAGCAGTGTGCTGAGCAGTGGCAGATATTTTTTTTTTACATAGGCTCAGGAACCAGAAGAGACGAGGGAGGAGAGATGGGGATTTGAAATCTTTCATCTACACTGAGCCATTGTGAATTTAGGATCTAGGGCAGAGTGTTAAAAAGAATTAATCATTAATGAGCCAATAAAGAGTATTAAAAGACAAATTGGCTGAACCTTCCTGGCCTTTTTCATTTCCTTCTATGGAAACAAAGTATAGAGTGCCAGATGATAAATAGCTCCAGTCTAGCCATTCTTGCAGGATTAACATCATAAAATCTCGAATAATAAAAGCATCCACTTTTTAGTGTGTTAACCAAATAAAAGCCTTTTCTATTGTGCCTGTTTTATGTACGCAGAAGCAGTCTTGAATAAACATCTGCCTTCAGAGCAGTCTGCTACGCTAACTCCTGCATTTTCTTCCTCTCCTCCTGCTGTGCTCCCCCAGAAATTGGTTAGTGGACAGGTATTTCCAGTAGCAGTTTCTGCCACAGTGGTCAGGTATCTGTACCTTCAACTCTGCTTCTGCCAGGCTGGATTTAATTCTCTCTTTATCCCCACTGCAGCATGTTTGCTGGTATGCCTCGTCCCTCCTGCAGGGAAGGCTGCCCTCCGGCTCTGCCAAGGAGCTCTCAAGCTGCCTGTCCCTTGCCACTGCCCGGGCACTGCTGTGCCAGGTTCATGCAACCACCACCCAAAGGGATTTTGGGGCAGGTGGCTGCCAAGTGCAGTGGTGGTTAGCATGGGAGAGCAGGAGGCATTGCAGTAAGTATCCACCAGACAGAACTGAGCTGAGGAGTGTGGCCTTTCAAGCAACCAAGTGTGACTTCTGCTGTTGGATCCTGCTTTCAGCAACAATTCAGGTGCAATAGTGAATGGTACCCACTCCCATGATTATTAACAAGTTATGACTTCAGGTGTTAAAATCAGGAAAGAGAAATGAAATTGACTGTGCTGTTTTAATCTCTAGTGAATTCATCATGATGTTTCAGTGAAAATCAAAGGATTGAATGCATTGCATCTTTATTTGAAAGTTTCGCTTTTGATACCGATAGAATTCTAAATGCCATTCTTGCCAATGCACAAAGCTGGATCAACATGCTTAAATGTTTAGTCCTATGAACTAACTGTTGAGTTTTCTGGATTGAAGTGTTGTAGAATCTGCAGTTAAAAGGAGAAGTAGGTCCAGTGCCTGAACTGAATGTGAAGAGTATTTGAACCACGTGAAGACTGTCATGGTAATCAGAATATTTAGGTTGCGTTTAACACTTGAGTTGCTTAGCCAGGTTATGAAAATACTTCTGCCTTCTTTACTCCTTCCTAGTTGGAAAGAGAACCTGATGGATGTATTCCCTTTGCAAAGGGCTATAGGATTTTGCCAATGTGGTGGTCCGTTGGCAACTCTGTGAAAGCCGGAGAGCCGTGTGTGATCTGCAGTAACACAAAGCTGCTGCCAGTGATCTCTGCCTCTGGCACACAGGAACAGGTTGTGGAGCTCACGGACTCCAGGCTGCAGTCAGAAGCAGGTAAAATTTTAAACTTGACAAATGTGAATTCTCTGTGGGTCATTCAGGCATCATGAACATGGAAGGTTCATGAATACCTATCTCAGAACATCATTTGACTGAAAGAATAAGTTTGAATTCATGTTGGTTTGCTTTGTACCTAGCAAAACTGAGGGGAAAAACATAACACAGGTTGTAGCTGTCTTCCTCCTCCTCCTCCTCTTCCTCCCAGCCCACCTGAGCACCAGCAGAATTCTTAGGGGGAATCTGGTGCATTTCCCCATCTCTGAGAGTCAGAAAAGACAAAATAGCTCTTTTCCTCCCTTATACCCTCGAAATTTTCCATCATTATCTGGAAGAATCTGAATGCAGTTGCTTCCCACTTAGGAATAGGACGATTCTAACATTGTGATAAATTAGTGCCTCTGTGACATGGGAAGCAGTTGGTGAATTACGAATGTTTCACATTTTGCCATTTTGCTTTTCTGCTTGTCTTTGGGTAGGTAGGTGTCTACTTCATGGTCCTTAAAGCAATTTGATGGGTCCTGTTAATAGCCATATTCTAGAGCTCAGCTGATTTAGTCAGCAGATACTTGTGATAAATTAGCGTCTCTGTGACACATCATGCGCCCTTCCAGCAAAGGGCACTTTGTTTCCTTTGCAGTTGATTGGGAGCACTGCTCTAGCACGGGGTCGGTTGATTATGCTCATGGAAGACACGTGCCTCCAAGGTGAACGGCTGCAGAGGTAGTGTCTGGTGTTCTCTGGGACTGAACTTGCTCAGGTGAAGAACCAATTTGAAAAGCTGAAAAGGGTTCAGTAAAACACTCACTGGTTTGCAGTGATGCGTGTCAGAGTGAATCAGCAAATCCTGATGTTCTTCTGAGTTCTGCGTGTTCTTATCAAATGTTTTGGAAGTATGTTTAAGTGCAAATAGAATCAAGCTTTTATGGTAGGAGTTATCTTTTGCGTTCTGAGGGTGCGTGTGCCATAAGGGATAGAGATGTGGCTATGGGAATAAGTTGAAACTAAAATGCACTTCTGAACCATGTTCAATAATCTTGAAAGAAAGAAAGAAAGGCAGAAGATGTAGGCCTGCAATTAGAAATTGCATTTGCTATTACATTTCAAATGTATGTTAGTCCCTCCCTCTGTGGCTATTCGCCTATCCAAATGATAAACTGAGCTCAAAGCTTTCATGATGATGATGCCAACATATAAAAGAAAGAATGAACAATGGTGATGCTAGAGACCATGTTGGTTTCTGTTATATTACTGCTTATTACTTGTGGGACTTACTTAAAATGTAGTGATCAAGCATCACTAACTGGTAATAGAATACATGCTTCAAATCTTCGTATTTCAGGTCTTATGGCCTCTTGGGGTGAGGGGGTGGACTATGTGTTTATCTGTAGGTAACGCGTCTTTGGTGCCGTTATAGCTGGTATTTTAAAAAAAAAAAAAGGGGCAAAAAAAAAAAAGCAAACTTGTTCTCATATATCCCAGAAGTGTGGAAGGCATTTTAAAAATGATGCTGTAGCCTAAATCAGAGGCTGAAAAAAGATGCTATGCTTACAGTTGTGACTGCTACAGGGAAGCGTTACTTGGGATTTATGCAGTATGTCTGAAAAACCATGAGACTGGAGTGCTTGACGGAGGCTTCGGTGTGAATAGCAGCTTCATGTCAATAATCTGGAAAGCTGTAGGCATGTACCACACCATCAAACACAGTGTTACCTCTGTTTTGGTTTTGAAACCACCCATGAAACTGCTGTTTCTTGGAGGCTCTTAGATGAGTTATCTAATTGGCATTTTTTTCCTTGGAGGTGACACTGTGTTACTGCTGTATGAAGAAGACGCAAGCATTTTGTATTAGGAGGTGGGAAGGCTCCTGCTGAAGTGATGGGAATGCTGCCTCAGCAGAATGGCCATGTAAGCTGAGGAGTTTGGTGTCCCATATGCCTACTTTACTTCCCTACATTTTTCTCCTGAATTTTCTTGATATCAGGAGTTTCCAAGAAGTTACTATGGTCTGTTGTGTTCTTTTCTGCTAGTTTCAGAACAGCTCTGCAATTAAAGTTAATCAACATATGCATACAATAAGCCTTCCAGTAATTCTGTTTAATCATGAGGAAAATGTTTCTACAGCCTGGCCACACGTAGTACTCATAAATTAGTTCAGAACAGCGTTTCTAACGTATCGCCCCCCTTAATCGTCACAGGGGATTTTTCTGCAAAGCTATTAGTGACTTAAAGGAACCCATTTGGCTTAGAAAAGATATGGTTTTCAAACCTTTAATTTCAGTGTTCTTTACACTGGGAGACCACAAAGGCAGACTGCTAATACACCGAGAGTCCACATTTGTGAACTAGGTTTGGATTCTTTTTGACTAAAGAAAGCAAAGGAAACGGAAGCATTTATACGTACCATTGTGTATTACATCTGCTTCACACATGTATTTGTCTGAATGTGAGAACTGTTGATTCAAACCACTTTTCTGGTTTTGAGAATGTGGGTGTGCTTGGAGCACGGTTAATGCTGCGTACGGCTGGGTGCAGCATGGCCTGTGGAGTGCTATCTGATGAAGGTCGTCTCGGCACCCTTGTGGCTATTGTAACATGATTAATTTGTATTTAATTTAAAAGAGAAAATAGCAAGGGATTTGGAGGTCGATATATCTGGTTCTCCAAGTTCTTCCCAGGGGATAAAGCCAAGATAAAACTAATGGGATGGAGGCTTGAACGCCAGGAGCAGCACTGCTTTGCTCTGTGACTTTTCCTGGCTTTCGCAAGCTATATGAAACACAGACTATTTTCATTGAGCCCTTTTCTACAAGGTTCGCTCCTTAATTTTATTGCAGATTGGCTTTCATTACTTTGTGCTAGCCACATCTTCCACAGACTGTGCAAAACCTGAAGCACACACCAAAAGACTGAGAGGCCATTTAGACTGGTGGTCTGCTTGGCACCTGCCTCACACAGAGACAGTGGTTAGCATCTCGGTACCTAAAAATGTGTGGTGAAGGATGACAGTGAGTGGCTTCAGGAGCTACCTGTCCAAAGTGTTCCAAACATGTGTTTTGTGTTAGGTTGTGGAAAGCACAGCCGTTTGTAAGGGGTTAACAGTCTCCTGTGGTAGTTTGGGGAACAGTGCAAATAGAAATGAAAGCTGAGTACAGGTAAGCTAAGGAGAAAGGTGACTCTGTTGCCTTTTGGCTGGCTGATGCTGGAAATGTCTACAGAGATTACAGTTGAATGGTTTTCCGGAGATTTGCTTTTGTTTTGTAACCATTTTGTGGATAATGCAGCAAGCTCTGAGGAAATGAGCTCAATGCGGACTGACGCTGGGAGCTTTGTTCGCCTCCTTGGCTGGCGGAGCTGCCCGCCCACCGTACATGCAGGCACTGCTCTGTCACCTCGTCCACCTGGACCCGGGCATTGACTTTCACAGAAAAATAATACAGCAAAACATGACAGTTCTTCATGCCTAAATGGCAAAAAGATAATTTCTATATGGTGAGCCTGGCCAAAGGAGGAGATTGGTCTAAATTTTTTTTCTCCCCTATTACACTTGTGTTATTGTGGATGGAGCCTGCATTGTGTAAGCTCTCAGCTGAAAAAAGATTTGGCATCATGTGAGTCAAGCGCCTTTTGTTCAAAGGATTGCAGTTTTGCATACTCAATGAAAAGAATCTTTCTTCTATTTGGACAAGATCAGTGAAAACTTCTTGAATTGCCTTTTTCTCAGCCTTTTAAAATCTTTTTTTTAAAAAGAACTTGTCAAGATACCAAGGGAAAAAAACCAGCAGGTAGAGCGTGCAACAAAATATAAAGAAGTAAAAAATAACTTCAAAAGCTGTGTGTGAAATTTTCAGTCTTTGAGCATCTTCTTCATTATTTATGTGACAGGAACTCTCCCCTCCCCCCCGATCTGTGGGAAAAAAAGCTGAAAACTTGCTTCTGAAGAGTAAATTTTTAATTATGTTACTTTTTGAATTCTGCATAACAGATAGTGAAACAAAACTGAGAAAATAATAACCTAGAGGTTTTTTTCCACCCGTTTTGGTTGGAAGATGTATGGCTAGATTTTACCTTTTCTGGTGACATATAAGAAATAAAAACATGTTCAAGAAATTTCTGTAGAAGTCTCCAAGAAAATATTGTGCACTAGTAAGGTTTGCAATGAACTGAGATAATTTTGGGGTCCATCAGCCAAAAGCCTTTTCCATATAACTGCTTCTAGGGATTCTACTGAGTCTGCAAATAAGAGTAACTCTGTGATTAACCTCTTACCTGGAATTTACTTCTCATGTTTTCTGCAACAGCTGATTATCAGGTACAAGTCCGCAGCGCTCTGGAGCTAATACTGCAGGCTGGTTTGAGGAATCGCTCCTCTACCACGCTCTGGGGAAGGCCATCGTCTGCATGGAGCCAAGAGCACTGACAAGCCAGGGAGGATAGCTGAGCTGAATGAATTCAGGATTTCCATCAGGTGGAAAATTGTGGTGTTTCAGCTGGTTTTTTTCATCCTAAATTAAGAACTAAGGTTTGGAAGGAAAAGACTAGACCTAGAGGTCTAGTCTGATGCAGCTCTAGTCAACCAATGCCTACTTCAGAAAGGTCACGCAGCATCTGTTTCTCTTGCTCCTGGGGCTGGTAATGTACCCAAGCCTTCCCATCACCCATAAGCAAGCTGAGGACACAACTATAAGGAGGACGAAATTCCTTTGTGTAGAAAACAAATGTTCTGATGTTATTTTGAAATTTATAATGTTTAATTTAGCCATTTTTATTAAAAAAAAAAATTTAAAAATATCTCAACAGTCCTGAAATTGAAGTATTCTGTTTCAGTACATGGGATGAGCAGAAATATTCTTACAAATCAGTTTGATACTAAACTGTCTCCTACTGTGGCATATTTGTTTCTTTGCTGCAGTTCAGGAAATTAAGCTATGCCCAGAGGAGGGCTTGGAGTTGTAAGGCCCCTACATGATGTCTGTAATGCTTCAAAGTCAAGTAAATCCATATGATTTGATCAGAGGAAAAGGTGTGTGCACTGTGACAGCCAAAGTGTGTGGAGCAAGTGAAACAACGGTGGCTTGAACTTGTTGCCATTCAGTAATACATTGATAGCAGTAAGAAAGCAATGTGATACAGTGTGAATTGATTCAACCCAAAATGTCTTAGGGCAGTGAAAAAGTATTCTAATGTAGCAGGAAATAATTCACTTAATTCCCTTCCCTGAACAGTAAAATTTGAAGAAATTTTCCTAGCTGAAAAGTTAGAATTTTGTTTTCTTTCAGGAAAATCATGGGTATTTCCCCCCTCAATCTTTTATTTGACAAGACCTGCAGATTCTGGTGTGGAAATACTTAAAATTTCACTTCAATTTCTAGAAATTGTCTTCTGGTCATGCCTTCTGCTCTGATTCCTGACGGACCTGTTACCTGTGAGTAATTGGCATGTGGTATAACTTGGAGCAGCCCTAAGAATACATGTAAAAGAAACATATTTGTTTCCTTGTTCTGCTTATATCGCGGTTAACTGAGCTTGAGGACTGTGTTTGAATTTTTATTTATGTAGCTCTCTGAATGAAATACTTGAAATCTGCTGCTGCCAGGCATCATGCTATATTATATATGTGTTGCTCCTGGGATGATCAGTTGGTACTGATCAGGCTACTAAATGTTGCCTGATCATTCATTGTCATTGCACCTGCTGGACAGACATGCACAGAAATAAAAGTCATCATGTATGGATTTTTAAGACATTCTCTCAAAATCACTAATTACTCCTTTTGCTTCCTCATACTTGGACATTTCTTGTATCTTCTCTTGTGACTGAAAAATGAATTCCAACATTTAAGTGCAATGCAAAAACTCCTTGGCCAGACTGAGGGTGGGAGTATACTTGCAAATATACTTGAACAGTGTACTAGTATACGAGTCACAGATGTGACTTGTCTGATGATGCAAAATAGTGGTAAGCAAAACACCATTTCTGTTTTGTAAGCTACAAATTCCATCACTGGCTGAGTTGTCTGTGCCTTACAGTCATATGTGTCAACTTCTTCCCAAAATACTCAAAATGGAAAATAAGCTCTAAAGAGATGGATTAAAATTCTGTTATCCTTGTTTTGGTTCCAAAGGGTATCATTGCTCATCCTGTCCTTTTCTATTTTGCCAGGCATCAAATGGTTCAAAAGATGATTTTAATTCATTTCAGTTTTGCTGCTGTACTTTTGACACTTCCTGAGTAATATAGTATGTGACAGGGCTTGAAGTGAAACTTTATTCTATAAATATCCTTCCAGTTTTAATAAAGTGAAGGACAAACTCCACAGGCAATTGTGCTGGAAAGTTTTGCCTTGTCCCCTACTCTTCTGTCAACCCATGAACATACAGCTGAACTATCCCTGCTCTGCAAAATAGATATCATGGCAGCTTCAGGAGATGAAAAGAAATTGTGTGAAGAGCTTCACTTCTGCCCTGAGCTCTGTATTTCCTTTCCTTGTGAATCATTTAGGACCCAATCCTGCAAATCTGCTGTCACATGAACAGTTACCTCAAGAGTAAGGGAGCTTCCACTGAGAGGGAGAATTGTTCACAGGTGTGAATATCTGCTAAACTGAGTCTTTACTTGCTTTTTTCCTGTCCTCATGACACGCAAAGTAGCTGTGTTTTCATAAGAGGAAAATGCAAGGGTCCTCTTGTCAGTGATCTTTCAAAGAACATAAGTACAATTGTGCTCAGCCTGTAGAACCTACCAGGAGTAAGTATTTGTAGGATTTTTTTTGTGTGTGTGTGTGTTCTCAGTAGACCTCATTTTGCATTCACCTACATTTCTATGTAGCCCCTGAGGTCTTCACCGAGGGTTGCAGATGTTGCTGTTCTGATTTGCTGTTTCCGCCCTGGGCTTGCACAGCTGGCAGGGCAGTGGGGAACCAGCTGACCATGGCTTTGGTTTTGTCTTTGCTATGTGTTCTTGATCTGGTGAATCCCAGTTGTTTCCTCCTAGCACACCATCGCCTGCCCCCTTCACTCCCTGCAGCTTGATTCTTGTTTCTTGCCTGAATCAAACCCATGCTTTTCCTCATTCTTCAGCATGTCTGCCTTCAGCTGCTCCCATACCTTTATGAAGCCATTGCTACTTTGTGTTATTTACTGCTTGTTTGCTAAACAGCTGGAGTCATGCTGGACTGTAAAATTATTTCCCCTTTCTTACAGTCACAGTCTGTAATGTGTCACATCTTTGAGATGGTTTCATGCTCTAGATCAGGGAATTTTTAATATTGTGCTCCTGTCTGGAGTCTTGCTGCGAACAGATCTCAAATTCTCATGGACATCATCTACCAAAACAACGCTGGCATGGAGCATGAGGAAGTTGTTTGAAACAGTGTTAATGATGCTATACCAAGTACAGTGTGGGTGACAGTGTATATAAATTCTATCTGGTCAACTTTTTTTTACTGCTGTGGCTTCCTAGAATATGATAGATGCTGGAGCACTGCAGCCACCTGCATTCCAGCAGACCCAGTGTGCAGCAGCTGCCCCTTGTTGAGCAAGCAAAGGTTGGAAAATGAGATTGCAGCACGCATTTGTATCGGTCAACAACAAGGGCAGCACAGACAGGGTGTACCACATCATACGCTGGGCAAAGAAGCCATTTGGAAAAGTTGTGTGTAAGGAATAACACGTTATTCATTTCCTCAGTCTAGTTAGTCCATGAAAAATCAGTATGACTGGTGATAGTATTCCTACATGCGAAAGAATATGAACAGAAAGGAAAATACTTCCTTTAACGTAATACAGTGGTGTGCTGGTTTTGCCTGGGGTAGAGTTAATTTTCTTCACAGTAGCTGGTACGGGGCTATGTTTTGGCTTTTTGCTGGAAACAGTGCTGATCACCCAGGGGTGTTTTCGTTCCTGCTGAGCAGTGCTGACACACAGTCAAGGCCTTTTCTGCCTCTCACCCCACCCCACCAGCGAGTGGGCTGGGGGGCACCAGGAGCTGGGAGGGGACACGGCTGGGACAGCTGACCCCACCTGGCCCAAGGGCTATTCCAGACCATATGGCGTCATGCTCAGCATATAAAGCTGGGGAAGAAGAAGGAAGGGGGGGATGTTCGGAGGGATGGCGTTTGTCTTCCCAAGTAACTGTTACACATGATGGAGCCCTGCTTTCCTGGAGATGGCTGAACCCTGCCTGCCCATGGGAAGTAGTGAATGAATTCCTTGTTTTGCTTTGCTTGCATGCACAGCTTTTGCTTTACCTATTAAACTGTCTTTATCTCAACCCACGAGTTTTCTCACTTTTACTCTTCTGATTCTCTCCCCCATCCCACCAGGACAGAGTGAGCAAGCGGCTGGGTGGGGCTTAGTTGCTGGCTGGAGTTAAACCATGACAAACAGAAAACCCTGAGGTTATTTAAAACAACTGGGCAGCCAAAAGGCATGGCAAAGATGCAGAAATATCCAGAACGCACAGCTCTTCCCTGACCTACAGGGCAATGGGTTTTACTGTCTTGCTCTTTACTTAAGCTATGTAAAGAATTATGAGAGAAATTAGTAAAGATGCTGCTGACACCCCTTGGCCGCTTTTGGTCTTTGTACCCATGATGGGAGGGCACAAAGTGTTACTGAGGCATTGAGGAGACTTGTTAATTGGCTCATGTGGAGCCTGGAGTCTGTTAGCTCTTGGGGCAGCTCTAGGTGAGCCTTCTGCTGCCTGTTTGGGGTGTCTGGAGGTCACTGAAATACAATTGAGTGATGAATAAGATGTTATAAGGTGAGGGGACAACCAAAGGGACCAAGATTGTTTCCTGCGGTCTGCTGTGCTGTTTTTTTTAGTTGCAAAGTTGGTGTCCCTTTGGAGTTCAGCAGCTCCATCACCTCAGGATTGCTTTCCTCCACGTGCAGAAAGGCTGGATGCTATTTCTCCCTGAGTGGAGCTTTGTCTTCTGTGGTTTTTGGCTGCTACGAAACCATCTGGAGGTGTCAGCTTGCACACACTTGCTTGCCAAGCCATGTTTCATGCAGAGACCAGGTAACACCTGCGAACCATTCTCTGTACAAACCATCAAGTGTTTTGCAGGTGGCACTTGAAGTGTTGATGTTCGCCTGCAATGGGCTAAACGGTTTGTGTCATGCCTGCCCCAGGAGCTCGTCTTTCCAGGTTGCACAACAGCATATGCTGACTTTCAGATCCTCTGGGCTTGGCACCTTGGACTCCTTGGGAGGAGACTGGCAGCCAGAGCTCCTTAACAAATTGTCCCAAAGAAATGAATTCCAAATCTGTCAGGGTTTGCTGGAGACCAGAGATCTTGTCCTGTTGGAAGAAATGAGAAGCTACCTTATTCTCTCAATTTTTAATTTAAGGATGACACTGCGGTTTTAAGTAGACAAAGGATTGCTGAGAGTACATGTGATAGTGATGGGTGTGTGTGTGTACGTGTGGGTGAGTCTCTTGAGTAATCTCTGTTTCATTTCTTAGCTATTCTTATAGTTCTATGCGTATAGCATAGGTGATGTGCTT
This sequence comes from Mycteria americana, assembly GCF_035582795.1. Taxonomy (NCBI): domain Eukaryota; kingdom Metazoa; phylum Chordata; class Aves; order Ciconiiformes; family Ciconiidae; genus Mycteria; species Mycteria americana. Next base: position 18,740,271 of record NC_134374.1, on the reverse strand, counting down.
TTGGATGGGCCAAAGGAGAAGGGCAATAGAAAGCCACAGGATTTAGAATAAATATTACAGTATGACGTTAGGAAAGTAACAAAACAATGCTTCAATTTCTGTAGTAATAGAAAATTTACCTTGTGTTTTAGTACAATATAGGAGGCTTTACGAGTCTCTTGAGAGAGCAGAGCCTTTCTACTAAAGGTAGAATAATGGAAACTTTCTGGAATACAAATTTTATACTACCAGTACACACCTAAGGAATAATGGCTGGGAAAATAATTGTAAGATGTGAAAAAAATCTTAGGTCTAGCATTTCAATAGTAATTTGAATCAGTCTCTCAAATGATCTAATGGAACAGCTGTCTTCTGTGTATGTTCATGCGTTTTTAGTGGGAGTTGAAATAACTGGTATTGCTTTCTGAATTTTCATAATACTCTGCTTATCAAATAGCATACAGGTTGACTTGTATTTCTTAACTGGTTGTGCACAAAATATAGCCTCCAGGCTTGATCTTGTAAAGACTGCAGTCTTGAGAGTAAAACTAAGATCACACAGAGAATTTGAGTTAGTTTCATTGACAACTGTTCTGGTCATCAGTTGATCTATGGTAATTGTGCATGTCCTGCTCTCATCGTGAAGAGCTGTGTGTTACACGTGTCATATTGGCCACATTTTGATCTCATCCTTAATTTGATGGAGAAGGCACTGCCCTAGAAAGTGGGGGATATTGGCAAAGAGAAAACCTGATCAGCTGCTCTTTGTTGTCACATAAAAAAATAGAAGTCTTTGAAATGTTGCTGTCGACTTCTCATGTTTTCAAGTCAATATGCCTGTTTGATGTGGTTTATAGTGAAATCAAAGCTATCCATGTCTCTGAATACATTGTCTGGATTGAGCTCCTCAGAGGACTTCAATGCAGAGGCTTCAAACTGCTTTAGTTTTGAAGGTGCACACCGGCGTGCTCGCGTTGCCCAGCAGCATGTTTGGGCTATAGCACAGCTTAGGTGTTTTGAATTTCATGCAAGATACACTTCTAAATGTCTAAGTGCTTGCTCGAGATCTTGCCCCTGTATTTGCAGTTTGTATAGGGTGGCTATGAAACAACTATGTTGAACAACTACTGTTCAAATGCAGTCAGCCTAGTAATTTCTCTTAGGAAAAAATGAAGTATTTTAATTATATTTAATATTAGTCCTACATAGACACAAATGCCAGCATGATTTATTTTGTTTAGCAGTATATTCCTCTCAACTGAATTATGTGTAATTGTGTAGACATGGTCACTTTAAATATTTTATGGGCTTGTATAGTGTAAGACAGAGTGCAGCCTGTAGGGCCAGCAAGAAATATTGCTGTATAACTTTTATTTAATTTTATTTCAGCAGTTTAATAATTCATTTTAACTGGATTTGAACATCAGAACAAGCTCGTGGCTGGAGCGTAACCTGCTGCTGTAGTTCTTGAATAGGCAAGTCAGATGAGCGAAGAGGAGTCTTGACTAGCCAGCAGAGATGAGCTATGCATGCGTTCAGGTTGTCATCTAATGAGAAATATCTGACTTGTTTGCTGCTTCAGAGGCAAAGCGTGTTAACGGTTTGAGCTGGCTAGAAGCTTTCTGACAAGGTAGGGTTACGTCTTGTGGAAAATATAGACTTGCCAAAATAAAAAGCATTTTAGTGAAAGAGGAAGGATTCCTTTGGAGACTTGTCTTGTTCACTGCTATTTCACCTGTAGTCAGGATTTTGTTCCTGGAAGTCCTGGGGTGGGGGGAGAAAACCTAACAATTGCATCACCTTCTTAGGCAGTACGGCACCCTGGTCCCAGTCATGGCCTCTGTGAGTCTTTCAGAGGTGGGATGTAGCAGTTGGGTCTGTGCTGTTGTGACCCTTGGCATCCCTGGGATGTCGTAGGATGGCTTTCTACCATCTGGGGCAATTTTGGACCTCGCTGATTTTGGACGGGATAAAACCTTACACACTTTCTATCTTATTTTTGAAAGGAGGCAGGAAGGACCAGAAACATGGTCATCTGCTTCCTGTTCCTGCTTATCATGACAAAATACGTGAAGTTCTCGCTTACGGGCAAAGTTACTGTTTTGCAATGGACACTGGATGCAGCTGAGCCCAATAGGTGTTACTGTAGATGGTAAAATGCTTAGGGTAAAAAGGGAGGAATTGTTCTGTATGTGGTGACAGTTGTGTTTTAGACCATCTTCTTGTGATCGGTATTTCTTAAGTGGCTGTGGGGCCTGATTCAGTGAAGTGCTGAATACTTTTGGAATGCAGAATGCATTAAGGATGCTCAGCATCTTTGCAGGCTGCTGACTTCTATACAGTACATGACCCATCGCTCATGTGATTTTCAGTGTCATTTGCCTTGCAAAAAAAAAAAAAAAGTCTACCATCTTTTTCAAGAGAGAATGTTTGTATTTATTTGCAGGATGAGTATCATTTAAGTCAGATGTCATCCTTTTCAGGTTTTGACACTGGTCATGTCATAGATGTATTTGAATATGACTCATTTCAGTGAGATCATTAATAACACAGCCAGCTTTAAACGCAGCATCCACAACTGCTTCTCACTTTTGGCTAATACCATGCAAAATCTATCACTAACATGCTTTCATCTGGAATCGTCCACCTGAGGATGTTTGATCTCTTCTGATTTTATCTGCTTAAAAATGTCTAGTTGCTCAGGTAAATGGCTAGAACTTGAAGTATTAAAGCACTGTGTAAATAAAACAGTTGTCCATCCAATGAGTCTCTGCGGGAACCGTGTAAATAGATTACAGTAAGGGTTACTGAGGAAAGCTCATCTGTATCTCAGCTTAAGCTCTTTTTTTTTTCTTTTCTTTTTTTTTTTTTTCTTTCAGGGTCACGTGTAACATGGTAGCCTTTTGAGGCTGAGAACAAGAGTATCTCACCTAATGTCTGCTCTGTTAATAAAACCATGTTATTGTAGATGACCAGGATGTAACTGAATAGATCCAAGGCTTTGCGTCTTGCTTTAGTAAAGCAAGAGATGATCAAAACCTCCACATTTTCAAACAAATTAAAGACTTTATAGCCTACTTGAGTTCAAAAATTTGTACTCACAGGTCTTCTGATTATTTGTGAAGTCTTTCCTAGAGGGGTAAAACTGATCATAATTTGATATAATGCAGCCTAATACTTTTTGCTTTACTTGGAGTAAATGTCCAGATTTTGTATGAGTTGCTTTAATTTCTCTGAAATCATCAAAACTGCCTCTCAAGAACTGAGATGTAATAGCTCCAAAGAGAAGGAACTGTAATTAGAGAAAGGCAGGGAGATAAACAGGCAGAAACGAGCATGAGTTCCTGCAGATCAGGTTCCCCGCTTCTGAGCGTGCTGTATCAGAGCAGCCTTTGCTTCCCATGGCTCTGCGTCCCCATATGGTTCAGCCTTGGTGACCAAGAGTCCAGGTGGAAAACATCCCTGTGGGGAAGCACTTTTATCCTCCTCCAGCAGATACCCTGCTGGCAGCTCCTCTTCTGGAGACCTGGGTCTCCATCCTGGCAGGGAGAGGGTGGTAACCATGTCCCAGACCTTCAGGTTTCTACCCAATACTTGCCAAGAGACATCTTGTTTCTTCAGTACAGTCTGACAGGTTTCCCTTTACCTTCCCCTTTCTCCTGTCCCACCTTTGCAGGCACCATTAAGCCATTTCACCTCTGCATCTTACCTTGGTCCACTTGCAACGCAGCAATGCTGCTCGTGTGTTTGTATGGTCACGTATGAATGGCAGAGAGTAGATTCTTTTCCAGTAAATTTGACTCCCCTTCTCCTCAGACCAGCTGCCAAAAGATGACAGCTACTGGGAAGACTTAAAATCCAAAAAAACCACTGATATGTTTTATAGGTGTAGGCCCTTTGGATTAGGATCAAACAAATTGTTGATATTTTGGTTTGTGGACTGATGAGAAAGATTGGAGGGAAAGAAGGCATGGAAACGAGTGGTTTTTGGGCAGTTTCCAACTAAGAAACAGTAATTTTAAGAAGTTATGAAGGGTTAAAGAAAATGTTTTGCATAATTGAAATTTTTTTTTTTATTTTGGGGCTGATTTTTAAAGAAATCCAGATAAACCTCAGAATTGTTGCCATTTCAAATCAAAAGTCAATTAAAATCTCAAGTCTAAATTTTGAGTATTTTTGATTAATTTTAATAGGTATTTCTCACGGAAAAAGTTTGTCCAGAAAATGTCTCCTACTACTTACGATGCTAGACAGCATATTTTGAGACATTTGTGTTTTGACAAAGCAAGCTCTGTCATACAATTTGGTTTTGCATATTTTTATACCAACACTTAAATGTTGGGCTTGAACTACTCAGCTGTAAGAAAATATATTTATAATCTCCTTACAGTCACATATTCTTGCATGCTGAAAGAGTTGGTTAGCGTAATTTGTAACTCTTCCAGATAATTTTAAAGAATACATGTTTTGGAAGGAAAAAGGAACTGCAAGCAGGAGCTCAGAAAGCAGCTTTTCATCTGAGCGTATGAAAGGCAACCGCAGAGCTTCCAGCAAAGCTTGCCAGTGACTGAATGTTGCTGTTGAAAGGATCCTACGCTTCAATTTGAACACATTGGCCAACCATGTTGTATAGGTGGCCAAAAGAATGAATTCTACTTTTAGAGAAAACACCTGTCCCTGCTGCCTCCAGTCCTGTGCCGCGGATTCCTCTTGGCAGCAGAAAGGGATAGAACAAGTGTGCTCTATTTTGAAAAGTATTTTTGGCACTGCAATAGTCTATTCTTACCTTCCAGATGTACCTCTTAAAATATTTTTTTCTTAGGCTCTCCATGAAGTGTGTGCATGCATCTCCTATGTGACTTCCAATATTTTCATCCTTGGACCAAATTCTGGCCGAGGGCAGAGGGAGTTTTGCTAGAGCAATGTTTAGGTGATGGGGTTGCTGAGCAAAGCACCAGTTTTACTTGGGAGCTATATCTGCTGTAGGTTAGGTAAGGTAGAAACCATACGGGGGCTGTATTCTTGCATGAGATTGCATTGCTGTGCTTTTACATTCAGCTCTTGAAAAGTGGGAAATGTCACGCATGCATCGAAATTTGCGTTGCACTGAAAGTGCTGATTGAGACCTGGACGGACAACTTGCCTCCTGAGTGGGCAGGGTTTTGTGCTGAAACTTCTCTTTTTTGAAGTAGGATTTAGAAAGTTGCATGCATTTATTTCTGTAGAGCACTCTTCTATAGGAGAGGCTTTTGAACCATGCTGTTTGTTTATGATACAGTAAGTAGCTGGAAAGTTTTGTGATTGTTTGAGCTGGACTCTTTTAATAACCATGTTTCTGATAGAAATATTCAATGTTTCAGAAGAAAACTGCGACAAGCTTGTTTTAAGTCCTTTGTTTGAGCACATATTTGTGACAGTCGCCTTACCTCCAAAATTCACGGAACATACATATGAATGCAGCCAAAGCAAATTAAATAACTTATTTGAGCAAATACTCATAGGAGAATGAGCTGATATATTTGCGTGGGGCTAAAACTTTCTTTATCACAGAGGTTGACCGAAGAAGTTAAGACTCTAGCTGGGGCTTTTGAGGAAAGACATAGGGCAAATGGGCTTGCTTACTTTGTTCTTTCTTTTGCAAGCCTAAAGTTAAGAGCTTAAATTCCTTCCCTTTGCGTATGACTGTCAGGAGGAATGTAATTACCTAAGTGATAAGAATGTTGATTATTGCTGCCTAGGCTATTGATAACACTTATTTTAAAAGGTGAAAGCTTTTCTGTGTGTATGCTCCTGTGTATTATAATGGAACATCTAGTCAAGAATTCGGCATTTTCCTCATGACTCCTGGTGTGTTGAGTCATCACACAAGCCTCTATTTGCTCTTCGTTATTCATTTATTTCATTACCTTATTTAAAATGACTTGGAAGAAAGGGTGTCGAAAGCTTCTAGCTTTTTTTATTCAGTATGTTCTTTTTTCCCTAAAAAAAAAAAAATATATATTTCTATTTACTAAGCAGTGAGCATCCTCACAGTGCCAGAGCTGAGCTGGAAATAGAACAGTGACTGCACCAGCTAGTTTTATAATGGAAAAACTGCAGTTAGCATATATTTTGCAATACATGTAGTTGATAAAGCAGTGTGAACAGCTTTGCAATGACTGAAACTTCATAATTATATCAACACAAAGAATGAGCCAGTATTTAGATGTGGAGTCAATTCTCTGTTACTTTCTTCCTGGAAGTCTCAAGGCCATAAGAATTTAACAATCTGTGAATAAATAACTGCTATTTAGCTCATCAGAGGTGGTGTTGCAATTCTTATTGCCTCTGAACTTGCTTAAAGCTTCTAGATTTAATAGGAAAACTGCAATTGCAACTACATAATTGTCTGGATAACTATTGTTGCTTGTAATAACATTACTCACAGTTTAATACTCACAGTATGATAGAGTATACTTGATTTTGGGGCAGAGCAGTGACATATAAAAGCACCCTCTTCAGCTAAATTTTAGGAGACAGCAAATTTTTAGAAGGTTGGAGGGATCTATTACATAAGGACAAATATTTACCTAATGTAATCAAACTCCTCTTTAAATCAGAACAATGGTGGGAGTGCAGTTACTATGGTTCTGTGTAATTTTGTGCTATATTTGGTAAAATTTGGCAGGACTAAAGCCACAGCTGATCATCTGATTTTGAAAGGGAAGAGAAGAATATGGCAGGTTTGCATTCCCAATCTGTCCTCAAGATGATGGCACAAGCTCCCTTGCTAACCCTGAGCAAGGAAAAATAATCCCAAGAAATATTTATCAAAAAGCACCTTGCAGCACTGCAGAGCTGTGCTGGTGAGCGTGGTTTTGAAAGACGCTGTCTTTGGATGCCTTCCCTCTTCTCCCTTTCTGTGCCTTGCACAGTTGGTTTAAAAGGACACCTGCCTCAGCCTCCATCTTCATTTCCCCTCACCCTTGGCCCAGGACCCCGTTTCAGCCCAGCCGGGGGCCGCCAGTGTCTGCCCCAGCAATGCTGTAGGATGTCGGTCTCCTGTTCTGCCACCGCCCTGCCCAGCCATGGGGCCCTGCTGAGCCGGCCTTGATCGCTTGTGATCTTCCAAAGTACTTCTTACTATAAGCTGAATGAAACTGATGGGTAAAGCATTCTCCAGGTCATGCCCTTGAAACACTGATTTACTGACCCCCAGTATGCATTGGAGAAGGTCCTATTCCCCTGAGCTTTTCTGAGATGCAGAATCATGTCAAGTGATGGACAGGTGGAGATACAGAAATAGGGGTAAATTTGACTCTGTGTTTTTTACGGGGGTTTTTTGTTTGTTTTTTAAATTGATCTCTTGCAGTTGGGCTGAATGCGAGTTCTGCACATTGCTTAGGACTTTGAATATGAGACTGCAATAATTAGTAAGAGATAATTAGCACAGTCACAGTAAATCATCCAACAGCTTGAGCCATCGAATGTGACACAGAGTCTTTGCATACTTCATAAGTAACCTTTCAGAGAGCATTTCGTGCTTCAGCAATGCAAAAAATAGAAGTGCGGGAGTGAAAACAATATCTTTTCTTGACAACAGATGATATACATTTTTCCTTGTCTTTCACCTGTTTCTTTGTCATATCCTGTTTCCACTTGCGTTAGAAAGACACTGAAATTACTGGCAGTTTGGAGAGTGCCAGGAGTGCCCATATGGGCATTATATACAAGCGGTGTTCCCCAGGGCTCTGTGCTGGGGCCAGTCCTGTTTAATATCTTTATCAATGATCTGGATGAAGGGATCGAGTGCACCCTCAGTAAGTTTGCAGATGACACCAAGTTGTGTGGGAGTGTTGACCTGCTTGAGGGGAGGAAGGCTCTGCAGAGGGACCTGGACAGGCTGGATCGATGGGCTGAGGTCAATTGTATGAGGTTTAACAAGGCCAAGTGTTGGGTCCTGCACTTGGGCCACAGCAACCCCATGCAACGCTACAGGCTTGGGGAAGAGTGGCTGGAAAGCTGCCAGCCAGAAAAGGACCTGGGGGTGTTGGTCAACAGATGGCTGAATATGAGCCAGCAGTGTGCCCAGGTGGCCAAGAAAGCCAATGGCATCCTGGCTTGTATCAAAAATAGTGTGGCCAGCAGGAGTAGGGCAGTGATCGTGCCTCTGTACTCGGCACTGGTGAGGCCGCACCTCGAATACTGTGTTCAGTTTTGGGACCCTCACTACAAGAGAGACATTGAGGTGCTGGAGTGTGTCCAGAGAAGGGCAACGAAGCTGGTGAAGGGTCTGGAGCAGAAGTCTGATGAGGAGCGGCTGAGGGAACTGGGGTTGTTTAGCCTGGAGAAAAGGAGGCTGAGGGGAGACCTCATCGCTCTCTACAACTACCTGAAAGGAGGCTGTAGAGAGGTGGGGGTCGGTCTCTTCTCCCAAGTAACAAGTGATAGGACAAGAGGAAATGGCCTCAAGTTGCGCCAGGGGAGGTTTAGACTGGATATTAGGAAATTTTTCTTCACTGAAAGGGTTATCAAGCATTGGAACAGGCTGCCCAGGGAAGTGGTTGAGTCGCCATCCCTGGAGGTATTTAAAGGACGTTTGGATGAGGTGCTTAGGGACATGGTGTAGTGGTGGTCTTGGTAGTGTTAGGTTTACGGTGGGACTCGATGATCTTAAAGGTCTTTTCCAACCTATACGATTTTGTGATTCTGTGATATGTGGAATGGACAGTACATCATTGTTTATATGACTGATACTCCGATAGAGCAAACACTGGAGTTGGCAGACAGGAGTAAAAGTATATGGTAAAAGGAAGCACTGTGTAAGATGAAGCTGAGAATATGATTATTTTTCATAGGTGGCATCAAATCCTTGAAATACCTGATCTTTTGTATTTTTATGTTGAAAAGAGCACACCTAATTTACCACTCAGAAAAGTTAGATACTGTTAATGCAATGAACAAAAATGGCATTTATATGTAGCGTTTGATACAATCACAAAAGGTGAAATCATTTGTTCTTTAAAAGTAGTCATGGCTCTAACTGAAATTTTAAAAATATTTTTAACTGATCATATTTTTTTTCCCTCTCATTTCATTGTGGGAGTATTTTAACCTCATCTTTAAAAAACTTTATCTGTATTGAAAATACAAGCAGAGGAACTGAAATATTGAGAATATATGCAAAAGAGTTACCATAATGCATTCAGACATCTAATTTTAATTGTCCCTAAGCAATTATGTCAATCTTTTTTAATGAGCAGTGCTCCTTGTAGTTTATTGTGCTGGATAGGCTGGACAGAGGTAATCACAGCCGTCGCTGGTCCAGTTTAGTGGCTTTCAAGCTACGCAGAAGTTGGGCCATAGAGACATGCTGTGGAGAAGCATAAAATATTGTATTTTGGGGGGTGCAGATCATGCTTTTGTTGTTGTTGCTTGTATTATTCAAAGTTGGCAGGATGTTTTATCTTCTGAAAAAAGAACTCATACACACAACAGCCTGAAAATTGATGATCGATCAAACTAGATATTGAATCCAGAGTCAGGACCTTCCTGCAGTAAACTTGGCTTGGCATCATGCCCTGATGAAGTTGCTAACCCTTCTGTGTTGTAGTTCTACATTTTTCTGTGGGGATAATCACGTTTGCCTAGGTTCTTGGGTATAGTTGGAATTAGTTCATGGTTGTCTACCACTTCAAGGATGTAAAATATATGATCAAGATGTTGATTTATCTGGCGATTCAGAGGAGGAACTGACTCTGAACATCCTGAAAGCAAGCTCTGAAGACCAGAAGTCTGGATGTACCTTTAGAAGACATCAGCCAGTCTTGGCACTTGGCCTCTCTTCCCCCATACATGCTGTCCTTCCTCAAGGACATTTGGTCCCTCTTTCTCCATCTGCTTTCTGCTTCCCCTCCATCAAGCCCGCCTGCTGCCCTTTGTGGTTTTCTTCTGTGAAGTTTAATTCTTCTTTGCCTAGGGTAAGGTCTTAACAAATCGTTGTAAATAGCATTGCCCCTTTACATTAGTAGCAGAATGATTTGCTTGGTTTGTTACTATTTAGCCTGACTGAAACAAGCTTCTGGCATATAATTACTTATTCTGGTCATTAAATCCCTGTTAATAATGTACTGTATTAGATGCCATCTGTCTATTCAGAGATACTCCTGTCTGCTGAGTCATAGGTCACTGTGTCAGATGCTGGGGTAGGTCCATGTGTGTGTTACGGATGCCCCATTTGTGCCTTTCTTGAATCTAGGATAAGAAAGGATGGGCCACATCTCATCACTTCTCGTACTCCAGAGAAGCTGTGGGAAAGCAAGTGGATTCTCAGTATGCCACAAGAGAAATAGTGTCGTTGAACAGGCAGGGTTGGGAGAGGGTGAAATTCATGTCAATATCTAGAGCAATTTATGCAAGAAATAAGATGAACATCTTTATCATTATTGATTTGGGAAGACCTTAATTAGGAATGGCAGTGGATTCTTCATTAGCTATTTTTTAAGATGAGATTTTTCTTTCTGAAGAAGATACTATAGAAAATCCAGGTTTTAAGCAAGGCTCTCCTTGGAGCAATGGGAAAGGAGATCAGGAATCTCCTTTCCCATTGAGCGGAATCTGCCCCACAGGGCACAAACCAGGAGGTTGTTGGGGTCATGCTCAGGAGACGAGCATGTTTCCCCTGCTCTGGTCCACCAGAAAAACCCTGTTGAGAATTGTTTGTTTGTTTATGACCTATGTTATGCTAAAATTCAGCTTAAATTACCAGAATGATTGCATCTGGTTCAGCACGTACAATTTTTCTTAAGATTTGAAGATTTATGAATGCTGTCCAAAACTCACACCTTGTAGGGACTCTTAAGTAACAAAACCCTGAGGCAGGATCGTGTTTGTAAACATAAACTTTACCCTGGACTCCTTCCAGGACTTTCCTCTGTGATTCTTCCTCCCTGTGGAAAGCAGGCTTAAAAAGGAGCAGTGCTTTGATATGAATTCTTCTCAATTGAAGTTTGGGAACCAGTCTACTCAAGCTGCTAAAAGGAATCAGCAAAATAACTTCATTCAGGCTCCTAAAGCCTTTCCACTGATCTCTCATAAATGCCAGTTTTTTTCAGAGACCTGTATTAGAGATTTTGGGTGAATTTCTTACTGATTTATGTCGCTTGCCTTTTGTTCCTTTAAAGATAACATTTGTCTTGATATCTAGAAGATATTATTGGTCCAGTCAGAGAAAACCTTTTCCAAAAATGTTACCTAAAAATATCCAGTGAGATCCAAGAAGAAACCACGCTGAGCAAGCAGAAACATTTCATTGTATCTATCCATAAAGAATCCATTGGGAGATTTTTATTGAAGGACTTGTGCAATAACTTGTGCTGTAAGTGAAGGAGAATGCATCATTTCCCCTGGAAGACAGGCAAATTGAATAAAAGTTATATCTCAAAGGTTAGGACAGCCTGGATAGCTCATCAGCTGGATAACCATGTGATGGACCCAGAGGCAACTTCAGAACTGTCATCTCAGCTATTATCAGTGGAACTAGCCAAGGAGTCAGCTGCTGAAGTTAGCAGACTACTTTCTACGTGGACATCTGGTTCTTGCAGCAGGCAGGTTAATGCAGCCCATCTGTGCTGCCCATCCTCTTCCATATATGCTATCCAGGCAGGTCGTAAAGTAGAGGATTCTCCTGTTTGGGGTCCTACACTTCAAAAAGTGGATGGGTTTTAAAATGTAAGTAGTTGCTAGGCTGATGATTGACTCCTGAAGAAAAAAACTTCCACCTGAGTCATGGAAATGAGCTTAACTGAGTGAACTGCTTGGGTACAGCTTCCAGGAATTTTGCATGTTTGTCCACTTAACATGCTCAGCAAGTGTTGGTAGATTCCTTGTGTAAAGAATGAAGACAAGAGTAATAGCACAAAAAGCAGATGTGCCTTGTTTGCCCAGTGTCACCTCGGGAAGAGATACTGCAGGGCACGGGGTAACTCTGTGTCCTGAGTCATGGTAATGGCTGGATGCCTGTTGTCAGCCTGTGGTGGACACAAGGTTAAATACCCTCTCTGAAGCATTCATGAAGATTTAACCAAGCATCTTAGCATGCCTGTTGCAGCAAGTTCATTTTGCTTCATGTTTGTGGTGAGGACAGAGTGCATGCCTAGGCAGGTACTGCTCCGGGTGGCAGGTGGTAACTCACTGATGCATAGTAATTCGATTGTGCGTCTGGCCTCCGAGAAAAATTTTCTAAGTCTCTTCTTTTGATGGATAAGACCCTTTTCTAACAGCATTAAAAATTCTTCCAGCCTTTGAAAATATGTTTGTGTTAATTGTAATTACAAAAAAGTGAAATTGAAGGAATGTGTTTAATTTCAAGCATGTATTCTATTTACAGGAGGGAAAAACCAAAAACCGTGAAGCAAGAGGAAACATGGTTAGAACCTGAAGTTTTGATGATAATTTCTCTGTACTTGAAAGGACAGTTGTTCTGTAAGGGACAGAAGTCGCGAAGGGGTTTTTGACAGGTTTGGAGCCTCTGTTCTTAGACTCCTGTGCTCATCAAACTCGCACGCTCCTGCACTCTTGCATCTCTCCCTTCTTTGTCTGGCAGAGAGAGCTCAGAGTCTCCTGCATACAGGTTAGCAAGGCAGTACAAGTGGTGACTGCTGGATGTCTCTTCTTGACATGGATAAGGAGTGGTTTATAACTGCCTTTCCATCACTGAGACACTATTTCGGATCTCTTTTCTTTGCCTGGGTTTTGGTTTGGATTGAACTTTTACAAACTTAGTATTTTTGAAGCATGTTCTGACATGCTAAGACATGGTTGAAATTTGCAAAAAACTTCATAGAAGTGAAGTAATAGAGGGATGGATAGCTGGACAGTGAAAGTGTCTAATCTCTTTTTCTCAGGAAGCCAGGTTAAAAAAAAGAAAAAGCTGGTACTTTTTCTGGGAGCCTTGCACTGACTCCTTGGACAGATTTCTGCATTCTTGGATTAGTCAGGATAAATCCCTCGATAATATACAGGAAGAGCAGAGCAGTGAGTTGTGAAATGCAAAATTTTTCTGCAACAGGCCAATTAGTGTTTTGCTTCTGCATTATTTATAGAAGCTCAGTTGAACTTGATGGATAAATATGCTTTCTATAAAACCGTGCTTGTATATGTATGCTACTTCTGCTGCATATTGTGAAGGTCAAATTTAAAATCTGCTCTTAAATGGACACTCTGCTGCATATTCTCCGTTCTACTGTTACATGTGTGTATTCATTGTACCGACTTGTTTCTTTGCCAGATCCATCCTTTGTCTTTCTGTATATGAAATTATGTTTAATCAGTTTTGTACCAATATCCTGCCTGCAGATAGCTACGTTTAAAAATAGACTGGCTCAGCTGTGTAAAGATGAGATACCCAAAATCATCCATATGGGACAATTGGGGTTGCTTTAAATGATGGGACAGTGCCAGCATAGCCTGAACTATGAATCAGAAGAGCGTACTCAGGGGCTTTAAGTGAAGCAGGGCAAATCAGTCTTAATTTTGGAGTTGCCAATTATAGGTTTATGATATAGTTTCCCCCTCTCACCACAGAGAGGTGTCTATTCAAGTACTTTGTGGTCCCTTTCACTGCATCTTCGTGTCTCATAGACACATCTACCCTTTTGCTGTCTCCGGGAGGCTTCAGGCATATTAGCATCTTTCTGTTCTCGTGCTGCTTCGAGAGCTGGATGGGATGACTTCCCTAAGGTCATCCCAAGCAGTCTTGTTGGCACTTGGAATTGAGTGCTATGAGTGTTACTGTAACCCCCAGTTGAGGGTTATGAGTCACAATCCAGTGCCATCGCCACGTGGCCTCTTCTGGTGTTATGATAGCTCATCTGTACATAGGTTTTATTTGGCAGTGAGAATAGGCTTCATAATGGTTTTGATGTATTTATTTCTGCTGCCTGTCTTTTCATTCTGTAGGACTTTTGTGTCTATGGTGAATCTTGAGTTGTTAATGAAGTTAAGGAGTGAGTGATTGGGATGCAGGATGGGAATCATTAGCATTCTTCTGTAACAAAAGCTTGAGTGAAAATGTCACTTTAGGCTCATTTACACAGTATTGTTATGCAAAACAATGGAAAGAGCCTGTTGGCTTCTGATTTTGGGATGGGGAACAGTTGTTTCCAGTTTGTCTACCAATAGGATAAATCCAGCCCCAGATGTCTAGATTAAAGTCTAACCTTTAATCCAAGACATGATCACAAAAGCCTTGGATTATAAAGATGCATTTTAAGAGTTTCCTTCCCCAGAAGCCTTTCCGTTGTTTTTCCTTTTTGTATTACAGATGCTCATTTGTGGAGAAATTTTATAAACATGGCATCTGCTGCCAGTGATTTTGGAAATTGCTGCTATTTGTCGATGGCTTCTTTTTGCAAATTGCACAAATTAATTTGTCTGCACATCTAAATATCTCTTTCAATATGTTCTAGCTACTCCAGCTGAATGGCAGACTCTTGCTGTCAGCCTAAGATACCTGAGGAAGCTGCCTGCTGTCTTCTGACCACTGGTAATACCTGGTCAGGAATTCGAAGGTATTTTTCTCCAGAATCTTGTAAAACAGTGTACACACTGTAGGAAGGAAATAGAAGGCACGTGAACCTCACTGAATGGTAGGCTGACAGAGCAGACTTCATTTCATTTGAAGTCTTGTCCTAAACTCAATGTTAGTATCACTTGGTTGAAGATAAGCACTAAGACAGTGATCTAAACCAAAAGCAGGATACTTGTTAGGCATATCTGCTTTTATTTTAACACAAATCCAGTTATTTTATCCTACATAAGCTTGAAACTGTGGGAATGGTGGAGGAAGAAACCTGTCTTCAGAACTGTTTTTAAGAAGGGATGAGACTCAGATTGCTTTCTGGGAGGGCGGCTCAGAAGTGTCGGCGTGTATTTGCCGTGTCCTTAGACTGTTCCCTGAGTAGCCACCATTGGCCATATCAAGAGACTAAATTGTGGGACTGGTGAGTTTTTCATTTAGCCAATATGTTTGTTCTTATGTTAAATTTGCGTTTTGTCTGTGATCATAAATTTTTACAGTAAGGAAATCGATAGGAATTTTTTTAACTTCTTGGAAACCTCTAACCTGGAATGAAATATTCCTTGCAGTTGTGCTGTTGAGTTGCTGGATATCCCCCTGTGGGTAGTACAGCATTAACAAGCCGATGTGCCCAGCAAACAAAAGGAGAAAATTGGAACAGAATCTAAATACATGTGTATTTGCTGTTACAGCAGTTTTCTTTAATAAATGCTTCTGGCCAGACTGCAATACCCTATAGCAGATTTTAGCCAGCCATGGAGTGTCTGTCTGCATGCAAGCTCATCTGGACTGGTGCCCAAAAAGACCAGGAGCCTGGGAGCCATGGCGCACTGAAGGGCAACAGCTCCTTTCTGGGATCCAAACACAGTAGCACTTGAGAGCTAGGAGCAGACTGGGCAGTCTCTGGCCTCCTAAAGGCAGCCGAACTGCGTAGGTTGCCCAAAAATTGAGAACTTGAAGCATCTGCTAAATCCAGTCCAGTAACCTGGCAGGCAGAGCTGCCTTGCTGCATAGTGAGGGCAGGCGGTACCGCCGAAGCTGTAAGTGTGTGTTTGTTTCCTTTTCGATTTCACTTGTTTTATTTCTCTGTCATAACCAGAGGTGAACTGAGTGGTTGTATTTAGCGTTTTGTTTTCTGGGTTGGCTTTTTGCAGGCTTTTTGTGGTGCCCAGGAGTGTAACCCTTTCCCCACACTGTGGTCTGCTCTACAGCTGAGTCAGTCGAGCAGCATTTACTGCTTCTGGGCAGGGAGGAGATGCTGAAGAAGCAGCAAGTCCTGGACTGAGAGATTATTTCGGAGTGATTTCCTCCCTTACCCGTTTTTTCTCTCCTAATGTTGCCCAAAGGCAGTAGTGGTGGCATGTGGATCAGCTCCAGTGTTCCCTTGGCTTTGCTTCCCATGGCAGCCAGTGGCTAGTGGGTCTCTCTGCACCCTCCTGTTGAGTTCAGCTTGGCAAGAGCTTTCTGCATAAGCAGGCTTTCATTGTGCTGGAATTTGTTCACCACTCTGGCTTGTCGGAGGCCAGATTTAGAGGTCCTGAGCTGCCATGAGCTCTGAGAGTCCATAGGTACCCTATTCCTTAGTACTCTTTCACTGAGGTAAAACCCATTTAAGTAAATTTGAGACTGATATTTGTGAATTATCTCATCATGCTGTAATGAGAGTCGAGGGCTCATGTGTTCCTTTTGTAATATCACAGCACCAGGATTTCACGGAATGGGAGAGACACCTTTACACACCCAGATTAAAAATAATTATACTTGCAAAATTCATTAACTGCTTTGAAAAATGCCTTTGCCTGGAAGCTCTGCCCTCCTTCCTTCCACCACATTTCTGTCAAAGCCTCCCAGTTGAGCAGATTTGAACCAGGTCAGGGAAGTATGAGGGGGCTGTGGATTTATTGGTTTTTTTGCACAAACCCTAGTGTGAGCAGTATTTAATACTTCCTAAATCACTAACGGTCCTGTTAACTGTTTGGTAGGTGATGCTGGTTTATTCTTTCTAATACTGTTGGTTTAAAAACAAAACAACACTCAACAGTCCCATAGCTGGAAGTGAAATAATGTTTATCTGAACTACTTTAGTGTCTTAAATGCCTTGGCAATTTAAGAGGGCCATGGTGGTCTGGCAGTGTTACTGGGTACTTTACAAGCATTGCAACAAGAGGTTTGCACAAAAGTATTCTTCATGGAGAGCGATGGGCCTTGGATTTCCTGGAATCGAATGTTTGCAAGCAGAGACAGCCAGTTACTTTGGCATGTGCTTAATCTGGTTTTCTGTCGTAATGAGGTGTGGGGTTTTTTATTTTCTTTCTCAAAATCAGTTTAGAAAAGGTAGAGCCTGTTAGACAAGCAAACCTAGGACCTGCAAAATCAGAGAGCTCTTGTGGTAGTGGTAAGGTACAACTGAGCTGGGTTCTTGGAAATGTCCTCTTCCTTAAAACTATTCTGAGAATACTGGTAGTACAGAGTTTGGCTTGTGGAATTGAATGAGGGTGAAGGGCTGTAGCTGATGCCATAAGTATAAATAGAAATAAATATTATCCTTAGATTTATTCTAAATATGAACTGTTGGAAATACTTTCCTCTGTTTGTTTTATTAGACTGTTGGCGAAGTGGCATGGTAGCCTTCACTCAAAAGTCAGAATTCAATAATGAATATGGTCTCACAGGGCAAATAATTTTTTACCAACTATACTATCCTGAAGATAAAGACATCTTAACGTATAAGCACCATGAAGACAGGCAAAGAAAACTGTACTGGGCAATTTTTATCTAGCATGTAACTGAAGAGATACAATTTAGATATCCCTGGCATAATAAAGTAAACCCCAAAGCATCCCAAGATCGTATTATTATTGAGGAAGGAAAAGATGCGGCAGATATTCCAAAAGCTAAATTCTGTTTTTCATTGTCAGGAGAAGGTCTTACATTTTGTGTGAGCAGGGACAACACAAAACAGATCAATACCTCCTGTGTATTAGCTGGGCGTGTAAAAGATTAAAAAAACCCAAACCCTCAACCTACTCAACTACCTTTTGCTTTTGAGCTTGAAGAGGTGACAAAGCTATTAAGGCAACACATGAATATAACTCTATTTTCTGAAGCAATTTTGGTCACTCTAGGATAACAAGGTGAATGGAAGGTGATGTTCACCTTGCTACCCCCACCCTCCTCCACCCACCCCGGTCTACATCAGAAGATGATGTCAAGCTATTTCGTTTCCCTTCATTTTGTGGACTTATGCCATTTACACTAATTAAAGGCCTGGACATCTTTTTATCACTGGGTTCTATTTTCAGTCTGATGTTTGTTCTGTGATGCTGCAAAAAGAATGAGTACTGCTACAGTAGAAACAGCCTGAAAAAGAACTCATCTTTTAACACATGCATTGCATAGCTTTACATGTAAAATAGGTTAACTTACAATGAAGGAAATAGGGAACACCATTTTTTCAGCTGATAGATCCTCAGTTGCAATACATTTTTAATACTTCAAATCCAAATATTTTGTGACTTACAATATTCTCCTCAAGTTCTCATTTTATGGTGAATGGGTGCAATTATCTTTACTAAGTGCTATCATTCTCCACTGAAAGATTTGCAGTTTTTATCTTCAGCCTCATTTATTAGTTCTTCTCCTTCTACACCCAGAGTATGCTGTTCTGAAGGTATTTTATTTGAAGCAGAGTGCAATTTAGATTCCACTCTGTCAAATTAGTTTCAGGAGGGGATTTTCTATTAAAATTGTGAAGGAAATTCCATGTAGTGAGAGATTAGGAGTAGTATGGGGCAAAGAACTAGAACCAGCCTGCTAGTTCAGCTGCTTCTAAAGCTGATGGAGAGAAGGGACCACTGGCATGTGTGTGGCAGTCGCCTTCTGGTGTCACCTGTCTCCTCTGCAGTGGCCTGTACTGGCAAGGGGTGGAAGAAAGGGAGGAGAACGAGGGAGACAAAATCCATCAGTACTGTTGTACACATTTGTGTGTTCGTGTAGCTATCTCTTTCAACTTATGAGGAACCCAGTAAATGTGGTTATGATATATCTTTAACTGTGGGATATTTTTTTTTTCACATGCATATACTCTCCTGCCTTGCGATTTACTTTTTTTTTTTAAAAGGTTTCGGGGAAATGTGGGGCTTGCAACCAATGTGCAGTGTTAGATGAGCGGGTGTCCACTATGGAAAAAGAGCGCCTAAACTCAACTGGTATCCTCATACCAACATGGTTAATTCTTTTAACAAAATGATTCAGATGATATTACTGTCCAGATTGTTGATTAACAGATTTTAAAACATTTTTATAGGAAATGCAAGAAGCAAGAACCTTTTTCTAGTTGGAAGTTAATCCCTTAATCAGCATATATCTAGCATTCTTGGAATGTTTTGTGGGTTATATTTTAAAAACCTCTGTCAATAACCATACCAAACAAAACCCGCATCCTAGATTTCTCTAGTGAAAAGATATTTGTCTTGGGGATTGACTTGAAGCTGATTTGATTTTAAAAATCCATGCCATACTCTTGTTTCAGCTGCAGTGTGTTAGCTATATGTCAGTAATGGCAAGTGATTTTTTTTTTTTTTTTTTTTTTCTGGGCAGATAATTTCCGCTTCATACAAGTGATACTATATTTTATAGTAGCTAATCTTTGTCTCATTCATTTTTAAATTAGTTTCCAAATGTTGTTCTGTGCTGATTGGGTATAATTTTTAACTTGGCATTAGAACTGTTAATAATGACAGTTCTTTGTAGGAGAATTTTAATGTTTAATATTGCAGTTATTTTTAACACAGAGACATGTAGCAGATTTCATCTTTCATCTATATGTAGGCTCTTTTGGAGGGAGAAGCTTCTTAGCAAACTTTAATTCTTCATTATTTTAACGGAGTTAAAGGAAGTAACACCTGTAAAACTGCTTAATGACAGAGCCCACATGATGTCTTCCTTATTTAGCAAGTAAAAGATTGTCTCACAAGTCATGACTGATGTCGGTTAACTGTATAAGCAATTCTCCTGACTTGAATAGGTTTTGGTAAGGATGATTACAAGGTTGGGTCTTCAACTGCAGGGCAGCCCAATGCCACGGTCCCACAGCTTTAAGCCCAGGTTACCCTGCTAGCAGCTGAGCCTGGGTCGCCGCTGCAAGACTGTGAGTCTCTCGTGGTCATGGCTGTCACCATGCTTTATCCTCTGAAAGTTTGGTGAAATCCAAGAACTGGGTCTATTAGTCAAAGAGCCATAGCTCTTTTGACAAAGCTAAAAAAAAAACCCCAAAACCAAACAAACCTACAATATATGGGAAATTTTGGGGAAAACACTTCTTCTGAGGCTTCAGCATTTGGTCCTGGCAGCTCAGCTCTACATTTCTTTATATGCAAACAGTCATATCGAATGTTTTTTGCCTTGGCCCTGCAGGTAAGCAAGCTGCTTTATTATAGGGCCAAGTCTGAGTGCTGCTGTGCCCCCAGCAAAGGTGTGACAGAAGCAACCAAGAGGGAGGAGAGTGGAAGAAAACAGTTCTTGCAAGCAGGAACTGTGGAGGAGAAAGCTGCTAATCTAGGAAGGGAGGAGCACAAAGACATAGTGATCTCTGTAGCTCCTGTGTAAATTGGGGTCCAGCAGTCTGTGACCCAAGGATCTCATACACCGTGTATTGGATGGATGGATCTTATCCTCAAGAGAAACTACTGTTTTTAAGGTGTATGATACTGAATTTCTTAGAACCGTATCAGCTTGATCCAGAGCCTGATCCAGCCCACTGTCCTGTAGACATGGCTAGTAGCCAGTCCTGCCTGGTGTTTTACATTGATGTCCATTCTTGTTCTCCATGAAAAACAGAGAATAATTTTTCCTGCTTCTTCTTCCCAGGTTCTCTGTGAGCACATCCTCCCAACACGGTTCCTGAAGTCAATGTGCAATTTGAGCTTCTCTTTTCAGAGGTTTTTCTTCCAAGGCTGCTCACATTTTTGTGCAGAACCTACTGCTCAGAGGTAGCAGTTCAATGCTGATCGCTTTGAGTTCCCCTCTCCATCTTTCCTCTTACACACACGCTTTGTGTCTGAACTATTGCTCTCGTAACATACTTTTCTCTGGCTCTTTGAAGCATGGCTTTCATTGTTTCTCCACTGTTTTTAAACAGTTGTGCATATTTATGGTGTTTTTGCAAATGATGTAAGTACCTGTCAAAGAAATCACTTTACTGAGCAGCAAACTACCCGCTCATCTTCAGTACACTGAAAGTATGAAAAAATCATCTCACTTCTAACAAAAATTTGGTGAAGTTTGGAAACGCATCGAAAGAATATTGCAGTTGTAGCAGTACTTGCCGTCCTGAAAATAAAATTGTGCTGCTCTCAGAAATACAGCTCACCCTTGTTGTTCTTGTAACAGTCATGTTTACAACCTGTTTTAGCCTGAAGGATTTGTTGACTGTTTTTTGATTTGCAGCTATTACAGTAACAAATTGGTGGTGATGTCACGAAGCAGTTTAAAGTGCCTCTTTCCAATCCGGTACATCCCTATAATAAAACTGACACTAAACATTAATGTGTGTGCTTTTCTGATGAGCAGAAAGAGATGTAACGGCGTATTACTTTTTAATTCCTGATTAAGACTTTAAGAGGGTGTCTTGTTCTATTATCTATGCAAATTGGTGGCAATGATGGCAATAAATCAGAAGAGAAGGACTTAAAATAAACCGCATCAATCGAGTTGAGGCATGATTGATTTCTCACGCTCATCAAATCCCTGGATGCTTTGTGGTTTTTCTGGCTGTGACAGGATTACTTCCCTTGATCTATGATACCGCATTGTCTGGATCCCCCCCCCCCCCCCCCCCTTGAATTGTGAGTGCACTGAGGACTAAAACTGAATGCTTTCAAAATGAAGTTTGTAATAATTAGGAGGGGATAAACTGGTCAAGACAAATAGATGGGCCTATCCAGAATTTGTTTTTAGAGAACAACAAGGGGGTTGGTTTGGTTTTTTACTTGTTTGTTTTAGTTCATTTTGCAGAAAGTGATGTCGCTCCTGAGGCATTCCCTGCAATACTCTGCCTCCTTTTGTTAGTTGGGCCATGATGTGCATGCCTTGGACTGGAGGAAAATATGGATGCAAATTAAATTAAGTGGTGAAAGGAGTGACATCCGAGTGATGTTCCACCTTAGGCTCTTAAGAAGAGAGATGACTATTCTCTTAGTATGCATTTCTTTCTTCTCTGAGATAGTAGATCATTTGTAGAATAACATGAAATGTTTTGTAGTGACAGCAGAACTTGATATTCACTAATAAGTTAATGACATTGAAAAGAATATATTAAGTGCAGAGACACATTTGTCTGCCATTAACATTACTGGAAACAGAATTAGGTTCATAATTCATAATATGGATTGAAGTCTTCATAATATATAAAGAAGAAAAGAAAAGAGCTGTTAACATATTTCAAGTGAGTGAATGCTGATAATGCCCAGAGCTAACTCACCATGTCAGTGCTGCTCATATTTTATCTTTAGAATAGACTTGTACATGCTTTTGAGTTATCTTATATCAACTGATCCACACTGGCTGTCAATATATGAACTCTTAGCCCATTGCAAATACAAGTTAATGTGATTGAGCTTACGCCTTCTTTAGTCCTGTGCTAAGAGAAGTCACGGTACCAGCCGCTAAGCTTCTATACTGTTACTGCAGTTCTGCTAGTGCATGGTAACTCATTAAGCCACACAACTGAGCAAAGCCCACTGGTTGCAAAAACTGATGCTTAGTCTCTAGGGTTGCTTGTCTTTGTTCCATGTTTCTGCTGAGTCCATGCGAGCTCTGCAGTGTTCACCTGCGTGTGAGGTTGGGGTTAGGCTGGTAACTTACATCTGCAGTAAGTTCCACTGAAGCCTTTACCTGAGGATTTGTCTGAATAATTTTCAGTTGTATGTGTGTTTCTGATCTTTTCACATAATGAACTCAATTTTTGATCTATTGAAATTTTGTTCAGTTCCATAGAGTTCTCCGTAGGATTAAAGATAAACTCATTCAGATAGGAGTTGTGACGTGAGAAGCTAACTGTTCTGTTTTTAACTCCATTCGCTGTGATTGACTAGATTTTTTTTCCGATTTATCAAAGGCAAAGAAGGGAATTTGTTTTACTGGACTGGTGAGAGAACCCAGAATGGGTTTTGGCATGTTGTATATGGGTGCAGTAAATAACTATCCCTGCTAACAGGGAGAAACGAACAAAGGGATTTTGATGGACAAAAGAAGGGAGAATAGAGAAAAGGGGGGGGGGACGGGATGCCAACAGAGTTGGTGGGATAACATGGTTATACGGAGCAGTTGATGCATCTCTTGAATATTAATGATGGATTGAATTGCAGCTTTTTTATTTGACAAGCAATGAGAGGGCAGAAGTGTGCTCATGTGAGTGAGTCAAGGGGCTTAGGGGGAGGGCAAGAAAAAGAAATGAGGCATCTTGAAGAGTGTATGTGCGTGTATACACATGCATGACCATATGCTGGCATACGTGCAAAAGGGGAAGGTTAGAAACAATTACAATGTAAGCAGATTTACGTTTAGAGAAGAGAACATCTTGCGCAAGCTGGGAGCTTGCGTACTTCAGTTTTCTTAGGCCTAATGTGCCTTCTAGCCCGAGTAGGAAAGCTCTGTAGAGAAACTGTTAGGGGTGTGTGTCAAAGCGTTAAAACCAGCAGTTACAGTGTGCTCTACTAGCTCTTCCAGTGACTAAAAGAAATTTTACTGACTCAGAGAACACCACTGCTAACGGGACATTCAAAGAAGCTTTCCAAATCCCCTTAATTATGCCCACTGATATTAACATATACAATTATGCACACTCATTCTTGGCAGCATTGAGGGAATATGTGAATACTCTCATGGATGTGCTTTTTGTACCTTGTTTCTGAAATATTGCCCCCAAAACTGTAGCTGGTATGTCCAGCAGAATACTTCATTCCAGACCTTGTGGATATGAGCTCTGCCTCTGCACAGTCTGCCTCTGCACAGTCCAGGTGACCACCTTCCCAGTTGTGGAAAGATGGTTTCAATCCTGAGTAACTATTAAAATGAAGTTTCCTGTTGCCTTCAATAAAGGTAAGATTATGGCTTCAGTGCCGTAGGGGTATGAGGTTAAATGAAATGCTCTGCAAAAGAATCAGGTAGTGCTTTCAGTCTGAGATGCCACAGTGGAAGGAGCACAGGTTGCTTTTGAACAACCATAGCAATTAAAAAAAATTCAGGTCATGAAAGCTCAAATTGGTTCTTTAATTTCATTTAAATTGTTTCTTTAAAGTGATTTTAGTATTGAAAGTTATTGGACTGTAAAAGAGACCAACTGCTTTACTTCACTTCTCGGAAATAATTACACACCACATGCTGTGCTTCCATAAAACTGGATCTGTTTTGTGAATGCAAGGTGGGAAACTACCAGGTGCAATGTAGAAGTTTAATTGCTGAATATGCAGAAAGTCTGCAATGAGCTTTTAAAATTTTACAAGCAATTGACTGACCTAAATTACCAAAATCTTAACAAACAGCGATTTCACAGATTAAGACAGAGATTTTCATTTCAGTGCTCTTGATGTGGGAATCAATGGTTGTGTGTGGTGTTTTGTTGTTTTTTTAAAGGCTAGAACATTTATTTTTGTAAAACAATGGAATGCCTGCTTTAAACATAAACCAACAGAAACTGGGTCATTTTGTTGAAGGATGACATTCTGTTGGTTCATACATCTTGCTTGCTGTACTTGCACAAGTATTCCCACTGACATCAGGAGAACTCTTGTCTGTACGGGTGTTAGAGTTTGGGCCTTTCCATAGAGTCAATGACAACCTAGAATATGGGAATTCCATTGGCTTGTTAACAGAGTCAGAAGTTAATTTAAGTAAAAATATATTTTTTTTAGCTGAATTCGAAAGCAAGCCTTATAACCTTAACTAGTCTCCCTGGGAAACAATTTGACCTTGGGGTAAAACTGAACCTGCAGGTTATGTTTTGTTCCTCCTTGAGGTATCATTAGATTCAAATGGAGAAAGACAACAGAACAGGCTTGCATTGGGTGTGTAAAAAAAAAAAAAAAGTCTCCTGTTCAAAATAGAAAGATCTCATGTTTTTACAGGTCTTCTCCTGCAAGGGGACTCCTGGGTTTGGTTTTCCCCCCTATACGTGCTGCTGAAGCAGTGGGGTCACAGAAATCACTACAAAGTGGGCTTGAGGTGGCTGTGCTGCCGGCCTCCAATTTGTTTCTTGTGCCTCAGATATGGTAAAAACAAGCTGGTGTCTTTGTCTTCTCAGAAATGCAACACGACAATCAAGAAATTGGTTTGCTCTCATGAGAACTTTCTTGCCAATGATGGGAATTTTAGGAAGGGCTGTGGAGACAACAACAAAGCATAGAAATGTGCTCACTAAGCAGAATTCCCCGGTCTTTTAATCTGCCACTTTACTGCTCTACCCCGCCATTGTCTGTTAATGCTTTCCATTTTGACTTTAAATGAAACTTTAGCATAGAGCTGAATACATAATTGCATTTATTTTCTGGCTCTGCGCTTGATCTAAAATAGCACATAAAAACAAAATAGATATGCTCTGAATCGAAAAGAAAATTTGTCAGCATGTCTCGCTGACAAGAATATATATTTTTAACTCAAACCAAAAATAAAAATAAAAAACCTTTGAAGCATCTTTATCTTCCTGAAATGAGTTAATTGCTAGAGAAGCATGATTCATAAAACAAGGACACATCTAGGAGGTAGCACTTTTTCCCAGTAGTTCCTGGATGAGCTGATGAATCTCGGATTGTGGATTTGAACTCATTTCCCTTTTCAGCCTGAGGGAATTTAAATGCCTTTCTCCTGCATCACTCGAAAGTATCTAGCTGCTGACCTGTGGAGTCGGTCTGGGCTCAGCTGAATACTTAAGGAAATAAAGCAATGTCGAGAAGGCAGATTGAAAACTGTCTTTCTTGCTTCCCTTGTGGTGCAGTGTAGTCGAGGCACCTTCCTGGGCAATAAATGCTGCAAGTTCAAATCTGCTCAAGAGTAGGCAGGATATTGCATTGCAGATGAGCGCTCCAGCTGATAGCAGATGAGAAGGGGGCTGCTGACACCACTGCTCTTTTATCAGCCAGGCTGAACCCCTCTTTTTTTTTTTTTCCTCCACCTAAAGCTACTTGACAGATTTAACCCAAATTAAGGCTTGACCGAAGCAGCTTTCTAGGCAAGCAGTGTGTTAAGCAGACTTTTTTCCCTACCTTTTCTCCGTAATGGAGTGTATTCTGCCATTGGGAAGGTGCGTCTTGCCCAGCGTATTAAGATGCAGCAAACCCCTCTCGGAGGAGTCGTTTCCAAGTGAGTAAATGTATTAAGACCTCCACTACAAGGGTTTCCTAGCTGGCCTTCTGGAGCGTACCTTCCTTTTGCTTCCCCTTCTGCAGCACGGTCAGGAGTTGGGTGCACTCTGCAGCTTTTCTGAGACAAAGGTGTCCAATGTGAGGGGGTTTGTGAAGCACAAATAGTGCTCACGGACTTTTGGAGAAAACTCGAGTAACAGTCATTTTGCACAAAATTATACTTTTAAATGCTAGTAGGCACAGACTGTGAACTACCATGTATTTTGATGAATGCCTTGCTATCCGTGGCACTGCTTGAAGGAGTACAAGCATTTGTCAGTGTAAGGGATATGGTATTAAATCATATCCGATAAGTTATTCTTTCTTTCTATGCACGCATTATGGAGAATTCCATAAAGGAGTGTGTAGTCATATGCACGTGTAGGTTTAAGCTTGACCCCTTTATAGGGAACCATGCTGCCTTTACCCAGTATGCTTGGATTGGTGGATTTTGATTTTTATGGTGTGTAAAAGCATACCTGTGTTGTCACAAATCTGTAACCTGAAAGACATGTTAGCCTACAGGTAAAATAGACCGTCTGTGGAGCTACTGCCAGGGCACTCCTTTGAAGGTCTCATGCAAAGCTGGAGCCCCGGGAGAGCCCCTGCCCGGCGGGGGGAGTTGAGGGTGCCCATTCCTGTTTCCCTGTGTCAGAAGAATCCCTGATTTTTCAGTCTGTGCATAACACAGTCAAGATATTTTGTCTTTTGAGCACTTGAAAGTTAATCCCGAGGAAACTAGTGTTCAGTGGGAAAAGCTTGGGAAGTTCACGTTGTTTGGGATTTAATAGAAGGAAGCTGAGGATGTTTGATATGTAAAGGCTGAAAGAGTTGTGAGTTGGCTGATATGTAAAGGCTGAAAAAAACTGAGTACCTCATCTCAGGGTTTTTCGGGAATGTTCAGATGAAAATTCAGCCTGTTACAGACATCTAGAAAAAAACAAAACCAAACAAACAGTGGAGACTTGTTTTATATGTATTGCTTTTTTTTTCTCAGATCTGCTTTTTTTTATACGAGGGAAAATGCATTATTTTAACTCTTATCTAGCATTTTCCATGTAGTTAGTTAATTCATTCATTAGTAAAGTTTAATTTATATACAGCGATAATAGCTTGCAGGCTTTCTTCTCTTTCATTTTCACTGAAAGATAAAGCTGGATGTTTTTTATGTTGCCCTAGCTAAATCCTCTCTAATCAATATATCCTGCAAATCACCTGACTAATTCTATCTGGGAGTCATTTGAGGAGGATAAACTACAAAGCCTGTTCTTTGAGATGACCCATCTAGTGAGTAATATTTCAAACAGGCAAATGGATTAGAGCTTTTCACATACTTTGCTGCTTGTTTTTTTAAAGTGCTACTTCCTACTGCAGGTTTTTTCCAAACCTTTTTTGTTCTTTCAGTTTTAAAAATCTGCCTGTATAATGTCGTTAGATCACCTGGTAGGTTTTGATACATGTTTATTATTTTATATTTTAAGCCTATAGGACAGGTATCTGCATCTCCCAAGCCCTGTGTGCCAGCAGAGCAGCAATGGACAGTGCTTTTCCTCTTTTAGACCCTGCAGCTTATGGAAAAGTATTTCAATATTCTTGAGCCTTGCACGCATCCTGGCACTTTGTGTTTAGTGGTTGATACTTCCACTCCATAAGCAAGTTAGATACTGCCTTGTTGAGAGTTCTTCCCTCCTTTTCATTTTCCTAAAGCACCAAGTGGGGCAGGGATTCAGGTAACTGTTTCCTTGTGCTTTCTGGAGATACTAAGAAGCTGCGAAACTCTGCAGCCAGTCAAGGTGATCCCTTTTTAATAAACCTCTGAGCTACTTCTGCTTAAATATACAGTGGTGGCAACTGTGTGAAATCCAGCTTAAATGCTGATGTCCCCAAATTTCTCTTTGCTTTGTATTGGCTGTGGGCCAAGCAGGCAGGAATTAACTCCGTGGCTGTTCTTTCATTAAGTGTGACAAAGAACTCAATTTATTGTTAAGCTGGTGTGGGAATTTCCTGAGGTTAGATGTAGGAAGTTGAGAGCAAAGCCTACAAGCGATCTTGTATAACTCAATAAAGCATTCATTCAGACTCAGAAGCTGTTTTTTTAGTGCATATTACTGCTTGAGAGAGCCCAGCTTTAGATTAAGGAAAGTATATCTTGAAATGTTACGTGTTAGAAGTGAAGTGCACAGTGGATTTTTTTGTCTTTGTCAGCATTATCTTGGTCTCTGGAAATTTGAAAACTTGCAAAGAAGTGTTTATATATTCAGTGTACAAATAGTGCAGTGTATGAACTGAATTTTTATGTTGAGTGAGGACTACTGCTCTCCGCTGGGTCCTGTGCTTCACTTCCACATCTATAGAGTGAAGGTATCGTCACTTGCTGAACATGGATAGAAGACTCTTGCTAGGCTGATTATTATGGCCTGGTGACATGTAGACTTTAGCTCCCTGTGTGCAGGGGCTGCCTTTGTAATTACTTTAAGAGTATGTATGCTCAGTTCAGATACACGGTGCAGAAATCCTGAAATCATGTTGTCTGTTTGGTAGTTTCCAAACTGAGGTGCATCTGTGATTGAAAATCCCCTCGTGGTTGGTGAAGAGGTAATGCTCACTTGATCCTACATTTCTTTTTTAATTTCAGTGGCTGAATTGCTGAGAGAAAGTGAATATAATGGTAATTTAGTGAAGTTAAAGAGGAGTTTATTTCTAAGACAGAAGAAACACTTGGAATTGCCTTAAATGTTTTTGATCCAAGAAAAGAAAACCCTAGCTGAGGTTTGAGCACTGGGGCAAAAGAAAAGCCTGCAAGAGATTTTGTTGTTCTCTGTAGATACTGGCATGAGTTGATCTATATGATTAGATTTAATGTGATGGCCCAACAGGCTTGAATAGCACATGTAATCAGTGGCATAAAAAGGGATATTGTCTTTACGCTTGTATCTGTGATTGGATGCTGCTGGCACTCTGTGTGCTTCTGCCTTTATCTGTTCATTTCTTAAATTGCCTGATTGTTATATTGTAGTTTATTTTGTAGCTTTCTGTAAGTCTATAAAAATTTTAACTTAATGTTAAAAGATTTAACAAAAATTTTCAGTCTCATTATCTTCATCCTGTTATATGTCTTCAGCTTCTGACATCTAAAGCTTTGTCTATACCAGTTCTAGTGAATTTTTCTGTGACAAATGTTAAAACTGGACAATCGGAACAAGAGATGAAACTCATAGACTTATGCCAATACAAATCAATAGAACATGAAAGCAAAAACCAAAAGATAGTTACAAGCTCAACTGCATTGACAGCTGATGGACAGAGCTTTCCTGTGCTAGTCTGATGGAAGTTAAATTTGGCCTTTGCATAAGCTGAAAGAGAAAAGGCTTAGAGTGCACTTGTCTTTGGCTTTCATCTTCAGTAAATATAAATCACCAGCGGTGCTTGCACTGAAATGTAATAGTGGTAGCTTCCGAGGTGCAAGAGCAGGGGAATGTTGTTATTTTATCAGAATATCATACTGCCTTCAATTTCTATCATACCATCTTCAATTTTGACTTCTAGGGTAGTTACTGAACCATGTTCAGAAAGAGTTTGTGACCCTTCGCGTGTTTTCAACGCTACACAGAAGTGTATTGCCACTATTTCCAATGGGCTGTTCACAAACTCTTAATTAAATACATTTATGATTTTCTGACGCTAAACTGTGTGAAATTTTGTCTTTACCAGACAGCAGTCAGCACCCACAGCAGTTTACAATAACTTAATTTCTAGCACAGCCACAGAGCATCAGTTGCTTTCAATTCGGTGAATTACTTGAAACCTATGTTAATCTCATGAGGGAAATCATGACAAAGTTTAAATGTTACAAATACTATACAGAGTGGTGTTGTTACTGAATAATTTTGGTTAAAGATGTGACTGTGTGAGACCTTCTGGAAATGTCAAGGTGTGGTAAAGTAGCAAGCATTGGACTGTGTTTGATAAAAGTACTTACTAAGTTCCCTCCTTGAAAGCACACTGTTACATTAGCCGTCGTAGTGTTACTGAACAGCATGTTGTGATGAGGTGTTTAGTCTCTACAGGAAATTTGAATGCAAGCATATTAATCTTGTTCTCTCAAAGTCCTTCTCTGCTTGCATCTGCAAAATATTTCCCTGCTCTGTAACCCACCTGGCAGACCCGTGCGCTGCAGAGACCTTCGCCGACAGCGCGATAATGCGCGCGCCCCAGCTGGCTCGAGGCCATCTGATAGCAAAGCCTCTTACCACCGCGTTCCCGTCCCGCTGCGAGAGCGCGCTTTGTCGCTGTCCAGAAATCTGCCTTATCAACAGCTGCCGTGAAGCTGGCAGTTACAGCTCTACCTGCTACTTAGCATCTGTGCCTGTGGCAAGGCTTCCTCGGAAATGGTTTTGTCCTGCCTGGGGGAGGTCTTGTCCTGCTCTTTGCAATTGGGACAGGTGTGGAGCTTGCCATGTTAATAAAATATGAAGGGCAAGCGTGTAAATGTGATAACTGCATCTGTTGAGATGGAGGAGGGCTATATTCACCTTGCAGGGCGTCTCATCATATGACAAAAGCAAAAGATGGGATAGGGGATTTCAAGCATCTGTAAAATGCTCCTGACATGGGTAGTGCTCGTAAAATAAATATCGACAAAATGCTGCTTTGTGCTTCTGCTGAATACTTGCATTCTGCAACGGTTTGCAGCTCTGTGTTGTGTTGCAGTCTTAAATATCTTAATGGGGCAGAATGTGCTTTCAAAAGTGAAATCAAAATCATCCACAGAGGAAATGGAAGAGCAGAAATGATCAGATAACTTGGCTGTTTCGAAATGAGCATTGTTGTATGATCAATACTCATTTTGAGAACACAGTTTGCTTTAGCCTCACTGGAGTCTTTTACTGGTGAACGACAAATGTTTGAAAACGTCGAGCCATCCACATACCCAGTGGTTGTTCGGTAGCCTGATCTGGCAGGTCCCTGGAGGACTGTAGGTCTCGTATTCAGTAACACGCAGTTGTCCAGAAGCTGGTCCCAGCTGCGCAGCATCTCTCTGCAGCAACCTCACGTGTGCCTTATAGAGGGGACAAAAGGCCTCTGGAGCCTCGGGCTGAGGAACAGCGTCATGTGGCAAAGGATTAGAGTCGAGCCCAAGATCAGCTGGAAGCTACATGGGGCCTACAGAAAACAGAATGGTACATTTCAAAATACTCAGTATTCCTGTCATCTGCCACCGAAGTTCAAGGTGACAGTAGGTGGAGTTGACTGAGGAGACAAATGATTGATGTGCCAAACAAAGCATGGGTGTAGAGAGCCCTGGAAAAGGGCCTAAATTTCTTATAAAAGAGATGAAAGTAACAACGTACCCGAAATGCAAAGGAGGGAGATGTGAATAAAACCTCTTTTGCATTTCAGGTCTGTTTAAAGCAAACAAACCAACCCTGCAGGTTTTATGTTTGCTTGTTTTAATATGGTCAAAATTAAATGGCATTTTGTCTGACCTGAACTGAAATTTCGTTTTACGCTTTTCAAACTGGTGATAGTTGTAGAGATGTTAGCTTTTTATCCCAAGACAGAAGGGAATATTCCTCCTGTGCTCAAATATTTTCACAGGCCAGTTATATAATTTTCTGCACAGCTTTAATACAAACCCCATAGTGCTCTTTTGAGGGCTTTTCCCCTCTTGTGATGTTGGCCCCACTCCTAGCCACACTTTTGCAGCTTATCTGTGTGCTCCCGTCATTACTGGCATAGCTGGCCAGGGTTCAGTAAGGTAGTACCTGGGCAGCATCTGATAGCGAAACGCCCATCGGCTGAAATAAGAGCGGTTTCAGGATATTCGTGAGCATCAAAGGATGGCCAACACCTTCAAGCCCTTTGAGATGAAAGGTGCACGGATGCAGCAAGCTCTGTGATTGTCTAATGGCTACTCACACCTCTCTTCTCTCCCCCGGCTGGGGGTTGCCAGGCTGTGTGGTAGATGACAGAGGAGGGTTTCTTTCACTGGAAAGCACATCCTTATCTTCTCTCTTGCATGGATCACACATTATTTTCCCCCTATAGAAAGCAGCCCTTGAAAAATGTCTGTCCTTTTAACTGTATGTAGCCTTATGGGCAACATCGCATCTGTCTGAAATGTCAGCCACTTTGTTAAAATGGCCAGTGTTTAATTGCCAGCATTGCTTTTTTGATATAGTAAACAAGCTGAAGCCTGTTCAGTGCCTGAAAGTCAGAAAGAGGTTGTTGCTGGGTTCCCAAAGCATTGTGGATGCTTTAGTTGGCACTGTCAAGATATTTTCCACCTGTTTAACTGGAATAAAAGTTCTGACAACTCAATGCAAACACCTGATCTTTTATGTTAACTCTTAAATAGATAATGGTAGGGCAGGAGGACAAGAGGTTTTTCATGGTTTTCTTTTTACTTGTCCTAAGCTTGGCTGAAGTTGGCTATATTGCTTGGTGGAGTCCCCCTGCTTGACAAGCACTAGCATTTTGCAAGGGCTGTTGCCTGGGCTGATTGATGTTCTCCTGGTTGTGAAACAGGTACAGAGTAAAGATGAACGAAGACTTGAGAGAATGGGAGAGACAAAGCCAATTAGAGCCTGTTGTTCAGGCCATTCACAAGTGAAACCTTCCCCCCCCGAATGGAAGCTAATGAATAAAAGGTTATTTGGGAGCATAGGAAGTATTATTGGTTTGGTAAAGTAATGTCTCCTTTCTCCGTCTTTCACCGAGACTTCTGAGCCCGAGGGTGCTCTCCTCGGGGAGGTTGGGGCATGCTGCTTCCCACGGATGTCAGTGGAGCAAGGGCAGTAGGTTGGAGCCCAAAACTGCAGTAGGATATGACAAGTTGCAGAAGTTATACATGGACAGTTAGCTTAAGGGAAAAATCTATGATCTCCACAAAGATAATGCACTTAGCTGGTTAATAGGGGGCCTGCTGGTCTGCAGATGCCGAGTCATTTACTAATTGCCTCACTTGCATCATTGCATTAAATCCTAGATCTGATCTCTAGTCCTCTGCTATGCCATAGCGCAAAAGGCAATCGTGTGCTGCCTCCCATCTGCTGGCGCACGTTGATCTTTGGAGCCCG
Organism: Mycteria americana; assembly: GCF_035582795.1. NCBI lineage: Eukaryota > Metazoa > Chordata > Aves > Ciconiiformes > Ciconiidae > Mycteria > Mycteria americana. Next base: position 18,707,260 of record NC_134374.1, on the reverse strand, counting down.
GGCTCTGTCCGGGGAACAGCCCTGGGAGTCCAGGAGCATTGCATCCTCCAGCTCTCCTGGGCCCAGCTCAGCCTCTTGCCCGTGGAGAAACCCACTGTGTATCCACAGGCTGGGCATGCTCTGGAAAATAAACAAGGTCAGGCCAGGTTCAGCCTTTGCTGGAAATACATCTCATCCTCTCTGTATTGTCATCTCTAAAAAAAGAACGTTAAATTAGTGATGAAAGAGATTTTGGGGGCCTGGGGATGTATTTGCAGTACAACGGACAGTGAAGCAAAAGCTGCAAAAAATTAAATGTTCATATCCTTTGAAGTCAGGCTAGGGTACTGTGATTATGTTTTGATTCATGCCTGCTGGCAAAAATAAAGCAGGTTGTCAGTGAAGAAAGCCTTTCTTTAAACCTATTTATTACAGCTAAAATATTCAACCCACTGGTTGGTGTATTGGTGCTGGCAACTATTGCAAAATTAGTAATCGCTCAGAGCTGCCAGGAGACAAAGCAAAGGGCCTGCAGTGAACCGAATCCTGTGTTATTTGTTACTCTTGCAGCGATGTTGCATCATTCTGCAAAGGGCTGTAGAAACACGTATCAGATCAGTAGTGGGACTAACGAAGCCCAATGTCTTACGGCATTGTGGCTTGTGGTTGAGTTTGTGGAGTGTCTACTCAGACTTTTGCCCTATGGATGCTTTATGATAGCGTAAACCTCATTCCCTTTGACTACTTTAAGCAGACAGCTTCTTCCTTTAAAGGCTTAAAGGAAGAAGGGAGGTGACGCATACATGACAACATGTGGGAGATAACTGGTCCAAATAACTAGCAGTTCTGACCCCTCCTCAATGAGCGCCGGTGACGCACACTGCCCACGATGCCCCCTCTTACCATTAGCTGCCGGAGAGCGGAGCCCGGGTGGCAGATCTGGGTCTGGCATTACGCCGGGAGAGCACTCACATCACACATCACCGCTGTGATGCAGTCGGTGAGGGACAGACTCTCTGTGATGTCAGGAAGTCTCCAGAATGCACGTGTGCCTGTTCCTGGCTCTTGTGTCGGTGAGATGGGTCTGTGGCTCTCCAAAGCTGAGTGTTGCTGCCTGTCTTGTCTGGGCGGCTGAAGATTTTGCTGCACACATTTTTGGACCCTGATTGCAGTGATAAATGAGTTGAAGTACACTTTGAAGAATATTCCCAATAGGAAAAAGAAAGTAAAGTCTATTTTTAAAATATCTGAGGGACACAAGTAGATAAGCCACTGAAGATGCCTATGTGACATCAAGTTTAAAGAAACTAGATTTATATGGTTGTCCTCTTCAAGGACTGTCTGGGATATGAATGCACTTGCTGCACTGCTGAAGGCTTTGTTTGTGAGGCACTGGACGTTTCACTGGCTTTATTAGAAGGTTCAGTCTTCACAGCCTCATTTTCAGTATCTTAAAGAAATAAATTGCAAAACCCCTGAGCCTGCTGTTGCCTCCTGTGAAGCGGCTTTCTCTAAGAGGAGTAGCTGAGGACCTGAATGTATAAACTTCGTGTGGCCTGATCTATCTGGCCCTGCATGAGTGGGGGTTTGTGCTAGATGGCCTCCAGAGTTCCCTTCCGACCTCAATTATTCTGGCGTTCTGTAAAATTACTTTGAGTGTATTGACTCATAGAAGCAGCTATTTTTAAAGCAGGATGGGCTATATTTAATTTGCTTAAATTCATTTGTTTGTTGTTTAAACTGGAGCTCCATACTTTGTTGTTATATTTCTTTATGCAGTTCCCATTTTGAGCACTGCTAATAGCATGACAAGCTTTTTGTCTCCGTGAGAACTTCCTGGGAAATCGATCTCAAGTTACATAGACCGCTGTCTGCGTCATCTGATGCTTTTTGGGAGCATTAGTGACTTTTGTCTGATAACCTCTTCCTAGCAGAAGTTGTACCCCATATCAGAAGTCAGACTGCACAGGCCAAAACCTCACTGCCCTCCATCACCCCAAAATAATGTTTCTGTAGGCTGGGGCGAAGGCACCCAGGGAAGCGCAGAGAGCTGCTGCCTTGGTGGCTGTTTTGCTGGTGAATGGTTCTCCCTCTGCTCTGGCTGCTTTTGTGATACTAAACTTAGCATCTCACTGGAGCACATATATAACTTCCCTTCTCACCTTTTCTAGCTCACAGTCTCTGTGTCTTCTACAGAGATTTCAGTGTAAACGTTCACAACCAGAGTGCGTGGATACAGTGATGTGACAGCCAAGTGGTTAATTATAAATGAAAGAAAAACCCCTTTAAGCTGTGCCAGTCCATTCAAGTGATCCAGATTTGTCTGATAGCCTGTGTGATCATGCTTCAGTTAACTCTGTCACAGTGGATTTTCCGTGGTTTGCAATCTCTCCAATGTTCAACTCTTGTTCATTGTTTTTGACACCGAATTTTGTGGTAAACCTTTGAAGTGGTCAGAAATGATGAGCTAAAAAAAAAAAAAAAAAAGAACTATTTTAGTCTTTCTGCTAGATCTTTGAGACAGAACCACGTCTGGTATCGATGGAGAATTTATTTGGAATATGAAAAGAGTTTCCACTGGCCATCCAAACAGTCAATGGTATGTAATTGTAATGAGCAGTGATATACTATAATTAGATACCAGTGTTATAAAATTGTTTGAAAATCAACAGATGTGAAGGGAATGGGTGCTATTTTCAGACTAGGACTCTAGGTGAGAGAAGAACAAAATTCTAAACCAGATTTTGATTGATTTATAGACACATGGGAGAATCCACAGACCAGGAGCATCTCTTCTGAGATAGGACCGACTGTCTAGAGGAAAATCTGTGGTAGTAGGTGCCCATATCCCTGTAGCTGGGGAGCAGCCACAGCTCTGAAATGCAGGCAGGACATTTATAGGACTAGTAGGGCACTTTGAGTGCAGGGCTGAATGAGATCGTGCTGGTTTTCGCCTGCCTAAGACCGCCCCTAGTTTGCCCTCTCAACAACTGTCTTCATGCTCTGGTCTCTGGCATCTCCTCCTGTGCTGCCTGCCGCAGCAGGAGGGACGGAGGCTGCTGTTTGTATTACAGCTCCGTAAATCGCTCCGGCAGTGAGCATTTTTATGCCTGTGATTTAACTCTAGAGGAAACTGCTGCTGAGGACATGACAAAGGATGGAGCAACGTGGAGGGCTTATACTGAGGAGTGCTGAGGATTTACATCCTCTTTAAGTTATTTGATTCTTTATAGCGTAATGGTGGATGCTGGCATATAAACGTACAGCCTTGAGCCCTTGGGCCTCAGTGATGCAGTACGGATGGATGCAGCCCTGATCTGAGTGGGGAGGGGAGAGCTATCTGGCCCCGTGACATCAAACGCAACGTGGGAGAGAGCTAAGCAGGAGCTTTCACACCTCTGGTGCTAACAGGATTGCAGGATACAGCGTTTTTACCTACCTCAGAAAAGTCCTTGCCTCACACAGGGAAGTTCATGGGCTCCTAACATGGACTGCAGCTGTGCGACCTGTCTCTGCACCCGGGTCTGCAAACCCTCCTCGCCCTGAGTAATTCTCACTGTAGCTGGTGTTCATCTTGACTTATGTGAGCTTCCTGTGTGAGGACCAGTTTGTAGGCAGAGATTTGTTACCATCATCACCTTTAATAGCTTATTGGAAAAAATATAAAGACTAATTTTTTAATATATTTTAATTTGTTAATCTTTTATTATGCTGGAGCTAGAAATCTCTGGGGATATAATTGGAGAAAATAGCAATTGCAGGGCTTGCTCATACTAGTAGCCTCTTCCCATAGGTACAATATGTTATCGCGGTATGTCTAAGACATTATTTTAATTGGTCTGATGCAGACGTTCCCAAGATGAATGATTTGTCTTTATTTTATTACTTCGTTTCTACTTCATTACTTAATTTGCTACCTGTCATAAAAGTGGAGACAAGAAGGCCAGTGTCTGTATTGAGGATGCAGAGTACTAGTGCCTTTTGTAAATCATTCTGATGGTGGTGAACGTTTTTACGTCTGTGATCTCAGCTATGGAGAAAATTGCTGCTCAGCTTCTGATGAAACAGAACGTAGTGCGATAAAAGAGGAGGAAGATCCATTCCGAATAATGGTGAAAAAAGTGGCACGTCAGTGACTGTAACTTGTGGGAATGTAGGAGAGAAAAACTAAAACTCGTAACTTGTTCCTCCACTTTTTCACTTGGTATAAACTCATGTACCCTAGACAATGACAAATAATAAAAATAACAGTGAAGCAAGAAACACTGCACAACAAACTATGTCTTCTTTAGGTCTTTTTCCCCTTTTCTTTCCCCGTCTTGCTAAGAAGAGAGTACAGGCAAAGCATTGCTTTTCTTTCCAGTGTCACTAAAAGCATTTAAGATTCACTGCAGTTCATTGGCACTGCTTTCTGCATTTGAACAATTTGTGAGAGCAGTTACTAAGTAAAAATGATCATTTTATTGTTGGACAGATATTGGTCTTTGAAGGCGTGGCAGAAGGTAGTAGGTGCTATAGATCTCTTGCCTGCATTACGTGTTTTCCCACTGGATGTAGACCACGTAATAGACCACTTTCTTCCTCCTGCTGTTCAAAGTCACATCTAGCATTGTCAAGGACTATGTTTTTGCTCCTGTTAGGTCTATGGATTCTGAAAGGAAGGAGAATGAGTTGGATCCTCTTCTGACTGGTGCCAGCACAGCAGTGCTGGTAGCGTTCCAGTTGGAAAGGTTCCTGGATGAGCGGTGTCAGTCTGCAAAGTTTGCTCTTTCATTCTTGTGTTTTCTTTCATTTTTTCTGCCGTTCTTCCTTTCTACAAAGCTGTCAAAATTAATGATGTTCTGATTCTCTACAAATTTGCTGTACAAGTTTATTTTGCAAATTAAAACATGAAATCAATCCCCACCCTTCTATCATACCATTTGTGTACAAGCATCTACAAATGTCCATTGACTTACACTGCAGTAAGCTATTTTCTTCTGTGAGCTCACAACTGCATATCAGTAGTGACCTTCTGTGCCGTTGTTCATCTCATTCACTGTGATAGGACTGTGATTGTTCCCCATTCAGCCACAGGCCCAGGTATTAGTAGTAGAAATACTTGAGATTTATTTTATTTCATTTACATGCCACGTAGCAAACTACATCCAGAACAGAAGCCAGGCTAGTTTTCTTGTGGGGAGTAGTCCTAGTAGGCCTCCTCTGAAGTGTTACTCCTCATTGAATGCCAGCTCCGCAGGGTGATGTCTGCAGGACTGGCAGAGAGGGTTGACACCTACATGGTGAAAAGGGAGACCTGCTGTAGAGGAGGAAGATGATTCTTCTCATATGGTTCTGTGTGCTGTTCCCTCCCTCCAGGAAATCCCATTCTGGGGAGATGAAGAGTGGCTTAATTTCAACTCTGACATCATGGGTGAAACCTTAGACAGAAGTGCTAAAGTGGAACTTCACAGCCCAGAAGAAAATTTTCCTTGTAAATGCAAAGGGGTTAAATAGCGCATACATATCTTGGGGCATAATTCCTCTATCATGTACGTCGGGGCAGGGTACCAGCTTACACCCCAGCTGTAGGAGATCAAGCTGGACAAACAGAGAAGACTTGGTTTCACAGACCTGGAGACCATTTCCTTTCTCTGGCAGTAGTTACCAGCCCTGTGGCTGCTCCTCAGCTGTAGCTCCACATCTCTCTTCCACGTGTTGGCCTTTGGAACGTGCCTTGCCGGGGCTCTACTCCATAAGGTGTGCCCTGCGGCTGTAGCTACACCTCCCATTTTACGCTGTGCTTGGCTCACCTACTGTTGCATTCAGCCTTTGAAATTGTTCAGCCAAACATCCTGCTCACTTTCTAATAAGTGGATAGCATCGCTCTTTACGTGGGTCTTCCTGCATGTGCTGTGTTTTGCTGTAGGTGAAGCCTTGTGTCAGCCGTTATTTTTCTGATGAGCTGGCTCAGCAAGTCCCAGACTCTGTATACTTACTTGAAATCCCTATGCTGCTCAGGGCCAGAGAAGCACAGGCGCTGGGGCTTTGCTGAGTGTCACTGATGTGGCAAGGCTGAGGCAGTGTAATTTCTGGTCCGAAGCAGCTGGGAGATTTTAGGCTTATCCACCCCTTGTTGAAGACAGTGTTTTGTATGTGCATGTATGTAATGTGATGCTTTATCATTGTGTACACACAAAAAGTGGGTTTTTTCCCCAGTTCTATGGCATCCTGTAGACCATATGACATTTCAGTGGCTCTTCAAGAACTTAAAAATGTTGCATATTTTCCTAAAAACCTATCCTCTGATTCTTGCTGTTCTCATGGGAACAGGATCATGACAGCATTCCAGGGGCTCATTGTATCGTGCAGCCGTTTTCCAATTCCTGCTCAAGTTGTAATTGTGCCATTTCTTTTTCCTGAGAGCACTTTTGGCACTGTTTACTGAAGGTGAACTTGCAAATATGTAATGCTTGAAAAAAAATTTGCCATTTACTGTATAGCAAATGCCTTGCTCAAAAGCATCTTAAAGCTTAACGTGTGGATGACATTGCATGACTAAAGGCCTTAGCTAGCTGACCTTTAGCATCTCTCTAAAAATAGATCCCTTTCAACGTTGGCTCTCTTTCAGCGGCAGGTGGGGTTGTGCAATGGGTCGTCTTTACCTCTGGCACTTTCTCAGTGAAGCATGTGAAAACTAGACAGGTTTTCACTGTCTATTGTACAGTAATATCCTGCATTTCTAAGTGGAAAGACTTCCCGTTCCCTTATACTTTGAAATGTCTTTAAATAAAAGAAATATTGAACACAAAGATCAATGCCTGTACAGTTTAAAGATACACACTATCTTTTGATGCCAGTTAATCTAAGTTTGAATTTATTGATTTGGTTCAGACTAATATTAACAAGAGCAGTTGAGAACTAATATTTTATAATCATCAGGGCTTATGGAATGTAATGATAGGATTGAGAGCCCTCATTTTGAATTAAGGCATGGATTAATTAATTAATTGACTGAAGTACAAGTTCAATCTGATGGAACTTGAACCAGAATTTCTTTTCTATTCTTTAAGTTGTACCTAACAGCACTGAAAAGAAACCAATAGATGTGTGAGACTTGGTTTTGTATCTAATAATAAAAAGTATCTAGTTCTTTTTATGGCTGTCTTTGGGGGGAGGAAAAAAAACCCCACAACAAAACAGCAGGAGTGCTATACTTGAAAAATGAAATAAACCTTCCGGTTTTAATTGTTGTGTAAACAGTGTATCAACAATGATGAGATAATTTGAAAGTGGGAGCTGCAATTGATGTTTCAGTGTAAGTGGAAAATTCATTCCAAACAAATGTAATCCCTTTTAATTCTTACTGAAAATGGCATTCTCACCTTGCGCCTTCCTCTGGTCAGATTTCAAGGCTTGAGCAGCTTTCGGACTGTTGGAGGGTTGGACTAGATGATCTCTAAAGGTCCCTTCCGACCCAAAGCGTTCTATGACTATCCCCATGTTACATTTTAAACTTAATGCGTATCTTATGAGAATTTCAGATATTACAAGAAAGGTATTTGCAGTATAGATTTATTGTGAGTCTCAGTGCCATAACTGCTGTTGCTGAGCACATAACAGTTATACTTAGTATTTTTCCAATTAATGCATGTAGTGTAAAAAACAAAACAAAAACAAAAACCACACACCAAAAAACCCCCAAATGAAAACAAAAAGATATTTTTAGGAAACTATACTTAAGTCTCACTGCAGGATTGTCTATGTTTATCAGTCTTGTTGGGGAATTTTGGAAAGCACTGTTAAACTGGGATTTAAGAGTCCATGGCTGCTGTTCACATTCTGTCTCAGCAGCTGGAGTTACTGTAATTGCAATTTCCATATTGTATCTATTCAGATTCAATTAGAAGTGTTTTATTGCATAGTGAAATATGAATAATTTTCTGTTTCTTAATGGTGCATACAGGAGTGGGCAGGTCTATTGTGGGCTATTTGAGAATGAAGCACGCTACTAGTTTTGATGCAAGGAGCTTCCTTGGGTCTATCTGTTTCTATATCATGTAAAGTAAAATATAGTTGGGTTATGAGATAAATCCTGCCAGACTGTATCAAGACACCTTCTGTCTTCTGCAGCTTTCAGGCCACGCTGAATGGCATGGCTGGTGGTGATCAGTTCGGGGATTTTGATCTCAAGTACTTGCTATGTGGCTTAATTTATTATTTTATTTCTTTATGTTCCAACATTGCATTTCTCTTCAAGCTGTAGTGAAAATGTTTCTCTGCCTTTACAGATCTGTCATTGCCATTTAGGTTTTCTGAGTTTTATTTGCACAGGGGAGATCCATGAAAGTCACTGGCCGTACCATTTATATCCCCAATTCAGAACTTACAGTACGGGTACACCCTGTGCTTTCATCAGCAACATAGGTCAGAGAGAAGAATTTTGCCATTGTAGCTTTCAGTCCTTAATTATGGTAGTACCTATTTAATGTAATTTTCTCTACCCTTTTATTGTTGTATTTGGCCTAATTCTGTTGCTTTTTGTGCACAGACTTATTGATTAGGTAGGACCACTGTCTGCCTGCCTGGAGGATCAATCTAATTATAAGAGCAAATTAATGAGAAACTAATTATAACCCTTCTGCTAGTGATACTCTGTGATACTTTCCATGTTCTCCTTGTATTGCATGGATTTCTGAGCATGACATGCTGAAACAGCCTTCCAGTAGGAATGGTGGAATCAAACTTTGTTCTTCAATGTGATACACTGATGCATGAAAATGAGACGAGGAAACACCAAGCAAAATCAAAGTGATAAATCACAGTAAAAAAGAAATCCCAGTGCAAAATCCCCGAGTGTTCTGATACAAAATTAACCCTTCTTATGATGTTTGTTTTCAAGTTATTCTTTTGGTCACATTTTAGAAGTATTTCAACTTTGCTAGTGATAACTTTTTTGAATATGGTTATTTCCTGTATAACAATACATTTATGGCATGTCATAAATATGCCTAAAATAATCAAGTTGCAAATATGGATTGGTCAGCTGGTGTCCTTCCTGAATGACCAGCATCTAATGCAGTCTGCTTTTTATACTGTGCAAGTCAGTGAGGCAAAGAAAGAAGCAGATGTCGTTAGAATAACTGTGTAGTAACAAATTCATGCAATTATATCACGCTGTGTTCACATTTCACTTTTGTCCAGAATCAGGTCAGTTTTGCATAAAAGTTTTTATATTGCCAAAACTTATTGTACATCTTCTAGCTTATTTTATTCTCCTTGGAAATACTGTTTTAGAATAAACTTGGTAAAGAGCTGAAACCAGATTAGACATGCAAATAGGGAAGATACATTTATAAAGAACATTTTAATTATACAAAAAAAAATTTGCAGCATTTGCTTATTCTGAAGTACTTTCCATTCAGAATGCTTTTTGTTCTATAAAATTGGTTGATGGTTTGACATCTTTCAAATAAACAGACGCCCATGCTTAAGTATTTCCCTCAAGCTGAAACAGAGCCAAGAGCTGCACCGTACAGCAGTGAAGTATGTCTCCCAGTCAAGAGTCTCCTATCCATACCTCCGGAGTTTTAAGTTTTAATTGTACACATTTTCTGTCAAGTTGCAATTCTCTCGTTTGTTATGTCCTCCAGGTAACGTAATAGAGAACAATCTGTGCACCGCATAAAATAGTTTGACGTGTTCGTTATCCCCTCTTCCTCGTACAGTAGCTGCAGTCAGGTTGGATGTTTTAGCAGATCTAAGCTGGTAGGCTTTTATGTTGTAGGTGCTTCAGGTTTATGATGAAGAACTATGCTTGTTGGATGATTTCTTCCCACTGTAAAGAGAGAGCATTAAAAGAGCATTTCAAAACTTTCGTAAGTAGCAAGTGACAGTTACCTCCACGTATGTGTGCTTGTGTTTCATCTCGGCCAGGCTTTGTTAGTCAAGAAGCAGTGGAAGGATCCAGAAAGAGCTTTCCTGATGTATTGCTGGTTTCCTTAGCTGATCTCAGTTTACTGACACTCCTCTCCATGAGTGAATGATTGCTTTTTTTTACTTCCAAGTCTTAAAATAACTACTGCTGCTAGAAGAGGTTTAATAAATAGAAATAAATTAATATGTAGCATTTATTAGCACAAGATGTGGATAGCTTCTGGCTAGTAAAACTGCTTTGTCAGGGAGAACATAAAAATGGAGCAGAATCACTCACCAGAAAAAACCTTAATGTTGCTAGTGGGTGATGAAGATTTCCCATGTGCACGCAGGAAGAACGCCGGCTGCGCTGCCCCCGCCGGGTTCAGCCCTGGGTGCTCCTGGCTGTTTTGGGAGAGGTTGACAGCAGTCACACTACTGAGCTGTCACCTGCATCCATGCCAGTGAGCATGTCCCCCCTGGAGAGCCTTGTCAGCCGCAAGTTTTCTACCGAAAATTATTTCCCCCTGCTCTTCTTGACCCTGCTCTGGGGGAACCACCTCCGGAGATAAAAGGTTTGTTGCTGTCTTCCTGGCCCACCCAGGTAAATGGCTTCTGGGCTGGCACTGCTGAGGAGGATGGCAGTGATACCGCTGCTGATGCTCATTTTTATTCTATGGACATTTGATGACTTGGGTGTTAGTTTGAAACTTAGTAAGCTGATTTCCTCCTGAAATAGGCCAGTTACAAGGAGGGCTGGGGCAGGAGAGCAGCCATCTCCAAGGTTTGCACAGATCAGTCTGCTGTTATTTTATGCTTACTCTCGCTCTCAGGTTTATACATTGTCCTTCATGCAGAAATCCAAGGTAGCTTGACAATTAGTTCCATATCACATGTAATTCCTAATAGTATAATTTAAAAAATCTTTACTCAAACAAATAACCTTTATGTCTGGATTTAGCACTCCGAATTGTTCCATTGTTTAATTGGCAAGATGTTTCTAAGCCAGAAAATTGACTTGACTCTTTCAGTGTTGTGATTTTAGGTGGCGTGATTTAGAGATAAGTAAGGCTCCTCAGGTGCCTGGAAGCTCAGGGGCAAGACTTACAGGTATGGGAGCAGGTCTGCAGAGTTGGGGTACGCCAGCTGGAGCCACCACAGGGAATACGCAGCGGACAGGAGAGCACACTGGTACAAATAAACCTGCAAAGAGTGCAGCTACTCGACTAGAGAATTAACAGTGGAGAGCATCGGCAAGCACAGTATTGCGCTGCTGCTGCTTCGGTGGATGCACGGGGTTTGCCCTGGTGGGCTTTTTTGCTGGCACAAAGTGTGATCCGCATTACAGACAAGTAGTGAAAAGGAAGCTAAGGAAAAACAATCTGTGTGTGAGTAGATATGCTTAAAATCTGGAAAATATTTTCCATTACATACTTCGCTGGTTCTTTGTTCCTTTTTTGACTAAGTGTTGAGCATTTCTACCCAGCCACTCTTCCCTCATTCATTTGCTTTTTTGTAATGTGTATACAATTGATTTTATTTTCATAAATGTTTTGAAGAGAGATTTTTCCTGTGTAGATGAGGTATATTCATGATGGATATATTTGTCTACATACTCTATATTGGACTGTAATTATTAGAAGGCAGAATGACATGTGAAAATTGCATATAAGGATAGCTGAAATGTCAGAAATCTAGATTACACCGTGGTCTCCTCTTCAGCAGGGGCTTACCTCAGTTATTTTTTAAATAAGGTGTCAGTGTACATAACTATTTAGGAACATATTTGTGGAATGGAAGAGGGTGGGCATCATGAGGTATGTCCTAACTTTGTGCCTCAAATGCAAATCTGGTTTTTGATGGTAGACCCAATGAGAATCTTGTGTTACAAGTTTCCATTTAGAAGGCTAGATAAAAACATAGATGCTTTTCTTTTTTAATATATTTTTGTATAGGACTTTAAAAATGTACATTAACTTATTCAATACTTGAATTAAGGATAAAGTGCTTTGTTTTATTTTTTTCATCTTAACATCTTTCATCATTATGCATTCCATAGATGATCAAAACAAAGGAGTGATTGCCATGGATGGGCAATCCTGCATAATAATGCAAGAAGATGTCACAGAAATTGAATATAGATAGACATGAGAAAGACAGTGTTTTTTAGTGAACTGACATGGAGAATTTACAGAACATCTCAGGGTCACAGAGTATTGTGAATAATTAAATGCGTGTCTACGCACAGAAATTATCTACATGGGAGACCACAATGGGTGAAGGAAATATTCCCTTCACACAACTGCAGAGCTGCCAGTGTTTTAGTTTCAGAAGTTTTCTCCTAGCCTCTGATAAATAGCTTATATCAAAAGCATTCATGCCTGCAGAGAAAAAAGCTGAAGAACCAGACAACTTTTACTTTTTTTTTTTTTTTTTTTTCCTGTTCCTATTTAAAGGTTTTCTATAACTGAGAGCAAGGGTAACATCCCAGGTCAGACAAACTTAAATTAAGCTACTCTTTGATTTTTCTGAAGAAATACTTTCACAGTGTCTCAGTGGCACAGTAGGTACAGTCTTGAACTGCTCAGTGTTTCAACCGTGGCAAGGCAGGGAAAGAGGAGGAGATGCTTTAGATGGAAAAATTTTATATCTTTTCAGGAGGTTTTTTTGAGAACGTTTGTCATTGGTCTGTTCTTGATAGTCTAGGGGTAGGCTGGTTTGGCAGGGCTGAGGTAGCAGAAGAGAGCAGAACTAATGCCAAACATGTTTCGGTGTGATGGTGGCCTCCTGATGGCTTCTCCTGAGCATCCCTGCTCACGTTCCAGGGCAGCATCACTGGGGCAGTTTTGACTCCTTCAGATGCTGCACTGATTTTGCCTCTGACAGGAGCTGCTTTGGCGGTTGCATGTGTAACTTTGTGACTTCATAGCAAGAATTCAGGACTTTAGTGGTTGGCTAGATTAAAGAAGTACTGATTATTTCAATTGTCCTACAGATTGTGCTTTTCTTTTGATTAGATGCTAATTGAACATGCTGTAAAGCTGAAAAGCTTCCGGGAACAGTGGGAGACATTTAATTGAGCAAGCCTTTTAAGTTGAGGTGGGATGCACCCAAAAGTTGTGGTGTACCAGGAGCCTCGAGATAAAAGCAGCTGTGCAGTGTTAGCATCTCCAGCAGGAGAGGAACATGAAATAGCAGTTCTGGTGTCTACCATACCTTCCTTCCAAAACCTGGCCCAGAAGAGGCATTTTTGCTCCAGGAGATCACTTTGGGGATATATGCGACCACAGATGACACTTTTGAATGCTTTATAACTATGCATCTTAGTCTGTTACTTTCATTAATATGGTACAAGCGAGGGTATAGCTGTGTGGTGTTTGTGGAGATGTGTTACCTTGAAGTATGATCTCCAGCTCCTGGGTCTCTGGCTGGCTACATGTGTGTGATGAAGAGCAAAGGAGAGAGAGGACGGTGCTGCTGCTGCTGCTCACTTCTGCTGGGGAGGGAGAGGGGGAATTTTTGCACTAATTGTCCGTAACTGCCTGAAAGTTGATGCTGAGGAGTATGTCTAGGTATGTCTGGTGCATTTCCATCAGTCTGCTTTTGTCAGAGCAATTTGCAAGTGAAGGGAAAAAAATTGCAAACTACAAGACGTTGACATAAAAATATATCATCCAATGAACAGCTTCATTTCCTAAATTGACTTTTAAATGGTAAGACACAACTATATGTATGGAGCTCAACAGTGCAGTTCCTGTTGATGGTAGAATTCAGCAAGCTGATCCCCAGCTGTAGATCTTGAGGAAAATATGTTTGCAAAGGATTCACAGAGGCATGAAAAACTATGCTAGGTTGGCTGAGGAAGAGGAAGGGAAAAAAGCTGAATACACTGCTTGCAGCGCTTTAGTGGGAGGAGTTCCTGTAGCACTGCAAGCTGGTGGTGGAGCTTCCTGCGCTCCTGTGGGAGGGAATCATGACAAATATTTTATATTAAGAAAGCGGAAATAATGACATATGTCGTGTGTGTACTTTTTGTCTGAGATGTGCATGACTGTAAAGAAACAGATGGCTCCTTTAATTCTAGTCATGGGCATGTGGCTCCTCCGTTTATGAGGCTTTTACTCCTGTACAGATATTTTTTATAAATTCTTTTTAAGAGGGAAGGAAGTGAAATTGCCTTACATCAACTCATTAAAAATTACCAGAAACAATAAAGATTATTAGGAAGTCTGTGTCCAGTGAACTACAAATATGTTGCCCAGAGCAGACTGAAAAAAACCCCACAAACAAAATGTAAATGCTAATTCCCAGAAGGATGTTTGTATCCTTGTGTTCATACGGGGAGCTAACGCAGTCCCGGCAGTTCTCCATCGCACCCTGCTGAGGTTCCTCTCCCATCTGCACATCTGAGCTCACACGCACCATTGCAGGGTGCAGTCCTGCACCCTGTAACCCATGCTGGTGCCCAGACATTTGCAGGACATGACAGCATGAGAATTGGGCCTGCCTGACTTAAACATATTCATGTTTTTTTGGGGTTTCCCACTCCAAAATTTTCCACTTGCTGCTTGAATGCATTCCTGAGCGTTTATTTTGCTTAAAGCGAGGTGGACGTGTGATTTGGACTGCAAGTTGGTCTTAGCTAATGCTGTTTTTCCCATGGAGTGAGTCTGCCCAGGAGTGATTAAATGGAGAGAAGGTGGAAGTCCATAGGCCAAGGTAGGAGATGTCGTGCCTTTTCTTCTCTTTCTGTGCTGGGGGGGTAAAACCCCCCAGACCGGGGTGATTCGGCTGTTCTGCCGGGCTGTTTGCTTTGTCCTCCGTGGTCCTGTTTTCCTTTGGCTTGTGCCTGCAGGGCTCTGCCTGCGTCTCTTCCTGACACTCCAGTTATTTCCTTAATGCCTAACTACCACAAGCGATGTGCTAGCACCAGTCCTTGCCCGGGGGTCACCTCAGCCCTTTTCTTTGCACCCCATAATGGTGTGCTGTAATCGTAAGATATTCCTTCTGTAAGTCCTTTAGCAGCTCTGTTGCTTTGAAGCAGTAACTCGATACAGAGACCAGTAAAAACCTGGTAATTACAGGCCTTTGTTCCACTTCTTAAACATACCATAAATATGTTTATTCTTTTGCTTTTAATACTTCTCTGTTGAAGAGAAGCCTTGGTTCAAACAAAATGTGTTTCCTTACTGTTCTAATGAATGTAACACTGTAATCAACCTCTTAATGAGTCTAATGGCACTCCATCCGTAACGTGTGATTCAGAGCAATGCTAATTTCTTCAATCTGACTGAAAAGTAAGGCAGATTGGAGTACATTCCTACAGCTAGAAACAGAATGCTGCCATGTTGGTTTAAGTGCCCTTCGGACAAGGTGAAGATATACCTACTTTACAATGTCAAATTTAAATAGATCCTAGCTTTTAATGCACAGGCTTGGTGGCCTGCTGATGATTTTGAAGGCATGGTAGTAGTATTGCACGTGGTCTGCTGGGGTTTTGAACACTCTGTTCCATTTTTCCAAGACTCTTCTTCACTGTCAGGGATGGGCGTAGGTGGGGAAAATTCCTCTTAGAGTCAGGAATTGAATGCTTTTCTGTACAGTAGTTTGGAAACTGGTTGGCTTGTGTCTAACCTGTTTTTATAAATACATCCTAACTGCTATCAATTCTTCGCCATCATGAATTTTAGCCTTATACTTAATTATGCTGATACTTTCTAAATGCTATGGGAAGTGATGATGGTATCGAAATTAAGAGTGTTAAAATGGAGAGAGGAAGGTGGAAAGAGGAAATTGTCCCTTTGAATTGTTTCATTTAAGAAGTGAACTTCTTCCACATTTGGAAGGTAGAGTTCAGTGTTCAATGGCATGGAGGAGAGGGAAAGAACATCCAGTGGGGAGCTGGAATATTTGGGAACTGCTGTTACAGGTTTATTCCACTTCCCTGAAGATGAAATAGGACAGATGCATGAGGCAAAAAATAGCAGTGATGGAAAATGCACATTCTCTCCATCAGGCTGATTCCTGCAGTAGCGCTCCTGGACAAGTAAGGGCACAGCAAATGGGTCTATCCATCACCTCAGTGCATGGTTAAATGTGTACTTTTTGGGGCTCCTTGGGCATTGTGAGAGGTAACTCATTGGTAAAATTCAAAGCCTGGAGCACTAAAATACCCTTGACTCTTATTCTGCTTGCTCATTTCCAAATTACTCCAGAGACTGGGAGGCGTTCTTCATTTGTTTCACTGAAGCAAGGCCAAAGGTTTACTAAGATAATGTACAATAGTATATCTTCACTCCTCCTCTTGATTTATTTCTTTCCGTGTTTTAATGCTTAGCAACTCTGTGTATACAGAAAGAAAGCAGAAACTGTTAACTAACCTAAATTATATGGATTTTCTTGTCCAGAGAGAAAGTTGAAGGAAAATGGAACTAACATGGTCACAATTTTAATGGGCATGAACAGGAAAATCTTTAGAAATGAAAACTGAAATTTAGCAGCAAATAGGAGCAACTTTAAAAAAAAAAAATTAAAGTAAAAACTAATCACCTTGATAACAGAGCATTTATTAAAGGGAAGGTGGATTTTGAAAAGAACGTAAGCTGCATTGTTTCAGAGCTTGTATCTGATGCCATGAATTCACGTCTGGTGCAGTAGTACAGCAAATATTTGGTAGTCTCCCAGACAATGCAGCTTAATTGTAAGGAGTAATTTTGAGAGTATTATCTGGAGATGCTTGTGAAGTTTTGAGGCCTTTGCTCCTTCTGATCTGTAGTGCTGTCCGTGCTGACCTCAAGGATCAGAAAGAAATCTCTCAGAAGCAGCTGAGGATTTTTCTGGTTGAGAATTTCCTTGCGCTGTTTCCTGCTGTCGCCACCACCTCGGTTCCTTCTGATGTTCACCTGGAGACCCCAAAGCATCAGAAAAACTTGTTCAGAGTGTCGTAAATTGAAAAAACCTGTGGACTGGCATGTGCTGAGGAAAAGATTGATGAAAAGCTGCAGAAAACCTCCAAGAGCCAAGGAAATGACAGGTGAATGAGGAGAGATTATGAACTTGGAAAGCGTTGAATAATTGTCAGTCCACCCGTGTGTTTATGTGCCTGTTACAGAGAATTTGAGCTCAAGAAGGAGACTATTTGAAGCACTTGAAGATGCATCCACTGGGAGTTACCCAAGCATCCCTCAGTTGAAAATAGCTGGAGGCAGGGATATATCAAAGGGCGGTGTTGTACAAGGCTGCTAGCCCCTGTTCCCAGGCATCAGCCTGCAGCTGGTGCTGGAGCACTGGGCTGGGCTGGCCCTTGTTCTGAAACAGTACCACCGCTCCTACACAAAATGCCATCTTTCCATCTCAAAGGCTCTTTTGGGACAATTTATCTGAGTTTTATTAAACCTATTCCGTTACAGCAATAGGCATCAAGATTATAAAGATAGTGTTATAATACAAGTGGTTGGGAGGAGCAAAGATTCAGTAGCCTTCCACCATCTGCTGTCACAGAAAAGCTCGTGGCTTTGGCATAGTGGCCCATGACAGAGTGAGAGGAGGCACGGTCCATCTTCTGCGTGCGGCAGCACAGGGAGGCAAGGCATGACTAGAGGATGCATGGCAACAAGCATAACGAAAAGACGACTGAAAGGTTTCACAAAATATCTGACAGCATTAGACTACATGTTTTGGGATCCTTTGCGAAGGGGACGTGAAACTTTAAAGAATTTCTCGGTGTGATGATGGTAAAAGGGATGTGAGCCACTCAGACCTCCTATGCAGGTGGCTCTGCAGAAGTGTGTAAATACTCTCTAAAACCGCACTGCATCACTTTATTCTCTTGTAATATGGTAGTTACTAAGGAACATATTAACTATTCACATTATGGTAGCAAAATAAGAAAGAGATATTAATTATTTAGCAGGTTACTCAGGAGGCTTTCTAAATAAGAACTGAGGAAGAATTTTAAAAGTGTTTTCAGAAATAAAGATACTGGGTGAAATTCTCCTTAGTTATCTCTGAGCAGTCCCTTTGAAACCCAATCACTTTCTATGAATACATGAAAGGATCTATCTTGGGTAGTGAAGGAAAGCAAAGATGAAGCTGATGTACAGCCTTTCTGTAAGACAGAGACTGGCCAGCCCACAGGGAGGATATAGCGTATGTTGTCACTTTTAGCTAAAGTGAGTTGCCTTTAGTTCGAGCGAGAGGCCTGTGTTTTGGGGGCAGAAAGCTTCTGGTTCTAGTCCTAAATTCCTCTGTGTGCATGCCAGGTGCTTCTCCCAGCATTCTCCCAGTCCTAAATTCCTCTGTGTGCATCCCAGGTGGCTTAGTTACGTGAGACGTAGTGGCTTGAAATTAAAATAAACAAATAAATGAAATCTGTTCAACGAACTTTTTCATCTAATGTGAACTCTGACTTAAATTCGTAGGGAGGTATGTAATGAGGGCATCAGCTTGCTGCAAGCCTGCAATGTTGTCGGCGCAGTTACAGCATTATTAAATGTTGAGTGTGAACCTCAGTTTCAACAAACAGGTTTTTGTTTAGGAAACAGCAGATACGCACATAGATTTCCTCCCCACCCCCAAATCTTAGGCAGTTGATTTCACTATGTAGTAGAGGGTCAAAAGTCCGCTGCCCTTCTCTTTCCCTTTTGTTAGATGAGTAACTTAGCACTTTTTTTTTAAAGTATGCTAAGAGAATACAAGCTGCTTTGTGTTAAGCTATTTAATTTCTCTGATGGAGGTCTCAGAATTAGTCTTGCTCAAGGATTTTGTGCTTCACCTCCAGCTACTGAAATGGGTTGATCTAGTTCAAGGGCTGGGCTTAATTATTCCAAACTTGATGACTGCAACACCTGTAAAGGTCCCTGCTTAAAGGCTAAGTGCTGCCTGGATTGTCTTTGTACCTTCTCTTAGTGTCCTTTCCGTTTTATTAAGCACAGAAAGATTTTTCTCCCTACTTCTGGGCAAGAGCCCTCTTTCCAGAGCTCGTTTTTATACTGACAGATAGCATGGGCTGCGCACCAAGGTCACAGGTTGGTTCTTATTTTTTCAACTGTGGCACACTCATAATTTGTCTTTTCTGTATTTTCTTTCCTGGACTCTTAAACCACCTTTTCCACCAAATATGAGGGAGTTTATCAGTTTTATCTGTGGACTTATGTCCTGCATGACTATCTTCACACTACTGTCTGTATTGTTGTCTGAATGTCCCTTCTTATCTAGTGAAATAACCTTCTTCTGGATGAAAACAGAGACTCAAAATGTTATAATATTCTGGCATTTGAATGGATTTTAAGACCTGCGCAAATCAAGGTTTTCCATTTTGCTGTTTCTCTGAAGTTTTCCTGAGACAGAAGAGGCATTTGGCACAGCAGGTCATCTCTGATGGTGTCTGAAAACAAGGCTGCAGTCATAGGAATATAGATGGTAGCTGCTCTAATGAGTGCAGCTTACATCAAATTGCTTTAATGAGTCAGTGCAGTTGTGTTAGCCTTATTACATTTCTGAATTAATGGCTTGGAAGGAAGTTTGTTAGCCTGCATTACTTGAAACCAAATCAAACCACAGGCTGCCATATTGTACAATGACATGAAATAGCAGAATTTGAATTTAAATTTGCCTCAGACTGTGTGTGATCCTTTCAATTAATAAAACAACCACGTAGCAACAGATCAGTGTTAAAATAACAATCCCAACCGTTAGGGTGCCAGTTCTGAACGTATAACTGCGGGTGGCCGTTTCAGATCAACAGTGTCTCTCTTTTAATTTTAATGGCAGCGAGCTAAAGCTCCTTTACGAACGCAGCCCTGCCTGTGGTCATATCAAGCATCCTGTCCCTCCTCTGTGTGTCAGGAGCCCTGCGCATGGTACCCGTGCGGGACTGCCAGGCTGAAGCCAGTCTGCCCTCAAGGGAAAAAAGCATGTTCTGATTGCACACGTGGCCACTTACCAACTTGGTCTTTATCTTGGTGTGATATGGTGCAAGGTTGGGATAGTCGCCTTCCATCACAACAGCCTTATATTTAGTTGATCAAGTGTCAGCTAGCACAGAGTTCATCTTTTGCCCAGTCAAGGCAAAACCTGCAACAATTCAACAATGGAAGCTCTTAATATTTTAAATTTTTTTTAAGTTTAGTTTAGTGTGGGGTTTTTTGGTTTTGTTTAGTTGTGGTGTGAAGAGTCAATATAGGGAACTGTCCTTTCTCGATTCTTTCATTTCTGGCTTACCTAGGATAGTTTCCTCTTGACTATATGTAATGGCATAGTTTTCACTGGCTGTTATTAAAAATACCGTGTGATACTAGAAATAGAATATAATGACTTGCAATGGGGAAATAGGAGAAAAGGTGAGAAATGACAAAATGCAGTAGTAGTTCTGAGAATGCAGTGCAAACTGAACAAATTGTGGAGGTTAACTGGAGGGTGCCTCTTTGTGAAGCTGAATGGACATCCTGAGAATGACAGTGAGCAAAAGGTATTTTTGTTAATAGTATTGACCCTGAGGCATTACAATTGTTTAACAACCTACAGTTAGTGGGAAAACCAAGCTGTTACCTCACTATACATTGAGATTTAAAGAACAGAATCACTGCTGAAGTGACTGGAGTGTTTAAAAGCATCAATTAAAAAAAAAATTAAAGAAACTTCTCAACCATTAAGAGACGCTTTGATGCTCTTGAATCAGATGTGATTTTGGAGGGCATGTGGGGTCCCTAATTTGAAGTGAGATCATAATGAATATCAGAGACTCAAAACTGAGAAGGTTAGCAGAAAATCCTCACTTAATGTTAAAAAATAAAAGGCAATTTAATTTACTGCCAAGCAGAGTCTCCTTAAATCAGTCTACAAGTTTTAGTGGGGAAACCAAGGCAGTGCTGCAGTGGACGAGCTTGCAGCACCCAGCTCCAAGGAAAGCAGAAATCCAAACTGCATTTGCAGAGTATGAACCGAGCCACTTCACACTGAGTCACAAATTCACTTACGCAAAACCTTTAGGACCATGTCTTACCCAGATGAGTAAAAGCACTCTTTTATGTGGGGGTAGCTAGTACATGGGTACCACAGAGAGCTGAGGTTATACTACAGGCTGCGAAGAGAAACCTCTGAGGCAAGGCACGTGTGGAGTAGCTGGTGGGAAGATGGTTCCTCTGGGTGAGGGTGTGTGAGGGACTGCCTGACTGCTCTGGGAAATCATTCTGAAATAGTTTTGCAAAGTAGAATGTCAGGTTTGGATTTGCAGGCATCACACAGGAGGACGTACTGGAAGACTTTAACAGATGGGAAAATACTTTGCAAGAGAATCAAAACTAAAAGCTATACGCAGAGATGGAGAAGGGAAATCTGCATTTCTACCAGCTACATAAAGCAAGTAACATGAAAGCGTGAAACACCATCAAAGGGTTTAATAATCAAAGGGCAAGATGGGGGGAAAAAAAGAATAATAATGTGACCAAAAAACTAAATCAACAATTTTGCATGTGGAAATGAATCATGAAACTTTAGAGTCATTTAGGTTCAAATTAGCAAAGATTAGTTTGTGTATACTGGAAAAATTGCCTATGAATTCTTGGTTACCATTGCTATTATTGAATAGCTTTGTTGGAAAATACAACTGCAAAGTCTGTAATCTTACATGTAAATCAATATTTGCTAGACATGATATATTGACTGAAAATGACAGATAATGAATCACAATTTGATTGTTTGGGATTTACACTTTTTTGCAAGAGGACATGATTTAAAGTGCATAACTTTGAGCCTGCAGTTTAATGATCTTATGGAAAAGAATGCTATAGAAGGTGGAGAAACAGATTCAGATTTCTATCTACTGACTTTCAGGGCAGCACCATTGATACTGGAATCGTTGCTAGCTGAAATTATATTTGAGACATCTCTTCCACTGCTCCTGGAAGAGAAGGATAGGAAATGTGAGAAATTGTACAGGTTTTGAAAGAGTGCATGTGAAGGTGATAGAGTAGATGACGCAGCACCAAAGGAAAGGCACCGCAAAGATGTACAAGACTAATGCAGAGATTGAGGTATGTGTGGATATATGCATACCAGAGTACATATATGAACTTTTACATACAAATTTTTAATTGGAAATATACTTGTCTGTTTGGGGCTCTGGTGCCATCCCAACAGTATGGTGTGCCATCCCAACAGTATTCAGGTTAAGTTAGTTTTGTAAGTTCAATCATGTCATTAATATTTGAAGAGGGGAGACATGCAGATTTCTCTCTTTATCTCAAGGTCTTTGGTCTCATGTTTGTTAGCTGATATGTTGTATTAAAGATTCAACTTAGATGTAAAATGTAACACGAGCTTCTCAACTCCAGGAGTATTGTGAACATCCGAACCCAAAGAGCCTTCCTGGGTTATTCCATCCTTGCCACCCTTGAATATTAGCAAAGATATTTCCCCCGCTGATACACTATCTGATATTGTCGCTGCATATGACGCAATCTCTTGTAGGGCCAGAGAGAACAACTGGTCACTGTAACATAAGTTTTCATAAAAACCTCTTTACATCTTGACAGACTATCATATCTGCCCTTACATGAGCTGTCTTACTTGATAACACGTAGGAGAGGGAGGGAGAAGTAGCGGTCCTGGAGTGGCAGCAAATTACCCAGGTGAAAGAAATGGGTATTAAAACAGATCAGAAGGACACAAGTTGGTTTGCACTCTGGGAGCACAGGCCAGGCCTGTTACATTAGGTGGAAAGATTTCTACTGCTTTTGCAGGGAGCTGACATAGATTCACAGCTGTTCAAAAAATGTTTCCTCTCTTTTGCTCTCTCTTCCTCTGCCTCTTGTTCTGCTCCAGAACACCCTAGGTTTGCAACTAAGCAAATGCTTTGTGGCTAGTGCCTGTTTTCTTGGAAAGACTTCAATTAGAAAAAAAAATACAATTCGAAAACAGGAGGAATCTCGGACTGGAAACTTTGCTTTTCTGTAGCAAAAGTTTGCTTTGAATGTTTTCATTCATCTTCTGTCAGGTGCTTTCTCCCACTTATGTCCTTTCTGACAAGTCCTGTGTCAGATGCAGAGAACAAAAGTGAAAGGAGAAAAAACAAACAAGAAAATGCATAGGTGTCAGAGTGCCAAGGACAGCAGTAGAAGCCTGCAAGTTTTAATTTTACTGCGATGTGAGAGAACTGAAAACCAATTTAAGGAAGAGCACGTGGGTGCAAGGCTTGCTCTGCCTCGCTTGCTGCCAGGCTGTGTTTCCAGGGGGGCAGCCCATGGAGCGGGGCTGGAGGTGGGGAGAAGATGGTGGCAGTGCTCCTCGGGGTGGGGGAGGAAACTCTGCATCCCACATAGAGGCAGCTGAGAGGATGGGTGCTGGAAGGTCAACTTTGGAGCCAGAATAAGGGCAGAGGTAGCTGGGCTTGGTTGTTTGTCTGAAGCAGACTGAAAGAATGAACAGCCACCAAAACCCTGAAGGTAACTTGTGTTGCTCGTTCCTTCTGTGGCTGGTGAGGGGGGTATTCAAAACAGGACCAAACTCTCATTTCTTATGCATTACCAATCACCTACTGAACAATAATTTTCTGTCAGTAACAACCTAGATTCACACTAGGATCTGCATCAATTCCCAGAGCTGTCACTTCTTTCTCTTAATAATTTATTTGCTTCTGTAATTGCTTTGCAGGGTTTTCATGACACCCAGAGAGTCTTAACATCTGAGCTATACCATGGGTTGTGTTGCATGCTGAGACTTGCTGATAGTTATTAAAACTTGCCATTCACCTGGGTGGTCAAACTATGTAAAAAACCGTAGGCAAATATACTTGGGAAACAGATTACCAGTCTGTTCCCGGCTGTGCAATGGGCCAGTTGCAGCTAATTAGTATTTTCATGATCTCGATTTTAATTGTGAAATTGTTGGCACATGACAAGGAGTAGATCTGAGCACAGTGAGAAAGAAACATCCTCCCTATTGGGTTACGCCTCAAGTAGTTGGATCAAAGGTATCTGCATTTAAACTATGTAGTGTGCTGCATACCAGATCCACAGTCCTCTGATAATTTAGACTTGATCACAGCTTCCCTTCCAGACTGTGTGTGTTGGTTTCATTGCCTTGCAATGAGGAGGCTGAATGGTACATGCTTAGTCTCGTGAGCCCAGGGAACCATCAGGGAGTCCCAAGGATTCAGTGTAGCCATCAACTTCCTTCCCATGGCACTACACAGCGGGAATGTAGTGGGATGGGAGGAGGGACTGGCTGTGGTATATTTGAAGAGCAAAATGGGTGGTGAATCATCTTTTAGGACTATTTCTGTCCAGTAAGTGCTTGCAGAGGTTTCCAAGCTCTTGTAAGAGTATACTGCTCAAACATTTCAAATCAGTGCTCCACCACTTCCCCTCTAACATTTTGTCACCTTTCACTAGACTCCCCGTAGGTACATCTATATGCATCTCTGCTCTCTGACTTGCAGCAAGCCTTTGCACTTCATTGTGCTTATGCAACACATATTTGTTCTGCCTGCCTCTCTCAGAAAAAAAGTCGTCACCCTAAAATCTAGCATGATTTGGAAGGTTGCTTTTCTTCCATTCCCTTCAGCTCAGAGTAATGGGGGGGGTGTTTAGTGATAGGGTTGCTGGGGAGAATAGCAGTTTTGGGAGAGACAGACAAAGTGTAGGCAGAACTCCTGTCCTCTTGTGCCACCCTTCCCTCAATACCTCCTGTCTTCTGGCAGCATGCACCCATATGTGGGGAGGGTGGAGGTGGGCCCTCCTTTGATAACCGGTTGAAAGCAGTTCCCTGAGGAGATGCTCCCTGTGTAACCTGAAAGTAGCTGAGAACCAGGCCAAGAAAATTTCCTAACACAGATGTCATCTGTGAATGTGGCTGTCTCAGGGGTGGGAGGCTCTTTTAAAATGGCATTTAATGTAAATGAGGTGACCTGTCATGGTTAGAATAACCAGCCGTGCACGCTGGAATGATTTGAAAGGAAAAAAGTTTAAGTAACTTCATCAAAACTGGTTTTTATTTAGACTTGTCTAGAGGATGGATATAGGGTTACTGTTGTCTGGTTTCATTCTTGTTATTTTTGTATTTTAAAAATAATAAAATTGTTTCATCTTTGCAGGGCCAAATATTTTAACTGAGATAATGAGAGAAGAAATGGAGATAACAAGCTACACTGTAGTTCGAGGAGAAGTCCCTATATAGCACAAGGGATTGTTTCCATGGGACTGTAGCATCTCAGTAGGACTTCCTGGACACCCTATTGTCGTGTAATATATACAAACCTGAGCAGCTACAGAGCTACTTACATATGCTATGTATAAACTGGAAAGTTTGTCTTTGCGGTTTGTGTGCCCTTGGTGTCTGATAGTTTTGCCTCTTCCTTTGCTGATTTGCTTGCCTTTATTATTTTTCAGCTTTTCTTGAAGAGTGTTTCCCACTTGTCATTCAAGATAATCCTAAATACAGCTTTCTACTACGTGCTGATCTGTACTGAAAGGTTTTGAATTGATTTTATTGAATATATTGCAAATGAGAAGCTATCCTACCATGAAAGTTTATACATGGAGCTTCCCTGCTTTTGGAGTCCTTTTATAAATTTAAAAAGGGCTGGTGATGTTCTACAGTTTCAAATGTTAAAAGTACAAAGCAAAATATAAAATACAGTAAGATATGTATACCAAAATAATTTTTACACTGTCCATACTCTGGTCACTCCAGTGTTCTTTCCCTGACATTAGTGACACAGCAAGGACACATTTGAAATCTTTTCTAATACAACTTGTCAAACACAAACTGCTTCACGTGTATGTGTGCATTTGCTTGTACAAGTCTGTGAACATTTGGTGGTGGTTGTTGCTGGTGAAAAGTCTCAAGATTCAAATAATAACCTCTTTCAAGTAAAAGGCAAGCGCATAAACCCCTCTTCTATTCACAAGTTATTGTTCAGGTGCCTACAGTGCAACCGTGTGTTAGAACCAAGATTAATCCACCGTGTCTGCATTGTCTTCAAAGAAGACTGGAAGATCTGACCATATTCTTAGTCCTGATGTTTTTCTTTGTTACATAGCTATAGTGTTAGGAGATACCTATCTATCTATCTATCTAAAAAAATATGTATATATAAATATGTTTACGGATATGACTATGTCTCTGTGTGTACCTTTTGCAGGAGAAGTCTGCATGTTTTAGTACTTGGCTGTGTTGGTGCATCAGTGTTTCACAGTAAAGGTCCCCCCATCAATTGCATGCTGTGCATAATTCACACTTTACAGTGAGCGTATTCACTGGTCTAAGCCAAATGGACAAGGTAGAAGACAACAGAGCAGAGCTTATGAAGTTGTATCACAGAGAAGGACTAGAAGCTGCAAAGGCTAGATTGCTCTGCTGTCATTCTTTGCTGAATGATGAAGAGACTATGAAAAATGACTGGCACATTTTTCAAACATATTTCACATCTTCATCTTCACAACTGTAGAGCTTTGGACTTAAATCCCCTTGGACTGAAGGAGGAGGACTGGAGTAACAATTAAATGTATGCTTCCAAGGGTAGATTTTGGACCTTTTCCTTTAGCCAACATGAGTTGACAAGGTTGTAATTAAATTGGTGAATATAGACCACTAGTACTGTGCAGAGCTCAAATTAACCTCTAGAATATTGCACTGAAAACTTGAGGAGATTAAAACATATTGTTTATAGAAATCCCTGTGGTAGGCAGGCGGTACAGCAGTCTGCTCTTCCTGCAGAAGCTGCTAGTTAAGTGTCAGAACAAGGCAAATGTTGTGAGAGTCTGTTATGTTACAGGATCCATAGTACAGGACAAAAATGTTGGTCCCAAAATAAAGCAGGAGTAGGGAGAAGGACTCTTTCAAGGGAAACAGTTGTGACTATAGTACAGAAGGACTGGTGAGAAGTCTGGAGTTTTGCATTATTTAGGTAGCTCTGGCAAAAAGAAACTGGTTTTCAGCATCATCTTGCTCTTCGCCAAAACCTGCTGCTGCCACTTCTGTTCTCTGCTGTCCCCGTGGTCCTCCTGGGTTTCTGCAGGGACGTGACCACCAAAGGGTGGGAATGGCATAGCCAGGCAGGGAGTGGAGGTGGGCTGGGGGGCTGTTACCTTGGCTTCAGTCAATTCAGATTGAATTTCATCTGCTGTGGTAGCATTTACAAGATAAACATAACCTTTCAGTAAACAGGCTATAGCTGGTCAAATAATAGCTGGCTGCTGTCTGTAGCACTGCTTGTCTGCTAGCCTAAGTTGCCTGATGTGTTTTAACAGGAGCGCTTTTGTCTGTTAGTTGGTTGCTGTACAGTCTTTACGTAACCGTATTGGAACAGAGCTTATGTTTGCCAAAGAGTACGTGTGTCTCTTGCAGAAACTCTTGTAGTATCACCTTATGTATCTTTTATGTATTGGCGTTTGTTGTTTTTGATACTTTTGCTGTGAAGGGAATGGAAGTGTTGGATTCAAGAAACATTTTATAGTTTCAGCAGGATTATTTTCTGTGACATTTTTTCATTTGTTCTCAGCCAGGGCCCATTTCTGAGTTTCTTAGGAAATAACGTTGGGGAAAAAAATGCATTTTCGTAGTCTCATAGCTCCAAACTTTGTGAAGAGTACTACTTGCATTCCCGTTAGGACAGGTTGAGGGAGCTTCTCCATGATATAGTGCAAGTCATTAGAAAACAGTAGCTTAAAAATCAATTCAAGGAAAACATCCTTCCTTGGAAAAAAAAATCCCCTGGTGAACATTAGTTAAAATATTTACACTAAGTCATCTGTGTCGAGCAATCACTTACAGCTTAATGTTATTCTGGAATTCAGAAAGCCTCCTTGCTCTTGTGTATTCCACTGAAGGTGGCACATCTGTTGGAAATCTTCCATGATTTGTGAGCATTTACATCAGCATCTGGCAAGAAAAAGTTAGTTGTGAAAGCAAGGAGGAATCTGCTTTCAGAAAGGTTCATCTGGTGGCATTTTGCAGCATCAAATGGCCCATCTCAAAAGAAAAGTAGCACCTTGATCTGACTGATTTGATCAGCATAATTTGATCTGTGACTGCAGAACGTTTAATCTATAATTTAAAAAGCAGGACTTAATCAGTGTGGAGTGGGGGAAGTGCTGTAGGTTTGTGCTGATCCAGTAGGCAGTGACACATGCTATGGAGGCATTTTTTCGGATCTGAGGATTCAATCCACCTGGAGATGCTTCTCCAGACTCAGTCCCCTTGCAAACCCTTTGTGTCCTGGGCCTCCTGCCTCTGCTGCCTTGGGCTCCAGTCAGCTGTGACATCTCGCTGCTTCTTGATGGGGATGCAGAAGAAGATGGAGCTGCTTCGTGCTTTGGCCACTCCTGGTGGAGATCCAGGAGGGAAGGAGGATTGTCCAGCAAAAGTAATTGCAGTGAATTGTTTCAGGGAAAGCTTGCTGGCAGCTTGACTAGAAGTTCTTGTTGCTGCCATAATTAAATAAATAAGCAAGCAATTAAATCGAAACTGTGGCAGCCTCAGAAGCGAAATGGTCCCCTGCCTCCCTCCCTCCTCCCCCTCTCTGTCGCTGGCGGCAGAGCAGCGCTGCAAGCTGGCTGCGTTTCACATGAGATGTGGCTAAATTTCTCAAGAAAAAAATATCCAGAGGGACAAGACGCGATGCTCTCATTTCTGACATCTTAAGCTTGTCACAGACGCCGAGCCTGTTTCACCCAATGTGATTATCTCTCCCTCCGTCAAGGAGGCAGATGCCTCAGCTAGGAAAATATCGTCCCCAGCCTGTCATCTGGATTCTATAAATGGAAATAGGCCTTTGCAAAGCCAAAAATTATATTTAGTTGCAACTATGGGGGGAGGGAAAAAAAAAAAAGAAAAAGAATAAATAAAGTCCAAACCCTTCAGAATTGCAACAGGAACAGCAAAGCACTTAGGTTAGCCCTAATCATCTGCAAATGTTGATGCATTCATTAAATGTAGACTGCATAAATAAAAGTTATTCTTCTGTTACTCCTTTTATCTCTACCTAAAGCATTCACTTGCCAGTCAGGTTTCTGTGTACAAGCCATAAATATTCAGCTTTTTCTGGAATAGTTTTTACCCAGTATTTGCTCATTTTCATCTAAACTCTCCATATGCCAGCAGCAGCAACAGCAAAACACTGTGAGCTGGAGGTGTGCATTTAGGTGATTTAGCCTTGGATAGCCTGCAAAAGCCTTATCTGACCATGACTTATTAGCCCTGTGATAAAGAGTGAGCCAAAAATAAAATTAAAATCTTGCTGGTTTAGGCATGAAGGAAATTTAAACATTGTCCATGCTGTGGGAACAACTCTTATGTGTCGTGTTACTGCTCTGTGGGATAGGCATGAGTGGCTGTGAGAGATTAGTTATTAAGGATCAGGTTTTAATAGCTTTCTGTGTGTAGTGCTGACTAAGCAGACTGAACTGCCAGTGTTTTAAAGGCCATTCAGGAGAAATCAGGGAGACATTTTACAGAGTGTTTCACTAAACATAAAGTTGGGTCAGCCAAAAACTGTGGACTTGTCTAATTATTTCAACTTGGGGGAAAAAGTGTCCTTTTGAATTTTTACTTTTATAGAAAGTGACAAAATTGTTCTTGGGCAACTCTCACCCCCCATTTTCTTGTTGCTTCAGTTTCTTCATGGCAAACAAATGGAAAAGAATAAGTCTGTGCAGTGCTGTAGGAATGCACGCAGAGCAGAGTCTGCCTGCAGCAAGGCGATTCCCACAGCAGCATACCTGAGATGGAGAAGTATGAGCAAAGGGAGTGTGGGGAAAGTAAGGGTACTCTTTAGTCCTTTCAAGTTGGATCGGAGCAGGATGGGTAATAGAAACATTTAAAGTCTTCTCTTGACTTTATGCTGGAGCATCCATGTTGAATCCCTGGAAGGGGCGGGCTGCGCAGACTCTTCATGCTGGTCAGTCTGGCACCGTAGGGCGCCCAGCTCACAACTGTTCTGCACCAAAGGTGTCTGGCCTTTTTTGTGGTTGTAACCAGTTAGATAGATTTCCTTAACTTACATGTGGGCTTTGAGATAAAATTTAAGTCCTGTTGCCTCTCATGGGACTGTGAAAACCCAACCAAAGCTTACAGTGAAGTAGGATTTTGTTTGTTGCTGTTGCTCATTAGGTATGTGTCCTCAGTGGGATGGGGGGTGATTGCCAGAAGGAGGTGAGCAATTAAGTGTGTGTTTTCTATGGGCATGGAAACCTGTGCAACGGCAGAGAGAAGAGCACAGCAATGGGCACTTGCTGTAGCCTTTGCAAATGTCAGTCCAGCCTATTCAGATGTATCCAGGAGTCTGTGCAGAGGTCTCCATTATCGGAGGGTTCTTTGAGAGCACAGATGAATTAATTGCAAAAGGCTTGATGACATCGCATCAAAGCATAATTACATTTGCTGCCTTTTCCAGGAGGGAGGAATGTGGAGATGCAATTAGTGATGACCCACACTTCATATTTTGCCCTACCTGTACTAAAAACACGTGGAGATCATTGGTGGTCAGGACCCTGCTTTTTAATTCTCATCCTGAAGATGTGTGCTGTTGCTTTTGAGGCTCTTTACGTTGCTGGCTTCTAGAGTGGGTGTGTTGCTGCCAGCACTGAGGATAAATTGTGTGTGTCATTCTACCAGACTCTCACCCCCTCTCCCAATTAATGAGATTATGGTCACAGATCCATGCAGACCTTTCTGGCTTTGCCCTGTGCAGAAGAGGGAGAAAACCTTCCCTATGGTCCCTTTGCTCTACTGACCTTGCCCTTGGGGAGGAGATGATATGATCAAGGGCTGTATTGCTTCTCCCTGGGCACTGGCTCTGCCCACGCTGGGTTTGCAGAGCCGGTGCAGAGGATGCAGAGCCGGGGTGGACTCTAGGACTGCAGGAGCTGCCAGGCATACCGGTGGCTCTAGTCTCCTGGAGCTCCTGGGCAGGCTTATGGGTTGCTTCTTGGATCTCTGAAACACTAACTAGGTCTGCGGGAAATAGCCTGTGAACCCCCACGAAGAAATTCATGGGGAAGTTGACTCTGGAAAGTTTTACTGAAGACTTGTCTGAGAATGCTGTTGTACTGCCACAGGTTCCTTAGCAGATACCTGTGTGTTTGCTTTTCTCCTCCCTCCTTCCCTTCCTCTGTCCTTCCCACCGCTGTGATTGCCTGGCCTTCAGTGGAATTTGGTTGCTGTTCGTTACTTCACTTCTCTACCCAGAGGCTGTCACTTTTATTTATTTTAGTATTCTAATTTCTATTTTAGGATCAAAAAGAAAATAACATTGACCAAAAAGAATTAAAGGCAATAACTTTTTCAGAGAATTAAGCCTTTGAAAATTAATTTTTTTGTTCAGTTTAATTTCATGGATGCACAATTTCTATTACACATAGGCCAATTGGGTTGCAACAACTGTAAAAATATATTTATTTTAAATCTTGTAATGTGTTATTTATTGAAGGCATTATAGTTATAATTATTCACTTACAGGACTATTGTGACAACAGCACCTTATCTTAAAAATGGGAATTTGCAATACGAAATAGTTAATTAACAATAAGAAAGAGAACAAACTGAGAAGATGCATACAAATTGACAGCACCAACAGAATAGTAGCTAGGCTTTATATGGGTTTGAATAGCGTAGAAACCGAGAAATCCTAATGGAGGAAAAAGACTTAACTTCTGTAGAAACTTAGAAATTATTCTGGTTTCTGCAAATCTCATCTGTCATAACAAAATCATTGAAAAACTCCTTAGAGGCCTGATTCAGAGAGAATTACAGTGGTAAAATAAATGGGATCCATCGCAACTGTGCAAAGACCAGTGGATAACTTAATCCTGCATGGGACTTACTTGGGAGTATCAGAATACATTTGCCAGATGCAAGATAATGTCAAGTAAATATTTAAAGCTGTAATTGTGCCACAGCATGTTCGAGGATAATAAAAGGCACTGAAAGGGAGTTAAATGCATTCAGTTTGAATAGATCATTTAAATGAAGGAAAGCAGTGATGCAATTTTATATCTAGATGCAGCGTTCACCTAACAAGAAATGTGGCAAGGGTAAGCAAACTCCTGTGGCTGCTGAGAAGTGGTAGAGACTCTCTGGTGGGCTATAAATACTTTACCATGCGTTCTTTGTTTCCAGCACCAGTTTACTGTGACTTTGCAATTGTGGTGCTTTTATGCTGTGTGTTGACAGTCCCTTTCCTGCATGGAGTATGTGGTGCTAAGGAGTTTTGGTTAATGCTTGGGTAAGAGCTGTATTGTCAGAGTGCAGCCGGGGTGTAGCTGGACAGTAGCTGGACACTGCTGAGTACACCTGGGCTCAGGAGAGAGCTGGCTCAGGAGAGCAATTCAGCACTGGAGAGCACTTGGTTAAACACTTTGTTTATGCAACTTGTGGCTATTTAACATTTTTACCCTCAAAAAGCTTCTGTGGAACTTTTAATTACTTCACTTCTTGTCTTCTGGCTGTTTCCTTTGCTCTAGGTGGTTGGGTGATGGGACATCTACTGAAAGGAATGAATATTGGGGCTTTGGCCTCTTTCTGCCTAAAACTCCAGCCAGATTCCCATTATTTTCACTTTTCTGAGAATAAATAAATGAGATGCAGTGAACATACAATGTATCAGTTCTCCACACAGTTTCTGTTTTGTTCACCGACAGCTATTTCAAGTGCCCTTGCAGGTAACTGCCCACAGCAGGACACTTTGTCTAGACATGATGTGAAGCTAAAGCTGTTAGTCAGACTCTATTAATATATGATATGCAAAGCGTTCCTGGAGAGAAACTTCAGCGCAGATCTGTCAGATATGGCCGAGGGAAGCTCTCTTTCGTTGTCTTACCTGGTGGGAGAGAATGACTTCTGATGAGTAAGGGCAAGGCCTGAGCCCCAGCATCACGAGCAGCCTGACCCAGCATGGCTGCAGGAGCTCTCTGGTGGTTGAGTCAGCCCTAGTGTCAGCTCCTCAGCTGTGAGACGCAACAATTCCAGCAATAATTCCAAGTCAGAAAATTGACAGAACCATTTAATGTATGTGAGAGTGACAGTGAGTCATCTCTGATCACTGTGTTTAGCAGCCTGGAGATCCACAGGCACCCAGGACAGCCTCAATCCCACATCTGCTTGACAGCTCAGGACAAGGAGAAGCAGCTCAAAGTCACTGTCTTCTTCCTTCCAGAGAGGGCTTCACATGGGTTTGACCCCAAAAGAGCAAGGCAGTGAGAGGTAGGACCTGTTGTAGAGAGGGCTTGGAGGGGTGGGATATCATGTCTGTTATCTGCAGCCTTTATCCCCTTCTCCTTAGTGTGATGGCAAGCTGGTGCATGCGACAGTGAGCACGTTAGCCCGTGTCAATTGTGTGTCTGGTGTGAAATGAATAGTTAAAGGCAGGCTAAAATGCTAATGACGTTTTGCGAAAATCTCTTCAGGATTCCAGTTCAGGAGCAGAGTACGTTGGTAACATGGAAGTTACAGATTAGTAGATGCAAAAGTAAAAGGAAAGGTGGATTTGTTTTCGACCTGCAAAGACCTCATTTCTTAAATGAATTCTGTGAGAACCTGTTAAAAATTTATTTTGTGTTCTCTAGCAGTCACTTCAGATGCAAGTGGAGTCGTGGGGGCTAATATTAAAAATACTGTAAGTGCTTATGTGGCAGACAGGGCAAGGAGCAATAGAAAGACTCCTACCACTGGTGATTAGGAACTGTGCAAATACTGCTGAGCACACAGTTTACAAAATTGAACTGTCCAAAGCAGCGCAATGCTCAGTAATGAGTGTTTGCAGGACCTACATACTCGAGCACTTGTTTTGACAGTTGTATGGGCCAAACATTCAGCTATTGCAAATTGCTCTGAAGCTTTTCTTGAATTTTTTTCTATTTAACTGGAGCTGGTATGAATCCACAAGTTCCAGACATTTACAGCAACAAAAAGTCCTGTCTATGTTTTAAAGTTTTTGAACCAACTTCCAGAATAAATGTTCTAATTTATTTTGAGCTATGTAAAGGCCCAGTAGGCATAAATACAATAATGACATGAAATAGTGACTTGTCTTTAATATGGATGGTTTCAAAGCAGTACAAAAAGTGATTGTGGTATCCCCAGAGGCAGATCCCCAACTTCAATCTGCAGTATGCAATATCGTTACTTAGTTTGAAAAGAGTGGCTTTTTCTTCTACTAAAATAAAGACCACTTACTACATCCTAAACACTAGAAGCTAATTTATAGCTCAGTATTGAAACAGTATCTTTTTTCTAAGACATTTGTCTTTGCTAACTTTGATATACTGTTACAAGCTGGAGGACTGCAGTATTCACTTCATGCACTGGAATGTGAAATGTGATGGTTTTTTTCTTAGAGCTCTGCTGTGCTTGCTGCCTGGGGTTATTTTTTGTCATTTACAGTGCTGAACACCAATGTGAGTGTATTATGCAATGTAGTGTAAAAAAATATATATAAAGGCAATAAACGCCACTGTTATTTCTGCTTTAGCGGAACAGCCTTATTTGATCATTTTGCTTTTTTATTTCTGAAAAAGTTAATTCCAAATAGTGTACTGCAGCTTGAGTGTTTATGAGTGCACATTTATGTGTGTTGTAGAAGTTCCTGCTGCAGAGCCATCTCCGTGGCTGGCAGTGGCTGGTAGCTGTGCAAGCTCAGGGAGTGACAGCTGCCCGGGCATGGAGATCACCTGTAGCAACATCTGAATTTCATGCTAAGTTGTGTGGAAATATGTGCTGGTTCGTAAAAGATTTAAAATTAATTTCTTTTCTACGATCTTGTCACTGTGCCCTTCCTATTGGTGACAACATGTCACTCAGTCATGAACAACTGCAAAGTAAGTTGGCCTTGGCCAGACTGTTTTGAGCAGACCAGCAATCTGCTAGGCCAGAGTCGCTCATCTGAGTTATCTACATTTGGCTTAGGCACAGTACCTCTTGGCTTTTTAACTCTTTTTTACTAGTATGCAAACACTTACTATTGAAATTCCTTTCATATCAGGCTTTAGAGTGCCAGTGCTTCTGTGTTCCAGGTTTTGCACAGCCATCTCAATGCACCTGGGGGCACACGGACATCATTGCGAATGTACCCTAAGCTACACCAGTGACAGCTTTCTTGGTTTATCTTCCCTCACTGCTTACACGCCTGCTCAGTGAATTGAGTGGCTGTGTGGCATCAGTGCTCCTATCTGAGTGAAGGCGGCTTAAAACAGTGGGAGGAACAAGACAATCTTGTAACATTGTGCCTAAGCAGCCTGTCTTGGTACCACCACCAGGCTGTACGTACGTGAGGTAGGTTGGCTTCTCCGTTTTGGGGAGCCGAGAAGGTCCTGCTCATCCATCGCCCACCCACAGGGCAGGGAGAAGGAGGTGGCTGCCAAGACATCTCCCTGCAGGGTCTACTTGGAGAGGAAGGAGCTGGTAGCTTCATGCTTGCTGAGGTGAAGTTAGCTCCAATTTCTGCTGTGAGCTTCTCTCTGTTCAAGCTGGAATAAATGGGCAGTGAAAGTCCTCCTTGCGTGCTCCCTGATCTGTCAGGTTGGTGTCGTTAGCCAAGTTGCTGCACATTCGCTGTTCACAGCAAGGTAGCGAAATCCTTGCTGCTGTCTGTGACCCAGCACTGATCACCTCTCTGCCTTGTCTTTCATATGGTCTAGCAGCTGTCTCAACGAATTGAAAGATACCGCTTTATACATAAAATAATAATATAACATTTAAAGTCATGCTTTATGAAAATTATTGTCATACTGGTGCGGTTAGGCTGCTAGTACATAGTGGATGTGCTGCCCGCTATGTGGAAGTATCATGATGCTGTACAAAAGAAAGTTGTTGGGTAGTTGAGAATGACCTCAATATGCAGAACATGTAGCTGAACTCTACAAGCATGATTGCTAAGGTGGACAGTAACAGGAAAACAGGTAGTTTAATCTGCTAATTTGGTTCGGTGCTGATTAGATTGATTAAGAGTGAAAAGCAAAACCCCTCTGTGTATATGCAGCAAGTGCATTGTAGCTACACTGTTATAACAGTGATAGCATAACTCCATATGGATTTATGTAATGTCTGAAGGGATTTAGATGGGTGTAGAGGAGGGAAAAATATTTTCAAGTACAACTGCTATACCTGTATCAAGTGAAGACTTCTGAAATGTGGTCCTTTTATTTCAGGAAGGGGGGGCGAATGCAGTATTGTAAGTATTGTTGCACATCATTCTCAATCAATAGGCTGTTCAAGTGGATATAATGACTTAACACTTCACGGGCCAGATGGGGGGAAAAAAAAAGCTGGCTAATTGTCAAATTATTTGAAGTGCACTATTCAGTCACAGTGTTGGCAACCCGGCTGTTAGAGAGCTGTCGGCTGGGGAAAACTGTTCCAGCAGTGGCTTCTGCAGTAGGTAATACACTGGTAAATAGAAGTGACAGTGTAGGC
Organism: Mycteria americana; assembly: GCF_035582795.1. Classification (NCBI taxonomy): domain Eukaryota; kingdom Metazoa; phylum Chordata; class Aves; order Ciconiiformes; family Ciconiidae; genus Mycteria; species Mycteria americana. The sequence goes on along the minus strand of NC_134374.1, from coordinate 18,670,981 downwards.
AGAGGTTTCTCTTGGTTGTGTGAATGACTGCATTGAGACTAGAGTTGCATAGTACTTTTTAGGGTGCTGGATCTTGCTGGAAAAATTTTTAAGGTTGTAGAAATCACTTGTGGATGGAGGTGAATTTAAGTAAAGCTTTAGTCCAAGAAAAGAATATGAGAAAGTGTGGCGGCCTTTCATTGGACTGTTTTAAAAACGAAATGTTTTGTGTACATGTGTGTTTGTACGTACAGAGGCCCAATTTGTATAAGCTTAATCTTTAATCTACTGAAAATAACTTCCACCCTTAAAATGAAGAGGAATGTTAATTTCAGGTTAAGTTAGATATTTTTTTTCTTTTCTGAAAGGATTTTTTTGCTGTTCATCCAGCAGCTGTGTGTATAGCTCTGGTGAGAGCTGCTCGCCCCTTTGGGCAGCGCTGCCGAACCAGAGCAGCGTACAGGGGACTGCCGTTTCCCAGGGCCGTGGGAACACGCTGCACACTTCTCCGTGGCACATGGAGGTTTTCTGCTCCTGCTGATTATTTTTCTGTGCTTTGCTTTGAAAGATTTCCTCTGAGGCCATTTCTCAGAACAGCTCTTTCTGTAATGAGTTTGAATTTTAAAACACTCCATTTCTTGCCTCCTTCCTTTTGTTGATCCCCAGTAAATGAGGCAAATAATTGGGAGGTGTCACCTGTCCTTTCATAAATGGTGTTTCTGTTCTTGTTCCCATCTTCCAAGCGAAATGCCCAAGAGCTGCAGTAGCAGAGAGTTTCTGAAACAGTGTCTTACACTACTGTACTGCTGCTCATCTCCTGTTCCCAAGAGGCATGGCTGATCCTTCTTTCAGATTTCCAGGAAGGATGCAGTCTTTTATTTGATGATTTTGTTGCCTTTTGCAGGCTACTATTCCTTGCTTTGCTCTTCCTGGATGATTCTGTTTTCTATTAGTTCTTTCTTTGTGTTTTTGTTTTTCTCTTCTCCCAATGCTGGGGAAGTTTGTGTCTCCTTTTGTAGCCCTGCTGTTGTCAATAGATGCTCTATAAATAGGAAGAAAAAAGCTACAGGCATTCCCACTTCTCTTGACTTCCTGTCTCATTTGAAACTATTCTTCTAGCTCCAAATAGGGCTAGATTAATAATTAAGTTCTTATTAAAGTTACGTTGCACAAGAGCATTCTAATTTTTCATAAGTAGTGAACTATAGTTCTCCAAACTCTCTCAAAAACTGTAAGCTTCCTACTCATCTCTGGACCTTTCTAGCAGTTCTCTTGCCACCTCCTCTGCTTGCCTGATTTTCACCACACTGCAAGGATATTCTCTTAGAAACAGAGACATCCCTTGCTTTTTCTCCCAAATTTTCTCAATGGAGGGAAACATAAGTTCACTGTTGTGCATTGTGTGACTCCGAGATATTCTCTGCATTGAGCTGGTCCGAGTGGGTTTTGTGGTAGATAGGGGTGAGTGAGGGGTGTGAGCAAGCTCTCATTTCCATCTGGGGCTGTCTCCCATCTCCTCCTGTCGTCCACAAGGCTCTCTTCCTTGCGTCTTTGGAGCAGAAAGAGGAATGGTTGATCCACAAGCTGCGTTCTGGTGCCTCAGGTGGAAGCCAGAACTTGATCTGAAGACACAACATCTTTTGGTGGCTGTGCAATGGATGGGTTATCTTCTGAAGCTGGCCAAGCAGGTCCTGTCATTTCAGTATCCTCCCTTGAGCCAGCCCCTACTTCTCCATGAAGTGTCCCCGATAACGCTCTGGTGTGCTTACAGCTCTGCCGTACGCTGGTCTGTGTGCCTGTTGCTCTTGATACACACACTCCAGAAAAATGAATGGTGCACTGTAAATTACTATCTTGTCTGCTGTGGTGCATGGAGCAACCCACCTGTTTGGAAAGCAGCCAGCTTGCGTTTATTTTAGCAGATGGGAAAAGCAGAAAGCCACTCAGAGTAGGCAGGGAAGCAATATTTATTCATTCAGTGGCAAGCATGGCAGAGTGGTGAACTGAGCTGCAGAGTTAAATAAGAAGGGGCACACGTCTTGCATAGCAAAAATGCAGATCCTGGTGGCTGGGAAGGGAAAGGCAGTGGGTTTGCACAATGGAGAATAAATCGTGGCTGTTACTTAGCCCTTGATGAGCAGGAGAGTGGATCTTCTCTTTATCACGGCTCACATGCAGGAGCCTGACAGTGCTGCCTAGCAGCATCTGGAGAGGAAACTGCAGTTCTCCCCACGCACGGCCTTGCATGTGGGCACAGTAAGGTCATGGTTATAGGCAGCTGCTTCACTGAATAGTGGCCAGATTAGAGTTAATCAAAGGCTGTTCGGTAGTAGATGGGCACCTTGAATAGCTAGGAAATAAGGCTATCTGCAGAAATGTTAGTGCCTTTCTGCACGGGAAAGAGGAGATGCATTCTTAGCAGAATTTATCAACAGATTTTTTATGTTGGATGTCATTGTCTTTATTATGCACAAGGATCTGAATGCAGCATTATCTTGGCTAGTCTTTTTAGAGGATAACAGCCTATTACTGCTAGCAGTTAATCCAATTACTCTTTTAGGTCAAGGGGGAGTGTTCTGTGCAAATATTTTTGGAAGATCTGAAAAAATTATTCTGTGTGGTTGACCCAAAGAGAGCATATTTCAGAATTTTTCAGCAGATCAAAAAGTTTAGAAATTCCTGCTCATATTGAAAGAAATGTGTTCAAAAGGGCTGCAGGCTTTTGATTTTGTTTGCAAGACAATACTTGCTTATTTTAGAAATGAAGATATTTCACAATGGAAAGTAGTTTCAAATCAGAAAATAAAACCACTATCTAAATCATCAGTGAAATTCTTTGATGTGGGGGTGAGGACAGGATTGTGCAAACCTTAAGAATTAATTCAGGATGAAATGCTTTGCCTAAAGCAGGTTTTAACCACGTCATTTTGGCTCCCTTTGTTCCTGGTTCTCCAATAAGGATTTTATTGAGTGTATAGGAAGGGACTGTGCAATAACTACCAACGATCCATCTAAAGCAGGGAGGAGCGCTGTCTTGGAGAGGAGAAAGTTGTTCATACTTTCTTGGGGGAGAAGGTGTTGCACTTGATGAGCCAGACTGGACATTCTTCTTTGCACCTCCTTGCCAAGCCCTGGGAGTAGGACTGTGGCACTCCATCTCCTCCTGCAGGCTTTTGCAGAGGGGATTTCTGTTCAATGCTTCATTTCCATCTAGGAATGAGGCCCCCAAGTAGGATTAGGATTTGGCAGAAATCTTTGGGGGTGTTTGTCCTGCAGCCTCTGCTGTGGCTGCGGCAGTTGGGGGCTGTTTGGATGAGATTCAAGCTAGCGTGGTTGGCTGTGGCTGCTGCTGGGGTAACAAAACACATACAACGAACAAAATCGATATTTGATGCGGGATGGGGAACCTTCCCCAGGGGCTGGGTAAATGCTGAGGGCCAGGCTGCTCCTGCCTATATGAGTGTTTGGGAATCTCTGCCTTACGTGGCAATTACAGCAGAAGCTGGGTTGTTGGCTTTACCATAAGGATTATTACTTGGACATCAATGGTGAATTTTAAATATTCCTGTGACATTTATGCTGTAAACAGGAGTTTATCCTCCCTCTCCCACCAGACACAGAAAAGAACTCTTAGACCATATACTGTTGAATCCCGAAAGCCTCAACTCCTAATAACCAGCACAATCTGATTTAGATCAGCAGTCTGAAAAATCATTAGTTCAAGTAGCAAAAGCCCTCTATCGAACAAGGAATTTGCTTCCCCAAGACTGTAAATATCTGAGCTCTTAGAGACAACTGTTGCCAATCTCAAAATTTATGCTATATTCATGCACGCCATAAAACTGTCCTTTTAATATCAGTTCAAAATAAGGACAGAGAAATACTTGCTATAGAGGAAATTTATAGTATTGGTTTGAGGACAAAAGACCAGGCACTGCTTCCCAGTAAGAGGAGTGAGCGAGTTGTGCCGCCGTGTTGCTGGCGGGCTGTCATCCGTCACGGACCCTGTCCAGCAGCAGCCTCCAGATGTAACAAGAGTGTTCATTTTGAGCGGAGTTTTACTTTTGAAATATCATCTAAAGAAACTCAAGGTAAAAGTTGCGTCTTCCACAAGGTATTTGTGCTGGTTTGGTTTTTTAACTTTGAATGAACTTGTGCATTTTTAGTGTGGTGCCTGGTTTTGGTGGTGTGCTGGGGAGAAAGGAGTGGGGCAAACGGAAGGAGTCCAGAAATGGCTTGTTGCCAGTAAAAATTAGCAAATTTGGCTGCTTGTGTTTCCTGTGATATCTGTCTTCATTGTGAAAACTGCAAGTCAGAGTCAACCAGACTTCAAAGGTGCGAGCACACAGATGCAAGCTTGAAATAAGGTCTCTTGGTGACACAGAAGTGCCAGGGCTGTTTGGTAAGAAAATTTAGGATTAGGATTAGGATTTTGGCAAAGCTGGATAGGGAAATGGTATGGATAGCCTCTGTTGCAATTAAGAGATTTTGAGTGTATTACAACCCCAGAATAGAATTTTATTTTATTTTGTAATTAGCTTGTAAGTATTTTTGTGCCCTGAGTTCACTGTATTGTTCAGGTGGCTAACAAAAATCACACCTTCAAGTGGAATAAACTAGGGACAAAACAAAGCAGTAATGAAAAGAAGCAAAGGGAATTGTTATTGCATGTATACCTGAGAGTTTTTCATCAGCTGCTTCAACTGGGAAAATGTTTTTACAGAAAAATACCCCGCTTTCCTACCCATTCCCATGTCCTGCAGGCAATCACTTGAAGCAAGTTATTTTGGAGAGGTTTTTTAGATTTGGTCCTGTAAGGAGCTGAAAGCAACTTGATATCCTAATATTTTCCCTAAAAGGAAAAAAAACATTTCCTACATAACTCTAAGCAGCCGCAGGGGCCCGGGTGACTTCACTTGTGACCTTTCTTTCCTTTTTGTGGGTGGAGGAGGCAGAGGATGAAGGAGGTGCTCAGGGAACATCACCGTTTTGTTTCACAGCACAGCCTGGCAGGCTACAGTGGTAAGGCATGTGCTGCTGCTCTTATTTTTCAAAAAAGAGTCATATTGGGGGAATGTTTTGTTTTGTTTTGTTTATACAGCTTGCTCCCTTGTGCCAAGGAGAGGGGATTTTCTTCACTTTGTGGATGCGTGATTTAAGAGGCACTCTAATGCTCTTCATGGCTAGAAGATCTAGTGTAGAGCTATGACTTTAGTCCTTCCAAAATGCCAGAAAAACTAATTTATTGCAAGTATAAGTATCCTGGGGCTTACAGCATGTAAAACTAACCAGACTAAGAAAAGTAAGGGAACTGGCGGAGGAGGAAGGAAATTCATGTTTCAGGTAATGATCTGAAAGGTCATTCAAGGAGGGAATGGATCCATGGAAGTATAAAATTTTTGTGTTGAATTGTGTCATACATACAAGAACAACAGTCTAACAGGAACGTGGGGATTTTTTTTGCCTGGATATTAGTACATATTTACCCTATGGTTGCTACAGCCTTTAGCTAGCAGAGCTGAAGCCTCTCCATGTAAAACTGGGGCGGGGGGGGGGGGGGGGGGGGAAGATGCTTCCTTACAGCTTTATTAAGCTCTGAATTATATCAAAGATTATTCAGTTGGAACCCGAGCCAAGGCCTATGGACAGGGTTGATGTTATGGTTTCTGGCAATTCTAGATGGGACTGAAATGCAGTTGGACATAAAAGAAAGACACAAACCAGCAGAGTGTTTAGCTGGTGTGTTTATATAAAGTAAACATGTTTGAATTTATCTTGAAAAACATCCTGGTGCCAGCAGTCATCCTAAAGATCACTTTCCTCTCTCTCAGTAAGGCTTATAAGGAAGAAGGATTTTTTTTTTTCCTACTGGCTTGTTGACAGTAAGGTTTTATTATTGTAATTATTATTATTTTTTTTAAACTAAGGAATATGCTACAGGGTGATATTTAGCAAGTTGAATGTTTTGATGTAGGAAACTTAATAGTTACTGCAGCTGTTTTATGCTAAGTGCTAAGCAAAGTCATGTATACACAGTTCTTGTGTTTTCAGTTCCATCAAATGATGAGGGGAAGGTGGAGGGAAGAAAAAAGATTTTTTTTTTTTTTTTAAAGCTATGAAGTATTTATTTATCATCTTCCAACTGACAATATACAAGTTCTCTACTAGTATCTTAAGGACCTGCATCCATGACATATGAAGTCTTGTCCCTGTTTTACTCATGGGAAGACGGAAACGTGGACCGCTGAGGTGTTTTACCCATGAGGATGGGGAGTACATTAGAGTGAGCAGCTGCTGAAGTATAACAACAGAGGCATAGCTGAATATTGGAGGCTGGCAGAATGACTACGCATCTGCCTTCAGGAAGGTGGCCAAGGAAATGTAGATGTGCCTCAGTGAAGGTTTCTTCTAACCGCTCTTGAGAACAGCGTCCACGTGATCGAGTGAAGCTGGGCATCTGCCAGGCTCCTTGTGGGTCTTCTGCTGCCCTTGTTGAGCTTGGTGCTGGCTTGTGATTACTACCCAAATTAGCTGATTTAAAGCGAGCTTGTGTATCTGTGCGTTACACAGAGGAGTGTAAGCATATCCTAGGTCCTGCAATTAGCAGAGTCTGTAATGGAGGGAACAGTTGAGTAAAAACATTGTCCTCTTCTCCACATAGCACAGTATGTAAATACTGCTTTGGATTTTTGTTAATTCCCTAAAATTTACCAGTTTTCTCCTACTCTGGTGTATGTGTGATTCTTTCATAAGTGTGGGTTTTATCCCATTAGCAAAATCATAGCAAATTCCTGATGATATTTGTCCCTTTTCCAAAGTGCTTGTTCACAGTTGTTTAATAATCTTCCTTTCATGGTTGTGCACTGATTATTTTTAGTCATCAAAAATGGACATCAGCAGGTTTTTAAAGCTTTTTACATTAGATTCGCTGTTGTTGAAACTTCCCTGTGAATTGGTTCTTGAGACCCGTAATTGAGGTCCTGTAGCTGTGATTTCAGTGGCTCCATGAGGGTGTCTGGCTGTCATCATAGCAGGGAAAAGGAGGCATTGGGGTCAGGGGGTGTTCCTAGTTTTGTAATAAATTCTCAGCCTGACTTGAGGCCATTCATCATGGTAAGAAAAGGTTTTAGCCGTTCCCTTCAGAACACTGACATTAATTAAGTTATCCATACATCATTCCAGCATTAAGGCTTTATCAGAGCTGTGGTTCCTAGGGTTTGCTCCAGATGTCAGTGCTGAGGACCATCATGTCCTCGAAACAAGACTCATTTACACCTGCTGTCCTGGATTCTAGTAACCTGATGTGCTTTTGTTGATTTCAGCATGTTCTTCACTTATTGAAGTTGTGGTTCTCTTTGTGGCTTATTCACATTTAAATCAATCTGTGTGTAGGTGGTGATATGAGCGTGTAGGTGACTGGTGAAGGACCAGTTATCTCTTCTCCACCTGTCTTAGTCAGTGAGCTTGCCTGACATAGGGGTGGACCTACCTAATGATGTCAAACACTTGATGAATGGAATCAGTCCCTGCAGTTGGTTTTCAGACGCTGCATGAGCCCTCTGAGCTTACAAAAGCTGAGAAATCATAGCCCAGGGCCAAGCAGCACTTTGTGGCTAGAACAATAGGCCCTTACACCGTACCTCTGGGTAATCACCAGTAGCTCCTTCTCCCCTGCAGACCCTGTTCAGCAGCTGCTAGCCTGATTTCTGCCTTTTTTCACTGAAGTGGCAGTCCAGCACCACACAGCATTGAACCTTGTGGGTAATTCTCTGAGCTCCCACAGTCGAACGGGACTTCTCAGGAAGGACTCTGCCTCTCAGAGGGTCAGCCCAGGGACGTGCCTTTTGCCCAAAGCTGAGTTTCTGACAGCGGGGCATGCTCTGCTGTGTATCGGCCAGCTTGCCGGCAGAAGGTAGCTGTGCATTTCACTCCTCTGCTGGCTATTCATGTTTCACGGCGCAGTTACCCTTTATCCCTGTAAATGTCAGAGGGACGCGCTGCAGGGCTCCCGCATCATTGACGTCAGTGGCACTGCACACAGCTCGCTGGTGGCTCTACACAGACGCCGGCAACAGCGGCTTCTGCCTGGTGTCTTTTTGGAGGAGTGACCCATCAGGGCTTGTTGGTCTTTGGCTTATCTTGGGTGTTGGCTCTTAGTAATTACTCCCAGCAGTCGCCCTTCAGTCTCAGGGCTGTCAGTATGTTTCATGAACACATACGTACCCTTCAAACAGGCCAAAGTAAAACTAATATTGTTAAGGGAGCAATTATATGGCAACCCAGACCTTGTGCTCCATTGACCCGCTGCTCTTTTTTGAACCACTTGTACGTTCCTATTAGCTCATGCATCCCTTTTAATGACACTTTATATGGGTTATTAGTGTGTGTTACTGATGCTGCATGTAGTCTAATGAAGCAACAACAGCCAAGGTGCAAAGTGTCTCCTGTGGATTAATGAGGTCTTGAAGAAGGTGACTGCCCACTGTGAAAAGAAAGACTGTCAAGTTGAATCACTATTTATCACATAGATGTGACTCTTACTGCTACTATTCTTGATAGGAGAAAAAAAAAATCAAGTGCATGAAAATGCAAGAGGATCATGTTTGTTTGAGGGGATCCATATTTAAATCTGACAGTTTTTTAAAATTATGATACATTGGCAGATATTTAGGAAACAGTTAAATTGTCTGAATTAGTGGCCAACACTTCTAGACACATATAAACTTACATAGTGCTAGTGCCTCTGCAGGTTTAGACTAGCCTATCAATAGTTACTTTCCCGATTGTTGGAATTTTACTTTCCTAATCTTTGGATTTTTTAATATATTATTAATTTTTTGTTTGGTTTTTTTTTTGCTATAGAGTTGGAGAATCTCAGCTTGATTTTGGCTATGGTTTTATATCTCTGCATCACACTAAATAACTAGTAGTGGTTAGAGGCTGTCTTTTGAAAAAGTGTTTAATTTTTGTTCTTGAGAGATGTGCCTTAATGCTGTAAGCTGAGGAATCTCACTATCTGCGTTATTAAGGCTTCATTTTTTAGATAGTGGAAAAGTGTTTTAATTCTTTCTGGTAATGTAATAGTTTGTAGCTGGAGCTTTCTCTGTGCTATGTATTTTATCTTTTTACTGTTTAATAGTCTGACCCCATTCAGAAAACATTTCAGACTGCATATCATTTCTATTATTAATGGCAGTATTGATTTATAAGATCAACTTTAAAAAATGACTTGCTGTTTTACAAGAAAACCATCAAAAGGATTAATGTGCTTTCTTTTGTGCATCTACTCTTCTATCCATTGAAAATGATGATCAAGTCAAATGTCATTGGATTATCATCCTTGCTCTAAGGAACTGTGTATAATTACATATCCTGATAAAGGCATGTTCTTTTTACTTTGGGGAATAGGTACACTGATGTTGCATTACCTGCAGATGTGGAATGATTACTCCTGATGTTAACGTAGAGATTGCCTATGGCTAGGCAATAAAAGCATGCTTTGTTTGCTTTTTTTTCCTTAGTCTGCATGCAGAATAGATAAAGGTGCTATAGGAGAATAAAGCAAAGACATAGGAGAGAACCTTGTTGTTGCTTTTTGGAGCAGGGTGTTATTCTGCTCTTTATTAAAGCTGCATGAAACAATATAAAGTGTTGATGTTTATGAGAAGCATTGTTTATAAAAGTAAATATTTTCCCCACCCTTCTACCACCATGACTAAGATACTTTACACTTTAAATTTTATTTTCCTTCCTATAAACATTTCTTCCCCTCCTTTCTTTCCCCCACCCTCACATTATGTAGTTGATTTAATTCTCTAGATTGCTTTCCTCAAGCTCTAACTTGAGTTCATTTTGTTATGTGGTGACCACAGTTATGGATGACGCTCCCCCTGGCACACAGGAGTACATTATGTTACGGCAAGATTCGATCCAATCTGCGGAATTAAAGAAAAAAGAGTCCCCTTTTCGTGCTAAGTGTCACGAAATCTTCTGCTGCCCACTGAAGCAAGTGCACCTCAAAGAGAACACAGAGCCGGAAGGTTTGTGGCACTATGGATCCATGTTCTGTTTGTTTCTATTATTTTTATTTTTCCATGTATGTCCCTAGAGTGTGCTGTGTGTTTTCCAGCCTGTGTCAGCCTAGTGCAACTGATGCAGGAAGCGTGATGCACTCCATGTCCCCCTTTGCTTGCCTGTTGGTGTCTGATTCAGCTATCATGGGACACTATAATATAAGCCATGTATGGTATCGTTCTAGACAAGAAGTAAAGTGACGCTGCTTTTTCTTAAATAAAGTTTGTTTGTTTCAGCTCTCATCATTACACACTGCCCTTTTCTGGCTGCCAGAAGTTGCTTGCTACTTAAACGGCATCAATTCCTAGTTGGTTCTTTCCAGTAACATTTCTGAAGCTGCACTCTGCTGAAAATATGGCACTTAGGCTCAGATTCAGCTTGTCCCCAACACCTTTCACTCCATAAGGCTTCTGCATAGCGCTAGAGAATGCTCATGACAGCTGTAATTCGGTGAAGCAGGATGAAGTTTGTATGTAATGCACGCCTGGTTGCATTTTGGAAAATGAAATGCATGCAGAGCAGAAAAAAATAAGTAGAATGTTTTCCTTTTCAGATAAAACAAAGGTATGGTCTTTTCTAATGCTGTATTTACTAATATGAAATTACTAATGAGGTATCTATGTCTTTAACTTGTTCGTCTAGTGTACATAAGATTAAGCTATTTTAAATTATATTTTTAAATATTTTCTCTAATGGTTCCATATGTGTTTTGCATTACTGCCTCATATTCCACATGGTAAGCCTTCTACTTTTTGCATAAGCTCCAGTATCTGCCAAGACAAATAATGCTACTGCTGGTAGATGTATTTTAAGATGAAATATTCAGGGCTGGATTCTGCCACTACTGAGTCTGCAGGAGCGCCAAAGTGAGCAGGTTGGAGCTCTTTCTCACAAATGACTTGTGTTATTCTCTCTGTAATTATGGGCATTGGTTGCTGAGCTGTCACTGTTAGCCCGAAATATTTCAGTCAATTGCTTTCTCCTGGTACATACCCCAAATTTTGCATGGATGTTCTTTGCACCACTTCTGGGAGATCTGTGTCTTTTATTTAAAAGAGTATTTTACTAAAATAGCATTTCTTTCTCATCTCACCAGAAATATTAAGTCTGACACAAACACCGGTGTAAGGTGTGGAGAGAAGTTTTTTGTTTCGGTGATGATATAACTGAATATTAAAATTGGGTTTTGAAAACACAAAGCCTAAATCTTCTCTCAGTTCTGGGGCTGACTTGATAGGAGTTGTGTTTTCATAATTCTGAACTCAATAAACATGAAGGAAAGGTGAATCCCATAGCACTCTTCTGGATTAGTAAATATAATGAATTTCCTATCATCTGTCAGGATTTGTGGTCTTCACGAGTAAATTATGAGCCCAGAACTGTTCATGTCAAGCTCCTCTAGGAATATGATGACAGCTGAGCTACTAGAGGTGCTCAGCATCCTTGGCAAGTGATATTTGGTGAAATGAAAGGTTCCACGTGGGCCATAAAGAGAAAGGCCCTAAACTTGGCATCGTTGACTCCCATGCTGTATTCCACTTTTTCTTTGTGTTCATGTGGAACTCCAGCAGAAGCTGATGGTGATATCAGTGGAACTTGTACTGGAAGCTGGATTCCTGCTGGGTACTAGCTCTTAGCTAGGTCTGATCATTTTCAGTGAATAAATCAACAATTTACACACTAATGGCATGTAATGTTCAAGAGGAACAAAGGAAGCGGAGTTGTGCTGGGCCTTTTATCTCCAGAGCGTGAGTCGCCTCGGGGCATGGTTTGGTTCAATGTTGAGGAATTCAGGATCCGCTGGGAGAAGCTTGCAAGGTGCAGGCTGTCAGTGAAGACCTGGGGAGCATCAGTTCTGCCGTATTGTCGCCTGGAAGCCAACATTTGCTCTTCTTAGATTCTCCATAAATCTACATACTCTCCCTCTCCAACAACAGCTGTGTTACTCCTTCCTCCATGGCATATGGTATTGTTAATCATTCTTACTGAAAAATGTTTAGTTCTAAGAGGAAAGCTTTTCATCTTTTACTGCAGTATACAAGGATGAATGTCTCTTCCCTTCCCCTTTTTATCACTCCTCCTCCCCTCCAGGAATTTTGCATTACTAGACAGGGCATAAGAAGCTATGCCCATATTGACTTATCCCACAACCATCCAAGTTGGTGGGAATTCATAGGGGTATCAATTTTTATTGTTGTGTGATTTCTATCTGTGTTACTGTGAAAGACGTTGCCTCTAGCATGAGAGGGAAAATACATGCTTAGGAGTCCTCTGTTGCAGCTTAAATTGCCTGGGCTGCATTGGTCTTTTTCTTCAAAATCTGTGAATAGCCTGACAATGGTGTTAGACCCACTAAAAGACTGATGTGTGTCATCCGCAGTGGTTTGTTGGCATGAAGCTTGAAAAATTTGGGGTATGAAATGATCTGAACTGTGCTTGCAGCGCAAACACTAAAACAGTCTGTTGGAGTTAATGGAGTGGCTGAAACGAACCCTACCTGAATACCTTCTAGTGTGAACCCAGCAGTTAATAGCTCAATTGTGCTATGAGGATGAATGAAAATAAATGTTTAAACCTGTTACTGTAGCATAATTTACACATTTTTGAAGGTACTGGGAAGTATGGCAACTAAGAAGCTATTAGGAAACCTCTCTGAGTAAAATGTCATAATGGAAGTTTTATGGAGAACTGAAGACTTGAAAGACTCTGCAGAGAGTACAAAAATGTATCTTTGTTATCTTCTGAGTAATGACATGGGAACATAGTAAATCCTGCATGTTTCTAACTTTGCAAGTCTTTGTCTAAATATTTCATTTAGATGACGGATTTCTTCTCTGCACTTTTAAACCACTTTCATGCAGGGTTAATGCTTGAGGCGCCTCACTTAACACTTCAGGATTTGAACCCCCTAGGCATGTATGATGATACGAGGTAAAAGATTTTCCTGGCTTTTTGTAGGGGTGTATGGGGAATGTTCTACTATTTGCTGAAAGACTTAAATACCACCTCACTCTGGTACCTGAACCAGGTGGCCCATCATTTCTCATATCTCAGGCCCATTTCTAAAAGCAAGAGAAGGAATGAGAAAATTAGATACGTGTTTCCTAAATTAACCTGTCTTGGTTTCTTGTTTTTTCCTGACACCCCTGCCTGCCTGCTTGCAATGTCATCATTTTTCACAGCACCCATATGCCTCAAATACACCTTAGCCGTATAGGTCCAGGGCCAGTACATTTGATATCAACTTGGAGGATGCATAGAAGGTCCTTGGTTCAGCAGCTATAGCAAGGATAGTCTTTTTTTAAGTGGTAGATTTGGAATAACGGAGGAGAATAATAGGAAATCACAATGATATTATCTTCCCAAATTGTGGAAATTTCCATTTGCAGCCAGTGCCAGCAGGGTGATGTCTGTCAGTCTGGATCGCAGTTCAGATAGGATGCTGCCTTTCCTAATGCTACGGGAAACTTTGGACTAAGTTAAAAGATGAACTACTGCTTTATTTTGCATCATTCCAGCTTTGTTTTGTCAAAGTCATTTTACAGTTTACAATGCTGTGGGTCTCTCAAATGCAATAGAACAAGCAGACCTGACACCCTTACCTGGATGCTAGGTCCTGTGGGCATTGTGCATTGTTTACAATTACATCCAAGCAGCAGCAAAATACAGGGTGTTTTTGTAGCTTCCCTCAAGCCAGGAATACACTGCTAGCAGGAGAAGGGCCATTTTGCAGCTATTTGTTCTCTTAAATAGTTTAAACATAAGCTGCTGCTATCTGTATAAAACATGGTTACATAAAAAGAAGTCTGCTCCTGGAAAACTAATTTGAGTTGTATTATTACATCCAGAGGAGGGAATATAATGAGAGAAATGTTTTTTAAAAACACCCATTGGTTAGTCACAGTCACAAAATCAAGAGTCTTGGCCTCTTGCCCACAGTTCTGTTTTCATGTGGGGTTTTTTGACTTTTTTTTTTTCTTTTTTTAACATTTAGTCTCCCTCCAGGCATACATAACCTTTTTACACAGAAAAGCAGACAAGCATGGCAAAATATGTATTGGGGATGGGGAGGGGGAAATCTGGGGTAGCAGCTGGTAATGAGGAAAGGCAGCTTTCCTCAACCAACAGGAAATCTGATTAGATAGAAAATGTTAAGGATGCAAATGTGAAACAAGTAGCTTTGCGGTTGCCCTTGACAATGGCTTGTTATCTTCATCCCTAGCAATGGGATGACTGGCAGAGCCAGTCCCAGGGGCGAGGAAAAGGTAGGACATTTAAGCACATTATGTGGGAGGCTGGATCTTCCGCCTACTCTGTGTGCACACGTGATTTTGTCACCAGCAGAAATTCAGAGCCTTTATTTTGTCATACTCAATGTCCCTTTGGTGCTCCAAGTGTCGTGTCACCACTGATAGTACTGTTACTTGGCACTCTAATTATACGCTTTTCTTTTAGACCAAATCAGTCCTATTAGCCCAGCTCCCTTATTTAATTATGTTAATACATGTGCATTTCTGCATTTTAGAGGAGAAAAAGAAAGAAGAAGGGGGAGGAGAACCTGTATTTGAAATCATAGAAAACTGTGAGAGGTTTTTAAACTTTATATGTTGTTCAGAACTGAAAAAGACTTTGTATTCCAGTGGGGAATAATAAAGATGGGCCATGTGAAACATAGGTACATTCACCTGTGCCAGACGTGTCTGAGATGACCCAGCACACTTGGCTGTGAGACATCAGCGAGGAGGTTTAGTATCTGTGCTGTGGGTGCATTCAACCTCGGATTTAATCTGGACCAACAGCCGTCTGAAAGGACCTCACTGGTTCATTCAACAGGGGCTCCTACTACGTTATATGATCCTATTTATAAACTTTATCAGGGTTATGGTCCCTTGATACTAAATTAATCACATTCTCTGATCTTCCATTATGTTTTTCATCATGTCTTCTGCTTTCAGTGGAGGTGAAAAGTGAAGACTTGGTATCCCATTTGCCAAGGCTCATGCCAACAGGAGTATTTAACCCTTTCCTGCTTCAGCTAAGCTGTCTGGCCTGAAGCAGTTCATCCCAGGGAAGGAAGAGGGAGGCCACACAGTCTGCTGTTGCCTGGTGTTGGGCCCCGCAGCCCTCAGTGCTCTCGTCATCACCCTTTCCCTCAGCAAAACCTTGTTCTTGACTGCTTTTGCCTGCACCTCTCAGGTCTTCCTGTGGGGACCGTGAAGCTTTGACCTTGCCTTGCTCCTGAGTCCTGGCACTGGCAAGAAGAAGCAATGCCTGAGCCTTGTCCAATACTAAATGAAAATAAGCTCTAAATCCTATCTGTCTGGATACACATGGAGTTGCTGCAGCTATGGGACCGTATCTGTAGTGAAGGATGGTCTAAAAGGAATGACATAGACCACAAAAGCCAAGGGTCTGAAGCTGCTACTGTTATAATGACTTTTTACCCCCAAAGAGAAACCGACTTTGACTTGAGTGATTAAATGATAACCTTCTATTTCAGGGCATTGGGAGGCAGTGGTGACAACTGCACTCTTATTTTCCTCAGATGCTTACTACATAAAGCAGAATGGCTCAGTCCTGTAAGTGGCTGAGCCCTCTTGCCCTGATCCTCCAAAGCCTTTAAGCACATGATTAACTTTAAACATGTGAGTGCTCCCAGCAGAGTCAAAGGGGTTGGGATGTATTCAATGAGCTTACCTGAACGCAGTCTGGGCCTGGCTCGGGTTCAGGCTCAGACAGTGCAAATCCAGAGTAATTCCATCAAAATCCAAGATTTACTCAATGTTTACTTGTCTGCAAATGAGATCAGAACCCCCCTCATAGAGTTTAATTTGATTTCTTCTTTTCTTACTCCTTTAGGAGTTTATATGGTCCTTATTGCCACAACCATTCATGATTGAACATGCTTGTCCTCATAGCATTGCTGTGCAGTGGGGAATTTTAATGTTTCCCATTATAAAGAGGGAAGCGAAGAACTTGATTCTCAAAACTCCGGAGCAGGAGGCATCTAATTGTTGATAAAACACTTCTATCAGCAGGTACTACAATGATTACAAAGTGTATATTCAGGAAGGCATTTGAGGTTTTGAAGAAAAGTCACTGAATGTAGCATTTCGAATGGCTTGCAAATCTCTTTTGGTCCTCAATTCCTGTGTACCTGCCACCTCACAGGACACAGTGCAAGAGCTTTCCTTAGGGCTTTACTTAGCTCCTGAGAGGCTTGGAGATCAGCGTGTTATACACAGCCGTGATTCCTGCATCCTATTTATTTGCTTTGCCAATTCCTTTTAACTAATACATCTGCCAGGTTATTCCTACCTACCTGAAAAATAGACTTTTTCAAAGGTCTATGGCTCTTGCTGTCAGCGAACGTGACCTGAAATAAGGGTTATAGCTGGAGGATCCTTCTCACTGTGTATGCACACACCTCTCAGTCCAGGAAATAGTGTGCACACCTTAGTCTATTTGTCAGACTTAAATCTTTAGAATAACGTAGCTGGAGGAAATGAAAATAAAATATAAGAAATAAAGGTAGCCCCGGCACCCTCTTACTGATAGAAGAAGGATTTCAAACTTAACAGTGCCACTGCTCTTTCCAGGCTGCTGCCCAGACCAGCAGCTCACAGTGGGGGAGTTCAGCTGGTGTCCGGCATGGGTGGACCGGTGCTCACCCTGCAGTCACTTCTTACCCAGCACTCTTCGGGAGAGCTGATATTTAAGTCATAGTTCCTGCAGACTATGTCCTTTGATCAAAGCTACCATTATAAAGTACCTTTGTGTGTACACCTGTTATTGAGTCCCTAGTCCCTTTTGGACTATGTTCTTTTTGCTGCTCGACACTTTCTTTAGCGTCCAGATGTTTCCTGACCTTTGTGAACAATGGTCACATCTCCACCTTCTAGTTGGTGCTGATTTTCCAGCGTATGTAGACCTGCCTTTCTCAGTGACTGTCCTCACGGAGTCATCAAGTCGGTGGTCCCAAGTCCGTAGGTAATAGATACACCAGAAGAGGCACTAAGAATCCTCACAGTACTTTTATCTGCCATCTCACCTGGCCACAAGCAACAAATTGGAAATTAAGTTGTTTCTTGAACTGGGTTTTCCTGGTGGAAAAATTCAAAGGTGCAGCTGTAATTGTGAATTGTGTAATTGTTAGCCAAATTTGCACTCTGTAGCATTGGAGAAGTTTAAGTAATGGCAGTAGGAGCAGTTTTAGTGCTTTTATTTCAAGACAACGTGTTTTAATTCTCAAGCTGGAGCTGACCTCGCCACTGAACAGGTCATGACAACCTAAAGAGAACTCTTATCTCTTACCCTACCTGTGTACTCTTCAAGGCAACTCTTTTATCTATGCCTTCTGCTATTGTGCTCTCATCTCAGAATAAATATTCATTATGGAGATGGTATCTGGCACTTAGCATATCTGAAGTAGGACATTTAGACCAAATGAGTCACACTGATGTTGTTTTCTCATCTCATCTTTAAAGGACTCTTTGAGAGCTTCAAAGAGTGCTCCTTGTATGGAGGAAGGCCTTTGTCTTGCTACTTTTTCATTCCATGACTCTCCTGAGAAAGCATCAGACTTCGCTCTTCAATCTGTCCTCATTTTAAATAAGATGATGTAGTTCTTTATTAATAATGAAGGTTCTTCTTTATACCTTATTCAACTACATGGCCCATCATAATTATTGCACAACCCTTTATCAGTGGTAACGTCCGTAGTATTTAAATATTGACCTTTGGGTTGAGAGCACGCCAAATTTTTCATGCTGTTCTAGGTTAGGACAACTCCAGAAACAAGGAGTTGTTAAACTTTTTAGCTACCACTGGAAAGCTGTTTCCTTTCCCAAGGCACTCGCTTACAAAAGCATTTAGGCATGTCTACATGGTGCAGCAGAGCGTACTGCAGAGATCCCCTAGCTACCGTCCCACATCTGTGCAGCCCAGTGCAGCACCATGTAATGGTGTTGGTAAGCTCAGGGATGATTAGCTTGAGTAACTCACAGTATTATGTTGCAGCGTGTCTGTGGTTTCCAGTTCCAGGGTTAGCTCAGCCCATATCTAACTGAGGGGTTTCTGCTCTTCATTCCATCAGTAGCCTGGGCCTTCAGCAGCTGATACCTCTGAGCGCACAAAAGTGAAGCCACAACAAATGGCAAGGTTCATCAGAAAGCCTAGCAGACTCCTTGCCTCTAGGATTATCTGGAAAAGAAGAGGAAGGCAGTCTTACTTGGAACTCAGTCTGGTCTCCATGTGCTCCCTCAACTCAGTGTTTTTCTCTCATGCTTCTCCTTGTTCTGGATACTGCTCTGTCAGAGCTGTGGATGCTTTCAGAACAAAGCTGAAGAATTTGCACAGCAGTGCATTTTATTTCAAATATATGTTGAGCACGCTATGCAGTAACGTGGATTAGTGTTCCTTTATGATTGCGTAAGCAGTTAACTTTTGAGAGTAGTGCTTTCGTCTCTATTTTTTGTTCTCTTTTAAGTGTCCTGTAAAGCTAAAGAAACTGAACAAGATTTACCAGACCTCAGTGAGCACAACAGAGGTCCAAAGATTGCATAAGGCCAGAGTTTTCCTAGACCACCTACATAAAGTTATTGAATGCTGTTTCAGTAGTGTTTGGGAAAAGTCAGTGCTCAGACTCTTTCATACTCAGTTTTTTGCCCACTGCTATCTATCTACAGAGTTTTCCTGCTGTGTACAAGTTCTTTGATTTTGCTTATATGCTTAAAAATAACCCAGGTTTTGTAGGACAGTGCAAAATATTTTCACATCTTTTAAGCCAGCTCTTGTCCTCCAAGACAGAAAGGGGTACAATCAAGCAATGGTGTTCAAGAAGACTGAACAGGTGATTGCTTGGTATTGATCCCAGTGTGCATGTTCATTTCTTTCTATCATGTGTTTGAAAACACTGAGACAGACAGATCTTTTTTTTCCTGAAAGACTGAGATTCCAGAAAAGGTTGGTTAAACCCTAAAGATTACAAGTGACATAAACCTGCAAAGATTCTGACCAGCAGAGGTGTATCCAGCACATGGCTATACATCCTCTTCAAGTGACACAATGTTCCTTGAACTTCTGCTGTAAAGAAATGACGGTGCATTTTGGAAACAAGGAGAAATCCTTTCTCGGGCGTCTTGGATACTCCTGATCTGAAGCTGTCTGCCACAGTTTTCAAGTGCGCTAAATAATTCTTGCATCAACATGCAAGGAAAAAAATGAAGACTATATGAAGGCAAGTCAGAAAAGCATTGGTGTATAAAGTGGTGACTGCAAATATCTAAGCATCTTGATTGTTTTGCTGGAACCCCGTACAGAAGACAAATGAAGTAGCCCGACCCTGCTTCCTCTTAATTGCTGATATTGATGTTTGGGTTTCTTAACAAATATTTTCTAAATAACAGCTTGACCTTCCTCCTTATGCTTCTTTTTCCTTCTTGTTACAATACACCTGTCTCAGGGTTTCTTTCCTTGGATCTTGTGGAAGAGGCACATTTTATTCCTCAGCTGTGTTCCTTGCAACCTTTATGAGAAGGTTAGAGGCTTAGCTAGCCCTGGAGCCTCACATCCTTAGAGGATGAAACTAAGAGGTTTGCTATAGAAGGTGAGAAGGTATTTATACCTCCGAATCAGCAGAACTTACTCCATACAGCAAGCTGGTACTTCAGTATCCATTGAAGATGCATCAGTAAAGTCTCATGAGACTTCTGAGGGCATGGAGGGCTCTGGTGCCAGTAAACTGTGGCTGGTGATTTCAGGAATATGGGTGTTTGCACTCGTATCTCCTGCTTGCCCTCATGGGCGTCATTGCTTTGGAAGCTTTACCAGCTTTGACTTCAATATTGTGAAGACAGATGGAGCTGCAGAAAAAGAGTCTGCTGTGAAGACCTTCTGCAGGACAAGAATCTGGGACTGCAGTGAATGTAGTGCTAAGTTTTCTGTCTTTTGAAAAAGGCATTAACAGCATAAACCATGTTTAGGGTGATGCCAGTCTTTCCTCTAAGCCTGCCTTTCCTCTGAGCAGTCATGGTTTTTCATTTCTGCAACAGGTGATGCCAAATATTACACTTAATTGCAAGAGTTGTTAAAAATTCAGAGTTTAATTCAGTTGTGCACCTTTGCTTAATTGGTGCCTGCTCCTGTTTCTCTTCCTCTGCAACTCCAGCTTGTTTGAGTCAGTAGTTGAAGACCAAGTTTTGCTCTCTGGTTGCTCTTACCTCTGGTGAGTATAATCATTCTCTCATTTCAGACGAGTAGCAAAGCTGGCATCAAATGTTGCTAGTGTCTCTCAAATATTGTTAGAAAATGTTTAAGCTTCACATAGGATGTTTCCTTCTAATGATGAGCTATCAGCATTAACCGAGTAGAGTTCATATGGCTGGCCTTTTTGTGATAAATTTAGATTAAATACACTGTAAAAACCGTAGTAAGCAAAAATTTGAATGGGACTTGTGCTGCCAAATGCAAGTAAGCAGTTTCTTAAATCACTTGGATATTAAATTAGATAAATGTAAAAATGGCGAGAAATTTTGCTGGTCTTTGTACTACTAACAAAGGAACATGTTTAGGAAATTACTATTTTAACTGAAAAGAGTTTCATGTGGTGCATTTAATAATATGTGCAGTGAAACGTACAGTCAGTGTGATATGGTTCTGGATATATACAAAAAATACAGTGCTAGTTATTTCAAAGTTGAGGGAAGCTCTCAGTCAAAGCAAGCTTTCCTGCTGGTGCTGAAGAACATATTCCTCATGACATGCAGTTGCTACTCAAGTGGAAGTTATATATTCTCTAAAATTCAGATGAATGCTCTGCTTGAAAAATTCCTTTGTCCCTTGATAGTTTTCCTCTGAATAACAGACAAGGAGGTTATTTAAAATCACTTGTCTGCTAGGTTGCTGAGCCAGCTATTTATCGAATGTATATAAAATTATACATGTTCCTTTTCCGGGTTAAGTAAAGGTGGCCCGTCCACCTAAGTAAAGACCGATAATTAATGTATTTTGGCAGGATAGATGATGTGTGATGATTCCGAGCCCATAACATCCCTACATACTATCAATACCCTAACACAAGCTTTTGTCACCCTCGGCAGCTTTTGTCGCCATTGGCGCTCCTGGCGGGGGCGTCCGGCTCCCACCTTAGATAGATAGATAGAAAGAATCAGTTTATTAACAATTCATTAAATGATACAATTACAATTCAAGAATTCATTAAGATCTTAAAATAGTCTGTGCTTGACTAGCAAATATATGCACAATGTCCGCTAAAGAAAATAGTGCCTGATTCGATAAACGACAAGCAACCTTCTCCTGTCGGGAAGTGGAGAGTCCTAATTCTACTAACAACTCGCAATTGCCTTGATACCATTTTCCACATGCACCTAAAGGAAATCCTATAAATTTAATAGTGTTGCTATTCATCACCTCTTGAATTTGATCTTTCAGATGTTGATATTTCTTAACTTTCTCTGCCGCTGCATCAGCCAACTGTGTTAATTTACTCTCATACCTAACTGTGATGTCAACTACTAGGGCCTGATCTTCTTTAATAAATACTAAGTCTGGCTTATAGAATTCATTTTGTTTATCTTTCAACAGCAGTTCCTGGAATACAATCCATTCTTTCTTTTTGGCCTCATCTGCCAATAATTCACATAATTGATTATGTCTTTTAATCAGTGTCCTGTACCGCCAGACAATATCCAATAATATGCGAACAGGTCTTGTTCTCTGCCTGACAATGTTGGCACAATTTAATTTGAGTTTCTTGTCTTCCCCTTGCTAAAAATTCCCTTGTGGGGTAGATGTTAGCTCTCAGCTGTAATGCCGTGATGAGCTTTCTGTGGGGAATGCCTCTCTAAAATTCCAGACAGTTGTTAGTGATTTTATCCTTCTCAAAGTTGGAAATTCCACAGCCCTGAGATACCAGCTTGGTCCAGTTCACAAATTCCTGTCTTTGCCAGTTACAGAGTCTCGGAAAGATGACTTTTGGAGCAGGCATCTCCCATTCCAAGGCTGGTTCCTCACCGTCTAGTTCCTCTGATATCACCGTAACTGCTTTCAGGTCCCATATAGATGGAATTTTATCCTTATCTCCTCCTGCTGCAATCCACAATCTTTCAAATTCTTTCTCAATACCTTCCGGCCGAACCACTGCTCTTAATGTCTCGTCCGAAGACTGTGCAATTCTGTGTAGTCTTCGAGCTTGTACACTGGGAATCAAACCCGAAAGCCTGGTAATACCTTCAAGGCATGCTGATTAGCCTTGAGGAACACTAAGCAGATCGCCAAAAGGTTCCTGAATTAACGTGGACTCCTCCTCTTTAAGAGTGATAACCTTCTAACCAAAATTAGTAGGTTGTTTTAAAGGATGGCAGTTTCTTTTGTGGAGGTTTCTCTTGACTGCTTGTTCTTTGGCATACTAAGGTACCTGCTTTCCTAAGGATGTCTGTTCTGTGTTTAAATAGTATTTCTTTCAAATTCAGAATACAAGAGAACATCTTCAGGACGTAATGGCAGCAGATGCTCAGCTTGTGCAGGCTGGTACCATTGGAACCCTGAGAACTCTGATGAGTCCACTGAAAGTCATGTCCACTGAAGACACTTTTGAAGATAAATGTACTTTTCATTTGCTGAAAAACACTTCTATTCCCCATTCTTATTAATTTGAAAGCAAGTTGCAAATAACTGTGAACTAATCACCAAGATGAAAGATGGATTGAGCAGGGTGGCAAACAGTGATAGGAGAATGGGTATAAAGAGCAGCAAGGAGGAGAGGTCAGTTTTTGAACCGTAAGGCATCATGGTACTGAGGAGGAGAGGTTGAAATGGGAGAAGGTGAGTCCAATGATGGGGAAGAACAGTATGCTAGGAGAGTGGTTAAGAAGCTGGTGGCATGGACAGGTGAGCAGGGTGCTTTTGGATGAACTTGTTGGCTGCAGGTGAGATCCAAAATTGAAAAAGAGAGGGGTCCCTGAGCTCCCACAGAGTTAGAAGGCCACTGCATTGGAGAGGAGTTGGAAGCCCCTTCTGGATGGAAATGTGAAAGTGAGAGAAATTACCTGGAGAGGACACATATCTCCAAAGAAAAACAGATTAGTTACTCAGCTGCAACTTTGTTTTGAGTAACATCATCTTTATTATGCTAACACTGCCAGAGAAGCATGGTCTGTTCTCCTTGGGTTGTTTTGCCTCACCCTGTGAAGATCTGACCCCGTGAACTGACCAGCCAGATGCACAAAGCACAGCAGCTTCTTCTCTAACTCTGCATTCACAGCTCTGTACATACCCTCATATGCATGAAATGATTTAATAATCTAAACAGTGGATTCCAACCACACAAGTAATCATCCATGTCCTCAACTTACATATATTTAATGATGTACATCGACTTCTGTAGAATGCTGTCAATTTATATGTGATCAGGTGTATTTATGGGCAGATTCTTTAACTTGCATATGCAAATGAAAACATGCATAATTGTTCATCCAAGAGAGTAACGGAGGAAAATCACAGGGCAGCACTATGACAATTTGTTCTTGATATATTCTCTCCTATAGCAGAATTTGTACTGCCTCAACAGAATTGAAAAGGTGCCTTTTAAAAGCTAATGTCTCGAAAGGACATAGTTTAAAAAAAACCCACCACACAAAAACCCCCCCACAACCAACACTGCTGCCAGGTTTTTCTTCACTGGTGTGTTTTGGAGTTGGGGTTTTTTTAGGCTTTTTATTGCCAACTTTTAAAGTCAGCTTGTTTCCAACAGAATGATGCTGAGATGGATGCTTGCCGACATTTTTCTTTGTAAGTCCTTGGCCAGACTCTTATTTATGGGTAAAATTGGAATTCAGTCATCCTGGAATGGATGCGGTGAGAGTGGTAGTTGGCTTCAGGTCAACTTACTGTCTGAGTTCTGTAATACATCCCCAAAGATTTCATCACATACCTTTGAAAGGCACCAGTGACTTAACTTGGTGTTGCAGAGTTCTATATTTAGCTCTCCTCTCTTACAGGAGGTGTTTCTTATTCAAGTGCCAAACTCTCTACTTTCATGCCTTGTTTTATTTCTAGCAATCTTGCTGTATAACCTGTGTTTCATGAGTCATTCTGTTTCTCTCTGAGTCAATGTCTGAGCTCAATCTATTGTTGCTCTAAGAAGTCCATCTTCTCTGTTTAGTTCTAGGGAAAGGATTCTGGCTGGGAGGCAGGAGGACCTTGGGGAAGGAGCACCCAGTAAAATACTGTCAGCTTTTCAGTCTCCTGGAGTTAATGTCTGTCATGAACACTTACTTTTAAGGACACAAATCTGTGGGAATATTTTTTTATAATCCATAAGTCAAGGTTTATAAGGAAAAACACACAAGTCTAAACTCACACACCAGATTTCTCAAGAGACTTCCATTGCTGTAGGTTGGTTAGAAAGGAAACTTTACTTAAAAGGTTCAGTTGTACTACTTTGATTTAGGATGGTACTCTAGGGAAGGATCAAAACAGATTGGTTCTTGCAGTTGGTAGTTTCAGCAAATTCATAAATAGTTTAGAGCTTCTTTGTGGTCTTTAAAAATCTAGTCATGACAATGTTAGAGTATGGGAGAGTTGATGTCCGATTTCTCCATCATTGTAATAACAAGACGTGTTATTTCTGCTGTACTATAACTTGTTCAAATTGGCGTTGCCCCATTTGAAGTCAATGGATCTTGAAGCTGTGAAGTGGAGGGATTGCAGGAGTGGAGTATTGGCTGAGAACCTGGCTCCTACTGCTTTCTTCTAATTTCTTGGGAGCCTAAATACTCAAGGTTGATTTTATATGTAGTGCTGCCAAATGTTCTAGGAATCCTCTGCCACTCCATTAAGCTTAGCTGCAGTGAAGGTCCTGTAAAGAACAAGTGTAATGGCTTTGCCTGCTTCAGCTACTCCTAATAGCCCTTCTTCTCAGCAGTCTATGAAAAAACAAATGAGAGGGGAGGTGGGAGGAACAAGAAGAAATCCATATGCACAAAACTGGAACTATGTCTTCTGCAGCTTTTAAGAGTGTCTGTAACATGAACCCTGAAGACTTAGGAGGGAAGTGCTTTCAAAGCTGTTTTTTGTTAAAGAAGAAATGTGTTTTACCAAAAAAGAGGTGTGACTGTGCAAATGTGCCATATAATTGCATGGGTCACATTTCATTATCAACTTTGCATTGCATAAATTGATTACTTCCATTTGGAGTCTAAATTCAGCCAAGAAAATACTTTCTACTATTTGTCTCAAAGTGGTTTTTTTTTTCTTTTTCTTCTTTTTTTTTTTAATAGTGTCATTTTATGAATTCCCTGCTCTGCTTTCCGGCTTTGATACTGGGAGATCTGAAAATAGTTAAGAACTTGAGACAACCTGAAACTAGACTGGCTTTAAAATCTGTGTTCTTAAATGGTGACTGGCTGGGAGATGACTTTGGGATGTGCACAGTCTCTCTCTCAATCACTTTTATTAATTGTACTTCCTGACCTCATGTCTGCTGAGGAATTCCTAGTTTAGGGGACACGTAGCTAGGAAGGGTGGCTGGCTACAGCCACCACCCATATTTAATGCCTAAGAAACTGTGGGAGCAGATCACTGCTTCCTCTGTAACCATGTGAAAGTCTCCTGAGGAGTTGCAGGAGTGTTTACCGGAGTCTTCCCATGTGAACTTCTCCTTTCGTGGTTTATAGAGGTTCCTCATTATAAGCCGTCTCATCCTCCATTTTCTCTAATAACGAGACTGGAGGCCAAGTTGGTAAGTTATCCTAATCTTCTTGCAAAATTGTTCTAAACCTTTCTCTCTCTTAAAATTGCTCTGAAAACTTATATATCAACATATCTTACAGGGTATTTGTCGTCTTCAACAAGGCTGCTTGAACTAGTAGGAGATGTGAGAATTTTTCCAACAAGATGGAGAAACCTATTGGAATATTAGAGAAAGGTGTAGTTTGGGCATGAGTCAGGGCTTTGCATACTGGAAAACTTCAGATATTCAGGAATCAGAATCCATGGGTTGTCTGTCCATCTCCACAAATGAGCTAACAGCTCAGACAGCTCAATCCCTTGTCATGTCCTCTCAGGGTAACCCTGTGGTGCCATTTCACTTGTTGCATTTGGTTGCAGGGCAAGGAAGTAAAGTGTAATACATGTATTACATTCAATGTAGGCTGAATTGATCAGTCTGTTTTTCATGCTCCTTCTACATAGGAGGACTCCATCTGTATTATTTTTAAAAGCCACTTACTATGTTAACAGTTGATGCAGGATTCTACTTTTTTTTATTCCACTCTACCCAAAGAGGTACCTTTCCTTTGACTAAAAAGTACTTTCCCTGGACAAAAATTCACATTTTTGTCTAAAAAAAAATTCTTCCACTTGGAGACCAAAATCAGGAAAACCAGTGAAATCTCTTGGTCTCTTTCACTGCTAAAAAATAATCATCTCATAGGTAAAGGATGGCCAAATTTTGTGTTTCCATACACATATCCAATCAGTAAGTTCAAGTTATATTGCATATAAACAAATGCGGGTAAAGACCTTCTCTAAAGTCTCTTCTGCTCATATCTCTACAGAGTGTGTTCACTTCAACAGTGTTTGGCAGAGAGAAGGACATCAATGAAAAATATAGTTACTGAGTACAAACTATAAGCAAAGGAATGGCTAGGAAATTAAAGTGTGTAGGAAAATCCAAAAAATCAGTGTAATTCCTGTGTTTTACAGTGGTCGTATTTCCTCCTTGGTTGTCAGGTTTGTGAGCTAGAAGTTAAAAGATTAATGAGCAGAAATGCTAGCAAACATCCTTTTCACAGAGAAGAGACTGTTGTGCTTGCTGACTCGCACTGGTATAGTTTCAGTTTTAAAAGATTCAAAGTTTAATGTTACAGGGTGGCTTACCCAGGCAATAATTACTGTTGTCCCAAGGCAGTGTATTTCCACTTAAGGATGCGTTTTCATTAAAGTAATAGACTTGGTTCTTACTTGTACTAGGTCATTCACACATTTTGATGGTTGGAAGGAGCCTTGCAGTGACCTTGAGTTATTGGTGTAATTGGATTGTGTGCTTCCTTAATAATTAACAAATATATGAAATGGCTTCAGACAGTCTTGAAATTTTTTTCTGTAGCCTCTATTCAATAATTAAGTCTACTAGTTTTGAATAATGGGAAAACCAGGAGTATGTTCTTCTTTCTCATAGTGAATGAAAGAAGATGTTAATGCAGAGACCAGATTAGATCTTCTGCACAGTGTATCAAATTGTTCTTCATGGCAAAATCGCTTGATTAGGACAATTAATGCAGAGGTGTTGTGACTAGGTGTAAAAACGGCTGAATAGTGTCAAGTTTCTACTAAGTGTTGTAAGATCATGTCTCCTATTAAGCAATGGGAGGCAGGAATTGAACAAGGAGAAAAGATCTTTCTATGCATTAATTGTATATGAATTGAGCAGCATTCTGCATAGAAGAGTATTACAGCAGGAAGCGTGGAGCTAACCTCACCCACAAAGTGTAGTAGTAAGTTTTCTACTTGGATTTCAAGCCTGAGAGGATCAGGTTTTTCTGAATTGCAAGTGGGCTGCCATGACTCAAGGCAGAAGTGACGTTAGATCATCTGAATAATGGAAGCCACAGAATCTCTTCCAGACTGTGGTATTACGCCCAGCACTTTGTTTGACTCAAATATATCTCTTTGAAAGTCATCTCATCTTCAAGATGCACCATCATCTTGGTGGTCTGTTTTCCTCTCAAAACAGAAAATTGCTCTGAAAACTGGTTGATGGAATCATCTTCACTTACTGTAAAATTTCCTTTGTCTTATCCATATTTTAACCGTATTTTCTAGACAAACTAGGTTTTGGCATATTTAAAGAAAAGCATGAAGATTTTCATTAGAGTATACATAGAATAGCATGGTATATGGAAAATTGGTTTGTGTGGAGTCCTGTAGAAGGGAAGTTCCCCAACTGCATTTGCTACATCTGTCCCAGGACAGTGTGTTCACCAGTGTTACACGGGGAAGGGGGGGACAGTGGGGGTGCCTGTGGCTTCCCCACCCCCAGGGAAGGCGTGCAGCCTTTGGGCCAGTTCCGGCAGTACCCTTTGGAGAGCTCCCCTCAGTACTAGTCTAGGTTTGGGGTGGGTTTTTTAATGAAGTTTACTCCAAAAGCATTTGGGACCCAGTAGGGAATAATTTCCAGCTAGTTCATGAGCCTAAATTTGGAAAATTGTTGTCAGCGGATTTCAAACCCATTCATTTGCCTGCAGAGGTCTGTTGGCAGAAGCGACACGCTAGGAAATGCTCAAGGGGTGGTGTGTTAGTGAGAGTCCTCCCATGCCGAGGTATCTAGAGAAAGAGACAGACTTGCCCTGCAGTCAGGGCTGACGTGCTTTTTGGTAACTGAGGGACTGAATAAACCAACGCTGTTCTTTTCTGGAATGAAGCCATTCTTAAACTAAGTTTCAAGTATGTGTCATTTTTTATTTCTCCTCTTCCCTTCTCCATTTTAAAAGTGGATAAATACAGTGGAGGGAATGGGAATCATGAGTATAAAATTAATGCTCTGAAAATGTTCCTGTAAGTTCTGGAGTCAGAGAACAAAGCTATTGGCAGGCTTTCCCTAACGGCTTCTCAAACTTGGGTCTTATCTATCTTATAATTTGAGAATTATCCTGTCTCCAAGGTCATAATCATACTCTTTATGATTACGGGCCACCATATGTACAGGGAATGTTATCAAAATACTGTGGCCCTCGAAATCTCCTGTACGTTTGCCCACAAGAGGCATTTCTTATCTCCTCCAAGCCTGCTATCTTGGTACTGTCCTCTCTGCATCTCTGGCACGTGAAGAAGACTTAGCCTTTGCGTTGCTCTTCTTGCCCCAAGAGAGATCTCCTAAGCAATCAAATTGCATTTAGATCAGGGTTATGTAGGATGAGAAGATGAGGAGTGTCGGGGAAAGAGGCCACATATGTTTCAGATTTAATGGTGTGGTGAATTATGAGTAACTAATTGGAGTGGTGTAATTAAAGGCAGTTAATCAAAGCAGGGAAACATGCATGTTTATGAAAGGGTTATCACTGTCTTTGTTATCAAATAGAATTCAGACATTGGCAAATTGTAAGGTGATTGACAATTCATTTTAAAATTACACAGATTTGAAACCCTATACCCCCCAATCTGCAACACAGTAAAGTTTAAGAAATTGGCATAAATGAACATACAGCTATAAGGCTAGAGGAAAGCTGGTACAGCTAGTGAGCAAGTAAGGAAATTGCCTTTTAAATCCATTTTAACAAAGCAATTGGAAATTGTTTTATTAGGGTTCCTAGAGAGCTGCATATGCTATGATTGATCGGATCATGTAAAATATTGATCACTGAGAACCTGTAGCTATAAGGAGACAAGTACAGGTTACAGAAATATACATTGAATGCATTAAATACATATTTCAAAATGCTGATTGCAGAGCAGGACTTCAGGAGGAACAGAAAAGAAAAATAGGGAAACATTAAAATCTGGCTAGCAGGAGAAATATTACTTGAACTGTTTTAGATTATTCAGATTGGGACACAATGGCTTTTTGTCACAAAAAAAGTCTTGATTAATAATATGGAAAAGTAGGTTTTAGTTTTACAAATGGTTCTGAATTGAGAGTCAAGCAGATAATGAGAAACAATTTAATCTGATACATGAGGAGGATTAATTTTGAGTACCTGGGTTGTAATAGGGCAGCACAGCTCAATGCAGATAAATGGAAGATAATAAGCTTAGGAGTAAAGAACTCCACAGTAAATGACTGCTCAGATGCTGCAGCAAGCTGACTCGGGGAAAAAAATGAGAAGTTATTGGAGAAAAATTGCCTATTCAGCAGCAAAGCCAAAGAGAGGAAATGGGATATCGAACTGCTGCTGCTGAAGGGGAATCGCAGAGTTAGTGCTGTGGTTAGTGCTCACCAGTGCACTGTAACACTGGTGGTGGAAAGGCACAGTGCAAGTTCCAGAGGGAAATGCAACTCATGTGGACAGAAATGGTCCCTAAGGTTAAGAAATCTCTACAGAAAACCAAAATCCTGTTTGGAGAGAAGCAGGACATTTGTAGTTTTGTAGCCCATTGGCACTAGACCTGTAGATTTTTTCCACCCCAACGCCAGGTGGACATTTTGATTCATGTAATTTGGGGTTCATATGTTCATGAAATTCAGAGCAAAACTGGGGAAGCTGCCAAAGGAAACCTCCAGAGATCCCTGGAGGGTCAAAGTGGGAAGCCTACACTGTGGAGGAGAGCTTTCCTGAGAACTTACCTCTGTGGCATCATGAGAGTGAATCATCTTTACAGCAATGTCTGGCTGGGCTGACATGTAGGGCAGTATGATGGAAGGAACCAAGGTACAAGGCTCAGAAGAGAGGAAAATATAGTCTACATTATGGTGAACTTGTGGGAGCCTTGCTTTTGGAAAAAGTTCCTCTGCCCTCTCTACTTAAATCTGTAATGTTTTGGCCTTCAGTGTTTTTATTTTTCCTCTTGTTTCAGAATGTATTGCTGTGATGACTTTATCCAGTTTAGCTTTTCTGATACATTCGTAGCATAATATTAGTGCTGTTGTAACCATAATGGATAGGAAGTCAGACATGGTTTGTAGGAAAAGGTAGTGTTTTTAACTCATACTAAAAGATGTTGCTTCTCCTTAAAGTTGTTGCTCACTTCATACCTGAAGAATGCCATAAATGCCCCCTTTTTTCAGTATTTCCTTCCACCTCACAAGACTTCTGTCTCCTTTCCTGACATCATTTGATTCTGTTTGCAGCCTCAACTCAGGATGGCTGGGAGGATCATTCTGTGTTTACTTGTGGCAGAAGTAAATAACATAGATCTCATGCTTACAGACTGCGTAACCATTCTTGAAAGGTTAGCACAGGTGGCAGAGCCTGCTCCATAACTGAGAGCACTAAAGAGTATGTGCTTTTTAGTTAAGACTGAATATATTCTAAGCTAGACAGTAAAGCAAAAAGGGGTGATGATGTCTGTTGTTACTGTAATTGGATTATGATAGTATCTATCCATGGTTTAGTGTTGTCTCATATAACAAAAGCTGTTCCATTCCTACCCAAAAACATGACAATCTAAGTAGATACTGCCAGGTATTATTTCTCTGTCAAATAATAAATCTACATGAAGGTCAGTTAAAACACACAATTTTCTGTCCGTTCTCATGCTGCTGGTAGGAGATCAATAGCCCTCGTTGCAATGTGTCAGAAAGACACTTCTTAGCTGTGAGTGCGGTTGGCCCAGTCATTAACCCCTGCATCTTCCTTGCAACATACACTCACCAAAAATTTTGGGTTACATTCTGAAGACAACACGTGCTCTAAAGATGTCCAACTTACCTTTAAGGGTAAAATATTAAAGGTAAAAGACACACAGGAACAACATACTAGCCTCTAGGGGTGCTCCAGCATTCCGACTTAACAGCAATGTAATTAGAAAGGCAAGTAATTAAAGGATGAACATTAATTAAAAATCAATAGTTTCAGCAACTGTGCACATTCTCTTCCTCTGCTGTTAACATACATATTTTTTAAGGTCAAACGCTATAGAATCGTACTCTCATAATGCCTCAGATATGCCAACTGTCAACACTGAAACTCATTTAAATGTACGAGCTGGGACTGCGGTGTAAAGCCACCTGCACATCATTGTGGGGACAATGTGGCCTGGTGGCTCTTGTGCAGGCAGGAACAGGTGCCTGACCACAAAGAGAGGGTGGCCTTTGTCCCTGCTTGCTCCTTGCTGCATGTGGCCCTAAGGGTGCCTAAAGCCAGGGCTGGACCTGTTCCTCCTCTGACCCACCAAGCTGAAAGAAGGACCGTTACTGGCAGACTCGCTTTCCATGGCCCGTTATAGCCACACGATGGTTGAAGCCGCAGGTGTGAAACGGATGTAGTGTAAGTACTAGTGAGCTGCGACCTAAAGCCTGGCTGTCCTTGACAGTGCTCCAGCTGGGCATAGCATCTCCATTGATTCATGTGGCTCTCAATGCACACATCAGTTTGAACACATGAATGCCCAAGCAGGTTTGCTTGTATCCTCTTTTTCTGCTAATTATATTTTTATGGCTTCAGAATTCAAAAGCAAACTTTATTTTTATAAAGCCTTGTGCATGTCTAATGAGAGTCTTAACATGAAAGCTTTCTCTAGCAACAGGTACATGGTGAATCTGGAGGGTGTAGGAGCCCTGCTGCTGTACTAGGGCATTTTTCAATTACACATTTTTTCATCATGATCTTCTAAATCAGAGTGACCCAGAATGAGTTTAATATAGTCCTATAATTACTAAACCTTGTTGTTCCTTTTCACCTCTTGAATATACAGCTGTGAAGGCATTTTAATAGAAGACTATATGGTAATGGGTTTGATCTTATGTGTTAAAATCTGTTATTGCAGCTAAGCAATACTCACAAGGGATAGAGGAGGTATGAACCAGCTTGTGGACTGGGGGAGTTTGAACTTCATGAATTGGTCTAGTGATAAGACTGAGAGTGGCTCAGGAGCACCTATTCCCTTTGGCACCCAAACTCCAGTCCACTGCCCAATGCTCTGCAAAACTGTCATGCTGCCTATCTTGCCAGCATGAATATCCTTTCCAAACACTATCCCGTGCTTTCTGCAGCCTTGTTGATCTCTGCCAGTTCAGCAGGACCGATGCAGGCTCGCCACCTCAGAGTCGTTGAGCTCTGTGGCCTTAGCGAGATTCAGGAGTTATAATTATTGATACAGTCTCATAAATCAAAACTCTGGATTCTGCCACAAAAGTCCATCTGTGACCCAAAGGCCAGGGATTAACCTGTGTACTGATTTAGCAGTGACACAGAGGCACCCCCGATTTCCACAGCGCATGGAAGGTAATCACTGTAACTGGAAAATAACCAGCGAGAACGGTGTGTCAGACCGTGCCGTATGGGTCGTGCCAGTGCCCCATGTGCTGCACTGTCTGTGGCAGCTCCCCTTGCTGAGAGCTGTTTTCTGAGCCTTGTTCAGCAGTGTTCCCTGACACCAGCTCTTCTTTGGCCCTGCAGCACCAAACATGTAGTAATTATTCTAACACTGCGTTATGCAGAGTCAGGAAAATTATTATTACTGAAGGCAATTTTATATACATTACAAATTTATTTTACAGTTATCACTTTAAATTAGGACAAAACACTCTGTGATTCGTGACTTGATCCAAGGCTCCAGCAAAAGAAAGAGAAACTTGTGCAATGAGGGAGCTGATTTTGTTCTGCGCTGTGCTTTCCACTTCCCTGCAACGTTATGGTATGTCCAAGAGATGTAAGTGAAAACAGATTTTCCAAAACATAGGTACAGTACTTCTCCAGTGTGTGATGTGGACAAGAGAGAAAAAAGATAAAGTTGGAAAAATCCAGAAGAGGCTCATCAAGGATGGGTTTTCAGGGTCTAACCTCAGAGCTCCGGCCATGGAGGCTTGGTGCCATTATTACTCTGATGCAACAGGCTTGGCATAAATGTTTCCACTCACCAAGCTCCAGTTCAGATTTACTGTCACAAAGCATCCATCTCACTGGTCTTCTTGGAACCTGCCTGCCTTCAGGCCCATGTAAAAGACTGCAAATCAAGCCTCACCTTTTTTCACTTCATTTCATAGCTCTAACTTTTTAAAGAAATGTTTGTTTTAAAATTAATACAATCAAAAAGGCAGTTTAAATAACAGAATATTCAACAGTTACTACAGCCTCCTTCAACAGATTTGAGTGCAAGACTGAAAATGAACTGTTATCTTTCCAGTTATACTTACAGAATGCAGATTTGAATTGCAAAAAGGCCATTAAAAATAGCTTGTGCAATTTAAAACAGACTGAGTCAAACTGACAAAGCAGGAAATAACATGAACTAGAGATGCACTTGTGTGCTATATCACGTTAATGATTCTGTTTTCTAAAGCAGGAACAGCTCAATAATATATGCTGTTTCCAAACAAACGTATGTTTTATTAAAATAAATTAAGATACAGAAAAATATAGCAATGTGGGATGGGAAAGAAAACAATTATTCAGGAAGATTAAACTTGCTGTACATCAGAGGCTTGTGGCATGTCCCCACTGGGATTTTGTGTACTGTTTGTAAAGATTTTATCTGCAAATTTTACATCTGGACTCCAGTCATTTCGTACACAAGACCATGAGCATTATATGACAAAGATACAGCACAGGAGGAAAAGTTGTCCAAATGTTGTACGTAGATACTTGTTTAAAAGTCGCTCAGGATGTCTAGTAATCTAACCTTAGAGATTTAAGAGGACAGCAACAGTAGAATAGAAAAAAAGTGGGGGTTTGTTGTTAAATGTTTGGTCTAAAGGCTAAAGCATTTGTATTTTGAATTAATCTATGTCATGTAACTGCTTGGTACAATGGATATTTGACAAAAGAAGTAAGTTTAACCCCTTGTGGCAGCAGCTGTGTTACACTGGCAATCAAATAATAGCACGTACCTCTGTGTCTGGTGCTAGACTGGTGATGCCTCTTCTCCAGGAGCTAGGCTGTGTTTGCATTCTTCATGGTGAGGCAACACATGGGTTTTGTGCTATTGACTTCTGCAGCCAAAACAGGTTCCAGAGTTTCACTCTGCCTATGATAACACCATGAAGGTTTATAATGCTGTTTTTCTTATGCAGGCTGATATCCATATGCTATGGGTAGACATGATGCTGCCTGGCACTGTGATGTGATCGTTCCTTACATCTGCATTTTATTGTACATGATACGCCTGTGAGTGCTGGATGCCCAGAGATCCCCCCTCTGGCTAATCTGTCATGTTCCCTTGACAGCTATTAAACAAGGATTTATCAACATGACTCAAAGGTACCTTTCTGGCACTTTTAATATGTAGAAATTTCAATAAGGAAACTCTCTAGCTACTTGCTGATGCAGACCATGCAGCAAAGTCAAACCAGATGTCCTTAGGAGGATTTTGATCTAGCATCTATTGAAACAACAAAGTTGGGTCTTCAGATGAACTGAAGAGTATGTCTAAAAATGGGTGAGTGCATTGGGTCCCATGGTTTCTTTCTGCCTACTGTGGTGGCTGCTAATTTGGCTCTAGCTCAAATCACCCAGGTTGCGGTTAGGAAGAGCTAAATGTATAATACCTGCTGTGTGGCTGAGCCGTATCCCACTCAGGTCCAGCCATGTTGACCAGTTCAGACTACAGAGGTGGGACCTTGGGTCCCTCTCAAGATGCTGAGTGTGACCAGGGCTCCCAGGGGTGTGGGCAGAGAGTGCCAGGAATGTTGCTGCTGCAAATCTGGTCTGGAGGTTGGCTTTGAGCCTGAAGTTAACTCTGGGCATAGATGTTCCCTTGTAGTCCCTCAGCTGCAACTGGCTTTTGCCGTTGCAAACGATTGCTCCTTGGGGACTTTAAAGGCAGGAGGGGGTTAACCTGAGCGACTGGGTGAGGTTTACAGTTACTGTATTTCTGGCCCTTGACAAATGAATAGGTCTGTGGTTAAAGCTAATGACTGAGATGTGAATTCAATTTCTCTCAGACTCTGGCTCTGACACTATATTGGCCAAGGCTGTTTAAGAGTGCTCGATTTGGGGCTGGGCATTGGTTTTCTAAACTTTTATGCAAAGTTCTGTTTTTTCTATAAATATATGGAGTTAAAAGCAATAAAGTGAATTTGAACTGGGTCCTCTAGAAACTAGAGTTCATGTGGGGATAACTGGAAGGTGGTGTACTTGGGCTTCTGGTATCCATGTGTCTGCATGGAAGTGCCAGTGATCAAAATACCTAGTTGTAGATTAATTGCAGCTAGCTTTTGGCAGGGATTCATGTTCAGATGTTTTAGGATTTAAACCACTCTCATAGTATCAAATAGAGTTGGCAGGGGAAAGAAGATGAGGTATCTACTGCAGAGTGCATGTACTTTTTTTTTTCAGTATTTAGGGTAGGTGGACCTCCGTTTCTACCTGGTATGGTAATTCCTTTATTTTGCTGTTATTCTTAATGGTGATAAACTTTGCAGAAAATGCCCTGATACTCAGTTGTTAGATATTGTATGTGTTGTCCCACTTGTAGGTGGGTTGTAGGTAAATAAGGTTGTGCTTGAAAATGGAAGTCCTGATTGTTTTGAATGTAGTTATGGCGTTGTATTGCTGTCTTCAAGGGGCTGTGGCCAATGCACTGAACTTTGTATTTCCCTCCTGTTTACTAGCCCTTCTTTTGTCTGCAGAGCTTCCAAAGAGACTTCATCGTAGTGTAGCTCTGAGTAGCACCACTCTTACCTTGGGTAATGCAGCCTTGCTGCTGCTTAGTGATGGCAATCAGAGTCAGGCAACTTGGCTGTTCGGAGAGCTGTGCTCAGGTGTGGGGTAATAGATATCCTCCACATACAGTAGCAGAAGCAAAATTAGTTGAAAGAAATCTTGCAAAGATAAGTATATCAAAGACTAGGAGACACTTAGGTGCAGTGCAGATCAGAGCTGGGGAAGAGCTCAGACAGGTTGTGCTATTCAGCATTTGAAACGAGGAATGAATCTGTGCTTCAGTTGTTAGGAGCCAGCTAAGAACCATCACTTAAAATGCAGATAGCACTCACATAGCTCTTTAGGTAATATTCAGGTTCTTAAATGTGTCTCTAAGCCGTTGTTCTACTAAATTATCCCATCCATAACAATATTTGTAGACAGAGCCATCTGTTTTGCTCTACTGGAGTTAATTCTGTAACCTGTGATAAGTACTGTGGTAAGTCTGCTATGTAATACATTAAGAAAAGCTGAACCAAGAAAATAATAGTAAATATACATCATAGATTCTTGTATAAATGATACTGAATAGAGGAAATTTCAAGTACAAAGATGCCATCCAATTTATTTAAATTAAGTGGAAACAGAATAAAGTAACTGCATTGTTCCTTATTTTCTAGGAACAAAAAACAAGTGCAGTGAGGAACCTTGGATCTATGAGTTTATGGAAACTTGTTACCTTGCCATGACTTGTTTGTAAACTCAGCTACAAGTTTTTCACTGGACTGTCATGGACAGTGTGATGGAGCTGAAGTTATTTTGGCTATAAAGCTACATCTGTTACATCGAAGCCTGTTGCTGTGAGCAGTTTTAGACTTGCAGATACAAACCATGGCAGTCTTCAAACCTCTCCCCTGCCAGTTCCCTTGGTGGTAAGAGTGTCTTTGGCTGAAGAGCAAAACATTGTTTCATTTTGTTATAAATATATATGGCAGAGTTGGCAATTACATTCAGTGCTTGGGTTAGTGAAAATAAAATAGTACAAAGCAGAATATCAATATTAAGTAGAACGTGTAGTATGAGCTGCCTAGTAAATTCTGACAAGGATTGGAGATGAGGAAATCTGAAATAAATATAATAGTAGTTTAAAAATCATTCAGAAATAGATTAGTCTGAAATGTGATTGCTGAGCTCCATGTTACATGACTTGTCTGTGTTTTACTGGCTGAGAAAACACAAGCGTCAAGGTAATACCTTGGCAAAGTATGAAGTGTCAGAGCAGTGTGTTGGTGAGGGCAACAGCAGACATTATGTTGCCTCAGGCAGCAGTTATTTTATGAGTCAGCTTCGAAGAAAGGAAGAACAGAACATGTTTTTGAAAATAGGAACTTGCTGTAGGACCCAGCAAATCAAAGGTTGTTGTTAATCAGAGACATGGCAAATAAACATAACTTTTTTCCCCCATCCCTGAGAATCCAGCGTAAAATTATTCAATCCATGGTGCAATTGATTCCCTTTCTCATGTCGGTTGTTCCCACTCCATATGCCAAAGGACAGGCATTTTTGATGCGGGTTGGGGGGTAAGGGAGGGGGGAGTTTCTTTCTCTGTTTCTTTTTGTTGCTTAGCAGCTGAGCTGCTGATTGTACACCGAGCACGGCAAGCGTGGTGCACAGTAGGAATGAAAGCTCTATTTGTCATCTTGATAAATCTTATTTGTAACACTTCTGTAAAGGATGTGACACATTAGCTGAAGGAGAGATCTGGGGACATAGGGTAGCACACAAAATTTAATTCTGACTGATTGGATGTCACAATGCAAATGAAGCATGGTCTCACATGAAGTAGTAATTGCAGCTGTGTTGTCCATTGCTTTGTATATTCTTTGCATTCTCCCTATTGACTAAAAAGATGTTGCTGTAGTAGCTGGAACATAAGTTTTCTCAGTGTCTCTTCTCATGTTTTATTGATTTTTCCTGCTTAATAAAAATGACAGTCCCTCCTTATTTCTGAAAGGAGCCAGTTGTTTATAGTCTGTCCGTATGTATCAGCAGGTTTCATAACAGCTTACATTTCACAGCTATATAGGTCTTGTTGGCAACAACAGAAATAAGATACATAATTCACTCATAATGTTTTAGGTGGGTTTTCCCTTAGTCCCCACTGCTACTACCACGTGGAAATGACAGTGTGGTCATTCTGTGCCATTGCATCTACAAGCTTTTCTTACCTACAGGTACCTGCATCGTCAATCTTGCCTCGGCTCCATCACTTACTATGGACATATAGTAAGGGCAGAAAAACTCTTCATTAGTTTTTACTATGTCATCTTTTGGGGCCCAGGCTGAAGTCTTGATGAAACTGAAACATTTCATGAGTTCTTCCTGATTTTGGTAAAATACTACTTTAAAAATAAATCTTGGGGGAAAAAAAAATTCTGTAAATAGAAACTTTTCATTTAGATATATCCATTGAACACCATTTCCAGGTGTTGCAAATGGAAAATAAAAAAATTAACCTTTACAAAGAGCTGAATTTCACCCAAAATTAAATTAGCAGATATGCTAATTTGCCAAAAAAAAGGTGGATTTTTTTTTTCATCAAATTCTTCTAGTCTGTCCATGTTTAGAAATGGTTTATGAACTGGTACATCACACCTTTGCCACTCTGTGTGCTCCAAAGAGGCTTAGAGGAGGCAAGATATAAAGTAGGGAAAGGCTGTATGAAACTACAAAATCCTTCCTCCATCAGCTGAGAGTAGATACGCATTTCTTCCAGTGGATTCATTAATTGTAAGACTCTAGCATGCAAAGCCAGAAGAGTGCAAAAAGATCCAGGGCTTTGTCTCTAGTTATTTGTGTCTCCATCCATAATTTAAGTCAATTTATTGATGGTAGAAACAATGATTTGTCAGTTCTCAATGCTAATTGTCTGTTCAGAGTAGGATCTGTGTCTCCATCCCTTTGCAGGTTCAGTTTATGAACCTGACCGTGGCTTCTAGATGTTACCATATTACAAATATTGCATTATTTGATTATGAAGATGATAATTTCATCCCTTCTGAGCCTTAATGTGCAATTTGAAAACAAATTACTTCTTTTTAGCTGAATGTCTAGAAGCTGTCGACAGATGTAGGAGTATTTATTTTGCAAAACTTCCACTGCTTCCCTTCCATGCTCTCAGTTGTTTAGTGAAATGAGCAGATGACACTGGCAATGATGAAGCGTGAGCATTGGAGTTCTCTCCTCTAACCCATCTCTTGGGCCACACAGATCATATTTTTTAACAATGTATGTTTGGTAGCTGAGAGCATTTATTTTTCTTTTGAATGTACCAAGCTGGAGGTGACTTGTTCTGTCCGTGGTAGGCATTGCCACCGTGGTGAGTGGCTTTATCAGCCTGAAGAATGTGGGCGCTTGAATTTGTCATGGGCCGCTCCTCATGGCTATTTAGAAGCAGCAGCAGGCTGATAGTATCAGCTTTTGGAAAAGTAGCAGTGCAGTAGGGAAAGCATGTCATGTAATCAGGAGTGTGTTAACTGCAGTCCAGGATACTGGGATTTTATTGCTGGCCTTGCCCCTGCTTGGCTGGATCCCCTTGGACAAACTGGACCACTCACACCCAGGTGGACTTCGTTTTCTTCCCTCCCTGGAGGAGCTGGTCTCCTTTGATTAATAACATGGGGGTCCTTGCAAATTAGCCTTAGAACTTAAACTTTATTGAGGTGCCTAAAATTTTCGTGAGGAAAAGGAGTCTCCTGGGTGATCAACCATAACATTAAGAAGGAAATGGTACAAACCATTTTTCATGCAGAGCTGCAGTTTGGAGATGAGTGAGTGGTGTTCAATAAGTAGCTTCAACCTGATTAAAAGAAAAAAGTGTTGCAGTTCTTAAAAGCAGGGTGGTTTGCTTTTTAATTCCAAATTAGATACTGTTCTGAAGTGCTGCAGATTGTGTGAAAATGTTGAAAAACGACATTAAATCAAAACTTTTCGTTTTAAGGAGAAAGAAAATATTTTATTTGATGTCAAACTGAAAAAAATCAATTACCTGGGAAAGCTGAATGGGTTCAGTTGTGCATAGTATT
This sequence comes from Mycteria americana, assembly GCF_035582795.1. Classification (NCBI taxonomy): domain Eukaryota; kingdom Metazoa; phylum Chordata; class Aves; order Ciconiiformes; family Ciconiidae; genus Mycteria; species Mycteria americana. The sequence goes on along the minus strand of NC_134374.1, from coordinate 18,630,585 downwards.
GCGTGGAAACAGAATAGAGGAAAAAGGAAGGTATTGCGCGTTCTCCACATTTTTCATACTCACTCAGGGTCAGCCATAATTTGGCTCTCAGCAAAGCTGTCATTGATTTGTAATCTAATCTTGCTGAGAGCACTTGTAGGTAATTCTGTAAGTCTATCAACAGGTTTCTGCTTCCTATTTTGTATCTGTGAGATTCGTAACTGGACTTTATAAAGATAAGGGGCTAATTTTTATAGTTACTGTGCAACCAAGTTAATTTAACATTTGATTGTAGAAACCCAAATAAGGTGTTGACTTTTTTTAATTTTGCTTTTTTGGTTTTAGTTTGTGGACATATAGACAGAGAAATCTAGGGCTTGAGAAGTCCTGCTTGTTTACCGTTCAGCTATTTGATCTAGTAAATGAATTGTGGGTCTGCTGATGCATGTCAGCCGACCTAATATCCAGAAAACTATAGTGACCTTGTTTGTTTTTTAGATGAAAATTGTAATAAAGTCAGGATATTTTCTCAAGAAATAATTGTGTGAGCTGTTTGCTAGAATTGATTTTGATTAGCAACTGATTGCAAAGTGAGCTGTAAAAATAATGAAACTATGGTAATTAAAGAATACATGCATATTTCAACAAGCAGTTCAGGTAGATGAGCCGAACTATACAGTGCAGTGTAGTAACAAGGCATTATTTAAGGAGAGCAGATGAGGTAAAGTAGAAAGACTTGTGTAAGGTGGTGATAGGTAACAGGTTGGCCTGCACGGTGCCAGTGGGTGGGAAATCATCATTTCCTTCTGCACTTGCTCTGGTGAATGACAGCCAGTCTCATTTTTATAATAAAGGAATATTCAATATTCACACGTACCCGTGGCTTGTGGAATAGTTTTGTGGCTTTCTGTAGCTGTTTTGAAATGACTGGTCAGCAGGGCATGTTTATCACAGTAACCAATGCTTAACTGGCCCTAACTAATAAACATAATTCAAACGATCCCAGTAAAACATCTTATAATACGCAGGCCAAGAGGGTAAGAGAATGTTATCTGTGGAGGCAGTGCCTTTAAGCTCCAGCCAAAATTACATGGTTATTTTGCTAAGGGTGGATATGAAATGGTTAAGAAGAAGGGCTATGGTTATAGATTTGTTTAGTGCACAAAGAGTTGTGTGCATAAAGAGTTGTCATGGCTGGCCCTATGAAACAGCTTGGAGGTGACTCATGAGTTTTCCTAGGTTTTGAAAAACTGTAGATGAGCTAGCTACGGGCTCAGAGTGGTTCAGTCTTCTGAGCTGTTTCTGTGCTTAGGCTTTATTGTGCTGATATGGTTGAGATTAAGCAGATCTGCTCTAAGAGGCACCCTGATCCTGTGAACCACTGCTCACAACCCCTGAAGCACACACATCTGTGCTGAACCCAGCCTAGGCGTGCTTGGTGGCATTCAGTCAAACAGATGTTGGATATTCAGGTGTGTTCTAGCCTCATGTGAAGATCCTTAATTGTCTTTTGACATTAAAATTCTCTGGGTCAAATCTCGAAATCATATATGATCTGATGGGATAAATGATTGCTTTAGGAAATGGCTACTAATTGTTACACTCATCTGATTGCCCAGTTTTGCCAAGGTTATTTAAAAAACCCCATAAAATGTCAAACATCCCACAGACAAAGGATTGTCAGCTGTAGAGCAAAGCAGAAATCTGTTCTCTTGTCACAGTGCACTGGCTCCAGTGCTTATGTCCTGCAGTAGAGCTGCAAAAGTGCTGATGACTAAAGAGTGAGTCTTTTAATTGCATTTAGCTATTTAAGCATTACGGATCTTAGCATCCCTCACTGAATTCTCTGGGTGTTTTTCTTCTCATTTTATCCACCAAGTGTAATTAACATTATTACTGTGAGATGTTCATCTTAGTCTTGCTTTGTGGAAAACTGATGCTGGTGTCATTTAGGTGTTTTATCTAGTGGTTAGTCAGTGGCTTGCAGAGTAATATTCCCTGTGGGAAGGTTACGTTTACCACATGTTTCCTGTAGGTTTAATTGCAGCCAAAGATAAAAACACACGCTGGATGCTTCACAGATTGATTGGAAGAGCACAGCAAAACATGGAGTGGAGCATTAAAAAGAATGTTGTTTTAATCCTGTCTCCCAAATTATGTTGGGTAACTGTAGCCTGGTTGTTAAAATACCATCTTAGCAGCCGCAGAGCGTTTTGTATTCTTGGAGCAGCATCGGCGTAGATCACCCTTGTGCGGTGCTGCACAGAGCCACCCCACAGCTGACGAAGCAGGGTGTGGAGGGGTTCCTGCTTGGCGGGGATGCCCCAGTGCCCACCAGTTGCCCCACCAGCCGTGGCAGCCGGACGCTGCAGTGTGCGGCATTGGGGATCTGCGCAGCTCGCACGGCCTCGTCTGGCCACCCTGGGTAGTCGTCAGGAGCGAACCAGCTCTTCCTCCTCTCTTCTAGAATATTTCTTCCTCTGTTGAATTAAACGTAAGTGCCTGGCTTTCTTGTAGGCACAACCAACTGCTTAAACTCCAGGAAAGTTGATAATAAGTATTTTCTTGACATGAATTTATTAGAAGACTGTTAAGCTTGACATAACAAGAGCTAAATAGTAATCTACCTTTCACCTTTATTTTCATCAGTTCTCTGGTTTAAAGTTGAAAAGAGTTGGGAAAACTTGTCAGCACTGAGTGTTGAGTCAAATATATATAGATATTCCTGGGTAAAAGAATATTAGACACAGTATCATCAATGCCTGGTTTCTCCATACCACCCACTTTTCTTCCTCACGGTGGGGTGAAATATTTGGGCATGTCTCCAGTGGCACTTAGGCTTTTTTAGTGCTTTAAGTAGGTACTCAAATTCCCCATTGACTCCTTTGGCTGGATTGCCAAAAAAGGAGTTACTATTACTGTACATCAGTCATATAGTCAACTGGCCACCTTTGTGAGTGACAGCTGCATTGATGCACAGAATCTGCTCTCGTGTATTTTAAATTAAGGAAGTAGATGATAAAAATCAGCATCCCACACAATTTCCTCATATGACCTGTTCTGTTCAGTGTTACCTTGTTTTATCCAGCTCGGGTAGTGTTGTTTATCCCATCTTTAGGTTTGCAGGAGCCTAAAAATAGCAGAAAGTGCATACCCCCATCAGTCTAAGTGATGTGTCATCAGCATTGAGAGAACATGCACAGAAGAGTAAGACTGCACCATGCCCTGCCCTCCATCTAGGGCAGTTAAAGCTTGAGTTAACAGAATGAACTTAGAAGCGTTCCCGTTTTTAAGAAAATCTTGCGCTCTCAGACCTTGGAAAGCAGCAAATTCCCCAGTAAATTCCATATGCCATCGCTGTCTTGAACACACCAGGTTGAGTGCTGAATGAGGGCAGAATATGGGGCCTCCTCCTCCATTTCCAATCAGGTAGTTGTGCTTAGCCTTGCCTAAGCTACTTGGCAATGGAGAATCAGTTCCCACCCATTTCAGAGTTATCCAGTGCCCAAACCAGAAAGAATTCTTTGAAGAAGTCAGATATATCCCTTAAATTTTCCTTAGAATACTGGTTTATGGAGGAGACGCTTCATATATTATGCACCAGAAAGCTAGTTGGTACCTATGGTGGCACTAGTCAGGGTTCCTTGAATGGTCAGCAGGGTGAACTTCAGAGGAGGCAGTTTCTTCCTGGGCTGGGTCTAGAGTTGAGCAAAGAGGCAGATCAGCAGCATTGCTCTGTTTGAATGTTTCTCCCAGAAATTAAGCCCTGGTGGCCACATCAGAGGGATTGTGTCCCGGCCATGACAAATCTGAAGGTACAGGGAAGGAATTGTCACTATGGGCAAACTGGAAACCAGACTCTGGCTCCAAAATACAATTGAATACCCTGTTAGACACCAGCTGAAGAAGATGGACCTTTTATTCCAAGAAGGGTGATTGACACAAAAGACAGTATAAGAAGTCACAGAAGAATAAATTTAGAGATACTGTGGGCATGAGTGAGAGTACTTAACTGCCATTGATGGTCAGTTAACATTTACCCCATTCACTGCTTTCTTTTAGATACACAGAAAACTTCAAAATGGCACCTGAATTAACACCTTTCTTCTAATAACTGGCAAAGGGTGAATGGTTTTCTCTATGAAAGTGTTGAAACTCTGACAAGAAAATAACAAGCCTATTAAAATTACTTGCTGCTGACCAAAGGCACCCCAAATCAAGAGATGGTTTAAATACATGAAGTATAAAGATGAGACATATCTCTAGACCATAACTGTATCCTGATTTATCACTTTAAAAATGAAAATTAAGAAAATGCTAGAAATCTGTGTATTTCTGAAATATTTATATCAGGTTATGTAGCATATTGTTTTCTTTCTAAAGTAATTGAAAGAGAGCATGGGCCTAGAGACATCCCAAAACAGCCTCATGTGCTGGATGGTAATTTAGTGTAGCACAATCTGCAGTTTATTTAAGATCCTGACATTAGGGATGATATGTACTTGTCATTATGCTCTTAAAAAATAATGTTTGCTCATCTGTGCATAGAATTTCTAGATGGAAAACTTTCACTGAAATTTAGCTCCTTTCTGCATTTTACTGAGATTTCTGGTATTTGTGATTATTTCAACACCCAATTGAGTCTGTGTGCCCAAGTTGAGAAATGCAGATGAGACCTAATGTTTCTGAAAATCAGACACCTTTAAGTCCTGGAAAGTCCCATACCTAAGAAGATCTGTTGGCTGCTGCACTGACTCCAGGAGGCCTCCTGTTTGAAAGTGGGGCTGAGTTTCTGCGCTGGAATCCTCTAAGTTGGCAGCTGTCCTGGTGGCAGCTGTCTGCATGGCGCGTCCCTGCAAGAGAAGGTTTGCGTTGCTCTGTCAGCCTGTGGCTTTCGCGGGCTGAGACCATCTCCTTGTGCTGGTGAGCTGTGAAGCTGCTCCGAGTTAGGCACGCAAGCGTAGATTTAGGTGCCTGACTTTAAGCACTTTGCGTTTCAACAGGGCCACAGCTTGTCTTTGAAAAACCTCTGGGTGATGACAGATTTTAGGCACTGATGATCATGACTGTGTTTAAACAGGAGCTAGGGAAAGGAAACTCCATTTGCCATTTCAAATCCCCTATATAATTTCTCACAGATGCTTGTATTTTCATAAGCAGCGTATTCTGAGCAAACAGGAAAGCACGAGCTCCTGATGCACAGAGAGCATCTCTTCCTAGTCCTGCTCGTTTCAGTGCACCTCTTGGCCCAGGTGGATTTTCCCAGTGTCCCAAACAGAAGATGAAACTAGCTGCTCTTTTTATTCTTCCCCAGCTTAACTTTGTCCTGTTTTCTGTTAGCATATTAGTAGGTGCTCAAAGAGATGAGCCGCTCGGTTGCTGGGAGCTGGGGAGCTTGGGGACTCGCTTCTTCGGAGGAATTCAGAGCTCTCCTGACAACAAGCTTGCAGTGTCCTTATCAGAGCTACTTTGTTGTTGTTGCTGCTGCTGCTGTTTTAAAATTGGTTTTAAGAAGCTGTTCTTGCCCAGTTATTGATTGCAGAGCGACTTGCGTGATAGTGGAGTCCAGAATAATATTTTGGGAACAGGTTCTTAACTGGCTCCCATTGTCTTCTCTTACCAGGTGTGGAGCACTGCAAAATGTTAGTCCATTTCCAGGGTAGGTAAAGGTAAAATAAAAAGGAACAGTACACAGGGTCAGATGGGTAAATAATGCTGAAAGGAATATTTCCAAGGATCTATGAGACTGGGCTGTTCAATCTGAGCCCTGAAGTCAAGATCTGGTCCAGATTCTTGAATATGCAGCAGTCTTTATGGCCTGATGATGTTTGTGCAGACAAGGCGCTGGCAAATACTTTCCTTGGTTGAATCTGCTCACACCTTCAGCAGCTGTCCAGGTACACCACTAAATATATTGAAAGAGGTAATGTGACTCATGCCGTAATGCGCAGATAGGGCTTGACTGGATTGTCTCCTGTCTGCCTGTCTACTTTCCTTGCCTCTGTCGCTGTAGTACTTAAGAGCATGATGTCACTGGAGTCATCTGCCCATTTATTTATGGGTGTCTGTATTCATCAGTCATTACCATAATACCCAAGAACCAGAGATGGGTGACTCCTATTTGCCTTCCCATGTCTGACGGATTTCTCCAAGCCTGTCGATTAAAAGCTAACTACTTGAAAGGCTGATATATCCTTTTGGATCTCCAAGGTCACTGAACCTGAATATCTGTGTGAATATTCTTTCAAGCACTGCAACTCAGAGCAGAGTTGCTTAAAGCAGGAATGCTAATGCTTGACATGAGAAGAGGGACCAGATTTTTATGCTGCTGTGTGCTGTGGGTCTGCTGCAGAGCATGAAATATGCTTTCAGGTTTTTTCCTTGTTCATTTTTCTAGTGCTGCTGTCTGACTGCTGGGATGCTGTTCCCTAAAGCCATGCTTCCAACTTTTCCTCCTTGTCTCTGCAAAGAGAATTAAATGGGAGCAGGACTCCCTCTAATGCTGAGATGTGGGGTTAGAGCTCTCATGACTGCAGTTGAGCACTTAGTTACGTAGTTGCTTAATTAAAAAATTGTAATTAAATGACTTTGTTTTACAGCTGCTTCTTTATGAAGGAGATGGAGGTGGGAAGGTTTAATGATGCAGTCAGATTTGGAGTTTATGAGTTGGAAGCCAGAGGAACAGCACAGAAGATATCACTAAGTAGCTGGCTTCCAGGCTTTGTCCCTGGAAATGAGCCTGGGTGCTTCCTACTGAGGTGCTGGGACTCTGAAGTGCTGCAGGGAGAGAGGAGCATTTTCAGTGTCTTGAAGCCCCAGGTGCATGATGTGAGTTGTGGTAGTCGCCTCATTTAAGCCATATGGAATATTATTTCCAACCTCTCAAGTATCCATCCCAGTGTATGAGGCACTTCCTAGCCTGGCTTGTGGCAGAGGATACAAGTGGCTTTTCTGGGTCATTTCTGAAGGAGGGCTGCCACCTGGGAACCTGAGCTCCCTTGGGAGCTAGCAAAGCTCAAGGTGAGCTCTGGAAGCATGGCTGAAACTTGCAGTTGTCACCCTCTGTCAAAGGCCTCTCTGACCATGAACCTTATCTGAATATGGGGCATTGTGGCCAAAAAAAACCCAAGTCCAAGCCTCTCTTGCTCAAGTTAAAGAATGGGCAAGGAGGAGTCTCTAAAGATTCCACAGGGTACAACAACCTATGATGCATACATCAAAAGATGGGCTCGTTGGACAAGCCTTTCTCCCATAGCTGTGCTGATCTCCTCTGGGACGTGCTTGTTCTATGGATGGAGAAAGGGCATCTATTCCTAGGACCATCAGCCAGGATGTTTTATGAGTACAAGATTTGTCCAACAGAATTACACAGCCCATTGCCATTAATATCTGTTTATACCTAGACCAGACTGGAAAGGGCAAATCTGTTTCATAGAAAATTGGGATGTTTTAAAATTTGGTTCTCTTCAGATCTGGAAAAAAACGCAGGATGACACAGTTCTCCAATGGAATGAATCCCTAGTTTTGGGGCCTGGAGTCTGAGGCTGAGGGTATCCGGGATATGAATCTGGGGCCAGGTGCTCAAAAGACTTAAAAAAAAAAAAAAAAGATGGGAAATAGTGAAGAAAAGTGATGTGCTTGCTGATGGTAGGGCTTCATTGGTAATTCATCCAGCTGAAGTTTCTCTGCCGAGGAATATTATATTTACAGATCAGTAGAGTCCTTGAAAGCCCCTGACTTGTTTGCCAACATTTTCCCTTTAGCAGCTCTACAGGCAGTGAAATGTTCCATCATACCAAAATGGACAGAAATTATCCAGGTTATGAACTATGTGGGTTTTGTGGATTTATTTTTTCCTTTGGCTCAAGATTAAGTACAAATACAGTTACTGAGAAATTTACTGATTTCAGATTGATTCATAATAGGACTAGCTGAAAAACAGTAGTGGTGGTTGTGGAAACTCTCCTCTGAAATTGCCCTGGTACAGGTGTGTCACTGGAAAAAAAATTATGAAATAGCCTCCTCTAGTGGCAAATGTTTTATTGACATTTTTTTGAGTGCTTGAATCATGCTTTTTTCCCTGATGAGGAAAGTAGGCCAGAATGATGTCTGCAAAATAAGTGGTGAGAGCTTTTTTTGTCTGATAGAGGTTTATTCTTGTACTTCTGGTAAACACACCAAGCATCTTTTATTAACAAACCTTTTCCTGTGTGATCAGTTCCCTGTCTGGGTATAAGCATAGTGCTGGGACAGTGTATTTAATAAAGAGAATGAAGGCCTGGTGGTTGATAGTGGCACATAAGAGCCCATTTAATCTGTTTGTGTTTTTCACTCACACTTTTCTAGTAGTGTTTGGTGCAGCATCTTATCTGTGGAATGGAAATTTGGGACAAAAATGAGGAATTTTGTGCTTAGATCAAAACTTCTTCAAGGCATCAACTCACATGGCTGGAGATGCAGAGTCTGGATAGTGTGGCAAGGATGGAGACTTCCATCTCATTTATACCTGTGCAAATACAGTACTTCTTCTGTGTCCACATCAGGAATTCCCAGGTATAGACATGAATCCACTTGCAAAATGTTTTGGTTTTATTGACATGCATACAGGGAACTTGAGGCTGACTTTCCAAACAGCGCATCCAACTCACATTCAGAGATGTCTGCTCATCCTTTTCTGTCCAGCGCTTAGGTCACTATTTTCAGTAGTTTATTTTCGTATGTTATCGCAGGAAAATAAAATAATAATGATTCGCACTGTTATAAAATATTCGAGGAAATGAAGAATAAAATGTGAAGGATTAGACCCAACCCCAAGTTTTATGTCAAATTAAATTACTTTCAACCCATTATTTTCCTCTGGTAAATAGTGAAATCATTATTTTATTAGAGCTAATTTATTTAATTACCATAAATGAAATTATTTTTACGAGCACTGATGTGTGTATTGATTTTGGCTGTAAATGCTTGCCAGGCCGCTGAGAGAAGAGCTTTCCTTGTGAGTTGTGTTTGCACAGAGCGTTTGCAAATGGCATGGGTAATGCAGAAACAGGGGAGTCTGAACGGGTCGGACTTGGCAAGAGGCACTGTCATTTCAAAACCATCTGCTCGTTACCGAATGCTGCAGCCACTGTGGTTGGGCTGTCTGCCATTTGGCCAGGACAGGGCTTTGGATACTTCACGCTCGACTCTGACCTGGACCAGGGTCTTTGGGATTTCCTCAGGTAGGGAGGTAGTCATTGCCTGGCTCAACTCATCCGGGCTGCTGGAGCTTCATCTCAGGGGAATGGAGGAGCGTCTGCTGATCTTTTCATCCCTGACATCTGCCCAGTGTTTCCTTGCAGTCATTTCGATGTGATTTTCAGTGGGGTTTTCCAAAAGCACTTTAGGGAGTTCGATACCTGCATGTCAGGGAAATGTAATGGGTTTTATGCTCCCAATTCTCTTAGGTGTTTTTGCAAACCCCATCACAAACATGTGCAGCATCCAGCTGTAGTCCCTTAACAGGCAAGCTAGTGAAGGGTTAATCTTAGTTTTGCTCTGTAATGGAAAATAGGGAAAACGCTCCTTTTAGCTTTAAGAATTGCGCTCCAACACCTGGAATACCAGATATGAGTAGGAGCATGCTGTTATGAGGGCTTGGATTAGATATTTGCTTTGTTTTCTTTTCCATGTTTGGCAAGCAAGTAAAAACTGTGTTTGAGGTAGAAGTTTGCTGGTGCGATTGAAATTTGCTTTCCAGGTATAATGGATCAGAAGGATGTCATCACACCGGGCTCATGTAAATACACAGGTGGCTATAAGAATACTTGTAGCTCTTTTTTTTTTTTAATGTTTGCTCTGTGTTCGTTGGCATTTGCCCATGTTATGCATGTCTTTCCTTGGGGTATGATAAGAGGCAAGCAAAGAGCGGGGGCTTTACTCTGAGCTGCTGCAGCCGTCCTGCCAAAAGCCTCTGCAAACACACGGGGCTGTCGTCCCCTCCCTGGTGCACGGGGAGGGAGCATGGGCTAGTAACCTGATGTGTATTTGCCTCATTTTCCCCATATATCAGAGATGGCAATGATTCAAGATCCCTATCTTGAGTGCAAAGGTACTGTGCTCTCATGGGTATCTTGGGAATGCTTGACAAAGCATTCTGTCTGCTAATTAATAGTAATGCTGCTAGACCCGAGGTAGCCTGAATATCCCTGCACAGTGCCATACTGTGCCAAGTAGACTTGGCCTTTAGGTTTTCCCCAAGGGGCCAACTCCTGGTAGTAAATATTTGCTTTCCCACCCGTAGCTGCAAAGTGACGTGATGCAGATGCCAGATCGTCCTAGCAGGGCAACTTCAGTGTCATCTTGTCCCTGTACAGCAGGTGGGACAACACAAATAAGGTCTATTGATTTCAGAATGAGAAAATAGGAGTTACTTTTGATTATACTTTGTTTTGCAACTTTACTGAAATGTTCTGAATAGAATAACAATAAATATTGTATTCCAAATAAAATACAATAGCTTAAAACTACTAGCTTTAGGCTAGTAGTTATTCTATCCTTCCTGCTTTATTCTCGTGGTGTAACAGTGGGACTTTGCAAACTATTTGCCGGCAGGTAACAAAGTGGCTCTCGCACTTTTCTGCTTTCAATCCTGTGTCTGACTGTGAGCCCTGCTTTTGCAAATGAGCTTCCATTGGGCTTAAGAACTTGTAATAAGTGCTATAAATTGTTGGGACAGTTTCTGAATCTTGGCAGTTTGTAGCTGCTTAGTTTCATATGCTGAAAAATCTGAAATTCTAACTTGCCCTTTCTGTTAGAGCATTAAATGTTTTAATTGCAGAACATTTTTTAAACATACTGCATTGTGTGTGGACATGAACTGCACAGATGTTTGCAACTGCAGCACTGCTGGTTGCATTTTGCAGCCTTACAATGAGCACTAAACTCCAGGTGCCTGTTGGAACATGCAAGGTCCTTCCATAAAAACACTGCTTTCTGCTCCCTGAGCCTGTACCACCAGGTGGCAGATGAAGCCAAGGAAAGAAGGGGCTAGTGCTGCGCTGACTTCGCACAGCTTCCCCTTAGTAATTAGAAACGGAAGCATTCCCAGCATCAGAGTATTAAATAGTTTCACTCCTTAAGGGGTTTCTTGTTTATTTTGGATTGCATGACAGGGTAGTACAATCAGGTCAAAAAGAGAGAAAGGAAAAAAAAAATTAATGGAATCACAGGTACTTCCAGGCAAATATACAAATATATGATATTTTTAATAATAGGCAATACATGTAAAATAGGTTGAGTTCAGTCACTTTGTTTGGGGGCTAAAATTTAAACAGCTGAATGGCTCTATGAAGATATAATGAACACATACAAAAACAGTCTATGCAGAGCAACAGGTTCTAAAACCCCAAATGGGTGTTTTGTCTGGCTGGGCGGCAGTTCAGAGCACTCTCTTCTCCTTATTGCCCCTTCTCCAAGAAGGGAGGAACCTCCTTTTAGTCATCATCTGTATTTCCCTGGAAGGTTTCTGTTGCAGCATCTGTTCAACATTGCATGATGTTGCTGCGGGACTGCTGAGACAGCACTGCTGTGCTTGCTCGTCTGTATTTTGCATTTGGGATTCTTTGGTCGTAAGAGGTGAAGAGGACAGAATAATGCAATTTTAATAAGAACTGTGTAAATTTTAGGGAGCTGTCATTACAAATTCATGTAGGCTTTGAGAAAAGGAGTTAAATGCACTGGTGCTTGTGGAAAAAGACCTACATTTACAAGCAGATTAACCTTGTTTATAATTGCAAGGCAGTAAGTCATGCCACTACTGGCTTTTGACTGCCTGTCAATAATTGACATGGGTGACATAAAGCCTATCGACTCAAGGTCAGTTGTTTGAAATCAACAGAACTCAGCAAGCGATTAGAGATGGGCTTGAGTGTGTTCTTCTACATGGGTTTTTGACTTCGTTTTGTGAACATGGTGCCATTTCCAAGTGGATAGGTCTCAGAATCAACTTCATTTTTTGCCCCACTGCAGTTTTGTTGGTGTGGCACTGTTTGTTTCTGGCAGCAATAATTAAGGATGTTTTTAATAGTTCAGGGTATTTGGATATCAGCAATATTCACAGCTTGATTATAAGCAACTGTGGCATAATAAACAGTGAATATTCTAAAATTGTGCAATTCACAGCATGATTTGTTTCTGCATACTGCTTGTTGTGAATTCCAAGTACATAAGCAGTAATGTGTATTAGTAAACACTGAAATATTATTTTGGTAAAATTGTTTATTAGTAGTACATTGGCATGCTTCACCTTTCAGGTCTAGATTCAGCAAAACATAAAATGCTAAAACATGTTACAATGCTTCGGTGACTTCAGTTGCTAGATCTCATTTTAGTACCTAAAGCCCAGCATCTGGAAGATGTTTACTTGGCCATGACTTTAAGGGTCTGATTCTTAGCACGTCTCATGCATTTGCAAGTGATTGTGTTAGAGGAATTAAGAAGTTACTGCTCCTCAGCTGGAGTTTGGTGATTTTCCTTCTGATACGCAAATTGGTATGTGCTCATTGCGGGCCCATTGCCCTGCAAAATAAACCAAGCTCACGCACACGTGACTTGTAAACATGTCTTGGAGGGAGTGGTAACTCCTGGTGAAGAGGCAGAGCCTTTTTAAATAGCTCTTCTATATTACTTGTAATTATATGACTCCACAATGACCAAATCACACGTAGAGACAGTATTTGACTTCAAAATCTGACTCTGCTTCTAAATTGCATAAATCTCATTACTTACATAATATGTGAGCACAGGCTTAACTTGCTGTGCTGAAGAAGGATGAGTTAAAAAAGGTCTCAGTCAAGTTCAGCAACAGAAAATTCAAATCCAGCCCTTGATTAACACAATTGAAGTATAACTGTAGTCACATTTTGGACCACAGTGTTTGCAGTACTGTACATCTTCAAAACCAAATCTCAGTGTTTTCTTCACTCGTCAAAGTTGCATTAGGAGTAGCTGGTTTGGTTGACCCCAACTAGAATATCTTCAATATTTTTCACTAAATCCAAATATCAAACAACGAGCTTTTCTGAAATGCAGAGGTAAAGCTTAAAATTTTCAAATGGTAATTATTTCAGAATTGTTAGCAAATGTAATTCTTCTAAGTGCTTTTTATCCTTGTAACATTTATAGTACATCAATAATGCAGCTTATTTAAAGAAGAAAGAAAGTATGGTACATATTCTACCTCATGAATGCTGTTGAGCTATTCATATTGCAAAATGCCTTACAATAAAGGGTATCAACTAAACCAAGCACCAGGCTCCTATGGCTGGCGTAATGTACTACAGTATCCTGTTACAGGCATTCTTTGAAATTCTAGGAGGCAGAAAATAAAATTTGACACCCAAAAATAATAAGTTTAAGTAAATCATGTAGGAGAAATGTACATTTATGTCCAAGAAATGGTTAGATGTTGCCAGAACAATACAGCTACATTATGAATCTTTAATGATCTCTGAAAGTCATAATGGTCTGTCACTAATGCCCATTAATGATCTCTCTATACCGCGAGTATGGGCTTGATGTTTCTGGTCAGTACCTTAGAGAATACTTTAAATATGCCTTAAACTTTCTCTGATCTACTCCCTGTGTCTGCTCCAAATGTAGACTGCAATTGTCTGGGTAGGAGCAGCTTGTAAGGCAGCATGGCTTTGGGGTTAAGAAAGTCTTATTCAGGTAAGATGTATTTAAGCAATATTTTAACGGGAAAAACTAGGATGTATTTTCTGGCAACTAATCCTCTGTAGAGATGATAAACTGTATAAAGAAATTAAAGCTTAATATTTATTAATATTAAGAATGTGGTCATTCTTTGACTTCATGAATTTTCTTTGATAACTCTAAAAATACACTATTTAAGAAGGAAAAGGAAAGTGTTATTGTTAATTACTACTGATTGGAACTGTAAATATACTGAATATGTAGCTGAACCGGCAAGGTTGTCCTGTTTGAATATGTGTTTCAAATGTCACTCAGGTTGATTTTATGGCCTTTTAAACATCCGTACGACATATTTAGTTAATTTTGTACCCGAGCTTTTTGTCAGGTATAAAGCTTGCTTCAAAGAAAAAAACAAACAATTATTCCAGTTCTGTTCTAATGCCTTTCATGAGAGTACTGTGCCTAACCGTAACTGAAGACAATCTTGTTATGGTGTTAATAACTTGAAAACCTTTTAATACAAGAACATCAGCATTTCTCTATTCTTTTGCAAATGTTTTAGCTAAATGTTTATGATGGTGTAATTTATTTTTCTTTGATAATGAAAAGGTCTGTTCCCCGCATTTGCTATGTGAAACGATCAGATTACTGTAAGAACCAACGCCCTACAGCTAGAAGAGAAAAACAAATCCAAGGACTCTTGGAAAATGCCCCAATATCAAACAATAATCTGATAGGCAGTGTGTACAGAGAGTTAGATGTTAACTGTGAGAGTTAGATATTAACTGTCTGGGTCGTGTATCATTCTTTATTAGAAATAACTCAACATGATTAGTAAACAACTTTTATGACATTGCACGCGGCATCCATGATGTTTTTCTCTTCGAAATTACTATAGTAAATCTAAGTCTAGTAAAGCGTAGAATGTGAAGTAAGCAGTCTGCAATGTTTCGGCAGGTTAAAAATGCGTTTACGAAATATAATCACTTAATATGTAAGATTATTAACTACTACATGCCTTGCTCTTTTGCAAAAGCGCTAAGTTTTTATAGCACGGTAGCAGCAAAGATGAGGTGGGTCTGAAACCGTCAAACGGTTTTGCTACAGGTTAGCTTTTGGGGAGCAGGCTGCCTAGCCACAGTATACACAAGAAATGCTGGCGGTTGATCACGGACCTTGATGTTTGCTTATAAACCTGGTGTCAAGGCCCGGGGACTCGTTCCACGGTGCTAGAAGGCGTGCAGGCCGGAGGAGCGGGGCCGGGGCCGGGGCCGGGGCGGGGCGGCGGATCAGCACCGCGGACAGCGGCTCCCTCCCCGCGCGCGTCGGCGGGCCCGGGGCCTCTCACCGGCGGGGGGACAGCGGCAGCGAGGGGGGCTGCACCGGGCTGCGGGAAAACGTGAAACCACAGCCTGCCATGCCACATCACAGCGGCTCTCCCTGCTCGCCTGAGCCCTGCGCTTTCACGTTCGCTGTTAATCACAGCCGGAGGCACCACGTACGTTTGTTGTCATTAAATATCAGCAGTGACCGAAACAAAACTGGGAAAGAAAGTGAATGACCTTGCTGGGGCAGTTACAAGAACTAACTCTAGGTGTCCCTCTTGTTTCTGGATTTAGCGGTAATTTTATACGTTTGGTTTTTCGACTGAAAGCACTGGCAATCTGTCCCATTTGTTTGGTTCGTAACTGTTTACAAATTAATGTTCTACAGCGTGCTTCCTGTACAGGAAACTCTATATTTTGCCGAAAGCCTTCTGAAAAGACTTTACATCATAACTTTCTAAGTAGGCTAAAATTTATGGCAATAATGGTTTAAAAATATAGTCACTGAGTAAGATATTTCATATATTACAGAGCTGGAAAAAAAAGAAAGGGCTGGGGGAGGTGGCAGTTTCTCCCAGCATTAACAGCTCTACTCTGATTCCCTGGTGTTTGTGCATCTCAGCATTGTTGAAACGTCTTAGGTTTGCTCATATTTGCAAGTCAGGAAGAAGAAAGGCAGAAAAAATTGCCGGTATTTAAGTGTCTGTATTATGAATGTAGAACCCATATTTGCAGAGGTTTGAGCCATCCAATCCCAGTCAGAGTCCAGAGGGAATACAGATACCAGCAGCTCCTGGGAGCCATATCTCTTGCTCCAATCGTATGAGGAGAACTGCCTGGGAATCCCTGCGGGCCTCAAAGAGTGCTGCAGAATTTCATGAATTCTGTGTGGCTACATGTTTTACCTGTGCGGCTGTACGTATAGGTGCCATTCTACAATTAGACTCTTTAACCTCTCATAACTGCCCCATATAGGGTACAAGAAAATGCAAGGAGGTCTTCCTTCATTACGGTTACATGGAATGGGCTGAGTGGAATTGGTTGAATGGCAGCATTGAAAGATAAGCCAAGATAACTTCTTCCAAACCAGCAGGCTTAGTTCTGTGCCTTAGGATCTAATTCTGCTCTTTGTCCTTTCTTTCCCAGCAAAAGCTCCCAGGCCTTGGAATGTTGTGTTGTAGATGAAGCTAAACTAAGTTTATTTGTTTGTAAACAAGATTAATTTCACCTCAACTGAAGGGTAAGGACATCGAGATACCGATGGTTTTTGTGGCTACTGCTCATTAGAAGCATGTTGTAATTTTTAATGAAAGAAGAAGATCCTGGCAGGAAGAGGTGAAAAATGAGAATGATATACAAAGAGAAGAGGGTTGAAGGGAGAGGACAGACATCCTGATGATATATTATCATCTGCTAAATATGGTGTCTCTCTGCTGTGAGTTTAGCTCAGCATGATTTAGCAGTATGACTGGGGAGTTGTGAAGGCCATACGTGTGGACTGGGAATTTAATTAAAATCATGGTATTATAGTTGTATCTACTTCTGCAGCTTAATCTACTAGTTTCACAGTGTTTTTAGTTAGAAATGCAGCTACAAGTCGGACAGTTATCCAGTCTCTGTAAAGCCATGTGTCCCTATTGTAGTTCAGCTGGACTTAACTGAGGAATAACAGTGCTCAGCTCAGGCAGTTTCATATCTGTGTCTCTGATTTCTGAGCATTGTTTCTCTGCATAGCAACAAAACTTTTCTGTGCTTTGATGAGGTCTGAGTCCCCAGAAATGTACCCAGCCGCCTAATGTGAATATTGGGAGCAGTAACAGATGTTCTGCTATTAGCCTTCTTCTCTGAATTGACTTCTCTGAATTTCCTCTAATTTGCTTATGTAGAATTTGCATACACAATTTTTCTAGGTTCCAGACCTGTTTAAATCCAATACAGCAAATGCCGGCTTGTGGTTCTCGTTCCTGTTTTGCTAGCCAATGTTACTTGCGAGTGTTGCTTGCAAAAAGAGTGCATCTGACTTATGCTAATGAATTCCTCTCTGTTTACTTATGATATGTTGTATTTTTCACCTCAAAATCGCTGTGTGATTTATAGATGTCACCTTTGCTCTGCTCTTGCCAGCAGCAGCTCCTGCTAAGCCTGGAGTTGCCATGAGGCCAATTGCTGGAAGGTGCGTGTGTGTGGGAAGTGCGACTGTGAGACTAGTTGGGCTGTTTCTATATTCGCATGTATTACTGAGCACTGCCAGAAGCAAGACACTGAGCTACATGGACCTTCATTAAGTGATTACTTAGTTTAGATGGTGGTAAATATTATTTATTCTAAAGATGCATTATGTAGATTACAGTCTGAATCACCCCGCAACGATAGTTCAGTAAGGCAGAGGTAGTGTTTTCCTTCATGCAGCTGTGAAAATAATGGTGCATTTTGGGATGGGAATGAATGGCCACCTGGAGATGCCTTCCTCTCTTCTTTCTTGGTTGTGCAGCCCAGATATTTGGTCAGATGAGCTTAGACAATGTAACTGTTACATCACTGAACTTAGGTCAGATATGTCTTGTTACATCACTATTAATATCATGATTATTACATGGTGAACTGAGACAGAATGCAGAAGTTCAGGCTCATAGCCCTTTCCCTAATCCTAAAGGATATACCTTCCTTCTGGTTACTGAAACTGAGCCCAGCATTTTTGCTCAGGTAAACTGGTTCCAGTTCCATGACAGTGAGTGGAGCAAGGCCCCACTTGCACATGTGCAGAAGCAGTGACCCAGTGCAGGGTCTAACTCCAGCTCCTGAAGAGCCTTGCCTCCATCCAAGACATGGCACTTTTTGCTCAAAGTCCCTTTCATTTGTGACCAGCTCTGTTCACATTTTCATTTGTCCTGTGTGAACTTGGTGCCATGATGTCAGCAGTCAGGTAAGTCACAGAAAACTATTGCCAGGCTATTCTGATCCCAGCCCAGGTAATTTGGTTTCATTATTAGAAAACAGATGGGTCTTATATCGTTAACACAGCAATGGGAAGCAGCGAGCTTGGCATTCATCACATGATTGCAGCGAATTGGGCTCTGTAGTTATGTGAAGTCAAGCAATGGGGCAGAACTTGGCTTCTGAGCAAAGCAAGGGCCACGGCTGTGAGAAGTTGGTACAAATGCTTGGGTGCAGATCACAGAATCACAGAATCGTATAGGTTGGAAAAGACCTTTAAGATCATCGAGTCCAACCGTAAACCTAACACTGCCAAGCCCACCACTACACCATGTCCCTAAGCACCTCATCCAAACGTCCTTTAAATACCTCCAGGGATGGCGACTCAACCACTTCCCTGGGCAGCCTGTTCCAAGGCTTGATAACTCTTTCGGTGAAGAAAAATTTCCTAATATCCAGCCTAAACCTCCCCTGGCGCAACTTGAGGCCATTTCCTCTTGTCCTATCACTTGTTACCTGGGAGAAGAGACCGACCCCCACCTCTCTACAGCCTCCTTTCAGGCAGTTGTAGAGAGCAATAAGGTCTCCCCTCAGCCTCCTTTTCTCCAGGCTAAACAACCCCAGCTCCCTCAGCCGCTCCTCATCAGACTTCTGCTCTAGACCCTTCATCAGCTTTGTTGCCCTTCTCTGGACACACTCCAGCACCTCAATGTCTCTCTTGTAATGAGGGGCCCAAAACTGAACACAGTATTCGAGGTGCGGCCTCACCAGTGCTGAGTACAGGGGCACGATCACTTCCCTAGTCCTGCTGGCCACACTATTTTTGATACAAGCCAGGATGCCATTGGCTTTCTTGGCTACCTGGGCACACTGCTGGCTCATATTCAGGCAGCTGTCAACCAACACGCCCAGGTCCTTTTCTGCCGGGCAGCTTTCCAGCCACTCTTCCCCAAGCCTGTAGCGTTGCATGGGGTTGCTGTGGCCCAAGTGCAGGACCCAACACTTGGCCTTGTTGAACCTCATACAATTGACCTTGGCCCATCGATCCAGCCTGTCCAGGTCCCTCTGCAGAGCCTTCCTACCCTCAAGCAGATCAACACTCCCACACAACTTGGTGTCATCTGCAAACTTATTGAGGGTGCACTCGATCCCTTCATCCAGATCATTGATAAAGATATTAAACAGGACTGGCCCCAACACAGAGCCCTGGGGAACACTGCTTGTGACCGGCCGCCAGCTGGAGTAAACTCCATGAGCGGCCAGTCTCTCCAGGAGAATGCTGTGGGAAACCGTGTCAAAGGCTTTACTGAAGTCTAGATAGACAACGTCCACAGCCTTTCCCTCATCTACTAGGCGGGTCACCTTGTCGTAGAAGGAGATCAGGTTGGTCAAGCAGGACCTGCCTTTCCTGAACCCATGCTGGCTGGGCTTGATCCCTTGGTTATTCTCTACATGCCGTGTGATGGCACTCAGGATGATCTGCTCCATCAGCTTCCCCGGCACCGAGGTCAGGCTGACAGGCCTGTAGTTCCCCGGGCCTCCTTCCGGCCCTTCTTGAAGATGGGCATCACATTTGCTAATCTCCAGTCAGCAGGGACCTCCCCAGTTGGCCAGGACTGCTGGTAAATGATGGAAAGGGGCTTGGTGAGCACTTCTGCCAGTTCCTTCAGTACTCTCAGGTGGATCTCATCAGGCCCCATAGACTTGTGAGTGTCTAAGTGGTGCAGCAGGTCACTCACCATTTCCCCCTGGATTATGGGGGCTCCATTCTGGTCCCCGTCCCTATCTTCCAACTCCGGGGGCTGGGTACCCAGAGAACAATTGGCCCTGCTATTAAAGACTGAGGCAAAGAAGGCATTAAGTACCTCAGCCTTTTCCTCATCCTTGATCACTGTGTTCCCTCCCCCGTCTACTAGAGGCTGGAGATTCTCCTTAGCTCTCCTTTTGCTGCTAATGTATTTGAAGAAGTATTTTTTGTTGTCTTTTACAGCAGCAGCCAGATTGAGCTCTAGCTCAGCTTTGGCCCTTCTAATTTTCTCCCTGCACAGCCTTGCTACACCTTTGTAGTCCTCCTGAGTTGCCTGCCCCATGGGCAGGAGGAGGAGATGGGAGGAGGAAAACTCTCAGAGACTCCAACTCAGTGGAGACCCAGTGAGTCTGTTTCTGTCAAGCTCTTGACAGAGGATGAACTGTCTCAGATCTATGAAAAGGTGGAAAAAGATCCAGTTGAGTAATGTGACAATCTCTAGGCAACTTGCTTTGGGTCTGTGAAGGACTATTTACAGTGTTTTGCCATCTGTAAAGTGGCCTTATGTTAAGTTTGACAGTGGCATATAGCCCACACTTCTCGTCTATCCCATGCTGAGATGTAAATATTTCAGGGCTGATACGCTGTCATTTACATTGATGTTTCCGAGAGTCATCATGCTGAGAGGTGAATGAACAGATACTTCTGCACATACTGATGTGGGAGGCTCTGGAGTATTTTTTGCTATGGCTTTGCAGCGGGCAGAGAGAAGTCGGTCGGTCACTGCTGCAAGTTCCTGGCTCAGGTTGGGCCCCCCGAGACACCGGAATAACGTGTTCCCAATTTGGGAGCCCGCAGAGCTGTGGGAGCTGATCTCTTCTGTTTGTTCTGTGACCTTTCCCAGCTGATTGGCACTGATCTTTTATGCACCGGATAGACGATCTTTTGTGGTTGACATTTTGGGATGACTGAATATGGATTAACCTAGGCAAAAAATATTTCCATTTTTCTACCTTCAAACAATGCCCTCCTTTTCCAAAAATGCCTGCTCCATCAGGGGACATGGTCAGATCAAATCCAGTTTTGACTGAGGCAGTGCTGTAAAGGAATCGGAATTCACAGCTGGGAAGGGACAGAACTGGGATTTCTCTCATTACTATTTTCTCTGAGAATCTGAGAGGAAACTGGTGTTCTTGATGTGAGATCTCATGGCCATCCTGAGCATTTAGCAGGGCATCTCAGTCATGAAGAAGAGGCCCAAATTCTTGTCAATGAACCTTGTCATAGCAGACCTGTGCAGATCTTATAAGAGAACAGGATTAGGATATGAGAACCTTTTGTAATGCATCAGGCGCATAATTATTTTTTAAATATCTTGGTAGTCTTAGTGAGATGACTCAGATGTTGAAGACAGAGACGTGTTTCTCTGCTTTGCTGGATGGGGTCCAGTTTCGGCACGTCCAGTCCTGTGCACCAGTTGTACTGGGGTCTCTTCTGGTGTTGGGATTCATGATTCTCTACTCTGAGAAGACAAAAATCAACCAGCCCCCTAATCCTTTGAACTATTGAATTGACTGTGAGTCCACACGAACAACAAGTGGGGTCTTAGGTAAAGTGGGTCCAAGTGACATGTCTACACTGGTGTCACTGGAATTTATTTTGATTTTTTTCCTGTTACTGAGCAGGGCTGCGCAGTGCACTTTTGCAAAGAACCATGGCACAGACACACACAGGAACATCCATGGTCTCAGCATAAAAATACTTCTGTTTACAGCAATGCAGCTTGTATGAAGGTCTGCAGCTGGTTATTGAAGCTGATCTTTACTATTAAGGTTAATTTTAAGGTAGCCCCGTTGGTCTGTTGACTGAAATATCCTCAAATTTGAGCTCTTGGTCTGGAGCTGCCTGAAGGCCCAGCTCTTCCACTACTACCTTTTTCCACCTTGCACTCAGAAATAAACCTCTAGCTGACTCTTAATTTGGCTCATATCTAGGGTAAAACTAGGCTTTCAGGGGTAGTGAACTGGCCAGCACACCGAGCCAGCCATCCCCCGAGCAGAGAGCACCCAGACACTCGCTGTTCTGCAGTGCTTGTGTCCAGCCGCGGAGCTGGCTGCAGAGGAAAGGCTGAGTCATTTCCACGGGATGTTCACGGAGGAGCTAAGTGATGCGGGGCTTGGGTCTGAACAGCTCTGCTTCCTGGTGAATAGTAATTCTGTTTACTTAGACGAGGAAAAAATCACTGGGGGCCTCAGTGCTGCTGTGTCATACCCGACTGGATGAAGTCTTGTTTATCTCAACCTGAAAAGAGAGAGAGGCGATTCTGGTGGCACTTTTCAAAAAATCATTCTCTACTTTTTGGGAGCGTAGGCAGTGGAAATAGGACATAGAATTGACTCCTGAAGCTTTTTTATTCTGCTTGTTCTGTAACAGCAGTAGCACGTTACCCCAGCAAGAACAAAAGAACCTCGAGAGGGACTCCTGACATCCCATGCCAGGCTGAAATTTTGTTGTCACACCAAAGCAGCTTCAGTCTTCTAAATGTAGAGGTTTGGGGTTTATGGTTTGTAGGTTTGGGGTTTATGCTGGGCTGAGTGAAGTCTGGAGCTGGCTTGTGATTTTTCTTCTGGTCTTGATTTTCATGCAGCATTTGTTTTGCCCAGCATCTACCTGTTTATATTGGACCTACTATAAATCTTTTAGTACTTGTTTATAGGGGAAGAGCATAACTGAACATGCTG
The DNA here is from genome assembly GCF_035582795.1 of Mycteria americana. NCBI lineage: Eukaryota > Metazoa > Chordata > Aves > Ciconiiformes > Ciconiidae > Mycteria > Mycteria americana. The sequence continues at coordinate 18,608,164 of NC_134374.1, read as the reverse complement.
TTTAGTCTGAGGATGGGATATTTTGACCCAAGGTGCTGGCAGTAAGTTCCTGCTCTATGGCAACATGTCATGAGAATCATTAATGCTTCCACAGGGCACAGAGGAGCTCAGGTCCCTCGGCGAGTCACACATTGGGCTCGTGTGCCAATCACTGGTGCACCTGAACAGGCAGCTGGGAAGTGCCCTCTCTCCTCCACCCGTTCCCTTCTCTGACAGCAATGCTGCACTGATACGCCGCTCTGCGCTCGATCACATCTGTTGGCGTTCATGTGCCCAAATAGCATAGGCGATCAGCAGTGGGGGGAACGGAGTTCCTCTGCTCGCAGGCTGCAGCTGGCACTGGGCACGCTGCAAAGCCGTGGTGGCTTGTCAAAACTTGCAGCTTGTTGCATGACAGTGAGGTCTGGAGCTGGCGTGTGATTTTCTTCTTGTCTCGATTTTTGTGCAGTGTTTGTTTTGCCCAGCATCTGCCTGTTTATATAGGACCTATTATAAATCTTTTGCACTTGGGATAGATTCAAACTCGTGGGAAACAGCAGCGGTCTGGGACCTGCCACAGCACAACTGGTTCAAGGAGGATGGAGCAAAACCCAAAAGTTTTGTGCTTTCCTCTAATTTGGTGAAACAGCCAACAGTGCTTGCCTGCAGTTTGGGCCAATGATGGGGGTTTGATGCCTTTTCTTGCAGGAGCCAGGCAGCGAGGGCAGCACACTTTGTGTTGGGCATAAACCATCTCCTGTGTTAGTTAAGAGCCAGTCCTGGTTTGGGGGGTCGTGGTACCAAATTGCAGGCTTTACTTTTGCCCAATCCAGGCAACTTCTGGAGGTTCAAGTACATTTTAATGATCAGAATCATGGAAATAATCATCAGCATAAACTCAACAGATGACTGGGAGGAAAAAATATAAACCAGAAGCAGATGAGGTCTTTGTCTACTTCAAAACAGTGGAATTGCTGCTGGGTCAGATCCCAGCTCCAGGTAGCTCATGGCCCTGTCTCTGACAGTAACTGTGTACAGGTCTGTCCCATGCTGATTTCTTGAGAGCTGCTTAATTCTTGATTGAAATGGGGCTGGCAATTTACTCTTTAGCTTTAAGTGTGCCCCGTTACAATAATCACACACAAAGAAAGAGGACATCTGTTCAAGGAGTGTCTCGTTGTCTTCTACATTCAAAAAGTCACTTGGAATGTTATTTTATTTTATTTTACCTTTTTAGCATGGTGGGGAGTGAACAGCTCTTGCTGTTCAGAGAAAATAAAGCTGTTCTTTGAGATTTTTATGTCTGTAACACTGAAGTAGTCCAAAGACTGGTCTTGTACCAAAGGCATTTTCCCAACGAGATCTTCATTTTCATGTGCCATTTATAGTAAATGAAGACATGTTTGTAGGAGTACCGATAGATGGAGAGGTGATCATGCAAAAAAACTGGAGGACTGTTTTTTGAAACTTAAATCTGATTATGCATATATGCTATTTTTATTCCTCTCTCTAGTTATCTGTCAAGGAACATTTGTGCAAATGAATTTTCTTTATGGATTTTAAGCATGCAAGCTGGAATGCTGGCAGAAAGATATCCTAAATACTGCTTTTATATACTGCTTTTCCCCAGGATTTTCAAGGTTAGCCGAATTCTGGGTTCTGGTTAGTCATTGTGAAAATGAAATGTCATCTGACCTATAGGACAGATCACAATGAGGCAGCTTCACTTTGATCTGAAGATCAAACGCTGCTTTCCAAACTGAGAATATTTATGAAGTAATGGGTGAGTCTCAGGAAAAACAAGTCTCACTTGTGACTGTATTGGAAGTGGAAAGATGGCAAAATTCATAGTACATTACTGGTGAGTTGAGTAGGATGAGTTATTACTAATAATATCCAACTGGCTGTCTCTTGGGTTGGATTTCACATGTCTTATGTGGACTGGCAGATGAGGGGTAGTGGTGGAAATTGTGAATTACAGTTATTTTTACCCTACCGTTTAACCCAAATAAGAAATTAGGAGTATTTATTTAATATGAATATGTGGATGCCATAAAGTGCCTCATAAACAAAGGTAAGTGTGTGTATACACCTATGCACGTATACATATACTCCTTGCAGAATAGAGGTATTGTGGATGGGTATGTGGGGAGGCCAAATTCAATATACCACGTCAGCTGTTGAGGTCTCAGGCTGTGATGGCACATGTTGTACTTTCAGTCAGACATCATCTTAAAACTTGTGCATTATGGGCATTTCTGTTATTAAGGCCTGGCCACGCAACGTGTTTTATTGGGGCAGGAGTTCCCAGTTGGAGGAAACAGATTTGGACCTGTTGTGAGCTGTTTCTAGTCCAGGGAAGGACTGTAATGTTTGCAGAGGTACAGCAAAGCGCTTTTGAATTGAGCTCTTTGAAGTGAAGATACCGAGTGGCATGGTTTCTGCTGTGCTTGCCTGGGACCACAGTGTGCAACCCCGGGGAAGGAGGGGACGACTGCGTGGCTTTGCCGAAGGTGCGTGGAGGAGAGGAAGAAGGGGCAGGCGTCCTGAGAAGCCTGGCTGAGTCTGAAAGCGCATCAGAAATCCGGTGCTGTCACACCAACCCACCTGCATCGGTTCTGTCTCCATAGCCCCAGGGGAGCCCCGGGGCTGGCCCAGGGCACACAGGACTCAGCTGCGGGGCTTGGCTGGCTGAAGCCCATTGCCATCGCGGTCCCCGCTGAGCTCGGTTCCTGCAAAGAACCAGCCCACGGCCTCGCCCCTCCCGCTCACGGGACATCCCACCCTGCCTCACTGCCTGCAAGTGACTGCGAATACCCTCTGCCTCGGGGATGTATTCTTTCAATAGTTGTTTGTCTTCAGGGCTGCAAATCTCTGTTTTGTTTCTAGCCTGAATTGGCTTTATTTTAGGCTCCAGTTGTTGAAAGCATGCTGAAGAGCAGGGGGTGCGTTGCAAAGGGACGCCCAGGACCTCCTGCTTGCTATGTCCTGGGACATGGATGTGCGCAGGGTTCCGCGTCGGCTGTGCAGGGCATTAACCACAGTGCAGTGCCGGGCTCTGACACTGGGCTCTGCTCCCGGCATCGTGGCACTGCTGCTTCTCCCTACCCTGATACCCCCGCAGCCTGGCCCCCACTTAGCCAGGGGTGAACAAACCGAGCTGGCATGAGACCCTGGCCTCGAGGGACACAGAGGCACCGTGGGGGAACAAAGGGAAGAGGGAGATCACGGCAGTGACAAGGAAATTGCTTTCTCTGAGGGTTTTCTAGTCTCTGCTAGAAAACTGGAGCTGAGAGCAGGTGGGGGGAAGAAAGGGCAAGAGAGGCAAAAAGCCTCCAATAAATCAGTGAGGCAGAGAGGGGACCATCCTGTAAGGATGAGGGAAAGGCAGGGGAGAGCTATGGCTGGAGCTCCCCTGCCTGCCCCCCTCCTGCCTCCCCGAACCACCTTCCTGCTGCCGGCCAGGTGTCCTCACCCGCTGCCGAAAACCTGGTGCCAGCTATTTGCTCATCGCAGTCACGTTTGTTTGGGTGTCTGTGCCTCCCCAGGAGGCGGCTCTGTCAAAAGCAGGTACCCACAGCCCGTGGGGCCAGCAAGGGTGGGCAGCGGGAGCTGGTGCACCCCAGCTGCCCACCCTGAGCCCCCGCCTCCTCACTGCCTGCACCCCGGGGGCCCCTCCGCACCTCTCCGCACAAAGAGCCACGGGCAGGTCTCCCGCTCGCTGCCTTGCCTGGGAGAGGAGGAGGACGAGGAGGAGGAGGGGAGGGTGGTGATAAGGGGCTTGCTGCGTCGCCTCATTTCTGTATCCAGCGCACAGCTCGTGGGGTGTGTGCGAGTGCCTGCATCTGCTGCCTGAGGACTACTGCTGCTGCAGTCTCGGCGCTGAGCTGCCGGCGAGCAGGCGTCAGGGGAGCTCTGGCTGTTTATCGTCTGGTGACAAGTGTTGCAATGCAAAAGCTGAACGTGTCCGTGGAGGGGAGGCTGCGCTGGCAGCGGCACCTGTAAGGAGCGGAGGGGAAGAGGCTTCCCGAGGCATTCGGCAGCAGGCAGCTGAGGCTCCAGGCATCGGCACCTCCTCCCGGTGTCTCCATCACCGCTTGCTTCAGATCTCTTCTTAAGGGAGGAGAGGAAAAAGGATCCAGAAAACCCCTGCAACAGGACAGCCCCTGCTGGAGTCTAACAGGTGTTTGCTGGGATTTGAATGGGGAGGGGATGGGTGGGGAGAAAAGTTAATTGGAGAAATTGGGGCTAGGAGAGATGCAATGATCTTGCACCAAGTGGATGTGCCCTGTCTGCATGTGAATAGCGCGCTGGAGAAGCTCGGAGGGATGTCTTGCAAGTGATCTGCTCGATCTCCGTAGAAAAGCTCACCTCTGCCTGCAAACTTTCCCCTGCCAGAAGTTGGGAGGAATAAAAAAGCATCAGAAAATCAAAAGGGGAAGACCTCAGAGGACAAAAACGCTTGAGCTAAACTGTTGCATTCCAACCCGGGCTCTGGTGCAAGCGTCCCACCGGTGTCTCCTGGGTTCCCAAGCCGATTGGCGGTGGGTGGCGTTGGCCAAGGCGCCCGGCAGCGTCCCCAGCATTGGGGACGGGCCGAGCAGCATGCTGGCTGCGGCGCCCGCGGCCAGCGAGCAAACCCCGTGTGCCTGACCCGCCGGTGGTGCCGGGGCGGTGGCGGCCATGGCTGCAGCCATCGCCAGCTCCCTGATCCGCCAGAAGAGACAAGCCAGGGAGCGGGAGAAGTCCAATGCCTGTAAGTGTGTCAACAGCCCCAGCAAGAGCAAGGGAAGCTGCGACAAGAACAAGTTGAATGTGTTTTCCAGGGTCAAACTCTTTGGCTCCAAGAAAAGGCGAAGGCGGCGACCAGGTTGGCAAGGGTTATGTGTTTGGGGGGTTGCTTTGATTAATTTAATGCAAACTGGGATGTGCATCAGGCGTGGGGAAAGGGGGGACCGGTGCCTCAGGGCTGGTAAAATGAACGTGCAGGTATTGGCCTTCCTGGCTTGTATGATCCGGCAGACATGGGTACCCCATGCCAGTTCCTCCCCCTTTCATGTTCATCTAGTTTATTTGGCTAACACACACCATTGCTCTCCGCCTCACTTGCACACCCATGTGCACCCTTGTACTGGTAATTCAGTAGCCTGTCTTACACATACACATATACACACACACGTGATTTATTTGTGGGGGAGACGTTTGCAGGGGAAGTTCCCACACATACACCTTGTTCAGTTGTATGTTAAATTAACTTAGCAGTCTAGAGATCTGGGTTTTGTCTCCCTGCTTCGCAGAATGCCTGTGCTGTGCTTTATTTGCTGATTGCAGACGAAGCTTTTTGCTTTCGCTGACACCTTCCAGAGTTTTGCTTCAGCACCCTGTTCCTTTCTAGGAATCTCATACATGCAGCTGCCCTGTAGACGCAATGCTCTCTGTGTCAGAGGTGCAAAAGATCAGGCATGAAGACTCAGCCCCTGGTCTGAGTGGGGTTTTTTGTGCGTGGGAGGAGCAAAACCCTCTGGTAACGTTGCTATCGCTTTGCTGTGCTGAAACATTGATGCCATTCGCCACTTAACCTGCCTGCCTTTCTCAGCAGCCACGGAAGAGGTGCCTCGCTCGCAATTTGCCAACAGCTTCGGGGTGTATTATGGCTAAAAAGCCAAAGTGGGGGGGTCGGATTAATTTCTTGTCAGAAAAGTTGGTCGATAAGAATTGTGCATCCGTCGGTACCCTTATTAAAGGTTGCTAATAGGAAGTAATACACTTATGCAAACTATTGTAAGCTTTTGCCTTCAGCTCCTACTAAGATGAAGTACAGTAGCAGAGCTCCCTAATGTCTTTGATTACAAACACAAGGAATCTTATGCAGACACTGGCTGTTGGAAATGACACATCATATCTTCACAGTATGTTTCTCTCTGAATTAAGTAAGTTGTTGCAGAGCGAGCTGCGGAGATGCATCACCTCCTGACAAGCATAATTGTGTGAAATGACTATAATGCAGATGTCATTGGGATTCAGTGGAAGTAGACCTTTTTTGCAATTACACCTGGTGCATTACCTAGATATCTTAAATGACAGACTTGACAGCTGATCCTGTTGCTGTTTACTTTTTGGTCTAGAATGATCTGAAACTGTATGAGATGTCTCACTTTCTAACTGTGAATCTGAGAATGGTTATGAAAAAAAAGAAATCTATCCAAACTATGCGTTGTTTTGATCTTTCTTTTTCTAGCTGATGAGGTAATTACCTCAACCCTTATGGTAATATTTATTTTGCAGTTCCACACTTTGCTGGATTTCAGGGTTCTCCCCTCCATTTTCCATATGTTCATTGAGTAGTTTATCACTTCGGATGCTCTCTACTCTTTGGAGCAGCGAGGAATGGGGGTTTGTTTATTAGAGCTGCAGCAGTTCCTGTGCTAAATGTTTGCTGCTATATATTTAGGCTCTCAGCTGTCACTATGGCTCTTATTAGTGCTATCGTAGTAGTCCTCTTTTTCCTCTCCATTTAAGAACTCACACCTTTTTAAAAGGCAGAATACGCTCTTTGCCAGCTCATTTCTAATCTTAAATGAGATAGGGCTGAGCTCCTGAGGCCAAGCAGCGCACTGTCAGAATTTGCATTCACTGGAAGCGGGTTTTACTGTGCTGCCTACATTGCAATCGAAAGTGGCATTTGATCATTTTGGTAATTGATTTCAGAGACATAAATTTGATCTCAGCCTCAATGAAAAGTGTTGCAAAGCTGGTTGCCCTGCCTTTGTTTTGGGTCTTTTTCATATCTCAGCCTTGAGAAGAAACCTGGAGATTTGTTTTTAGCATCCTGCTCGCTTGGAACGGCACATCAGGATTTCCCACATTAATCTCACTGTTGTTTTTTTACAGAGCCTCAGCTTAAAGGTATAGTAACAAAGCTATACAGCAGGCAAGGATACCACTTGCAGTTGCAAGCAGATGGAACAATTGATGGAACAAAAGAGGAGGACAGTAGTTATAGTAAGTGACATGAGAATAAATGGTGTGTTTGTGAATTGTGGTGTCTCGTTCTTCCCATATAGGTCCGTTCAGAATTGTTGTCCTGGAATGACTGAGGGAGTGGAAGCAGCATTAACACTGTGCTCACAGCGCAGAAGTCTTTCAGACTTACTGGGTCTGAGAGAAATGCAAATAAAAATCACTTATAGAAATAATGAACTAGAGGAGGTAATGATGACACATATGACAAACAAAGCAAATGTTATCTCCATGGTAATCTAGAGAAGTTCATTGCTGTCCTTTGGATTTTATTAGATTTTTTTTTCCGACAGGGAAAATTTGCTCGCCTACACAGAGTGCCTGAAATAGAATAACGCTATCTCCACTCTTAAACAGGGGCTCATTCAAACAGAGCCATGTTATTTTACACAATGAGAGTTCATCATCATTTTAAAGTTCACATTTCCCTATTATTATTATTTTTTACCCCTTCTAAACTTAATTATACCTTCAGCTTTCAACCAGACTTCCCTCAGCTTTTCTGTGAAAAAGCTTTGGATGCTTTTGGTTTGGTTTTTTTTTTTTTTTTTTTTTTACAACTTTGAGAAGTAATAGAAAACAGGAAAAGATGACTAGGGTATAGATTTGGTGTGTGTGAATAAAATATTTAAGCGTTTCACATAGTTGTACTGTTTAGCTTAAACCGTGTTTCTGTTCTGAAAGGAGTTAGGAGGAGCAAGGAGTTTGAGAAGGTATTTCAGGCCACTTAGACAACAAACCAGAAAATCAACAGGCAAACCTTCCTTTTTAATTATTAAAAAGCACTGATTTAAGTGCCATCCTTTTCATATGAAAAGCATTGGCAGGTGAAACATCATTTCATTTTACAGGGCACTTGAATATGGCAGAGTAAGCACTAGCTGCAATAGGAAGTATCCGATCTTAGCTGTCCGATCACTTGCTCCCACACTTTTCTCGCACCCGCTTTAATCCTTTTTACATCCCCGTATGAACTTCTGAGAGACAGGAGGGAGCGAGTCAGGCTGCTGGAGGAGGTCTCCTCTGCAGCCACTGAAGGTGCTGGCCTTAGGGCAGGCACAGCGTAGGATCTGTAGGGTAACCTGAGGTCTGGCTCCGGGTCCCGTCCTCACCCGCGGGGCAGGCAGCACAAGGACCAGATCAGTGCAGTGCTGAGCGGCTGCTGCCATCTTACTGAGTTCTTCCCAGTGCAGCCACAAAATCTACTCTAGGAATGATCTTTATAGACCTTAAACATTGCTTTTCTTTCAAGTGAATGACCTAATGTTTATGATTTTAAAAGTCAGTACAGATCATTCAGGATTTCAGGGTGATTCTGTTAATTATCTTAAAAAAGAAGAAGAAATAGGCAAACCTTACTTTTTAAATCAAAGCATGACATTATTATAAACTTTCAATGTACCAGAGCAAATATCTGAAATTCCATCTTGTTTTTTAAGTGTTTTTTTCAAATACTTTGCTTGAAGTTCCTCTAATAGGGATTCTGAGATTCAAAAGAAGATGAGATTTATGGAAATCTGTCCTTTTGACATTCATACAAATGTGTCTGTTTCTAAGATATCTTTGTTTTCACTGTGTCCTTAAATTGACTATAGCCTGACAGATTACAAAGCCAATCATAAAAACTCCTTGTTGCTGGATACCGGCCTTCCAGAATGCTGAATACTTAAATATAATGGAAGTATCCCAGAAATGGTCGAAGCTGGGCTGCAGTATCTAAGTGTTCAGAACAGAGGAGGGTTTTATCATAAAAAGCCACATGCTTTTGTATATATTCCTCTTTTTTGTAAAGTAAGTGTATGGACCTGAATGTCCTGCAGTCCTGAATTTATTTTAATTGCAATATTTTTAATGGAGCTAGTAAGACAGACTGATTTATGCTGTGGATCAGAGTCCACATAAGGGGCTTCCTCCAAAGCCTTGCTCACATGAATATTAAGCGGATCAGGCCCTCTAAAATCCTTTCTTCCAATATCTGCAGAGACATCTCTTATTTAGCTCATATTCACGCGCTGCGGGGAAGCCACAGGACTTGTAGCCACCTCCGAATGTGGGGGACTCCTTCTCCGGTCCGTTCTCTCCTCCTTTGCACCCCCTGAAGGGTATCATTGCTGTTCACTTCTGTCACCTTCACTGAACATTTGCTCTGAGACCATTTGCTTTGTATTCACTGCGATAATAAAAACTCCCCTTAACAATAAGGGGAACATCCTCAAATGCAGCTGTGGCCAGCAAAGTGGTTGCACAGCGCTAGGATTCTGAAACTGCATTTTTTAGAGTAAATCATAGCCATAGTCCACCTGGTCTCCAGACACAGCATTGGTCAGCCTTGTTTAAATTTCAGAATTTTTCTTCTCTTTTTATGGTAGGGATGGGGAGAGCTTGTGGCCTCCGATAGCCAGCTGCTGTTTTGTGCTCCTGACAGCATCCTGGGGCCAGGAGTCCACCTTCTGCATCGTTTGCTACCTAGAGCTGGGTGGGAAGTTTGCCTGAAGATCCCCTTCAGCTCCTGACTTGGGAGCAATTATTTCAAGCTCTGCAGACCCACTGCTGCATGCAGGGTTCACAAAAACAAGGCTGCATCCACAATTGCAGGGAGTTTAAAAGAAAGCTGAGATTTTGGAGTACAATTTAGGCAGGAAGTGAAACATGGATTTGAGGAGCCATAGCACTCACCAGACCTCGGTTTTAGCCAAGAGTCCCTGTAATTTGAGGAAGTGCCTCGTGGAAAGGATTTCCTGGCGGCAGAACAGATTTTGCCTCATTAAATGTGTTAAATAGGGCAAGGTTTTAAATCAAGGCAGAATTTACTCCCCAATTTTGGCAAGACAAAAAGATTTGAGGAGAATGATAAAATAAGGAAGTAGAGGAAACAATATCCTGCAGAAAGCGTACGAAGGTCCAGGTGGCCAAGCCAAGGATGGCGTAGACCTCACAGTAATGTATACGTTCATAAATCCAGCTGTGGCCCGCTGCCTCTTATTTTGCAGCTCTAATTCTCTGTGAGCTTGTATTGCACAAGGGCTATAGCAAAGATCATCTCTCCCTTAGGCATCGCCAAGTTTTTCATTACCATGGATATTATGTCCTTATTTTACACAGCACAAATGTAATAGGGAAAGGCTAGGATGCAAATAACTTTGCGTTATCTTATGCTACCACAAACTGATTGCAGTAGCAAACAATTTATTTTCCTGTGGCTTTTTTTTCACCCTTTCTGCCCTATCTGCCCACATGAGGGTCAACCGCTAGAAATGCGATAGCATCTCAAACCTGTTGTCCATGGCACTGGGGGCTTGCAGAGAAGGCGGCTGCGTGGCTCTGCTGTTGGCCCCATCAGCATTTGCTGGCCACAGACAGGCCGCTCACTGTTACAGAAGCAGGACTTGAACTTGCTGCTGTGCAAGGACGGTGGGAGCAATGGCTGCTGCTAAAGGGGACGGTCCCCTTTTTTGGTGCAGTGCCAATGTCCCTTCACCTTGGAGGCAGCAGCTGCTGCCTCCTGGCTGTGCGTCTGTCTGTGCTGGCGTAGGACAGATTGACTGTGCACCCCTCCAACAGCCGGTCCCTCTCCCCTGCAGCAGAGGCAGTCGGCAGCAGAGCCAGCATTACTCCCCCGCAGCTCTTCTGCAACTTCCGATAGTCTGTGCCACAGCAGCTGCTAATCCCACCGATGCCTAAACCAGCTTCTGAGTGTGCCCAACCCTCGTCTTGCCTCAAAATAGAGCATGTACGTTTATGGCAGGAAAACATGTTCAGCTGCTGAGGGAAGCAGCTGAGCACCCATCGCAGTGGGTGCCCCAGCCCTCCCCTGGCAGGAGTCGCTCAGCCTCGTATCTCTGCTCACTTTGCCCAGCACAGCACAGCCAGGAATCGCTCGCTAAAACCTTTCTCTGTGGCTTGTGGCTGTGAGCTGTACCTTCTTGACTGTCCCAGGCTTTGCTCTGTCCTCCACTGGTCTGCTGACAGGTTCATAGCGCTGTTTACAGTGGAGCCCGTACTCGTACCCTTATGCTGAAAATACCCAAACGCTTGCCCTACTTGTAAATATGGCATTAAGAAAGCACCTTTCAAAAGAGACCTCCAGGTTCTGCCTGGATACTGAGCTTTAACTTGTGCTCTCCTGCCTACACGGAGATCAGATGCTGCTTTTTGGGGTTGAACTGCAAAAGAGGGCTCTCCAAGGGAATATTTACCGCGTCGGATGGGGAATATTTTCTCCCCCAAATAAATTCAAGCATTTGATAGAACAAATGAGAAATCCATTTCCCTTAGCATTTCCCTTACTGAAAACCTAAGTTTTGTTTGCCAAAAACTGCATAGAACTAGAGGATTTTGTTTCAGTGAAGAGAAAGCCATTCCTGTCGATTTTGTGCTTGCAGGCGAGTATGCCGAGGGGCTGTGTGTGCATGTGTTTGTGTCTGCGTGTACACTCGTGAGTGTGAGAGCGAAAGAAAAACATAGGTATGATTTTATCATCTCCTACGTTTATTTGTTAGTTCTGGATATTTCCACCTGCTCTGATATATGTGACTATTGTAGGAAATTCAGTGCTCAAAGGTGCCCTGACCTTGGAGCAGAGCACCCGTAGTTCGTGGTGTGCCAGCGCAGCCGGGCAGGCTCAGCCCAGCCCTGAGCGTGCCCCTTGGCCGCCGGCCCCCCAGAGCCCACAGCGTCCCCTCTTCACCCGGCCACGGGGCTGAGATGCTCAGGTTAACCCAGGACAGCACACGGAGCTGGGGGTCCAGCTGCCTGCTGGAACAGGGTCTGTTTTCACCAGAATTTAGTCCTTCATCCCCGATGCACAGCGTTAACTTCTGGCCGTGCCGTTATCGAAGTAGGACATGCATACGTTTGCTTTTTCCTTTTTTGATACACTCTTGACAACCCCACACCCAGAATTTAGGATCTGTATTAAATGCTGGCAAGCTGCAAATTTTCTTTTAATTAAATATGACCATTTGGGGGTTGTCAGGCTGAGAAAGGAATTTATAATGGGTCATAATTCTTAGCTTATACTTTTGAAAATAATGAAAATATTTGAAAATCATAATTCAGTTTTAAATTGGCTTCAAACAGTGACCATAAATACCAAACTTCAGCCTGAAGCAGACCAGAGCTTTACAGCCAAGTAATAAACCATTGGAAATAAGAGCCAGTTTGGCGTTACTTCATCCTATCTCTGCATTCATACAACAGACTGGAAGGAGATGCTTAGGGTTATGATAACAGTTCTTGGAAATTTTATTAACTCCCCATTATTTTTAATCCTACGTGTTGAACACAGAGTACTGTATCCAACTCGTTATTACTTGTGTTCGATTTTAACGTATCCGTGAATCTAAGCTATGGCAGAGCTTTGCTTTTTCTTTTTTTTAGTTTGCCACTTTACAAATTGGAATCTTCATTTTCTGAAGAGATGCTTCTCTGCTTATAAATACTGCTGCTCTTAGCATGTATAGAAGCATAAATGCAAGCAGAACATTCGAAGCAGCTCAATTTTGAAAGAACAGATTTAGGGCTTGATCTAATGAATATGCTGTCATTTCATTTCATTTTGAAGTTATTTAACTCTTTTTTCAAACCCATTCTCCTCTCAAAAAGAGAAAAAAAACCCCTGTGAGTTTTGCGTGGAAACATTTTGAGATGTTAATGAAGGTTTTTAACTTTCCTGAATTTCATCTTGCTCCTTTCTTTTGGTCAAAAATGTTTACTGAATTTGACCTGAATTTGCAAAAAAAAAAAAAAAAAAAAAGTTTTGATCATCTTGAAAAACTTCTTGTTTGTTTTTGGATTATCATTTTTTTTCCCCACTTATTGTCAGAAAAAAACCAAAAACAAATTAAGTATTTTCAACTCTACTCAGCAGACCCTGGATTCTGCTCATGAGGCAGGTAAGTCATTTTAGCTCTCGGTACCTACAATTCACCATCTTCAGAATGGGGGAGATACGTCGATATCCTCTGTAGATAATTTCCGAGCTATTGGTGGAAATTGCTATAGAAGGCCACAATAGTAGAAGTATTGTCCTATAGCACCCGCAGCAATTGATGTATGCATGAATAGGCATTTTTTTTATTTGGTTCTGGTAATTATAGCTTAATTCTCTAAGATGTATGCTCTAAAGGATTAATTTTGCTCTCCATCTCCTTTCTCTCCTAGCTTTGTTTAACCTCATACCTGTGGGTTTACGAGTGGTGGCGATTCAGGGGGTTCAAACAAAATTGTATCTGGCAATGAACAGCGAAGGATACCTATATACATCAGTAAGTAAACAATTTTAATGTTGTTCTCACTGAAATTATGGTAAGAACTTAGTAAATGAATAATTTACTGTTCTAGGGAATCTGTTTATAACCTATAGAGATGGGATTTGCCAGCAAATTCTGTATAGTGGTGATATTCTGGTTTTAGCTTATCACTCTATTTCCGTTATGAATATATATGGATGTACAGAATCAAACTGCAGTGCCTTTGATGCAAACTTTGATCCCAAAGTGAGAAATAAATAAAAAAACCACAACCAAAACCCCAAACAGAAAGGATGCTCTCTCTTGGTCGCTGTGGACTGATCGTGCTAATCAGCGTGGAGTACAGAGGGAAAGGGACTACTTTGTGAATCACACGCATGCCTGAACAGGTTTTATGTCTTCCCATATAATTTCTATTACTGTTATTAAAAGGGATTCAAGAAAGTAATTTTTTTTTTGTTTGGCTAGGATTTTCAAATAGAAATGGAATTAGGTGCCAAAATCTTATGGCTTTAAGTTGCTGAGTGAGAAAAGAAGTATTTCATTTAGCAGTTTTGATGAAGAATGTCAGTTAATAATTTTCAGTGGCATTTCTCAAGGGAGCAAACAGTGTTTTTATGAAAAAAAGAAAAAAGGACATTTTTAAAAATAGACAATTTTTCAATTAAAAACATTTAGTTGAACTATGTTCAGGAGTTTTAATTATAAAGTCTTAATAGATTTTTCCAAAGGAGGAAAATAGAGGAAAATTTAATTTATTATCTACTACAAATTATTCTCTTCTAAGAGTGATTCCCTTAAGGTACCTTTAATACTGATAACAATTAAGTAAACTTATTCAAATCTCTCAGTTGTTTTGCAATCCTGACAGCTGGGACAAGGGGCAGCTTTACATATTTTTGCTCTTGTATCTGCCAGAGCAAGAGCAAATTAGAACCGGCTATGCTGTGGGACAAAGTAAAATTTCAGTGAATGGCATCGAACTCCGCTTTTGTTTTTTGCTCTGGCTATTTGCTTAGTGCGGTTAATCCACAGATCTGTTCGCAGGGCTGTAGCCACACAGCCAGATCATGCAAAGTCCCCTTAATCCCCTGTAGTCACGGTCCTGTGGCTGCACAGTGTCGTTTACATTTGCACTGCAAATGTACCTTGGACTGCACCGTGCATTTTCATTTCTGTGAGCATCCTCAGCTGCACTCCTTTCCGGCTGCCCCCTCGCCGAGAGAGCACTGCGCCGTGCCGGCTTCTGCGGGCTCAGTTCTGCCTCAGGGAGCGTTACCTCGAGTCGCGTCTCAGGGTGGGAGAGAGCGGTTTGTACGTGAAGCAAAATTCCCTCAACTGTGCACAGCGAACGTGCTCAGTTTGAGTAGGTCAGTTCTTTCGTTGCGTGTATTCTGGAAGAATCAGGTATATTTTTGCAAAGATGCAGAAAATGGGATGGGGGCAGATTCTGCCACTGTTAACCGACAACAGAGCAGTAACTTCTCATTGGGAGACATGACCCTGAAGTCAAAGGGCCCGCTGAGAGACTGAAGTATCACTTCTAGTATCCCTCAATGTGAGGAGGAGTAGCAGAATATAACCCTTACTGTGATTAAGTCCAGCTTTTAGTTTGATAGGTATCTAGGCATCTTAGGCAGAGCTCAGAGATTGACTTTGGTTGTAATTTTGGGTATTTGCATTGATTAGGGATAGTTCTTCATGTGGTCTCATATGTTACCATGAATAGTGTCTTCCTTGAATCCTTTAGTAGCCGTGAATTTAACAGTTTATGCTATTGCAAAATTAACTGGTGACATCCCTCTATTTTCCCCTCAGTAACAATGGTAATTTTTGTTTCTTTATTGGGCAGCTATATTTTCTTACACTTATTCTTTTATTCTTATTGAACCTGATAGGTTTGGCAAGGCCTTAAACAGACTTTTGTCATGTTGTTGTGTCCCAAATTCATATTTTTAAATACTGTTCACAAAGGCGGGTGTCCATTTAACGTTGATCTACTTTTCTAAAGAAAGTTTCCACCCAGGTTCTCAATAATCTTGGGTTTATCACCTGGTGCCTTCTGGTTTGGTTGTTTTGTCCTTTACAATAATTGCAAGAAACTGTCTTGGTAGGCAAAACCTAGCTCATATCTCCATTGACGTGCCCAGGGAACGGACAAGGGCCAGTGAGGAGCATCTGCCCCTACTTCAAGGAGCAATGGTTTTAAACTACGGGAGGGCAGATTTAGACTGGATTTAAGAAAGAAATTTTTTACGATGAGGGTGGTGAAGCACTGGCCCAGGTTGCCCAGAGAGGTGGTAGATGCCCCATCCCTGGAAACATTCAAGGTCAGGTTGGACGGGGCTCTGAGCACCCTGATCTAGTTAAAGATGTCCCTGCTCTTGCAGGGGGTTGGACTAGGTGACCTTTAAAGGTCCCTTCCAACCCAAACCATTCTATGATTCTGTGATTCACTTGCTGTGCAAAAGGTTGCCAGAATTGCAGTTCCAGCACCATTTTTTAAGTGTTTCTAGCACTTCTTTTGCTGATAATGGTCCTTTCAGCAAGGGGTACAGTCTGACAGTCTGAAACATGGGAAATTAGTTCTATATTTTGGGCTGGATTCTTGGTTGATGTAAATGAGTCCCAAGAGAGCTCAGCTGATTTATAGCAGATGAACACTCACCTGTTCAAGGGATGCCAATAGGGAGCCTGGGGAACAGATCAGCTCAAGTAAATGACATCCATCTACACATCCTGAGGGTTTCCAAGCCCTTACAGGGATGTGTTCCTGAATGGGATTTGTCAGGAGCAGACAGATGGCAACATGGGATTGATCAGGAGCAAAAGCCCCACAAAACACTGTCAAATTCCTGAAGCAAGAATATAGGGAAAAATAGAAATGTACTTAAATTGTAGATAACTATAACAGATAGTTGTACCATTTCCAGAGAGAAATGAAATTAGCATTGATGATGCAATGTAATAGGGAGAGAGAATATTGTGGTCTATGTCATGATCACTTGCTTTCGGTTTTATTGCAACTCTAGCGCTTCAGTCACGCTTATGTCTGTGCAGAACTGGTTCCTTCAGATTGCATTGCCGAAGGTTATAGATTAATTTGATAAATAGTTTGAAAAACACCCTACTAACGTGCCATCTCTGTTCCTCACCCTGTGCTGCTGTCTGTGCCTTGCACCTGATAGTGCCTTTTAGCGTGAAACCCTTCTAAAACACTGCGCCTGATACGGAGGCCATTAAGTCCACAGCAATTACCCTACTGGTAAATAGGTAAATAAGACATCTGGCTTACGGGAGGATAAACGGAGGCTCAGCTAAGTGCTTTCCCACACTCGCACAGGAAAGCACAGGCATTAGGGCTAAAACACCAGGTGTCCCATTTCCATGTGTCTTGGAGTAAATTGCAATATTAAATCACAGTTTCTTTTCCTTTTAGTGACTGTGGTGAATTCTTGTGTGCTGTTCTTCGTGGTATATTTTTTAGGTTTGGGCTGTGCAGCAACAGAATTGACTTAGTTGATTCTGAGTGTTCTGCACATGTAGAAAAAATGCCCTAGCCACAATCTATTACAGTTGTTGGCAGATGGAGAATATCTGTGGATCCAGTTTGCTAATTTGTTGAGCTCTGGCCTTGGCCTTGCCTCTTCCTCCCTAGCAGTCTGCCGGGATGGAGATTCAGGTATCTGACCTCAAAGGTAGTCTGCAGTGTGGTTTACTTCTGATCCAGTGACTGTACTCAAGAATGAGGTGAATTTGCTCCATGAGGGGATCAGTGATGTATAATAAATCTGCAGAGAACTGATATCTGTAGTTGGCTGCCAGAGTTTTATAGATAGTTTGCGGCATGTCTCAGTTAGAGCAAAAATAAGATCTTTAATGTAATGATAAAAGCTCCTCGGGGACAAGGCAGCAACTCAGCTAAGCAAAAAAAAAAAGATACTATGTTAAAATAAATATATAATTATCTACATTTGCTGTAGAAGTGCATTAAAAGTCCTGGACGGCAGGGAAGGGAAGCGACCTTGGTCCTCCCCACAGCCTGCCGTGCTGCCGCTGCTCGCCCCGACTCTGAGCAGTGTGTGCCTCCTCTCCACACCGGCTGGAAAATGCATCTTCACAGCATCTAACACCACCACATTTGAAATGGGTTTTTTGTGTAGCCAGTTTCCCACCAAAGTCGATGGGAGTTGTGTGACTGCGTCGCCCAAGCTGAACCCACCCTTACGACTTTATTTGGAGGGACCTTGTCAGGAGGTATTTGAAGCCATAGCTCCTCCTGCTCTGTGCTGCTTGAACATCCTTTAAAAATGAAAACACAGGGCTTGATTCGTCCCTTCTTACACCAGTGTCATGCTACTGGAGATGACTTAAACAGTGTTATGGCACTGCTGTCTTACGTAACCACATAATGAATCATGCCCTTTTGTATTTTAGGATGGCTTTTATTTTATGTTATTTTTCTTTCTATGAATGACCGCATCTTCCAGATGACCACCATATATGCTACACTTGAGTTTTTCAGGTTTCATACCCTATGAATTCCTTGTGTTCTTTCATTGTCTTGAACAAAAGAGTGAAAAATATTTTAAGGATCTGTTTGTCAGACATGTAGTCCTAGAGCTATTGCTTTCTCATTAAGGTGATTGTGATTTGACGGAGGAGGCTCACGGTGATACAGAGCAGCAGCTGAGTGAAGTTCGTTAAAGGGAAGGCATGTATGTAGGTGAAGAGAATGAAGTGTACTGCTTGAATTCTGCATAGGCTGAACCATAACCCAAAATACAGAAAATTAAAAAAAAATAGCCTAAGAATATCTAGCCAGGTATTTTCCATGAACCATCATGTCCAAGTTTTAAAAATCATTTAATGATTGTCAGTGAAATGCCTATTTGTCCTGTAGAACATTTCAGCCCATGTAATTGTGTGCTTGTTTAGCCTGGATACATTGTCAGAAACAGTAAAATTAAATATGTGCTGCTCATTGCATCCTTCTGGCCAGTCTCAGGAGCCATACCGCTCGGCTTGTGAAGAGCACTTGTTTCCCATCTCATCTTGTTCTGGGCTCCTGTGATTTGCCACATTCGGTTTAATAGTGTCATATGCAAGTAAGCTTACAGCTTCTCCCGGCTGGGACGAGCGGGCTGAGCAGTGTGCAGGTGTAGAGGAGAGCATGGACTCAAGGGGGTCCCCGGTTTGACTTTCCCCTTCCCATCCCCACGCAAGGGCTGCCAGAAATGCCTAGCTCCCCAGCAGCACTTCGTGGAGAGGAGCAGCGGGACTGAACCTTTCCCCAGCTTGCCCCTGGGCTGAGTGATGCCCTCAGGGGCACACCCAGTGCGCTTCTGCCACCAGTGGTCCCTGGGACCAGATGGCTGCTCACTCGAAGCAGCCCCCACAGTCTATGGGATCTGAAGGTCGGGTCCCCAGCACCAGCTTTCCCATCTGCTCCCTCTGGGCTGCACTGCTGCTGCTCGGCAAGGTAGACAGAGCCCTTGTCTAAGAGTAGTCCTTTGCCCTGACAGTGCGTGATGGGGCCCAGTCTGTCCCTCCCTCCTGCAGCCTTTCAGCTCATCTATTGGAAATTCAGGGCATCCAGCCTTTTGTAGGATGGGTATTAGGACGTGTGCTACATGGCAGAGTTGTTTATGCTTGCTTTGTTAGCTATTCCAGGATGTCCAATATGTTTGAGTTAATAGAGCTGCTGTACGTGGCTTAATTTTGCCATTTCTTGTCTGATGCACGTGGTACAGAGTTAGCATGGGTTTAAGGAGCACTTTAATATAATACCCTGTGCAGAATTTTATATATAATTTACCCTAAGAGAGCATTCAGCTAACGTTGTCCTCTGTATGTAAAATAGATTGTCATATATAAGTTTGGGACCTGCACAGAAAGTAAATATTGTATGAAGCATGCACGTTGATTATAGCCAAGAGAAGTGAAATGTGATTAAATTCTCAGAGTGATTCAAAAATTGGTTTTGGTGAGTTGGAGAGAAGAGAAGTTTGTGCATATTTTAATACTGAGCAGCGCAGTGGAGACCTGCTGTAGCTAATGGGAATGGCTGGGGCATTTATAATGAATTACTGGCAAAGAGCATTTTTCCACCTCAGGGAAATAGCACAAACCAAGAGATAGGGGAAATAATCAAAAGCTTCATCTAGTTAAATTTGCATGTCAGTATAAATCATTTTTCACCACGAATGCTCAAGTGCAGACTATACCTTAATATAGTTCATTCTCTTCAGTGATAGGGTCTTAGATACAGCTGCAGCACATTTTTCTTTTTATCGCAACACCTTTCTCTATGCTGGATAAATGTGCAACATCCTCACAGTGAGGAGGGCTGGTCTGGCCCTCCCGCGACCCGGCGTCGTGCTGACAGCCCTGACTGCTCCTGCTGCCCCACAGCAGAGGTGGGAGAGCGGGCAGGCGAGGTGTGGGGTCAGCGCTGGGACAGGAGCATGCTCTAAGGAGGTTCCCAGGCATTGTAGGACCAGACCGAACTGATAAATGTTTTCTGACACCTTCAGCCATGGACACTGCTCTAAATTATGCCAGCAGCTAAGCTCAGCAGATGCAAACAATTGTACTTTGGTTCAGTCTTACGGCAATGTTGCAGCGCAGAGGTGGATGCTGGCTGGTGCCTGGCATGGGAGAAGCCTGGTGGGTCTCCATGCAGCATCACAGGCTCCTGAACGCTGCCTGGATGGGCACTCCCTGGCTCAGGCTGTGCTCACAGGCTCAGCCCATTACCAGGGAATCTGAACGTGAGATTTTGGGGTTATTTGTGAGCTGGACTGGGCCTAGTAGCGTAGCTGTAGAGCCCACTGCTCACAGACTTGTCCCCTTTTGCTGAAGGGACCAGCAGCCTGTCAGTGAGCTTGTTGTGGCTGTCCGGCCCCGCTCCGTGATGTGGGACGCTCCTGGGGGTCAAGTCCCTGGGGAAGCGGAGTGTTTTCCTGCAGCAGGTCTTCCTTAATGAGATATGTGCTGGTCTGTCTTAATGATATGTGCTGTTGCTGAGTGGTGGGGTGGAGAGATGGGTGCTGTTTTGTTCAGGTGCTTGTCTCTGCTGGGCTTAGCGTGATTCCAGATTTTGGGAGACAGGACAGACTGCCTGCTGTCTCCAGCAGAGAAGGAGGGAGGGTATCACCCTCACATGGGAGAATTATTAGGAGACTCAGCAAGCTGAAAGTCTTGGAGCTATTATGCTGCTTTTCTCTACAAGTCATCCTCCAGGCATCTGCCGTCCACAGAGGTGCCGTTGTTCATCCATCCCTCACTGCAGGTGGTGGGAGCTGAGGATACTCAGCACCTTCTAAGACAAGGCTTCGTAAGAGGAGCCCAAGCATTAGAAAGTGATGCTTTAGGACTGTGCACTGCACAGGTCCTGGCAGACCTGCAGTTAGACACCTGTGCAATGGTTTCCTAACAGAGTGGCTGTTAAAAATCAGCAGTGAAATTGCTGTTTGTGCAAGAACAGTTTCAATGTCCTATGAGATAAATAATATATATGTGAAGTAGATAAAAGACTAAAAGTGCATCCACTCTCTTTGTTAGTCATTTGCTAATCAATGCTAAAGTCCTTGGGTGAAAAGACAGAAAGTCTTTATAAGCTCAGACTTCAGATGTTGCTCAGAGCAGAAGCTTGGGTCTCAGCAAGCTCAGAAATGTGGCTGAAGTGGCAATGTAGCTCATAAGGCCCAGTTTTTCAGTCCGTTGTGCTGCTCACTGGGGTCACGGTGATACAAAACCAGCATGATGCCAAAAAAAAAGCCTTGGCAGAATTTGGAGCTGGACCTGAGTTTGATAGTTTGGCACCTGGATCACACACCGCTCGCTTCCAGCATCGCGTTTCGGCCCCATGCCAGCAAACAAGGAATACTGAGTTCCAGGACTTCCAGGCTACTCACAACTCTTCGCCGTCACGTTGCAAAGAGTGTTTGGCAAGCGAGAGTTGTAAGCAGATAAGGACTTGAGCAGACGGCGTGAGTTGCAAAGCTCGAGAATAAGAGCATTGCCAGGTTCTCGGCGTGTTCAGTTGGGATTGTATATTCAGATCGCCAAATGACGGATTACATTGCTATGATTCAGCAGAGCCAATGAGAAATGCGCCGCTTTTCTCTCCTAAATTTGGTGTGGGTGCTACACGCTGTGACCAGTGGTGTAGGTGCCTGCGGGGTGATATGTGTGCCTGCTCCCTGTAGGGCTGGGCTCTTTTGCAGTTTGCTGGGAAAATACGTATGTTAGTATTTATGTGGATTTTTGAGTTGTTGCTTTTTTTTTTTCCCTGATATGTATGAAATATCTTCAAGATCAGAAGCAAGATAACTTTCCAAACTTACCCTGTTTTTTAAAATGTGGCTTAATTACAAGAGCGTACCATTATGAAACCTCAGCTTCTTTCCTACGCTTGCCTTTCCTTCTAGAAAGCTGTCTGCCTTCCCTTCTTCTACCCAGGAGGGCTTCCCCTCCCTCTCGTGCTGCAGGTTGAGCTAATGAGCAGCTCTTGTCACAGTGACTCAGCAGCGCTTCTGCCTCCTTACACTCGCTCTGTAACCTGCCAAGGAGATGGCTCACCCTGATGGCACTCGCAGCCTGCTGCTAGCTGTAAATGCCCATGCGAAGATGAACATCTAAACAAGGATGCTGGAGCAATCAAAGACAGTCTCCAAGGACTCCCCGAACCAACAGGAGTTGGTTGGTACAGGAAAACAAACTCAGGACTTGAGTAGAAACTAACCCCAGATGACACTGAAACACAAGGTTTCAACACATTTATTAAATCTGCAGAAAGTGTTTTCCACTCAGCACATCACTCAGCTAGGGAACTCATTGCAATGGGATGACGAGGATGCCATCTTTTTTGTGGGTTCAAATATCATTTAGGCAAATATTTGAAAGAAAAATGCTGCAAAATCCAGTGATGTCATGTTTGGCTTAGAAATGTCCTGAGTCATAGCTCACCAGGGGCTGGGGAAGTGTGCTGGGAAAATATTGGGGTAAAATCCCCTGGTTTTTTATACTCCCCCATAGGCATCTGCAGTCAGGCAATGACAAGCCAACAGCTTGAGAAGGATGTGCCCTCACTGGTCAGTCCTGTTGCTGACTCCCGTTGATGTTTTCTTTATGGGGTAGTTTCCAGGAGGCTGTGGGTGCTCTGATGAGAAATACCCAAAAGTGTCAGTTAACCCTGGTTCAGGATATGCAGGGAAAAAAAGTGGTTGTGGTGAGAGTATGGGACTGGGGTGAGAATGGGCTGCAAGGAAAAGCTGAACGAGGAGATGGAAGTGTGCCTGTTCCTCATATGCCTGTTCCTACGCCTGTTCTTGTGTGTGCCTGTTGCTGCAGGGCAGGACCCGGAGCTTCGGCTGTTGCAGCAGTGCTAGGACAAACAAAATTTGGCAGCCTCTGTGCTAAAAGTAAGTAAAGGGCAGTTCAGTTCCCCAAAATGACTATCCATCAATGCAGGCTGGCATCATGAACAGATTTGTCATGTGCGGGTATTTGGAGTGACTTTATTAAACACATTTTTGTGTCTTTTTATCTTCATGTAGCCCTGCAGTTGCGACAGTGCTAAGAGGAAGTGAGTTCAGTTCTGTTCCTACTTGGCAGCCTCAAGAGAAATGTTTACTGCTTTCTGGCCGTTTACATCCTTGCAAACCCACTGAAAGCATCCTTTTCCTGGCAGAACTTTTATTGCAAGTGATGAGGTGCAAAAACTGAGAATCCAGCTTGACTGTAAAAGTTCAAATTGCATTTGCAGTGTTGTCAGTCAAAAGGCATCTTTTGAAAAGTCTACTAAGCAAAACTGATGGGGAGTCAATGGGCAAGAAAAAGGAGTCGTTCTCCCCAAGATTCTGAGTTTTACGGTTGCTTTCGGGAACCGCAGCACAACTGAAGGGAGTTTCCAAAGGAAGCTGTTCCTTTAGTCGCAGAGAGCCTGAATGCCATCCTCTTGGCATGACTGCTCAGTACTGAAACCAGAGACACCTGTACGAGTCCTAGAAAGCAGGATAAACGTGGTGTGTGGTACAGAAGCTAGGCAGGGACAAAGGAAACAGGAAATTCGTCATATTTATCTTATGTCCTTGAAGCCTTTGTTTCGGAAACTAACTTTTCCATATATAAGCTAATTCTTGGAGGTAGGCCTGCTGAATTCCTGGACGGAAAATCTAAAAAGGGTCTGGGAAAGAAAACAAGTCAGATGAATAAAAATTGTATCAAGAAACTTGCATTTCCATACTGAACTGCTTTCATTAGGCAATCTAGGATTAACAAAGGAATCCAAAATTTAGAATGGATTAGGGAGTCTTTGGATATAATGCCAATATAATAGCTTTTACCAGCAGATTGGATGGTTTAAATAATTGAACAGATAAGACCTTTCATATTTTACGTTCTGTGGATGCTACAGGTGCTATCACATTGTTTTTCATTTTTGTAATTTTACCCAAACAGCACTGAATATTGAGCGGTACGGTTCTTCTAAAATTAAATCCACTGGGGAGCTAAGCAAAACAGGCATGATAATTGGTGAAGTACAGTTCTGTTTATTTAAAGCCTCAGGAGGTATCTAAAAATCATAGAGAGCTAGTTTCAGAAGCACAGCACAAGAGGCTGTCTGCTTTATAAAGCAGTCTTCTCCTTTCCTTACTCTGATGACATTGAATGCACATTAATGAGGGAGTCAATTTAGACCCTCTATCCTCATCCCCTGAGCATTTTCAGATGTTAAAAAATCCTATTACAAGATAGCAGTGTTCCTCTTGAACCCAGGTGTTGGTGGGACCTTCATTTGAGCTGGCTGGGAATGGGCAAACCTCAAAGGACTTGCAAGGGCATGTTTCCTCAAACAACTCCAGAACCTAATGTTTTATCAAAATGGGGCTAGCAAGCTGAAAAGAGTGGGCTGTTCCTCACCCTACCAGTACTCGTGGCCTCCAACTAAACTGGAGGACCTGATGTATTTTTAAAACGAGGATACCTCATGGAGCTGGTACACAAATTAGAAGCAGAGTTTCATAAATATGAAGGTTTCAGTTCAGGTTTTAGGCAAAAGTTCATACCAATTCTCATTCCATTCTCGTTATTTCACACCAGTGTGCTCAGATCTAGAGGAGCATCTGCTGCCAGCTGAGCCATATTGACACTGACAGAAGGCACAATAAGCTCAGAGTAAATAAGTGAATGATCTGAAACAGAACAAAAAAGCCAAAGAAATTCTAATAAGTGGAATAGACACAGTTCGAAATGCAGATCTGTTCCCTTCACCTGATGAACTAAGAGTTTAATGGGCTTGATATTGCAAACCCTTTCTTGTGTAAGTAATCCTTACTCGAGCAAGCAGTTTCATTGACTGCCTGCCAGAGGAAGAATTAATTTATCCGAGTAAGATTTTCAGGATCTGGACAAGACAGCCATTGATTTGCAATATGAAATTTCTGTGTGATTAAAAAATGAACAGAGCATTTAGGAGGCCAGTGAAGCTTAATGACTAAAATAAGTTCCTGCTTGCCTGGAGACGGGTCGGAAGGCCTGGAATGGTCATCAGGAATAGGGAGAGCAGCAGACCTCAGTCCTGGATGCCCAGAGGGTTTGTTCGGTGTCATGGGCAAAACTTGATCCCTTGGCTTGGAGCCTTCTCTGGAACTGAATGCCCAGGGCTTTGTTTTGAGCCATGCAGTAGCTGGACTAATGCTTTCCTACGAAATAGTTCAGCAAGTGCAGAACCAGGTGTTGTGTTGTACACAAATAATCCCTCTCTTCAAATGCCTTATGCTTTTGGACATTTGCTTTTAGGACTTAAAATTTTCTGGCAGACGCATATGAAAATCTCTAGTTGTCCAGGTGCGGGGGAACGTTAGCAGGAGGCTCTTTCTGCAGTGCTATCACGGCACCAGGAGCGTTATCGTAAGGTTCACCAGTTAGTACAGCATACTTTCTTCTGACACCTTCCTGTGAAAGGCAGTGCATGCCTGGTGTCACGGATGAGCAAGGATGACTGAGTTTGTGTTACCACCATTGGGCGTCATGAAACTGGAGCCAACTTCACTCACCTATTTTTGAAAATCTTGACTTTAATTTATGCTTTAGCTGCCTCTGTGTGAAACAAAGATTTAATGTGTATTCTAGACAGAGAGACTGGGAGCTTGCTCCATGGGCAGTAGAGTTCGGCACAGACTTCCTTAGGCTTTTTCTTGGGGAAATTATTATAGCTGTGATAGAAAAGACCTTGAAAGAGCTTTATGCAAATTGTTGATTTCCACCACGTTAGTTAATTGTTTCCCAAATTTGCATTTCTAATCAGCGAGATGCCAAAACACACCTGTACTCTCTAAGCGTTGCACTAACAGTTTATATTTCCTTGAATTATGCTTGTAGGAATAATACCAGAACAGCAAGCATTTATTATAAATAACTTGTAGCTCTTACAACTAAACTATAAATAATACTTTTCTTCGCAAAATTATGTCCAGCAGCAGTGGCAGGGAGAGGGTATTCCCTGCTCATCAGCCAATAGCCATTGCACTGATGATATATCTTCCTGAACAGCATTGATTTGATAGCACTAAAAGCACGTGTTTATGCACCTTCTCTATCCCAGAGCCCAGGCAGTGCTATGTTTAGAGGTCATACAGTAATTTCACCATGGTGAATCCCTGAAGATCTTGAAATTTTCAGCTGAGAAGGAGGCAGTCTTGATCTGCAAGTGGCTTGGGAATATCTGTACTGAGGAAACCAACCTCCTTTTGTGCTGTTAACTGAGAAGATGAGTACAGTCACCCTGGCTTGGCTGTGAATCATCTGATGAAGCTTCATTTGCTCCCCAATGGCAAACCCTCTGCACTTGCAGCCCTTCATTTTATTATCACAGGAATGACAGTAAAAGAAGACAAGGGATTTTTTTCCCCTCTCATTTAATACCAGGCTTTCTGTTGTTGAGCTGTTTTGTTTCCCTCTGGCTCTGACAGTCTTCTAAACAGCAGTTGCTTCTCTTATGAAACAATTGGAGTTAATGTGGGTAATTGTGATAGTTATGGCCTTTACTTTTTGATATAGCAATTATCCAATCTGTACTTTTTTACTGAGTCAAGCAATGTTGGTAAAATTAAGTTGTCATTAGACTGATCTCTCTGGAGTCTGTTTGCTACAGTAAGGCCAAATCCGAACATCTCTACTCTTTCTGAAAACAAATGTTGAGTAACCTAGAATTGAAAGTTTCCTGTGCCTTGCACCCACTCAGGTTGTACCTTCCACATACCCATCACTGTGTCAGCTGCAGCAAGGTCATACACATTATGAAGAGAAGAGTTTGGTCCTTTGACTGGTGTTTTGGCATTTTTAAAGCTCTGTTGGTAGAGAGTCTTGTGAGGTTTTACAGGTCACGTAGTTCTTAAACTGAAATCAAAGCACTTTGAGATGGCGGTAGAAGTTTCCATTTCTGTAGGACAGCAATAAATACAGGGGATATGTAAATAGCCCAAATTACTCTTATAAGTAGAGAGTTTTGCGAGTTTATATTGATTACTTCAAAAATGGATAAATACATTTTCCTTCCACCTTCCTGAAAAGTGTGTTCACAAAGCTACAAAAAATTTCATTTCTCTCTAATCTTCAAGGTCCTGAAAGCCTGATAACATTTTATTTCCTTGGGAAAAGTCTTCTGAAATAATGTTTTTGCATCACTACCAACGTGATGCTGCAACCATTTAGTTTCTTAATATAATGGTAAGGAACATATCTGTTATACAGAAGATACGGATATAAATCCATATATAGAGAATAGAGATGGACAACACCCGAACCTTTAAGCAGAGTTGTGGAGCTCTGTGTACTTATATACTGGAACCTGGAATAAAACTTCAGCTGAGATTTGGAGGCGGGGCAGGGAAGCTTCTAACAAACAAACAATAGAAATAGAGTTGTGCCAGAACTCAGGGCTTTTCTCCTAGTCCCAGTCTCTCCAAATGTAAAACTTTTGGCTCAGGCTCAACCTGGATTTAAGACAGCTTACTTGTTTTTTTTTCTTTTCCTTTTTCACATAGAAATCACCACAAAGCTAGCTCTGTGTTTTAACTTCATAGCATGAATTTAACTTCAATTCATGATTTATTTGTTCTTACTGACTCGTTCAACCCTTTCTCAACATTTTCTACTGGTGCAGAGATATTAGTCTGTTGCTCACATTGGTGTATAAGATTTAGGAGGCAATCGTGCCCCTGAGGCTAATTGCATCATCTCTGAAAGACTGGGTGTGAATAATGCTTTGCTATGGCTAGTTAGAAGTGGAGCATTCTGCTTGAAAAGTTATGTGCATGCAGACCAGCAGTCACCTGTTAATACCCGTACCTCCATGAAAGCTTCTTCCAGTCTATCACATATGAGAAGCTACCATGCCTGTTCAGTAGAAATTCTTATGAGAAAGCTGCTCTTATGATCAGGCTGTATTTGTTAATTGGGATATTAAGAGTAAAGAATTGTATTTCTGCTTAGAAAGCCCAAGTTTTTTGTGATTTGCAGTCACAGGGATCATTCGCGCCCACATCCAGAATCCATCAACCTCATTCCAAGGCTATAACCTTGCCTGCCAAGTCCCACCAATGGTTTGGTTTTATGGTCAAGTAATAAATGACAGGGGGTTGCAGTTGAAATAGTGATGGTCAGACACTCGGCAGTCACTGTAGCCCTTTTCTAATACCAGCAGCTCTGGGAAGGCCCCCTTACTGGAGCAATGTCCTCGGCCACTGCTTCAGAGCATGCTGCTGATGCAGGAAGGGTTGCACTGGGACGTGCAAATAGCAAACTGGAACCACCCAAGGGAGCATGTGGAATGGCACATTTCAAACAGTCCTGGTACCCACCTCTCCAAGCATTTATTTTGCACACCTTGCTTTCTCTCGTAACAAGTCACATCAGCATTTATCACTATTCGTGTCACTCTGTCACGTACAGAGTGTTTTATCGGTACATGGTATTGTGTGACACCGTATGTTACAGCAAGCACAATACAAAGAGCACTGTACCGAGTGGTGGTTCAGCTCTAAAGAGCTCATTTCATTTCTCAATGTGATTGATATCCACCATCAATTTGCATGTTGCATACCTGCTCTCAAGCGTGAGTGAACTGTCCCTTGTGAAGTGCTTGGCCACTCTCACAGAGCCTGACCCCTGATTTCAGGTGGCACGCTGCGCAGGATGCTGCATCGCCTGGTGCTGAGGAGACTGCAGCTACACGGTATAGGTGCGAGCCAGGCTGCTCTAATTCATGCCTGTTCCTAGAGGGGCATTGCTGCAGAGGAGCGTGAGGTGGGGTATAACCAAAATGCATGGCCACACGTAGAGGTGAGAGGTTCACACTGAGTCCTGGTGGTCTGACCTTTTCTCCCAGAAGCTCCCAATGAAGGAGACTTCAGTATCTTTAGCCTCTTCTCCAAACTGATGAAATAGTTGTATACAGGTTTACATTATGCATAATGTGCAAACAGCTCAGAAATTGGCTTGCATCAAAATCTGACATCTCAACAGCTCAGGCGTTATTGAAAAAGGAGGTGGGGAAAGATCTGAGATTAAATTGGGAGCTAAATGCTGCAGCTAGGCAATCTTCTCTGTGCCGAGCCAAAGCAAGCCCCAAATGTCCGTGGGCCAACTCTGTTCTCAGGCACTTAAGTCCACATAGGTCTTGTAGAAGAGAGAGAGAAGCTGGTTAAAAATAGCTGAACTCTTCCTGTTTGGTTTGGTTGCGTCCTGGGGAAAGGATGAGAGCAGTAGTAATACTTTCATGTCTCCTGCTTTTTAAATCTCTGAACATGAACCACTGAGACTGCAGTACATAGAAGGATGAAATGCTAGTGCTTGGCCAAGCTATGGCCCATCAGTGTCAAAGCCGTTGCTAACTCCAGCGAGGTCAGGTTTTCACACTGGTATTTCCATTTGCAGGGCTGTGTTTGTAAGCTTTTGGAAGGAGATGAGGCATGCCCTTCCCCACTAGCTCCTTTCCTCTACCCCTTGATCTCCTTTTCTTTTTATGAGTCTCTGTGAGCATGTCACACAGGCTAGGGAAGCAACCACTCAAAAATCTGATTACTCTTCAAGCTGACCTTTTCCTGGACTATGATCCTTTTGTCTTTAGCGGGCTCCTGGTATCCCACTTAGCAAACACCTTGACATGCAAATGTGTGGACAGTTCAAAGTACTGTCATCTAAGCCCAGAAAAAAAAGAAAATACCTCTTTAGGGCCCAGTAATCAATGCACAGTAGAGCTGTTATCACCATGGGGTGGAACAAGAAACCTTTCCCAAGATCTTGGCTATTCTGTAGTGATTTTTTCCCCCTGCCTGTGTGCATTACAGTGGATGAAAGCAAATTAAGGATCTGAGTCCAGCCCTCTGCCCGCATCTGTGTACCTGGCGCAGTCAAGAAGGCTGGTTGAGATCAGGCATGTAGGGATGGGGGAGGATTGGAGACCCACATCCAGTGTTCCACACTGTCAGTGCAAAGAGGATGGGTATTAGCTGAAAACCTACAGGTATTTTTGTGCCTTATTAAAATTGTGCTTGCTTGGTTTGGATATTAAAGCTTCTCTATTACTTCAACTGACTCTCCTCCAAATTCTGTATAATAATTCCGGGAAGATTTGACTAGCAGCAAGCACTGGATATTTACATTTCAGAAACCATTGCTTTTATTTTATCAGTGCGGTTGGTGATAGGACCTCAAGGACATCTGGTGGGATGTAAATTTAGATTCACCTGTTCATATACTTTTCTCCTTTTAAATAAGGCAATTTTCCTGTGAAGTGCTTCATAAGAAAAATCTTTGAGACACTATCTGGAGAGTAAAACATTTCAGTTGTAATGAATCCTGTTACAAACAGATTATATATAATGATTTTTTTACTGCGGCACAACAGTGAAGTGTATTTTGTAGGGCCTTGGAGAGTGCATGTATTTAATAATCGGTAAAGAAGGAAATTGTAGATGATTTAGAAACCATGGTGACTGAAAAGTTGTGGTTTTATTTAAGCACAGATAACAACCAGTTAAAAAACTTTCACATTCTCTTTTCATTGTCTTTATTTCCTACTTCTTTTTCCCTGAAAGTTATTATAGCTACTGCAACTTAACATCAGACTGTTGAAAAGCAAATATGGTGTTTGGGAGAATTTTATTTAAATTTATTTCTTAACAAAATTTGTCAGAGAGAAGTACATCAGAACAATGTTGCCTTGTTTCCTTAGGTGTACACACTGTGTTTGTGTGCCTGCTTGGTCACCTGATGATATATCTGACTCTATTCCTAATAACATTAAAATCCATTAACCAATCCTGACAAAATACAGCAGACTGAGTGCAGTTTTCAGAGCTATTACATTCCTGCAATGTTCATGAAATAAGACAGCTGGGTAAGGAAGAGAGAGCTGACCTGCTCATGGCCATAAGGAAAGAAACGTTGCAGCGTAGCTCAACTCTTATGGAAGCCACTGGGGAAGCAGGAATGCCCTCAGGTTGGGAACCATCAACACTTATGCTTTACTAGACACTAGAGAATCCAACCGCTTAACCCAGCCCCTGGGAAACGAGGCTCCGTTCAACTGACTGCTTGCGAAACTGCCAGTTTTTAAGGCCCAGCCCTGTAGTTGTTGGGGCTGTTGGTTATCTCCGGTGTATGGCATGCCACTGAGGATATAACCAAGAGCAGTGCCCGTAGTGCAGCCACGGTGTTGCAGTTTCTCATGGGAAGAAGGGTCAGAGTCAGAGAAGTCTCGCTGAAATACTGAGTTTGTCCAGAGGCCAGGAGTGCAGTAAATCGGTGTTCTTGGCTGTGTTACTTACTGTACAACAGTATTTAATAAGCAATCTGCATCCAGCAAGCTGATATATTTGGAAGTTGTTCACTCCTTTGGCTGTGTGGCATGCCAGAGCTCTACTTATCGGTGGTGTTGCTTGTAATGGGTAAAGGTGGCAAAAAATCAGGGTTAGGGCAATGTCTGTAATCAAAGACTGTAGGAACATGTTAGTAATACTCAGCATTACTGCAAAGGCTAAATGCCAGTCATAAGCAAAGATTTGTTGTAAGACAGGTGAGGATTTTAATCATAAAAGCATTCCTGAGTCAATTTGTGTGCTTTATCTTCCTAGCTGTGGCCCTGGTCCTACAAGCAGAGAGCCAATAGTACAGCATCGACCTGCAGCATTTCTGTTTCCAGGATTGGAAACTGGGAAAGCATGTATTTGTGTGTGTGTGCATGTATTTTAAATGCTTAGCTTTTCCTTTAAACCCAGCAGATCAATCAAAGTACCGTAGTTCTTTGTAAAAGGAAAGACATTCTCATTAATTGTCATCCCCCACATGTAGCTTATTGCATTATACTGAAAAATCTCATCTGAGAAATCCTTTCATAATGCAATATGTTGCAGAATAAAAAATGGAACCATTTACCCCATGTATATTTTGTCTTTCAGGGATTTGGATGGTACCATTAGTCTGTTGGTTGCAGCAAGTGTTTCTTTGCTAACCCAGGTGCACTAATGTAATTCATCAAGGTGCACGAACACAATTTATTTAGCACTGGCTTTGGGTGCCGGGGGACACATATCCGCTCTAAAAATCCTCCAACTGAAATTTGGTATCTTCATCTGCCCTCTCCAGCATCCTTGCTGGTATGCTCAACACCTGCCTCATTTGGAAAATGCCTGCAAGTTTAGACACTCAGGAGAGTGTCTGGAGGTTAAGTAAATGCAACTATCAAAGTAGTAGGTTCCATTTAAATGTTGGGGCTGTCTGTTAAAGACATATTCCACCTTCAGTCCTTGATGCTTTAGCTCTGCCCCACCGCTCTTTTCCATTTAGATCCAAGCACGTAAGTGTTTTAGCAGCTCAGTGAGCCTCAGCTATCACAGAGCATCACGGCAACGTGGTGGTGGTGCCTGGCATCTGAGCTGCCCTGGGGGCATTAGCAAATGTCCTGCTGAGCTGGTGGGCAGGCATCCCCCCGGCCAGGTGACATGTCCAAGCCAACACCAGGCAGCAGAGTCCGTGCTGAAATGCAGTCTGGGGGTGACCAAGGTGCAGAATTCAGGTTTCCCATCAGATGGGGTAAGTTTTCATCCTTCTTGGCTAGTGCAAGCTAGAATAAGGAATGTATTTGCTTGAAGAGCAGCAATGCATATTCCCAAAAATTTTGCATTATGAAAGGCTGGTGCAGGCATTCGGTGTCCAAGACACCTGTGTGTGTCCTTGTTCCTGTAGCACAGGACTCCCGCTATGTGCATGAGTTCAGTAGATCAGTAAACACGGCTCTCCCGGTTGTCGCTGTGCAACTGTTTGGGTACCCTTTCCCACCCCAGGGAGCTGCCAGACCTCAAGGCAGATCCAGGCAGGCTCCTTTACTGTGGACACCCAGACACCCCAGAATCCCCACTCTTACCCTCAGGTGCTTTTTAAGCTAGTGGTCTTCTGGGTTGGGCATCAGTAATTCTCTACACAGTGTTTATCTCGGTGAGAGACTAAAACATCCATCTGCTGTTCGTTACCGTCATTGGCCAGTCAGCAACGCAAACGTGTCTGTCTGCTGACGGTGCCCTTCCCTGAGATGAGAAAAGACAATCTAATTCAAGGTGGGGCAGGGTTTATTAACAGAAATCATTACTGATGAAAAAGAAAAGATTAGTTGAGAGAGAATTCTAACCTGCACAGCCTTATCTTATCTTTTAGTCTCTTTTTCCTTGATATTTTCTGCTCCAAGAGTAAAAACTTTAATATAAGCCCTACATTTTTGCATGCATGCATATTCAGGGTTGTAAATGAAAGGAGAGTGACAGTTTTGCATTTAGTAACTTCACACCCACACACCTCTCTTCTTTCTGATGCTGACACTTCAGCCTTTGAAACAGCTCCCAGGAGCAGTCCTTGGATGCAGACAAGTGAGATCTAAAGAGGGAACCTGGATCTGCTATTGTTTGCACATGGCACCTGGAAAGGGCTTTGAAGAAGGGCACTTTTCTAGATGAGTAGCTCGGAAATTGTTTCTCAGTAACTCGGGAGAAAGCCTAAAGCCAGTTTAAAGAAGAGACTAAGTGCGTGAAGTTGTCTAAGGGCTTGTTAAGACTGGGGAGAGAAGCTAAAATGCTGTACCAGTGACATTAAAGGTGAGCTGGGCTCTCCTCCTGCCCACAGGACAGGATGCTGGCTTCGATGGGATGCCAGGCAGGTTTTCAGACCACAGGGGCTCCTGCTGGCTTTTGCCTACCAGTTTCCATGGGTGTGAGGTGGATTTGCGGGTACACGCTGCCCTGCATCACCCTGCATCCTTAGCAGCGGGGCGGAAAGCTGGTGTGGCTGTTGGCTATACCCAAGCCCCCTCTCTGGCGTGGTCCTCACCTTGCAAGGGGGAGCAAAGGGTGAGTTACGGCTTCTCAAGCACAGGCTGTTTCCTCTGCCAGGTTGGTACCAGACACCGCGCTTGATTTTCCCTAACTTCAGTGGCTCCCTCTTCTCCTCTTATTGCATCTTTTTTTGTAAACAGCTTGTTAATTTTTACAACAACTGACTTCTCTTTTCCTTTCTTCCTGTCACTTTCCCTCCTTTCACGTCCACTTTTCTCAATATTTTATTTATTACATTTCTCCTTTCCCCCCGCCCCAGAATTTATTACATGCCTCCCTTTGCCAGCAGAGAGGGCAGATTTCCTTCCCATCGCCCCCTCCCGCCTGTTCCCAGAATCATTGCAGGCCTGGTTCTAAGCTTGCTGGAGCCAATTGCAAGTGTGTGACTATAAAAATAACAAAATACATTTCACATTTTGGAACAAAAGGAGTGGTTTGAAAACCTGTTTCTTCTCCCACTTGCTTCGGAGGACACCCTGGCTTCGAAGGGTTTTTCTTTTCCAAACGCTCTGCTCAAAATAGGCATTTATTACAAAGAAAGTCATTTTCAATTAGGAGTGGGAGTGGCAGGCATACATAATTCAACTCGAATCGTATATATTTTGGGTAAATTAAAATTACCATAGCTAGGAAGCCTGTGTGGTGTAAGCCCTAATGATCCTTAGCCATTCACAGCAGAGCACACAGTTTCATGAGCTCTGTTTAAATTAGCATCAGAGTGTGTTTGCCTCTGGGAAATAACAGTCCATTTCTCCCAGGTAAAAGGATGTGCTTGAATTGCCTTTGCAAAGCCTTTGGATGAACTGCTTAGAAATGTGATCATCTCTGTGAAAAAGAAGCTGTATCATTTAAGCACCATCATTTTTATTTGAAAGTCAGCTTGTTAAAAAAAATAAGTGAAAATGGGCAAAAAGTGTGCCGCTTGCTAGCAAAGGTATATGAGCTTTCAAAGTCTGAAAGTCTGACTGGGGTTTGGGCATTATTAGGTTTGTTATTTTCTGCAAGGGGCCAAAAAAAAGGAGCCATGGAAAAATCCACTGATAAAAATAAGGCTGGAAACTGAACAGAGAATTACCAAAGGGGAAAGCCACTCTGAGAGAAGGGAGAGAGAGGAGGAATTAATAAAGCAGCAGAAATAGGGAAAGAAAGCAAGCAGAATAATATAAAATACGATACAGGGCAAGTACATTACAGATCAGACAGACATCCATCACATCTGAGATTGGATCATTCTTAACTAAGTATAGCTGGGAAAAGTATTAATTTAATTTTTTTCTATGTAGAAAATTACTCAGGGAAAAAGAAGTGTTGGGAGAGAATTAATTAGTGGTGGAGAAACTGTATGTACTGGAAGCTGAACCCTTTGACACATGGAGTCATGCATGGGTGAGCCAGGTGAATGCAGACATTAGTAGTGCAGATTAAATAGGGCCATGTTTTCTCTCTTCTTTCTTCACGGGTTTAAAAAATTCAGTAATTTCCCTCGGAGAAAATAAGTTTTCTCCAGAACATGTATATTTTCTCCCTGTGCACATGTGTAGATTTTTCCCCCTGGTCTGCAATGCAATTTTGCACAGGAAATTTTAAACCATTTTTTATACCGGTCTGTGGTAGCAAGACCATCGCATAGTTTTCTCCCACCAAAGAAACTTGCAAATCCTTTATCTCACTTTTCGGTGACAAATTCATTTGTTTACCTGAAAACGAGTTGTTCATTTTGAATGAGAGAGTTCTCCTTTTCAATGCAACACCACTAGGATTTGGGTTTAGCGGCAGAATTGCTGAAAAGAGACATTTGCGAAATTCTTTGCAGCTCTACAGGAGAGCCCAAGAGGGAGCGTTTGAACTCTCAGCGGGGTTTGGTTGCTCACTCGTCCTCCGCTCTCTCACGGAGCTGCTGCTGCTGCACGCCTGGGTCACAGAGGCAGCATCAGTCCAGGGCGCTGGCAGGGAGGGCGAGAGCATTGCACCGGGCGGCCGCGCTCGCCCCAGTGCCTCCCTGCACCGGTACTGCCTCCGAGTCAAACCACAGCCCTGCAACACGGGTACTCGTTACTTATTTATTTGCAAAATCATTTAATCCACCCCTTGCGAAGCAGCACTCGTGTTTCTGAGCGAGGGCCGGGAGGTTAAACAGGAGCGACTGGGAAGGGCTCACATCGAGCGGCAAGCGGCAGCGACCGGACGGCAGATGCTTCGTCTGTGCGCAGGCATCTCGTGTGCCCTCTCAGCACGCACGCTCCTTCCAACGGGCTGAGGACAGCTCTCACCATCACAAGAAACAGCCCTGTGAATGGGAGTCTTGGGACCTCCAAAAGGCAGAAATTACTCTTTAATAGCCCCTTTATGCTAGAAAACCACTAGCAGGGGGGCTGGGCACTCTGGAAATAGATGAGTTACAAAACGTCAGGCTCTGCTAAGATCCCAGCAGCTATCGCTGAACACATTGATGGCAGATGATTTTCAACATAGTTCATCCTGCTTGATTTTTTTTTTCCTACCAAGCTAAAAGAGGGTGTTCCCTAAAGTTTCAAACCTCGCTTTGGCTGTAGAAGTAATGGCAGATATTTTGGGTGTGGTTTTATGTGGGGAAATGCATACTTTTCAGATTTTCCTCAACTTGAAGATGATTTGAAGGATGTTGAAATTTTCCAGAAATTTTTACATGGAGCTTGACACCAAGAAAAAAGGTACCAGCACAAGTGGAAAACATTTAAGATTGTCAAAGTGGTGTGAAATATGAGAGTAGAGGGTTAGCACAGAGACTGTTTCCTCCAACCTGAATTAGGTACACAATCAAGCCTTCCCCGAGGTGCTGCTGGTGAACCGAGTCACACTTGATGGCGTGTGAAGGATCCATTTATAACTGGTTTACAAAGGGTTAGTCCATGATAGCCAAGGATTTTGACTTTTCCCATAATTTTTGCTTCAACATTTGTAGCCTGTGATAAAAAAGTTTTAAAACCTTCAGGAAAATGGCTATTATTTTTCATCCTATGGGAAGGGTGTACCACAGAGCCAGGTGCAGTGATGCTGCTGTCAACCTGTGGTGCCCCAGACTGCCCAAGACCAGCTTCTTCCTTAGCTAAATCTTGGAGCAAAGGCAGGCACTGTGTCTCCAAGTCTGCAGCCTGATTTCCAGAGCTCTGCAGACCCAGACCATCTGGTCCCACCAAGGGGAAGAGACGACGTAAGTAGGCAAAAGTGGACAAGTCCCACGGCTTGTCTACATGGGAGCAGTCGGACACATAGGTTGTCCCCCACACGTCCTAGCCACCATTGGTGCCAGCAAGGCTAACCCCTCTGCAGGCCTGTGTTGCTGCCAGCGTGGGTGACATCCCTCCGGTCCTTGGCACAACCACACAAATCATGATCCAGCAGCTTGTAGAAGTAATGCTACTTGCAGAGCGCAGAGTACTGCTGTCTGACCTATGGTCTGACCTACTGAGCTGTAGGAGTCTATACCTTAAATCAAGGAAGACAAAGATGTAGCTAGATTCAATACAAATTTTTAAGTGCTTTTTGTTCTGTCTGATTGTTTTTATGAGACTTTAAAATACTTCTCATCTCCCTGCTAGAATTACTTTTCCATATCAACTGATGAGTTTACCTGAATCTGTGCTTTTGTACCCAGAGATGGATTTTCTGAGTCACCATTGCCCAGGATGCGAGTTGTCCAAACTCTGTCCTTATCTCCGTTTCAGGAAATGGTGTGGAACCTGCA